>NC_083353.1:98574065-99206950 GCF_030254825.1 Meriones unguiculatus
AAGAACTTCATAGCTCCTCAGGCTTTGAGACCATTAATGAATGCTGGAATTGATAAAGTTGAGTTTAATTACATACAGTACATCTTGTTGGACATTAACCTTTGCATTTATTCTGGTTTATTTTTTATGTTTTGTACAGCTAAAATTTTATTTTGAACTTTCACGAAATAAATGTCTGTCCTGGCTGGACTTTATTCTTCAGAATCCATGGGCACCCATGAAAACTTAATTTGGAAAGAAAATTAGTACATTCTTCTTTATGATTTATTATTTTACATAGTGGTAAGCCTGTGTTTGTGCCTGACTGAATATTGTGCAAGAACTGCAGGCTAAGCAGGTGTATTCACTGTAAGAGGGTTTCTTTCTTGTTCCCTGGGAGGCTCACTGAAGTCCCTTACTCATCCTGAGAGGCCATTACACATCATATCCTCCCTACAAGATGCTGGTAGATGCCTACTGGGCCAGAAATATTGAAGCCAACTTTTCAGCTCAGATTACTGTTTCTAACTAGTGCCAGAGACCAGGAGGATCAGTTAAAGGAAAGTCAAGGGCTCTTTAACATGTCAGTGAACTGGATGTATGGTCCTAAGTAATGTCTCAAATCCTTACAAAGGAAAATGCTATCAAATGTGCCAATGATTCCTTTCCAGAAGACCAGGTACTATTCTGAGCTCAGTGCTGTCTAGTTCTCAAATCCGAGCTCAAATTTCTTCCTTTTAGAGTTCCTACACACACACAGAGAGAGAGAGAGAGAGAGAGGGAGAGAGAGAGAGAGACCACCTTTTTCTGTCTTTTACAGTAAGTACTTTTAATATCTCAAGTATTTTCCTATTTTTACAGTGCTAGGGTCTTATATATGCTGAGGAAGCACTGTGTCAACTCTAATGCCAAGCCATAGCCCTCATCCAATTAAGCACTTTCAATTTGTTTCTTAACTGTATTTAGAAATGAACAATGAATTATGACAACTCCTAAAAGTCAAGTTTCCTGAAGACAGGAATAACTTCAACTTTAAGCCTCCTAATGACAGTGATCACATTGTTCCTGCTCAGGGCTGGTACTTGACTATTATCCTGGTGAAGCACTGAGCACATAAAATCATCATCATCATCATCATCATCATCTCCTCCTCCTCCTTCTTCTCCTCCTCTTCCTCCTTCTTCTTTTTGAGTAAGAAAAAGGGGGAAACAGAGAGCTTAACAACAATGAAGTATGTCTAAAACATATGGGAAAATGTGAGGGGGAAAAAACATGATCTCTAAGAATTTCACTAGCAAAATTCTCATGACTGAACTTGTTCCGGACTCCAGCCCTCTTTGAGGGATATTTCATAGACCACAAGCAAAGAACTGGAAAATTATAATCAGAGTTTGACTACAGAAGAATCAGCTTAATCAATGAAATTAGCATATCTGAAGAAAGAGCAAGACAAAAGAAGGGAATTTGCTTCTATGGAAAATAAAAGCCGGACTTCAGAAGGGAAAGAATTGGCAGCATTGCTCCAGGCCTTTGGAAACAAGGTGGCTTCTACCGTTCTGTTCTTAACAGAATCGTGTTAGCACCAAGGACAACATCCTGGGCCTGTCACCTTTTCTTAAACGCAGCAAAGCAAAAAGAAGATCTAAACAATAGGTTTAACTGTCAGGCACATGAGAAAAAAGAGGTCATAAAAAAATGAAGCCCATGGTGCCAATCAAGATACCCTCTGTTTTGAAGTTCAACAAATAAAAATTTCCTAGCTTCACTGTCAAAATGGACAATTAAACAAGAACTCTTTTTTATCATTAATCAAAGATAAAATTAATACGTACTGCTAGGAGCATATCCTATAGGAAGAAGTCTATCTTATCTAAATATAACCACCCCCTGGATCTTTAGATTTTTACTGCAAGATCAATAGAACCTGGTCATCTAGAGCTGACTTTCCCACTTGGAATTGCTTCCATAGTGGGCTGTGTGTACGTATGGGGGTGGGAGTGGGGTGATCAAAGAGATGAGAGGTTAATGTTGGGTATCTCAAACAATCTACACTTTATTTTTGAGACAGGGTCTCTCACTAAACTCAAAGCTAAGCCATTTAGCTAAACTGACTAACATGCAAACCTGGGAGTTCCTACTGTGTCCACCTTTCTAGTGCAGGGATTATAGATGCACATTACTACATCAGGCTTTTTAGCCTGGATTCTAAGTGTTAGATCCACAAGGGTGGAAAGAGCAAATGACAGTGCTGGTGACACTGTCATAAACAGAAGGACTGATGACTAGGTAAACAGAAGAGCATTATTTGGTAAACAGAAACCTAAACTCAACATTCCTCAGGAATCTCGAGGGCAGGTTTCTGAACACCAGGAAAGCTACTACTCCTCTTCTCTACCACAAAGGTCAACTACGTCCAGCAAGGGCATCTCACTCCCATCCCAACAGTCTGCAACAGATTAACTTCTCCTTGCTAAATCTCAAACTGTTCTGGCCTGCACCTCTGCTTTCCCATCTACTTGTTCTCTTAAACCTGACAAGGCTTTTTCCACTGGCCACTATACACTGTTCATTGATAGACAGTTAAGCTGATTGATTCCCAAATACACTTTACTTTCGACCTATGGAGTGGTCCAGTTTGGTAGTTTCACTGTGCCCTCACTTACACTAAGGTTGTGATCTAGGCATGTCATACTTGTAAGGCAAGAACATCATTGACTGAGCCATCTCCCTAGCCACAGAGATAGCTTATTTAAGACAGTTATTTTTCTAAAGAACTCCAGAACTTCACAAACTGTTGTTTCTTCTAGGTATCCCCTCCTAGCTAGCCATCACAAAAGCCCTTCCCTTTTGATATTCAGGATACAAATAAATGCATGTTTTCAGTCTCAGCTCTACCACATGAGCCCACGGTCCCTTTTAAGGTGACTGAAGGTCCAAATTGGCTGAACCGGAAGGTTGCAGATGACAAAGGTTGCTATATGGTTACCAATGAGAAGCTACTATAAATAAGGCAAATGGGGGGAGGAGCAAAATATTGGATGACTGTTATTCATGGATCTTTTTAGCACACCTGCCATGGTTCTGCCAACATTAAAAATGTGGTCTATAGGATTTTGTACCTAGAGTTTTCCACTGGACTAGTTCAGCAGGTCTTTCATTGTAGGTATAACCAAGCATTTGTTTATATTTTAAAATATACAAATAATAAATGTATTTCCCTTGTTTTATTACTCAATAACATAATAATATCATACAGTGTCAGGCAGGCACATTAGTACATGCCAGTAATGTCAGGAGTTGGGAGTCTGTGGGGAGAGGATCATGAATTAGAGGCCAGACTGAGATACATAGGTAAATTATGTATCTAATTTTTTAAAAAATAAAATCTAGTGAAATCACAACATACAATTGTTTATGTGTTGTATTAGAACTCTTAAATACCTAGTTCAAAAAGAAACAGGATCATGGATGTATTGGCTCCATGACAGGTTTTTACGGCTTTGATTCACTGGCAGGATTTTTACGTTGAAAACTATTGTTAGACTCTTCTATTTTAAGTTGATTTAATGCTGACTCTCTTAAACTCCGAGCAATATTATACTTTGTGAAACCTTCTGCAGAGTTTTCCTCTCTGAACTCTTTTGCTATTGTTGCCTGTGACACTCATTTATCAAACATAATTTTAATGACTCAGTTCTTTTCCGTTCTCACTGCCTTCATTGCATCTTATCTGTCTAGACTTTACGTTCCTAGAAGATAGACCTCATACTTGTTTTCATCTGAGGACCTCCACTAATGGCTTACAGTCTTGTTGCTAATCTGCTCTCACCCAGCGCTTCCCAGCTATACCTGGGGACTCCTAAATGCTAGGATCTAGAGGGCCACAATTTGCCTGTGCCTAATCCTGCCAGCCTAGGAAATTCTCATGGAAATGGCTGGGCCATTCCTTCTCCAGAATCTTCTCCTTTAAAGTCTTTATAGGCCCCCAGACAGCCACTGTGAACAGTGGCTCTGTAAATCAGTCAGCCAGAGATTTGCTGAGGGGAGTCACATACCAACAGGGCTGCAATTCAGTTATGCCTGGTTCTGTCCAGAAGCAAGAGGCACGTCTCATTTCCATGCAGAGACAGGAACAGAAAGATAAAGCCTAAAGAGAAAACATCGGGGCTGGAGAAAAAAAACAAAACAAAACAACAACAACAAAAAATAACTGCTGTGTCTAAGTGGAGGCTAACTGTATGATTTAAGATAAAAATGTTTTGGAAGTGAACCCAAGGCTTCAAAAGATGGATCTGAAATTTCATGGACCTTTTCTGAACACCTGTTGCTCAGAGACTAAATACTGACCACTAACAAAGATATTTCTTGCATTACCCCAATATGTCCTCCTCTTTGGGATTTAAGAGCTCTAGAATTAGCAGGCATGGTGATGCATGGCTTTAATCACCTCTTTGGTGCTTCAGAGGTAGGTGAATCTCTATGAGTTTGAGGCCAGGCAAGGCTACATAGTGAGACACTGCCTAAAACAACAACAACAAAAAAACCCTCTCAAGGCAAAGCTAAAAATCTTAAGTGATGAAAGAGATGACTTTTACTCTAAATATCTCCTTATTTAAAATAACAGGAAGGGGAAGAACCTGAAGCAGAGACACTGTGAGGAGATATTTGGATAAAGGTGATCTCATGACTTTCCCATTGTCCTTTTTCAGAGAAGATGGGCAAAATCAATCTCTTCTGCCCAAGTTGATCCACCCAATGCAAAACTTATGAGCATTTTAAAAGATTAAATTGGGAAGTATGGTAGTTTAAAGGTGAAAGGCTCCCATTGCCTCATTTATACTTGGAACCCAGTTACTGGAACTGTATGGTAAGGATTCAGAGAGGGGGCCTTGTTGGAGAAAGTATGTTACTGGGGGGGTGTCAAAATCATGTCTTTGTCAGTTATCTCTCTCTCTCTCTCTCTCTCTCTCTCTCTCTCTCTCTCTCTCAGGCTTATAGATCAGATGTAAACTCTCAGCTACTGTTCTAGCACCATGGCTGCTGACCTTTCTGCTGCCATGAGCCCCACCAACATGATCATAGACTCACTCTCTGAAACTGTAATCAAGCCCCAAATTAAATGCTTTACACAGAATTAAATGTCTCTACACAGAATTAGAAAAATAATTAAGTCAGCATTTCAAAACATGTGTAGGTGATGCCTCTAGCCTCAAATATAAAAGTTGCTTTTTTACTTTTTTTTCTTTATTATTATTTTTGCTTATTTATTTATTTATTTTGTTTTGTTTTGTTTTCTCCACTACATGTTCTTTTTTTGGGGGGGGTGTATTTTTTTTAATTTTATTTTTCTTATTAGTTACATTTTGTTAACTCTGTGTCCCAGCTGTATCCCACTCCCTCATTCCCTCCCCAACCCCACACTCCCTCCCTGGTCTCCTCCCTGCTCCTTTCCAAGTCCACGGATAGGGGAGGACCTCCTCCCCTTTCATTTGACACTGTTTTATCAGGTATCTTCAGAGCTGGCTGCAAAGTCCTCCTCTGTGGCCTAACAGGACTGCTCCTCCCCTGGGGGGATGGGGAGGTCAAAGAGCCAGCCCTTGAGATCCTGTTAGAAATAGTCCTTGTTCTGCTTACTTTGGAAAACTACTTGGTTACTGAGCTACCACGGGCCACATGCGAGCAGAAGTTCTAGGTTATATCCATAGATGGCCCTTGGTTGAGTGTCAGTCTCAGAAAAGACCCTGTGCCCAGATATATTTGGTCCTTGTAGAGCTCCTATCCTTTCCATATCATACTAACTCCCCTTCTTTCATATGATCCCCTGTACTCTGCCGAGGGTTTGATTATGAGGCTTAGTGTCTACTTTGAAACACTGCTAGGTAGAGTCTTTCACATGCCTTTTGCGGTAGACTCCTGTCATACGTTCAATGCACATCCCATTTGTCTTTCTAAATGAGTATTGATCATCTTCACCTGTGTCTGCTTTCTTCATTATCTTCTTTAGGTGTGTAGATTTCATTATGTTTATCATATCTTGTAGGTCTATATAAGCGAGTATGTACCATGTTTGTCTTTCTCCTTCTGGGATAATTCACTCAGAATGATCTTTTCTAGATCCCACCATTTGCCTGCAAATTTCATGATTTCCTCCTTTTTGATTGCTGAGTAGTATTCCATTGTGTAAAAATACCACAATTTCTGTATCCATTCCTCCGTTGATGGACATCTGGGTTGTTTCCAGGTCCTGGCTATTACAAATAAAGCTGCTACAAACATGGTTGAGCAAATGTCCTTATTGTGTACTTGAGCAAATTTTGGGTATATGCCTAGCAGTGGCATAGCTGGGTCTTGAGGTAGCACTACTCCTAATTGTCTGAGAAAGCGCCAGATAGATTTCCAAAGAGGTTGTACCAGTTTACATTCCCACCAGCAATGGAGAAGGGTTCCCCTTTCACCACAACCTCTCCAGTATGTGTTGTCACTTGAGTTTTTCATCTTGGCCATTCTGATGGGTGTAAGGTGAAATCTCAGGGTCATTTTGATTTGCATTTTTCTAATGGCTAATGAGGCTGAGCATTTCTTTAGGTGTTTCTCTGCCATTTGATGTTCCTCTTTCAAGAATTCTCTGTTTAGCTCCGTTCCCCATTTTTTAATTGTATTACTTGGTTTGTTGCTTTGCTGCTTCTTTAGTTCTTTATATATACTGGATATTAGCCCTCTGTCATATAAAGGGTTGGTGAAGATCCTTTCCCATTCTGTAGGCATTCATTTTGGTTGGATGACGGTGTTCTTTGCTTTACAGAAGCTTTTCAGTTTCATGAGGTCCCATTTATTGATTGTTGCTCTCAGAATCTGTGCTGTTGGTGTTCTGTTCAGGAAGTTGTCTCTTGTGCCAATGAGTTCTAGGCTGTTCCCCACTTTTTTTCCAACTGATTTAGAGTATCTGGTTTTATGTTGAGGTTCTTGATCCACTTGGACTTTAGTTTTGTGCAGGGTGATAAATATGGATCTATTTTCATTTTTCTGCATGTAGACATCCAGTTGGTCCAGCACCATTTGTTGAAGATGCTGTCTTTTTTCCATTGAATGGATTTGGCTTCTTTGTCAAATATCTAGTATTCATAGGTGTGTGGATTTATTTCTGGGTCTTCTATGTGGTTCCATTGATCCTACTTTCTGTTTCTATGCCAATACCATGCAGTTTTTATTACTGTTGCCCTATAGTACAGCTTGAGATTGGGGATGATACCTCCAGATGATCTGTTGTTGTACAGGATCATTTTGGAGATTCTGGGTTTTTTGTTTCTCCATATAAAGCTGAGAATCTTTTTTTCAAGTTCTGTAAATAATTGAGTTGGTATTTTGATGGGAATTGCATTGAATGTGTAGATTGCTTTTGGCAGGATGGCCATTTTCACAATGTTAATCCTAGCAATCCATGAGCACGGGAGATCTTTCCATCTTCTGATATCTTCTTCGATTTCTTTCTTCAGAGACATGAAGTTTTTCTCAAGCAGGTCTTTCACTTGCTTGGTTAGAGTCACACCAAGGTACGTTATGTTATTAGTGGCTATTGTGAAGGGTGTTGTTTCTTTATCAGCCTTTTTGTCTTTGGCATACAGGAGGACTTCTGATTTTTTGAGTTGACTTTGTATCCTGCCACATTGCTGAAGGTGTTTATCAGCTGAAGGAGTTCTCTGGTTGAATGTTTGGGGTCGCTCATGTATACTATCATATCATGTGCAAATAGTGACAATTTGACCTCTTCATTTCCGATTTGTATCCCTTGATCTCCTTTAGTTGTCTTATTGCTCTGGCTAGGACTTCAAGTACTATGTTGAAGAGATATGGAGACAATGGGCAGCCTTGTCTTGCCCCTGATTTCAGTGGGATTGATTTAAGTTTCTCTCCATTGAGTTTGATGTTGACTATAGGCTTGCTGTATATTGCCTTTACTATCTTTAGGTATGTGCCTTGTATCCCTGATCTTTCCAAGACTTTAAACATGAATGGGTGTTGGACTTTGTCAAATGCTTTTTCAGCGTCTAAAGAGATGATCATGTGGTTTTTCTCCTTCAGTTTGTTTATGTGGTGGATTACATTGATGGATTTCCATATGTTGAATCACCCTTGCATGCCTGGGATGAAGCCTACTTGGTCATGGTGGATGATATCTTTGATGTGTTCTTGGATTCGGTTTGCAAGTATTTTATTGAGTTTTTTCATCAATGTTCATAAGAGAGATAGTTCTGAAGTTCTCTTTTTTAGTTGGATCTATGTGTGGTTTAGGTATCAAGGTGACTGTGGCTTCATAGAATGAGTTTGGTAGTGTTCCTTCTGTTTCTATTTTGTGGAATAGTTTGAGGAGAATTGGTGTTAGCACTTCTTTGAAGGTCTTGTAGAATTCTGTGCTGAAGCCATCTGGCCCAGGACTTTTTTTGGAGGGGAGACTGTTAATGACTGCTTCAATTTCCTTGGGAGATATAGGGCTATTCAGTCTTTCTACCTGATCTTGACTTAATTTTGGTAGATGGAATCTGTCAAGAAAATTACCCATTTCATTTAGATTCTCAAATTTTGTGGCATATAGGCTTTTGTAGTATGACCTAGTAATTGTTTGGATTTCCTCAGTGTCTGTAGTTATGTCCCCATTTTCATTTCTGATTTTGCTGATTTGGATAGTTTCTCTCTGCTTTTTAGTTAGTTTGGCTAAGGGTTTGTCTATCTTGTTGATTTTCTCTAAGAACCAGCTTTTTGTTTCATTCATTCTTTGGATAGTTTTATTTGTTCTAATTGATTGATTTCAGCCCTGATTTTGATTATTTCCAGCCGTCTGCTCCTCTTGGGTGTATCTGCTTCTTTTTTTTCTAGGGTTTTCAGTTGGGCCATTAAGTTGTTTGTATGTGATGTTACAAATTTCTTCTTGCAGGCACTTAGTGCTATAAATTTTCCTCTGAGCACTGCTTTCAATGTGTCCCATAAATTTGGGTATGTTGTGCCTTCATTTTCATTGAATTCTAGGAAGTCTTTAATTTCTTTATTTCTTCCTTAACCCAGCTGTCATTGAGTAGTAAGTTGTTCAGTTTCCATGTGCGTGTCGGCTTTTTGTTGTTTCTGTTGTTGTTTATGTCCAGCTTTAGTCCATGGTGGTCAGATAGTATACAAGGGATTATTTCAATCCTTTTGTATCTGTTGAGGCTTGCTTTGTGACCCACTATATGGTCTATTTTGGAAAAGGTTCCATGCGGTGCTGAAAAGAAGGTGTACTCTTTTGAGTTTGGGTGAAAAGATTTGTAGACATCTATTAGGTCCATCTGATTTAGGGATTCTGTGAGTGCTTTTATTTCCCTACTTGGTGTCTGTCTAGTTGATCTGTCCCTTGATGAGAATGGGGTGTTGAAGTCTCCCACTATTAAGGTATTAGGATCAATGTATGATTTAAGCTTTAATAATGTTTCATTTACGAATGTCGGTGCTCTTGTATTTGGGGCATAGATATTCAAGACTGTGATGTCTTCTTGGTGGATTTTTCCTTTGATGAGAATATAGTGGCCCTCCTTATCTTTTTTATTAACTTTCGATGAAAGTCTATTTTATTAGATATTAGGATGGCTACTCCAGCTTGTTTTCTGGAACCATTTGCTTGAAAAACATTTTTCCAGCCCTTTACTCTGAGGTAGTGTTTATCTTTGTTGCTTACTCTGAGGTAGTGTTTATCTTTGTTGCATAGGTGTGTTTCTTGGATGCAACAGAATGTTGGATCCTGTTTCTGCAACCATTCTGTTAGCCTGTGTCTTTTTATTGGTGAGTTGAGTCCATTGATATTGATAGATAATAGTAACCAATGCATGTTAGTTCCTTTTGTAATGGAGTCGCTGATCTTACCCTGTTTCATTGCTTTTCTTTTCATTTTTGTTGGGATATTATTATCTATATATATATTATTATCTATATATATATATTAATATATCTATATTCCCTGTTTTCTTGGGTGAAGTTGTTTTCGTTGGATTGAAGTTTTCCTTCTAGTATCTTCTGTAGGGTTGGTTTGTGGTGTAGAAATTGCATTAATTTAGTTTTGTCATAGAATATTTTGTTTTCTCCATCTATGTTGATTGAAAGCTTTGCAGGGTATAGTAGTCTGGGTTGACATTTGTGATCTCTTAGAGTCTCCATGATACTTGCCCAGGCCCTTCTGGCTTTCATAGTTTCTGATGAGAAGTCCGGTGAGATTCTGATAGGTCTACCTTCATATGTTACTTGGCCTTTTTCCCTTGCTGCTTTTAATATCTTTTCTTTGTTCTGTAGATTTTGTGTTTTGACTATGATGTGACGTGATGTGTTTCTTTTCTGGTCTAGTCTATTTGGTGTTCTGTAGGCCTCTTATATATTTATGGACATCTCTGTCTTTAAGTTGGGAAAATTTTCTTCTATGATTTTCTTGAAAATAGTTTTTGGACCTTGGAACCTGGAGTCTTCTTTTTCATCAATTCCTATTATTCTTAGATTTTGTCTTTTCATAGTGTCCTTGATTTCTTGGATATTTTGTGATTGGAATTTTTCTGATTTTACTTTTTCTTTGAGAGAAGTATCAATTTCTGCAAGTGTGTCTTCAGCTCCAGAGATTCTCTCTTCCATCTCTTGTATTCTATTGGTGATGCTTACCTTTGTGGTTCCTGATCTTTTCTCCAAGTTCTCCAGCTCAAGGGTTTTCTCATTTTGTGTTTTCTTTATTGATTCTAATTCTGTTTTCATGCCTTGCACCATTTCTTTCATGTGTTTGAATTTGGATTCCTGTCTCTCTATGATGGCCTCTATTTCTTTGTTCATTTCCTTTTTATATGCCATTAATTTTTTTCTCTACTTGTGCCTCTATTTGTTTGGCTATGTTTGCCTGTGTTTCTTTAAGGATTTTGTCTATTTCTTCTTTCTTTACCTCCAATTGACTGGTCAACTCTTTGAAAGATTTGTTCATTTCCTCCTTATGAGCCTCAAATAATTGGGAAAGCATGGCTTTAAAGTCATTTTCCTGTGCTTCTGATGAATTGGGAGTATCCATCAATTTTGGGGTTTGCTGGTGAAGTTATGATGTCCTGATTTATGTTGGAAGTGTTCTTTTGCCTACCCCTGGCCATTGGCTTATCTGAAACCTTCCCTGTTTGTTTTTGGATTCTGCAGATCAGACTGGTACTGTCTCTCTCTGGCATCTGGAGAGTTCTTCAGGAAGCTTAGAGAGATGTCCTCAGCATGTGCTGAGGACTAGCTGTAACTGTGGGAGAAAAGTACGCAGGCGCAAATGGGGAAAATGCATGTGTGCGTGTGTGCACGCACGCGCATGTGTGTGTATGTGTGTGTGTGTATGTGTGTGTGTGTGTGTATGTTTGTGTGTGTGTGTATGTTTGTGTGTGTGTGTGGAAGTGTGTGTGGACGTGAGTCTCAAGGGACAGGGTGATGGATGATGCTGAACCCTTGAGTGTGTGGGAGGGGCTCTACACTGTATATTCTCAGGCGCTAGTGATTATTGGAGTGCAATTTCTGGCATTAACTGCCTTAACTCCTTAATTAGACCCACAGAGCAGGAACTTCAATGTCCCAAGTGCCCCTCTGTTTCCCAAAGTGGGTATATGGGTGGGAGGGGGTTTGATGCCTGGCTTCTGTTTTAGAAGAACCCAGGATCTGGGGATCTGCAGATTCTCAAGGGTTCACTCACTTACAGGCAGGTCACTTGGCAGAGATCAGGGTATCCGGGCTCTCTGCTCTCTGGTTTGGCCCTGCTTCTTTGATGTGCTCTGCCAGCTCCACATTGCTGTCACTGCCAGGTTATGAGGTCTTAATGCAGCTGGAGATTTCAAGGTGGTCACGTCAGTTGGGATCGGGGTAACCAGGCTCTCTGTTGTACCGTCAGAGATCGCGATCCTGCAGAGCTAGTATGGCATCTAGCAGACTAGGGCCCTGGGAGGATGGTGCAGCCGCCGAATCTGGGACTCTGAGACGGGTACTGCTGGCATTTGCCGCTAAAGGGCTTGAAGCTCTGCCTCAACGGCTGCAGACCCCAGGCAGTTAGGTCTGTGCTGAAAAAGATGAGTCTGCTGTGCCGAGGAGGAGAGAGGTCTGGGGGATGGGAGTGCTGGGAGATCAAAAGATCATTTCTCACCTTCCCCAAACAAGTCCCCAGGTGACCAGAGACCAAAGTTTTCACCTCCTGTGATGTTCCCTGTTGTTTAGAAAGCCTCACTGTTGTTTTCTTGGGTTCAGAGGTCCTTCCACTCACCAACTTAGATGTTTAGCTCTTCCACAGCTCAGAAACTGTGTATGCTAGTCGCCATCTTGGCTCCGCCCCCTCCACTACATGTTCTTATGCAAGCTCCTTGGTTTCCTGTGAAAACTTAGTGAAGAAACAAAGGACCATTTGTCATGCTGGAGACTGAGAAGACAACAGGTATAATGGAAATCTCACCTGAGCAACTCCAGCCATTTGTTCTCACACTTTATCAGTCTACACTTCTGATTTTGACACTATGCAATTTCGTACTCCTAATGGACACACCCCTTCATGGCATCTTCACAACATAATGTAATTAATACCTTGAAACAAATTTTCCTTCTACCACTTTGACCCTGTAATTTCCTAAAAGGCATCTTGCTTCTTCCTCAATCTTCACTAAATTAATGCACTCTGAAAGCAAAGACAGAAGCAGAAAACAGAAACAGTTAACCAAAATATGTGTTTAAGTACAAGACACCAGAGAAGAGGGAACTGTATCATATTACACAGCTGGATGTTATACATATCATTGCATTAGTGTGTTCCTAAAACATTTCTATAGCCAAATCTTTCATAAAATAAAATTTCTAATGCGATATTACATTCTCTAAGGAAATGTAATATTTGGGGGTATGAAATAGAGACATTATGCTTTCACATTTTGTTCCTGTTTGTTATGTCATATATAAAGAAGAGCACCATGGTGAGAGTGGGTCAAACCTAGAATTGTTCTGTCCATTCCCTGAAATGCTTTTGTTTTTTCTTGTTGTTGTTTGTTTGTTTGTTTTTGTTTTGCTTTGTTTTGTTTGTTTTGCTTTTTGTTCCACTTAAATCCTATCTCACTCAACACTCAACCCATTTCCACCAACTCCAGTATTTTTCCCTCCATTATTGCTTGCAAACTCAGCCTTACTCCCTCTTGTATATTTGTTTTCTTCATTATTCCTAACACTTAAGGGCAGACACTTCCTCTAAAATGCAAATGAGGCAGGAGAAAGAACACCCTGATTGGATCTTTCAAAGAAACTTTAGTGTTAATAGAAGGTAATCAGATAGCAGACCATTGAGGAGAGACTCCTCCCTCACAATGACAGTTTTATAAAATTAAGAAGAATAATGTCAAGAATTCGATTACTGGCCAAGAGTGGGATTTGAATCCTATCTCTCCCTCTGGGTGGACATTTAACTTCCTAAATTTCTTATGGGAACAAGAAGGTTACTACTTAGCAGAAGGCTAAGATCAAAGACTGTCTTCCTTCCTTATGATCTGATCCAAAGTGTCCTATAAATCACTTGAACAGAAAAGTGAATATTATGAAATATTCCCTAAACATGTGGGTATGTGCATGGTCCCTTTTCACAGGACGTATACTCTCACCCTGTGGAAAGGTTTTACTCATAGGGGTCTTTTAGTCATTGTCTACTCTCAGCACCATTGAGGGAATCCTGTGTTTTCTATAATAAATGCTAGTTTTCTATGCTATGCTGTGTGTAGGTCTCTTCAGAATTCATTCAACAGAAATCAAAAGGACCAGGAAGCTGAGGGAGAGTAGAATGTGATACTTTGAGTAACCTAGGTATTGTAAAAGCCCTGCCAACCCCCATCTCCCACCTCTCTCTCTCTCTCTCTCTCTCTCTCTCTCGTGTGTGTGTGTGTGTGTGTGTGTGTGTGTGTGTGTGTGTGTGTGTATGGCTCTCTGTGTAGCTGGACAGGGAGGAGAAAAGAGAAGAAACTGAAAGAGAAAGATTTATTCTTTTTTTAAAGAAAATTGGCTCCCATGATCACAGAGAGTGAGAACTCCCACAGTCTTCCATCTGTAAGATTGTTTAATGTCAGTTCCAGCTCAAAAGAACAATGTCCAGTGTCTGTAGTCTGGAAGGCAAAGAATTCTCCCTTCTGCTTTTGTTCTATTAGACCCACAAGGAACTGGAGGATGGATGTCCTCATTGGAAAAGCCCATAGTCTGAAAACATTCTCATAGACAAATCCAAAAATATTGTTTAACCAAATATCTGGTCAGTCTGTGAGTCAATTAAGACAGTACATAACATCAATCACCACATTCATTATTTCAAAACTGTAAATTATGCCATGCGGTGTTTTAGTATATATTATAAAATTTTTAAGTGAATTCTTCAATTTCTTCCTAGATGGTAAAAAATTAAAGAGTGGTGTGTAACTTATTAAAATTTACAAATATGACCACTGCCTAGAGAAGGAAAAAATTTATCCCTAAAATATGCTTAACCTGGAAGCTAATTTAACTGCCATCTTACAAGAATATTCAGATGAGCTTCATAGGCAGATTATCTCCCAACTGACCCTTCACTTGTCACCAACCAATTCTTCTTGTTCAGGCCAATAATGAGAGCCTTTTTTTTCCACCAGTAATCATTATATTCCCCAAAATACTGTGACTACTACCTCTTGGGTGTTATCAGAGAATATTTCAGTGTCTGTATTCATTAGCTTCCTGTTAATGTGACCAAAAATCTAAGAACTAATAAATAGTGAGACATTGATTATGACTCACATTTTTAGATTTTTCAGCAGATGATTAATTGGTCCTATTGTCCTGGACCCATAGTGGAGCAGCAGACCGAGTTATAGAAGGACATGATGAAACAAAACACTTACCTCAGGGATAGAAGATAAAGGAAAGGAGGAACTTAGTGCGGAAATTCTTCAAGGACACATGCCCATACCCAAAGTCCTGAGGCTCTCCCGCTGGGCCACATTTGAGTTTCCCATGAGATAGTTATAATTCTGAGTCTGGCTTATTTTGATTAACACAGCGAGTTTGAGTTACATCAGTTTTCCTGCACATGCTGTAATTTTGGCCTTCTCTACAGCTGCATAAAATTCCATTATGCATATGTACTGCACATTTCTTATTAATTCACCTGCTGGTGTGTGCACCGGGCTAATCTCATTTCTTGGCTATTGTGACTATCACAGCTGGAAGTATGGATATGCAAGAGTCTCTGTGGTATGTTGACTTAGAATATGTTCAAGAGTTGTATACTTGGGCCACATGTTAATTTTTAGTTCATTACAGACCCTTCATACCGATTTCCATAGTCACGACACAAGTTTATATTATCACTAATAATTATATCCCCATATCTTTGCAATCATTCACTGTTATTATTATTAATTATTGTTTAGTTTGTTGAGACAGGGCCTCACGATGTAATTTTAGCTAGCCTAAAATTCTCACTATAACCAGGCTGTCCTCAAACTCCTAAAGATCTACCTACCTCTGTCTCCTGCATGCTAGGACTACAGGCATATGTCACCATTCCTGTTGTCAGTTATTTTCTTGATAACAGACATTCTGATAGCATCCCTTATCAGTAAGAGCAATGTTGGAGGAATCATAGTACATGATCTCAAATTATATTACAGAGCCACAATAACAAAACCAGCATGGTCTCTGGTACAAAAATAAACCTGTAGATTAATAACTACCTATCATAACTATCTACTTTTGACAAAGCCATCAGAAATACTAAAGAAAAGGCAGCCACTTTAACAAACAATTCCAGGAACACCAAATTTCTGAAAGTAGAAGAATAAGACTGGAGCCATAGCTCTCATCCTGAACCAAAATCTGTTTAAAATTGATAACAGATCTCAATATAAGAACTGAAACTTTGAAACTTGGATCAGTGTTACATTGATCACAGATATGACAAGACAGCCCAAAAACAGAGGGTGGAAAAATACTGGTCCTCTTGTGTGGAACCTCTGTACCCTCATAACATCAAGGTTATGTATAAAGTGAAAATGAACTTAATGTTCACTGTCAGTTTGACTGGGTTTAGACTCCCTATGGAAACATGTCCCTGGGTGTGCCCATGTGGGCATTTTTAAAAGAGTTTAACCAAAGAAGAAAGACTTTCTCTGAATTTAGACAGCAGCATCCCATGGGGTAGGGGGGTCTCTGCATAAGTAAAAAGGAGAAAGTGAGCTGAGCTTGACCATATATCCCTCTGATTCCAAACTACGTATGCTACTTCAAGTGTCCACCACTGTGCACTGTGCATTCTCTATCATGATAGACTTTACTCTCCAACTGTGAGCCAAAATAAAGCCTTCCATTCTTAGGGTGCTTTTGCCAAGCATTTTGTTACAGTCACGAAAAGACTCATTGATTGGGGGGGGGGGGGTTAGAGGCCTATAAGCACCCTGCCATTCATCCCACCCTTTCTTCTTTCTGCAGATTGAATACTGCCAAAACATTCAACTTCGTGGGCCACCACTAACCACTATCTAGTTTTTATTTTTAGTTTTATATATTTTATATCTAGTTTTATTTTTGTTCACTGAAGCCCCCTCCCTCATCTCCTCCCAGTCCCATCCATCCTCCCTCTTCTCCCCCTATTCCCTTTCCCTAGTACCCTGATAGAGGAGGACCTCCTCCCCTTCTATCTGACTCTAGCTTATCACATCTCATCAGGGCTGGCTGTATCATCTTCCTCTCAGTTCCATGTGGGTTCCCTAGTAAGGGGTACAGGACTGTCTCTGACATGAACTCAGTGGCTGGCTCTTTGATCCCGATCTAGATTTTCATGATGCATCCAGTCATTTACCAAACTTCTACTAAAACTAGCAATGCTCATGAAAGTTCCCAGTAGACACAGAAACTTTTGGCCATGTGAAGTTGGACCAGTGATGAGTACCCTAGAGCAAAGATAACATCCAAACATACCTGAAATATCAAGATTATCTCTTTGTTTTTCTCAGTACCACATGGCTTAGAATTGAGGAATTATCAACTACTGAAACCAGAAAGAGATGGCAAGATCATCACATAAAAGTGTTGCCAATTAAAGTATTTCAGCTATCTAAGAAGTGAGATAAAGGAGTAAAGCGGAATTTAAGGCAAATGGCAGCTGGAGAGCATGGCTGGCCATTGCCCCAATGACAGACACTAAAACTCTTGCTTCTTTGAAGGAGAGAGAAAAATAGCTCAGAGTTCAACACAATACATATGCAGACTAAATTCAGATGCCAAAGCTTTGCTTCCTTCTCCTTGATTTTATTATTTCTCACTGTGCAGTGAGAAAAACATAGACCAGGAGAGAGTAAGATGTTTTGCCAAGATGCTGCAACTAATTAAATGAAGAAACCAAACCAAAGTCCAAGCCCAGCTTGATGCTGGGTCAACACTGTCTGAAGAATAATTTTGCAAGTTTTCTTCCTGATGTGACAGTGAGATTCAATCTAGTCACAAAACAGTTGTCTCATGGGTTTTGTCCGATTAGAAAGCACTCTTTTAGAAATAGTTATCTTTTGGGAATGCCTGCCTGGGTCAAGACTGTGAAAGAAATGACAATCTGATTTGTATCCTTCACCCTTGGGAACCGGGCTGTGCCTACTGCTTCCAAAGAACAGGCAAGAGTCCCCAGGATGCAGCCATTTATATCTCCATGCTGATAGATGCCTCGAGCCTGGTAAAGCTATGCTTTCTGACAGCCCGGGGGACATATCTGACTCATCTTCTGGCCTTCCAGAAGAGACCACCAGGAAGAACTATAAAAGGCAAGGCAGAATAAGAAAAGAGAGAAAAGCAATAAGGTCTTGACCACTCGTAGCTAGAAGTTGATATTTTACTCATCTGTCCAAAGGCTCTGTGTGTCTATTTATTTTTCATTTTTGAAATGTTCTTGTTCGTCCATCCTTGGCCCTGAAAGGTAATAGGTTCTTTTGTTCGAGAAAATGAAGGAGATATAGGCAGTGTATAAAAATAAAGGAGAACATAAAAATCAGAGGGAAATATCCTAACAGGAAATCACATCCCAAGTGTGGCAGGTCAGCCTGCTGCTGGCTGCAGAAGACCCCCATGAGACCCACCAAGCAAACACTGGATGTCTACATGTATCTAAGTCATATGTCCATTCAAGCCTGGTATCTCCACTTCTTCTGTTTATAGAAGATTGTTGACTGATTTGTGCTGTGAAACTTACAAACAAAAAATCATTTTGAGATGTAAATTGAATTAATTAATAATAAATAAATAAAAATTAGAAAAAAAGAAAATCATTTCGCCCCAAATTCTTTTTTAGTATAAGGAACAAAGAAGCCAGGAAGATTTCAGTAAAACAAGCTGGGTGCCTGGGAAACCTATCCTGCTCCTTCTAAAGTACTTTACCATCTCTGTTTGAGATGGAATGAAAGAACCTGCTTAACTCAGGTCCATTTTATCTACAACAGAGTATAAAACAGCAGTTTAGGACAGGTGTTGTTGTCCTTGGTGTTTTTAGAACAGCACTCACACAGGTGTCCTCAGTGCCAGCTTCCACACCCTAGTTGTGCATCATCCATCTTTCATAGGACATCTAGAATGGGACATTCTGGAACACATCAAGTGAAAACCAGGAACGAAATGTACCAGTGTTCAGAAAACACTGGGTTTACTAAGAGTGGGACATGTAACTTCATGAACCTTAGGATTCCTTTCCTTGAAAATGTTTTATTCTTTAGATTTATAGATTTTATCATTGTTATGTGTATACATGTTTTGCCTGCATGTTTGTATGTATATCATGTGACTCCTTGGTGTCCATGGAGCACCTTCAGAAGAAGGCATCAGTTCCCCCTTACACTACAATACAGAAGATCGTCCTCTGCCATGTAGATTGTAGGAATCGAACACAGATCCTCTGCAAAAGCAGCAGCTTCTCTTAACCCCTGAGCCATCTCTCCAGCTCCCTCTGTCCCAATGACTTTTCAAATATCTCACTTGCACTTTCTTCATGTATGTATAAATGTGGGTGTGTGTTTACATGTATATGTCCACCGGTGCCTGAAGAGTGAATCAGATCCCCTGGATCTGAAATTACTGAGAGTTACAAGCTATGCAATATGAAAGGCTGGGAACCGAACTCCAGTCCCTCACCACAGCAGCATGTGCTTTTTAACATTGAGCCATCTCTCGTTTTTGAGAAAGTTAAGGAAATGAAGGGAGAATGAATGAACTTCTGTCGAACTCAACAGCTTTATCAACTTTTTTTTTTCTTACTTAACACAAGTAAGCAAACAATTCTACACTTCTACTTACATGCTTGTTCAGTCAAGGAATTGGTAAGTAGCCCTAGCTGGCCTACTACTCACTTTATAGACTAGGCAGGCATTGAATTTATGGTGATCCTCTTGCCTAAGTTTGTGAATCCTAAGCTGGATTCACAAGCATGAGTCACCACACTTTGGCTTCATTTTCATCTATTTTGACACAGTATTTATTCATTTTCACTTTGACCTAGACTTTTTTTTTTTGCCCGAACTAAGCATCGTATTAAACTGTAGTCTATAACTGTAAGCACATCTAAGTGAAACACAGTGCCAAGGGAAACAAAATGCCTTTCTTCTCTGCAGCGAGGTAAGTTATAGGAAACACAGTCAGGAGGAATGATCACTTCAGATCATTCCTTTAGGCTGGCTTGATAGCCAGAGCAGTTCCGAGTTCTGTAAAGAACTCAGAAACACTAGAGGTTAATTAGAATTAACAGGTATTCAAAAGCCCCAAGATGGCTCCTAGCTATGTCATGACCGGATATGTAACATTATCTCATCTCATTCCCTCTGTGTGCCTGTACTTGTTTCTCACTGCTGCTGTAACAAATCCATGGCTAGCAGCTTAAAACCACAGAGATATATTTCTGTATGCCAGACAGAACCCTACACAGCTCCACTTGGGCTACAGTCTAAGTTGGCAGAGCTGGACCCTGTTCTGAGGAGTACATTGCCTTGTTCATTTAGGCTGCTGGCCGCGAGGACTCCTGCTCTGCTGTAAGGGCTTGCTCAGTTCATGCTCTCTCACTGTCTAGAGACGGAGGGCTAACCCTAGTGCTCAGATGTCTCCTCCCCATGCCTACCATTTTTTTTTTAAAGACGATAACCACACACAGAATTTTCACATCAAGTCCCAGATCCCTCATCTGCTGTTCCCTTGTATTTTCACTCATGTACTTACATTGCGCCCAACAGGATCATTTATGCTACTCTTTCCAACTCAAAGTCCTCAGCCTTCCTTTCCTTGTGAAAGGTGACACCATCCCCAATTATAATGTAGCCAATTTGTGAAAACCTAGGATTGACTGTTTCAAGAGCAAGTTTGCTAGAAAGGACTGCAAAATCTCCCTTACAGTGAGGGTGTTCACTTCATCTAGGGCCAATAATTGAAAGTAAGTTATGGTGCTGTAATAGTAATCACTAAGGAGTCTCAAAGATGGAGCTGGTAACACTCAAAGTTGACCTCTGAGGTTGACCATTGTAGTTTCCCAGGGCTATGTGACTGTTGATGAGTCTCTTGGCTGCGATAAAATAGAATCACTGTTGTTAAAGCCACATTGACTTTCAAGCAAGAAGGTCAATGTGATATGCTGTTAGGATGTCTAGCACTGGGGAAAACATACTCACTGCTCCTCTAGACAGCATTCCAAAAGCAGTACCCACGATGTGACCAGGTTCTACTCTTCACTCTTGAAATGTGAGTTCGTCACAGACACAGGCATGGGAAACCCCTATGTGTACACACATCAGTGTTTCTACTTGACCAAGCCTGGCCAGTATGTTCACAACTCTGTTCTCAGATGCTCCAAGAAGTCAGACTCTGCTAAAGAGAAATGGGTATTTTGTACTCTTATCTTTTTGTCACTTTAAGCTGAGAGAAAATCAGATTTGGGTGTGTGTATATACATCAGGAACCCTATTATATAGGCTGGCACATAAAGCTGGAGAGGAATTAGTTGTATATAGTCTTGCTGGCCTTCCCTAAGGCCTGGAGTTTGATCTTGGAGGAACTAGATGCACTTAGAATAATAACTAAAAGCCCAGACAAGGATGCAAGCATAGAGCGTGGCCTCAAAGACAACACTTGAACCCAAGTCACTTGAAAAGCAATCCTTTTCTGTAGCCACAAGATCTGTCAGACAGTTTTAATAAATTCTTAGTTTATCAGAGAGTTATATTCTTAGTTATTACAGGATTGTGGTGGTTTGGATAAGTATGGCACCCATGGACTTACGTGTTTGAGTGCTTGGTCATAGGGAGTGGCACTATTAGGAGGTGTGACCTTATTGGAGGAGGTGCGGCCTTATTAGAGGAAGTGTGTCACTATGGAGATGGGGCTTTGAGGTCATAGAGGCTTTAAGCTCCACCTAGTGTGGAACGCAGTCTCCTGCTGCCTGAGGATCAAGATACAGAACTCTGAGCTCCTTCTCCAGCACCATGCTGGAATGCTGCCATGCTTCTCGCCACGAGAATAACAGACTAACCCTCTGAAACTGTAAGCTAGCCTCAATTAAACAATTTCTTTTATGAGTTGCCTTGGTCATGGTGTCTCTTCACAGTAATAAAACTCCAAAACAAATGTGTACTGAGAGCTCAGCAAATAGAAGTGCTTGACACCTTTCCTGGAGGACCTGAGTCCAATACATAGAAACCGCATGGTAAAAGAAAAGAATTCACTCCACGACATTGCCCTCTTGACTCCACATGAATGCTGTGGTATTGCTTCCATTTCTCCCAACACACACAAGCACACACACACACACACACACACACACACACACACACACATAGAAATTAATACATTTTTAAATTTTAATGAAATTATTAGAAAGACTCAAATGTTGAATTTGGCAACACAAGGTATGCCTTTAAGTCTTTTAATAAAGTTACTGTGTGACCTTCAATAAAGCAAGGAACTAGTATCTTCACCTGGGTAAAGAGAATAAGTGACATTGACATTCCATCACCACTGTAGTATTCAAATATAACAGTAAGTACAAGTGCTTTACCAGAAGGAAGAACCACACAAATACCCATGATGTTATTGTCTTTCTCAGTCCTTCCAGTAACAGTCATTAGAGCACGCATTAGCTTTTCTTACTTACTATAAATGTGCAGCTGTGCATTCCTGAACTTGTTGGCTTAGAGGCTCCGACTACTCTGAATCCAGCAACTACAAGCTTAAGGTCTCTTTCTTTCTTTCTTTCTTTCTTTCTTTCTTTCTTTCTTTCTTTCTTTCTTTCTTTCTCTTTCTTTCTTTCTTTCTTTCTTTCTTTCTTTCTTTCTTTCTATCATCCCTGTTATCTCATTGTCTTTCTCCAAGCCTGGTTCTTAGTGCATAAGCAAACAAATGTGAGTAAATTAACTAGAAAGAGGGTAGAGAGTGAGATAATAGGAGGCGGAAAGAAAAGAGAGAAGGTACAGTTTTTGGACATTGCATTACAAATATTAAAATATTACAGGTAGACAAAATGCTGTCTGCAGCCTCATGCTATGCTTTCTAAGAAAAAATTTAAATAACAAAGAGCTGACTAGAAGTTACTTTGTAATGATTATATATTGTATACAATTAACTGTCAGTTGACTTCTAGAGCATTACTTTGAGGGGGTGGTCCTTTTTCCTTTCTATTTATTTATTTGTTTATTTATTTATGTATTTATTTATTTATTTTGTGCTGAGGATTGAAACTCACACAGGCTAGGTGAGCACTCTGTCAGTGAGCTCCATCCCCACCCCCAGGAGCTGCTATTTTGATCATCACTAAGATTGAGCAATTTCATACAGTGACTAAGTAAGGAAAATAGTTGAAAGTGAAATTGCATAATCTACCTCAGATTCTGTACCACGTTTTTGTATAGCAAAGTTTGTTTCATTTGGGGGGGGGCGGCTTAGCTTTAAAAATACCTCAAGTAAACCTGCAGGGAAGATAAATGGCTGCCTGTAGATATGTACGGGAAAGCAAAAGAGGTCTGTGAGTCCCTTCTTCCTAAAATACCACACGAGACAGAATAGAACCAGGTCAACAGACAAGAGATACTACAGTTTGTTGCCAGGCTGTTTTCAGCGCAGTTCTAGAAATAAATTATTTTTAAATGTTCAATTAATAAGAAATAGGTCTCATTTAAAGACGTGGCCAGGTAAAGTGATAAATGGTATATCACTCTAGCTTCTCTCAGGCATGCAAAATTTAGCTGAATACACACAAAAGAAGTCAATCTATACTGTGCAAATGTGGAGAAAACACCCAAGATCTATGTCAGCAATAATAAAAGGCATCTACTGTTCTAAAATAGCTAACTCATTGAAAATGGATACAGATACCAAAAGAGGAAAGCATGATAGGAAAGCCAAGAACCCTCTTCCAGTCAGTTCTAAGATGTCAGCATTCAATTAAGGCAGACTCTTTAAAAAAAAAAGTCCATAAAATTCTGCAATGTAAACTAAATAAAGAACAATTCTTTTTCCCCCTTTTTGTTTACCAGGAATTGAGAACACAGCATGGTTTTCAAATAGTATTTTTTTTCTCAAAAAAATCTTAGGAAATAACATCTACACTATAGTTTTTTATTGTCTACATCAAAATCTAACTGCCACTTGGTTCATAAGTAAAAGAAGGAAGGGTTGTATCTCAGAGGAAAGCAACAGACACTCCAAAAACTAATGACATCACTTCTTAACTTTGGCAATGTTAAATTAGAAAATGCAGGGATCAGGGCAGAATCCTGATAGTCTGGAGGTGACCCATTAATACACGGGTCAAATCTGGTCCCTAGAAACACCTGACTGCCATGGTGGTTGGAATTTATGTTTGCTTGCTTTAGTTTTACATTAGTTGCTGACATGAGAAAATAGGGACACCCTAAAGGAAAAAAAATCTGGTTCACTCTTGATATATGGAATATGAAAGAACACTACATCTTCATTCCTAAGCAAAAACTGCTTAGGAATCTGCTTACCTCAAAAGAGAGGAGCCCTTTCAGATGAGGCTAGTCCTTTCTATATGGGAGTAATCCCCATTAGTCAACACTCTCTGGAATCCATTCTACTACTTTGTGTTGCCGGCAGAGTCATCTCTGGGGTCTAATCTTTTCACTTTACAAGTTAAATTTTGACTGCTACCAATTTTCAGCATGGGACTGAACCCTCATTCATAATAGACAGCCATCTACCTGTGAGGTATATTCCCCAGCCCAGTGTAGTTAGATCAAGCTCAAAGAAAAAGGAACAGTTTAGGACTGGGACTCAGACTCGAGCCTTGTGGTATTTCAGCCAAACAAATTCACATGGACTTCTTGGGTTCTTTGGAATCTAACAATGACCAGTAATACTCCAGCCATTCAATTCACTATTATCCTGTAACTGTTACTACTCCTGTATGTATGCTCATTGTTTTCATGTATCCAGTTGGCCCTTTATTCATTTATCTATGGAGTATTTACTAAACATTGACTTTGTGTCACACAGTGTTTCTAGATCCTGGAACACAGAAATGGATACATTTTTCACTCTCATGGGAAAGAAAGACAAATATGTAAGTATTAGTTCCTCAACTAACCTGCAAAGCTTAAAGGCAAGACCCAATTCCATTTACATTTAAGCTCACACTCAACAATTTACGATCATGTAAGTATCTGATAAAACGTAAAATAAATAAAAGATTGTGGATGTGGTACTGTTGGCTAAGCCAGGTGAAAAGGCACTTGCCTACCATGCCCAGGGCCCTGCATCTGTTTCCTACTTCTGCAAAACTGGAAAGTGCTCTTTATAACAACCTTAAAAAAGCCTAACAAAGAGATCATGGCACAGTCATTTAGTGTGATTTGTCTCGTAAGTTACAGAGTGATAATCTGTCCATCCATCACAAATTAAACACACACCTTTCTGTGAAGGTTTCTACCGAGCAGTCGGAACTAACCATGGTCTCTCTCAAGAATACAACTTCCTGCTGGTGTCTGTCACATGGCTTCTCATTCTGGGTCAACTGAAATACGGTCTTAGACAAATAAATCATTTAAGTGATTCTCATTTCTTCACTGATAAAATGTTCAGCAGGATAAAAATCAGACTCAGCCATCATCCCTGCATAAAATTCTGTAAGTGAACCCTAACATTGGTTTGACCATCTAGCTTGTAGATGAAGGTCAAACCGTACTTTGACTGTCAAGTTCCGTAGTATCGTTTTATTTATGATTCAGTGAAAATAACCTTAAATTACCAAGTTCCTCTTAATCAGCTTAGTGTATATAAAGATAACTACTTTTCATTTTGGAGCATTTTAGTGGGTATTTTTGAAATGTTGCCCATTTGTTGCAAATGGAATCTTTATCAAATTGCTTTTGAAGCCCATGAAACCAAAGTTCTCTTGTAGTTTAAAGCTACTTAATATTAATATTTTATATGGAAGTTAGAGGGTTATACAGGCTCTGGAAATTTGAGAATCATTATATTTTATTATACAGAGTGAAACACGGATAGATGGGCAACTAGCTGAAGGTTCTTTTTTAGAAGGATCATAATTTTAGAAAGCTTTTAACTTATAGACAGTATCTTTCCATGAATCCCTTGTGTACACATTCCCCCTTGGCCTCTCATGTGTACCTTCATTACTGACTTCATGATAAGCACCTATGTAACCTTTAGCAAAAGAACTGGTATGATTGCTCTCACGATGTGGGTCAAGTGGTAGACACCAAGGTAAGGTCACAGGTTTCGGAGAAGGACGTAACTGCAGCTCTCTCATATTAAATACTCTTTAGACACAAGGCTATGATGCTGCTTGCTATTTTCTCACATAACTTATAAATGAAACTATATTAAAAACCTGCATCCAACTTATAATGTGTTTATTTCTTTTTAATTTTATATTGGAGGCCTGCCAGTTGCTATCCTCTTTAAAAGCTCATATGGTACTTATGGTACCATGAAAGCTGATCCTCAGGAAGGAGGCATTCAGATCAGTTTCAGCTCAGTGGCCTTTAGGCCATGTGTCAGAAATAGATGGTGTCTTCAACAATAGGAGCTTAGCTCCCACCTCTGGTAGGTCACCAAGGGCAATATCAATATTCCCTCAAATATACAGGGATTTTCTTGGACAACCCTGACCAACAACTCAAAATATGACTTCTCATGCCTGGTGTTGGGTATTTTCCAGATATTCTCTGTTTCTTACAGAGAGCGTTGTGATCCCAGATGTGAAAAATATTATTTTAAACTATGTATCTAACTATACACAGACTTACATGTATTATAATTCTTAAGTGTCTCCTTAACAGTAGATTCTTTATGACTTTTTCAGACATACTTACTGTTACTATATGCTGCTTTTCCTTCTCCTATATTTATCTCAGTCCTCTTCTCTAATTTGAGTTCCAACCTCATTTTTCCCATTTCCTGAATCAGATTACTTGTACCCTGCTATTACTCTTTTTTTTTTAATTTATTTTTATATGTTACAATTTATTCACTTCAATTCCAGGTATAGCCCCCTCCCACCTCCCCTCCCAATCCCACTCTTCCTCCCTCTTCTCCTCCCATGCTCCTACCCCAGTCCACTGATAGGGGAGGAGAGCTTTGAAAGATAGGTCAGGCTGTAGGAATCAAGAAAATGGCATACAAGAGAAAGCATATCATGCCTGGAAAAAAAAAAAAGGATTGCGTGATAACCCCAGTATCCAACATTCTGACCATGGAATATCTAATAGCCTCACTCTTTTCAGGAGCCTCAGTCCTTATCTCATGAATTTCTTAACTTATTCTCAGGAAGGAGGCATGGGAAGTGAGTGTGAAATTTCCCTTAGGATAACTAAGGTAGAAAAATCAGAGCTCTCTAGACATGTCCTCTAGGAGGAAGAATCCAGATTAGTATAGCAATGTTGTTGTGTATGTTATTTCTTTTCAAATAGACTATTTCTCATCTTTAAATTCTGGCTATTGTTTTCTTCACCTGATCTACAAGAAGAAATCTTCCAATGCCCATGATGATTTTACCTTCCAGACTCCTCAGCATAACCCTAGTTAACACATCTCACACCAACATGATTTTCCATTATAATGATAAATAATAAATTAATAGCTTACCAGTGTTCCTTTTTCTCTTTAACAATATTTCCCATACTACAAGAGAAAGTATAATTATTATTTCTTAGTAGATAACCTCTTTAACTTCAAAAGTTATCATTACCTTCAATTATATTTTTTTTTACTTCACCGTTTTTAAAGGGATTTCAGTTCTATTCTGCCTTTGTAGAATAGTATTCAATACTCTGTGATTGTATCCTTTCTTTTCCTAGACTAAGAGCCAATGGCATAATTATTTCTCCACTCTTGCTCATTGTGACTTGTATGCATGTAGTCAAATATATATTTCTCAACCTAGATTAAATCACACAAATTTAAAATTAAATTAAATTTTAACTATAATCCTTCAATTAGAAAATGTGGGGACAGGTTTTCCAGAAAATTAGTACTGTAGTTAATTTAACGTTAATTTACAAAGGCTGTATTTGCCTCTTACTAAATAAATTTCATGACAGCCACTCCAATGTTAACATAGTTGTTTTAAACTATTATCATTATTCCACCTTTTGAAGAATTGAAAACCTCTGTGTCACCAAGACTTCCCATACATGTTATAATAATTCATCATACAATATTTAAATATGAGTCACAATATCCATAGGATACACAAATACAGAGATAAGATTTATTAGCAATTTTAGCATAATGCTTCCTTTATAGAACAGCTGAAAATAAATAAAACACACTCAATGTAAACTACTTCTGATAATGAATTTCTATGCACAACATAAAAAATGCATGACTCAATGAGGGAAAGGGATAAGATGTTTAATTTAATAATGGGCAAAAGATGTGAGCAAACATTTCTACAAAGAAGATGCATCGTGGACAGATACCACACGAAAAGATGCTAAAAGATGCTGAGCACTGAGAGTCACTGAGGAAATTCAGTTCAAACCCATGCTCCCACTACATGCCATATCCAGAAGGATGACTAGAGCTGAAGAGCCAGGTGTTGGTGAGAATATAGAGACAATGAAATTGAAGCATTCTTAGTAAAGATGCAAAGTGGTGGACTCACTTTGGAAAAGAGTTTTACAAATCCTTAAATGACCAAACACTGAATTACTCTATAACCAGCAATTCTACTCTTAGGTATATACCCAAAACAAATGAAGACATAATAGAGACTGGTAGATAAGCATCCACAGCAGCATGAATCAGTCACCATGATAATGTGGACAAGGGACAGACCCTGCACAATTCGGTGTGCTGTGAAGCTGTGATATTCAATAGATTAGGCATCATACATGGATCTTCAAGTGAAGGAATTTTCAATTTCTGAGGGTTATCAGGACATAGCTTGGTGTAGTTTGTGGGATACACGTGCTTGAAATTACCTTCCATGTGCCCAAGACGTCTAAGCCCAAAACAAGGGAGTAACTTTCTCCTATGTGAGTAATTTCCCGATTAAAACCTGTTTTCATCAGTGAAATAAGCTCTGAGTTCAGCCCATCAAAATATTCAAGGTTAATATAACTGTTTGTATCAATAACAACTTGGTGGGGAGATGGCTCATTCTGATAAAGTGCTTATCTGATAAGAAGGGGGAACTGAGTTTGGTCCCCAATACACACTCTTCAGAACTCATATTTAAAAGTTTTTGTGGTGGTGCATGATTGTCATCCCAACTCTGGATGTGGAGACAAGCAGACCCCTGGAGCTGAGACTCATTGGTGACCTCTAAACCAATGAGAATCTTTGACTCACACCAAAGTGAGCAACACCTGAGTAACAATGACTGAGATAGTTCTCTGGCCTACACATACACATACATGTGCATTTCCACACACATAATTTTTAAGAATAATTGATACACACACTTAAAACCACATTGCTTTAATATTTTCATATATGTTGCCACAGAAATATAAAGGTTTTTTTTACATGATCATCTCATTAGATGCTAAAAAAGCCTTTGACAAAATCCAATAGCCCTTCATGTTTAAAGTCTTGGAGAGATCAGAAATGCAAGGACCATACCTAAACGTAATGAAGACTATATACAGAAAGCCAATAGCTAACATCAAATTAAATGGAGAGAAACTCAAAGCAATTACATAAAAATCAGTGACAAAACAGGCTGCCCACTCTTTCCTTCAATATAGTACTTGAAGTCCCAGCTAGAGCAATAAAACAACTAAAGTAAATGATATAGAAACTGGAAAGTAAGAAGTCAATGAAGTGTTATTCATAGATGATATGACAGTATACATAAGTGACTCCAAAAATTCTACCAGAGAACACCTACAGCTGATAAACACTTTCAGCAAGGTGGCTGGATATAAAATTAACACACACACACAAAATCAGTACCCCTTTGGTGTATAAATCATAAGTGGGCTGAGAAAGAAATTAGGAAAAACAACACCCTTCATAATAGCCACAAATAATATAAAGTATATTAGTTTAACTCTAACCTATATGAGAACTTCAAGTCTCTGAAGAAGGAAACTGAAAAAGATATCAGAAGATGGAAAGATCTCCCATGTTCGTGGATCAGTAGAATCAACATAGGAAAAATGTTCATCTTACCAAAAGCAATCTACAGATTCAATACAATTGCAATCATGATATCAGCACAATTCTTTACAGACCTTGAAAGAAAATTCTCAATTTCATATGGAAAAATAATCCAAGATAGCTGAAGCAATCCTGTACAACAAAAACTTTTGAAGGCATCACCATCCCTCATTTCAAGCTGTGCTGCTGAGAAAGAGTGATATAAACTGCATGGTATTGGCATAGAAACAGACAGGTTGATCAGTGGAATCAAATCAAAGACTCAGAAGTAAAACAACATACCTACAGACACTTGATTTTTGACAAAGAAGCCCAAACCATACAATGGAAAAAAGATAGCATCTTCAACAAATGGTCTAACTGGATGTATGCAACTAGCAGAATGCAAATAGATCCATATCTATCATCCTGCACAAAACTCAAGTTCAAGTGGATTGAAGACTTCAACATAAAACCAGATACATTAAATCTCATAGAAGAGAGAGTGGAAAAAGCCTTGAGCTCATCGGCACAGGAGACAACTTCCTGAACAAAACTCCAACAGCTCAGACACTAAGATCAGCAATCAAAAATGGGACCTCATGAAACTGAAAAGCTTCTGTAAAACAAAGGACACTGTCAATAGTACAAAATAGCAGCCTACAGACTGGAAAAGGATCTTTACCAACCCTAAATCGACAGGGAGATAATATCCAAAAATATACAAAGAACTCAAGAAATCATACATTAACAACCCAAATAACCCAATTAAAAAATGAGTTAAAGAGCTAAATTGAGAATTATCAACAGAGTAATCTCTAATAGCCAAGAACCACTTACAGAAATGTTCAACATCTGTAGTAACCAGGGAAATACAAATCAAAACGACTGTGAGATTTTGTCTCATACCTGTCAACAACTCAAGGGACAGCACATGCTGGCAAGGATATGGAAAAGGGGGAACATTCCTCCATTACTATTGGGAGTGCACACTTGTACAACCACTTTGGAAATCAATCGGCAGTTTTCTCAGAAAATTGGAAATAATTCTGCCTCAAGACCCAGCTACATTACTCTTGTGTATAAACCCAAAAGATGTTCCACCATACCACAAGAACATTTGCTCAACTATGTTCATAACCAGAAACTGGAAACAACCTTGATGTCCCTCAACTGAAGAATGGATATAGGAAATGTGGGACATTCATTCAATGGAATATCACTCAGCTATTAAAAACAAGGACATCAGACCCCCCAATAAAAAGCTACATAACAAGAAAGGCCCAAGGGAGGATGTTTGAATCTTGCTCAGAAGGGGAAATAACATGGGCATTGGAGCTGGATGGAGGGAAGGAACTGGGTAGAAGAAGGAGTGGGAAGGAGAGCAGGGTGTGGTTTAGGAGTAGAGAGCTGGGGGAAGATGCCCAGGTAAGAGAACAGAAATGGGAGAGACCTGGGACAGGGGAGGCTCAGGGAAGTCTATCAGGGATACCTTAGGTGAGACTCCTGGTGGCTGGAGATATGGAGCCTGAAGTGGCCACCTCCTGTAACCAGGCAGGATATCCAAAGGAGGGATAAGGACAACCCACCTACAAAACCTTCAACCCAAAATTGCCCTCCCTACAAGATGTGCAGAGATGATGATGGAGCAAAGATTGAGGGAATGGACTATTAAAGACTGGCCCAACTCGAGACCCATCCCGTGGGAGAGAGCCAACCCATGACACTATTACTGATACTCTCCTCTGCTTCAAGCCAGCAGCCTAGCATAACTTCTCTAAGAGGCTTCACCCAGCAGCTGAGGGAAACAGATGCAGAGACCCACAGCATTAACCAAACATTCGACAGAGCTCTGCGAGTCCTGTGGAAGAGCTGGGGAAAAGATTGAGGGTGCTGGAAGGATCAAGGACTCCACAAGACAACCTATAGAGTCAACTAACCTGGGCCCAAGTGGGGCTCACAGAGACTGAACCATCAACCAAAGAGCATGCATGGACTGGTCCTGGGGCCCCTGAACATATGTAGCAGATGCTCAGCTTTGTCTTCATGTGGGTCCTCTAGCAACTGGAGCAGGACCCTCTCTAGCTCTGATGCCTGCCTTTAGCTCCTCTCCCCCTACCTAAGTTGCATTATCTGTCCCAGATGTGCCTAGTCCTGTAAGGGCTTAATGTGCCAGGGCAAGTGGGTACCCATTGGGGACCTCACCTTCTCTTGAGGAGAAGGAGAGGGGAAAATGAGAGGGAGTGATGTGTGAGGGGGTGGAGACTAAGAGGAGAGGAGAGGGATTTCTGTCAGGATGTAAAGAGAATAAATAAATTAATTTTAAAAAAGAAGGGTTTCTAATTCTCAAATCATGCAAATAGCATTCATTACCATGAGCAAACACGGATATCTATAAAAGAGGTATTTCTTTTTCTCAGTGCTTTGACCAACCACTTGAGAGAAGCAACTTGAGGGAGCAAGGGTTTGTTTTGCTTCACAGTTTAAGATGGGACACAATTCATCACAGCGGTGAAGACACGGTAGTAGGAGCATCACGTGCCAGGTACCGTTTAAGGCTACAGTCGGGAATTAAGAGTGGACAAGAAGAGGGGCTGTGCTATAAAACCTTAAGGTCCATTCTTAGGGACTTGCTTCATATAGCAAAATTCCACTTCGTAAAGGGTCCACAACCACGCAAAACAGTGTCACCAGTTAAAGATGAAAACCACCAAGTATGTTGGCAACACTTCATGTTCAAAGCAGAATAAAAGATACAAGAAGTTTATTCTTACATCCCAAATATATACTTGAATGTAACAACTGGTTGGGTCTGATGCAATTGTGTGACCCAATTTTTGTTCATTTCAACCTGTGTAATTTAGAACAACCATACATTTAACAATTAAGGCAATGATGATAAAGTGTGCAATAAGACTGTCTATAATTGTCAGAATGAGCCATTACTCATAAAAGCCACTCCTTTAGTTCAGCTGCTTCTTTGCTCTCTGTAGTTTCCATCTTTGGAGTGGTTTAACAGTTTCCAGAGAGGGTGAAACTCTACTGATTAATAACCAACTATGCTGTTCTCCTTTGCTCCCCGTTTATAAAACAGAATTTTAAAATAGCAGCCAAGTGCAAATCAGCCCATAATGCCATTTGCTGGGCCAAAATGCCTTTCTTTGCCTTCCATAGAAGGAACTGATGTGCCCCATAAATAAAACAACCCAAATTTAAAGCCTTCAGCCAGATTCCTCACCAGATCATCCACTCTGATCACACAGCTACTCTAGAGGTAGGAAATCAGGCATCCTAATTTATAAGACAGACTCACAAAATAATCATGGTGAATCTGTTGAGTCAGGAGAATATAAGAGCTACAATAAATTACTTTTCTAACCATTTTATAAAAATACTTGGAAGAAAGATCACTGACTTAAATCTTAATTTCAGTAGCCTATCCAGTAAAGCTCATTTATATCTCATAACAGTGGTTTGTAACCGGAAGTGATTTGGGCTCTGCAGAGAATATTGCAACATTTAGGGATATTTTAGTTGTTATAGATCGAGAAGCTAGTGAGTAAAAGTCAGAGATGCTACTGCATTTCCTGTGACCAAAATTAAGATTAAGACTTCTCTCTTTCTCTCTCTCTCTCTTTCTTTCTCTCTCTCTCTCTCTCCCCTCCCTTCCTCTCTCCCCTTCTCTTCTCTCTCCCTTTTTTCTCTACCTCTCCCTCCCTCTTCCTCTCTCCCTCCTTCTCCCTCTCTCCCTCCCTCTCTCTCCTTCCCTCCCACTTCCTCCTTCCCTTCCTCTCTCCCTGTCTCTCTCCCTCTCTCCTCATCTCTTTTCTCACCACCACCACCACACACATACACACAAACACTCCAGGAAGTTATGGAAAGTCTCGTAGTACCCAAAATGAGTCTTGTCTAGAGAACAGAGCGAAGGTACACACCTAAAAGTGATGAGGAATTTCACCATGGCTACAAGGTGAGAAGAGGTGAAGACTCCCCATAGTCCTGGGGTTTGCTTGAATTCCCTCTGGGTACTAGGGAGGACTCTCAAGCATTTCTACGCTTTTTCCGAGAAAAGGAAAAAGGGGGGGGCGGGTGATGGGATTTGTACGTTGTCAGTGATTATCCATTAAAAATGGAGAAAAGTTGTTCTTACACCCTACAAGGTGGCCCCCAAAAGCATAGATTTTTTTCACCACCGCCCTGAACTTAAGCAATGGTGAGATTGAGTACCTTTCTTATACAGAAAGCTTCCTCTGAGGGGAAAGAGTGCTAGATCTTAGCTACTCAGAAGTTGCAGGGACCTTCTAGATCATACCTTTCATATTTGAGACCTGCACATCTTCTACTGTGCAAGCTTCTGGGAACTCACAGCACAGCCCCTTCAGACCATGGAAAGGAGACATACAGTCAAGTCAGCAGCCCTCCTCTGGGAACGCCCCACTCCCCCATCAGACTGTGGTGGCACATTCGTCCTTCTATTTTTTTTTTCTTTGCTCAAATTTGAAACAGTTCTGTGGAACAACTGAGGCCTATGCTGTGATCACATGTCTGCTCAGTTGCTTTCCATTCCCAGGCCTACTCCTTCATCTCATAGCTGTGACCCACATGCTGTGTTTCCTAATAAACTCTCTCCACACAAATCTTCACCTCAGACTCCATCTCCAAAGATGAATCTACCCAAGAGACCCAGAGAAATAAAATTTGCAGTATGAGTAGGTACACATAGGCATATGTATGTATATATACGTACACACACAAATCTTCACAAGCAAACCATTACTGTTATTACAGAATAGCTGATATTCCTATTCTGGTCTATTTAATTTTTTTAAAATGCTGGCTATGACCCAACACGCTGGTCTCACAGCATGTTAAGAAGGCATCGTCCAGTAGTGGTATGGCTGGATCTTGAGGAAGCGCTATTCCTAGTTGTCTGAGAAAGCGCCAGATAGATTTCCAGAGTGGTTGTACAAGTTTACATTCCCACCAGCAGTGGAGAAGGGTTCCCCTTTCTCCACCACCTCTCCAGCATGTGTTGTCACTTGAGTTTTTGATCTTGGCCATTCTCATGGGTGTAAGGTGAAATCTCAGGGTTGTTTTGATTTGCATTTCCCTAATGGCTAGTGAGGTTGAGCATTTCTTTAAGTGCTTCTCTGCCATTCAGTATTCCTCTACAGAGAATTCTCTGTTTAGCTCTGTTCCCCATTTTTTAAGTGGATTATTTGGTTTGCTGTTTTTCAGCTTCTTTAGTTCTTTATATATACTGGATATGAGTCCTCTGTCAGATAAAGGGTTGGTGAAGATTCTTTCCCAATCTGTAGGTGGTCGCTTTGTTTTGATGACGGTGTCCTTTGCTTTACAGAAGCTTTTCAGTTTCATGAGGTCCCATTTATTGACTGTTGCTCTTAGAGCCTGTGCTGTTGGTGTTCTGCTCAGGAAGTTTTCCCCTGTACCAATGAGTTCTAGGGTATTTCCCACTTTTTTTTTTCAAACCGATTTAATGTGTCTGGTTTTATGTTGAGGTCTTTGATCCACTTGGACTTCAGTTTTGTGCAGGGTGACAAGTATGGATCTATTTTCATTTTTCTACATGTAGACATCCAGTTAGACCAGCACCATTTGTTGAAGATGCTATCTTTTTTCCATTGTATGGTTTTGGCGTCGTTGTCAAAGATCAGGTGTCCATAAGTGTGTGGGTTTATTATATCCAAAAGAGGCTCAAGTACACAAAAAGGACATTTGCTCAACCATGTTTGTAGCAGCTTTATTTATTTTGTTTCCAGAAGCTGGAAACAACCCAGATGCCCCTCAACTGAAGAATGGATGCAGAAATTGTGGTACATCTACACAATGGAATATTACTCAGCAATGAAAAATAAGGAAATCATGAAATTTGCAGGTAAATGGTGGGATCTGGAAAGGATCATCCTGAGTGAGTTGTCCCAGAAGCAAAAAGACACACATGGTATACACTCACTCATATAGACATACAACATAGGACAAACCCACTAAAACCTGTGCATCTAAAGAAACTAAGCAAGAGAGAGGACCCTAACTAAAATGTCCAATCCCCATCCGGAAAGGCAAAGAGGATGGACATCAGAAGAAGAAGAAAACAGGAAACAACCTAGGAACCTACCACAGAGGGCCTCTGAAAGCCTCTGCCCTACAGACTATCAAAGCAGATGCTGAGCCTGATGGGCAACTGTTGGGCAGAGTGAATGGAATTTTAGGTAAGAACTGGGAAATAGTAAGAGCTGGAGAGGACAGGGTCTCCACAAGGAGAGCAACAGAACAAGAAAATTTGAACACAGGGAACTTCCCAGAGACTCATACTCCAACCAAGGACTATTCATGGAGATAACCCAGAACCCCTGCACAGATGTAGCCCAGGGCAGTTCAGAGTCCAATTGGGTTACATAGTAATGTGAAGAGGGACTGCCTCAGACATAATCTGATTGGCCTGCTCTTTAGTCACCTCCTCCTGAGGGGGGAGCAGCCTTACCAGGCCATAGTAGAGGACAATGCAGCCACTTTTGATGTGAACTGACAGACTAAGATCAGAAAGGAGAGGAGAACCTCCCCTATTAGTGGACTTGGGGAGTGGCATGCAAGCAGAGGGAGGAGGGAGGGTGGGATTGGGAAGGGAGGAGGGAGGGGCTTATGGGGGGATGCAGAATGAATAAAGTGTAATTGATGAAAAATTAAAAAAAAAAAGAAGGCATCGTCCAGAAGCTAAATAGCATTTACTTATATTTACAGCCAGACCATGTCGGTGTAGTGAGTTTGTGTGTGTGTGTGTGTGTGTGTGTGCGTATGTGTGTTGTGCATGTGTGTGTCTGTGTGTGTGTAGTATAGTCACTAATTGGACTTCTTACCCCCTACTCAATCTTATAGGCCATATTGTTTTGTGTGTAGCCACACAGAGAGAAAAGCAAACACATCTCAAATGTAGACAACTCTTAAAGAGATGTCCTAATTATCTTCAGTCATGTGTTATACATCTAACCAAGGCTACCACACAGTTAGCCCATGTCAAAATCAGTACCTTTAGTAATATTATCACTACATCATTAGGAATTAGCTGGTCAACATTATTGTGTTGCTTAGAGTTAAAAAAAAAAAAAAATATATATATATATATATATATATATATATATCAAAATAGCCTAGTTATAAGCCTGGCTTAAAAGACTTTTCTTTAATGACCTTTTTATTTTATTTTTCTGAAAGAGAACAAAGAAAGATTTTGATAAGGGCACAGTAAAGTAAGTTTTATTGGATATAATTTTAGACACATAGAACAAGTGATTAAAAAGGTGATGGATTTATATGTGTGTCTCATGACTTATAAATAGCATTTACAAGGGTAGAAAGGAACAGTGTCTCATAAAGATGCAGGGTGTCTGGGGGGTGAGTGCAGGAGGGGAATTCTGGGAAAGAGCCACAGTCAACACACTGAGGAAGCACATAGATCAGCAGCATACCAGAGAAGCATCAGAAAGGGAGAAACTGAGGCCCAGACTGAGTGCTGAGTATCCAGACAGGCATCAAAGCCCAAAGCTAGCACTCCTGATTATCTGCTGAGCTGTTTCACTGTGGGGTTTCTCACAGTGAGCTTCCCTTTTATCATTAAAAAAAGTGCTCCTTATGATTTCCCAGGAGGTTTATTCAAAAATATGCTCAAAGGAGTAAGGAGGATTGTTTGCTACTCAAAATATCTGTATCTCAGGGCTTGCTGCCAACAGTAGAAATATTTTGACATCTCAGACTCACCTCTAACTTCTTTTCTTCATCTGTTTTCTTTTGATAAAAGAGACAATCCCTAAATCTATCTTCTCTTCTGAAGTCTCAGAAAATCTGCTAAAACTGCCCCACACCCAACACCAACTAGTCCCTGGCAGAGAAAAGAATTAGCAAGATTCTGGCATATCATCCCAGAAAAATTATGGCTTATTTGCTCATTTTGAAGATGTTTGAGCTGATATAAACTCTTCAAGTCAAGATCTTAAGAAAGTTCTTAATCTAAATGGGTCTTATTTTAGGATTACCCTTTCCAAATGCCTATCTGATTCTTGAACAGGCTTTGTAAGGAAATCCCTTTATCTCTTTTGGATTTTGGGAAATCCTGCTGGTTAGATCCAGAAGAGCAAACAATTTTGGTTAAGTAAATTTCAGATCTTTAGCAATACTAATGTGAATGTTTGCTGTGGGGACATGTGTAAATATTTTACAAAAGGATGCACGTCTAAAATAAACATTTTTAAAAGATCAAATGAAACTTTTATTTCGAAAGTACCTTTCTCCAGGGGGTTCAGAAATACTTCACAAACACTTGCTTGATCCAAAAATCAAGATTTATTTTTTTATTGTGGAACTATCAAAATGTATCCCTACTTTTGTGTCATGGCTACAGTACCTATTGGAGCAAGTATCCATAATATCATCAGAAATTCTGCAGGAAGAGCTAGGGAATCTAGAAGCCTGGCCTCTGGCCCTCTCTAGGTTATTGATCAAATATGTGTCCCTGAAGAAGAAGACAATGTACTATTTTTTTTAGACATGGTTTTGCTGTGAAGGTTTGCCTGCCCTAGGCTGGCCTGGACTCAGAAAGATACACCTGCGTCTGCTTTCCTGAGTGCTGAGATAACAGGCATGTGCCACTGTATCCAGCTAAGAGATAAGACAATGTATCTTAAAACAAAGACACTGGCCTGGAAAGTCTGAGAAGTCTTTCTAGCTTCAGTGGAGTCATATAATCAGATAATTTAAATCTCTCAATGTTTATGATTACTATAGTAAGGAGACATGCAACTCTTTGACAAAGATTTACCCCACTGAGAACAGATACTCAGTTTTACCTTTCTTTGTTTTGCACGTTGGTTTTCATTTAAAAGCGAGGTTTATGTAGTCTGTAAACTGTGAGGGTTGGGGAGAGATGGCCAGCAGGTAGAGCAGAATCTGTGGACATAGCAGAATCTAAGTTAAGATGCCCAGAGTCCACCCAAAACAGGGTATAGTGGCACAGGTCTGCGAACCCAGGGCCCCGTCAGGAAGGTGAGAGGTGAGAATAAGAGAATCCCTGGAAGTCCCTGGGCAGGCTGCATTGGATTACTCTATCTCAAAGTAGAAGGAGTGGACCTACACCCGACGTATCCACTGTCCTTCAAATGCACGGTCATGCCTGCACTCATACATGACAGGCACACATCCATACACAGAGATGCAAAAAACACCGCCCAGCGCCTTCACCAATAAGCTGAGAAGCACAGCTTACTTTCTCTGGGCCCCCTTTTGTTCACCTGTACATTAGAAATAATAGCAAACATATGCTGACCTCTCATAAGCATTAAATGTGGCAGGGAAGCCCTCTGACCAGGAAGGAGTAAGAGACAGGAAGTGACTCACTCAGCTTGTAAGAGAAGTGGGATGTATCAGTTATTTTAGAATATGTTTCCAGATGATAAAATATGGTTAGAGAGGACATCAAGAAAAATATTATCCATTTTGAGAACAAAGGAGATAAACAAGGGCAAGCTGGAAATAAAAGCACTTCATAAACGAGAGAAAATGTACTACATGGTTCGTGTTGATACAGGATAAAATGCGGTGACCTGGGGCTTGAAAACTTTTACTTGGAAAATGACTCATCTGTTTGGAAAGTGAAATCACAAATCCTCCATAGAATTTCCATAAGTCTATAAGATGCACAATGTTGACATTCCATAAAATGTTAAATCCCAAGAAGAATTGAGATTGTATCTAATAACTAGCAAAAGAAACGATGCTGAGAATGATATAAAATCAAATCGCATCACCACTAAAAACCAAATCAGAAATATCCATCGGAATTCTACATGCTACTTATTTAACATAGAAAAGTTTTTAACCATTAAAGCACCAACTATGTGCAACTGTATAACATCACACTAGTTAAGAGTCAACTTTGGAAATTACATAAACTTCTCATTTGTTAGCCATCCAAAGGTCACCAGCCACATGCTAAGTTCAAAGACAGTCACAAAGAATAAAACTATGACTAAGAATTCTTGTTGTTTAGAATTAGAGGATCAGCTATCACCTACTCACCAAATATATAAGACTCCCCTAAACAACAGCTTTGTTCCATTGATTGAGCAGCTACAACATACCAGGGTACTGTGCTAAATATTCCCTTACATCATGGGCACACTCATGACTTGGCTGCATTACGACAAAGTACTTTCTAACCCTGCCCGTGCTCTTTGCTTGGGAACAGATGTTGAAATCAAAATCTGCCTCCATACTCATTCTGACTGATCCCCTGGAGTCACGGGGTGCTGAGCTAACTCTTCTACCTGTCAGCTCTTCAAATGATGTGAGCCGGCAAAGACCCCCACATCATCTCTACGTTAATCATCTACACTTTTTAGAAACTCTGTGTTTAGCTTTTGTTCGATATTCTGTCGCCAATACCAAGGTCATCATCTAGAATGTAAAGGAACTTTTATCGTTGCTAAAGTAATGCCGTATACTGGGGTTGGAAAGATGGGATCAGTGGCTAAGACACATACCACTATTGCAGAGGACCAGAGTTTGGTCTGTAGACCCCATGTCAGAAAGCTCACAGCTACATGTTACTGTAGTTCCAAAGGATGAAATAATCTTTTCTGACCTCCCTAGGCACTCTCACTCATGCGTACATACCCACACATAGACACACATGATGGGGCTGTAGAGTTGGCCTAGTGGTTACGATCATTTGCTGTTCTTGTAGAGGACCAGGGTGCAGTTCCCAGCACTCACCTTCAAGGGCTCACAACTACCTATAACTCCACATGTAGGAGGACCAGAGCCTTCTTCAGACCACTGTGGACACATATACATTTCCCTGCCACACACACATACAAATACATAAATAGTACAATAGTACAATGGTAAATCATGCGATAATTTGGTAAGTTATAATAGAAGATAAGTAACAATGAAAGAAAATGCCCAGGGTTGACATATGGCTTCCACACGCACAAACACATGGGGGAGGGGAAGCTCCATATACCCTCTAGGTCCTGTAATATTTTTTTAAACCTACACAAAAGATTAAAAACCAGGATAACCACCGCCCTCAGACATAGCTCAACAATATCAAGTTTCAATTCCTTTAACTAGGACTCAAGCAAACACACACACACAAGATATCACCTACTTTTGGGTGACAAAATCATGAATCCTTTATAAATTGTCTGTAAACCCTTCAGCTTGATCACCATCTTAACTCTACTTCCCAAAACTTCCCCAAGGAATGGATTTTTAGCCCCTCATTTGTACAGTTATTATTTTTTGACATAAGTTTTTACATTTTTCCTTATGTGGATTTGTGTACATGTATGTGTGTATTCATGGGCATGTGAGGGGGTGGGCATATGTGTGCAAGTATTCATATGCCTGTATGTTTATGCGTATGAAAAACAAAGGGAAAACTCGGTGCCCTTCCACAGTAATACCTTTTATCTTATTTTGAGGCAGCTTCGCTTGCTGACCTAGGGATTGCCAGTGGGTCTAGGCTGTCTGGCTAGAGAACCCAGGAGATCCACCAACATATACCTCCACAGTACTGGGTTTATGAGGGCAGGCCACCATGCCTGGCCTTTTTTGTGTGATATCTAGAGTTTGAACTCAGGTCCTCATGCTTGAAGAGAAGTACTTGCCCTACTGAGCCATCCTCCCAGCCCCTCTTGTATATTTTCATCATGTTCAGTGTGGTTCAATGTGCCTCCCTCACTGGTTTCATTTAATTTGGCCAAGCATTTCCTAACACAGTTTCACCCACCTCGAATTTCAACCCTCTTACAAAGTTCAACAGCAAGCTCTTCTGTATCTTACCTGAATCTTTAAAAAATTTATATATTGAACAAAATAAAACACCAAATGTCATTAGCAACTTGGTTCAATGATGATGCCTAAACACCAATCAGCCTTTGAGTATCCCTAAGTCACCATCATATGCACACATTTTCTTCAAGGACATTATGTCAAGCTTTGTCAAAGGTCTCCAAGCTACAGAGCCCAGAGCACACCATAATAATCCCTGAGAACTAAGTATACTGAGGGCACCCTGCATTTCAGCCCATCCCATCTGTACTGTATTGTGTAAGTTCATCAGTTAAAACCTTTAGGGCTTCAATTTTTTAAATTAATTCCAGGTTTTTGTGACTCATAAAAGGCTTTGCTTTGAGTGTAGTTTGAGTAGTTCCTCTGCTTTTCTCCTACATTCACCTCTTATCTTAAGCCATGAATACTTCTGATTAAATAAAAGAAGAGCAATTTGTTCAAGGGAACAGGGGATGAAAGGAGTCATGCAAAAGAAATGTCAGTTAAAAAAACCTCAAAACACTATTAAAATATTATCCGGCTGTTGGTTTAGAAATGAAATCTCCCTTGTAGATGCTTTCCCTTTCTTCCTGACAAGAATGTTAATGCATAAGCAGACTTTCTATTCAAATATGTATATGGATGAGTAGCACTATAATCACAGGAGAAACATTGCTCAGTTTTGCACATTTTTAAATTTTTTCTTTATTATTATTATTATCATTATCATCATCATCATCATTTATTACAGTTTATTCACTTTGTATCCCAGCTGTAGCTCCCTCCATCTTCCCTCTCCTATGTCCCTCCTCTAGTCCACTAACAAGGAAGGTCCTCCTCCCCTTCTGTCTGACCCTAGCCTATTAGGTCTCATGTGGACTGTCTGGATCCTCTTTCTCTGTGGCCTAGAAAGGTCACCTCACCAGGCAGAGGTGATCAAAGAGCAGGCAACCTAGTTTGTGCCAGTGACTTCCCCTGCTCCTCTTACTAGGGTACCTCCATGGAGACTGAGCTGCCATGGGCTACATCTGAGCAGGGGTTCTAGGTTATCTCCATGCATGGTTCTTGGTTGATTCATCAGTCTCTGATCAAAGATTAACTCATGGGACAACTTAAATTATTTAATTTTTTTTTCAAGTAAGATGATTATGGTCACTCAAAGATAATAATAATAAAAAATTTATTTTTGTTATTGTCTTTAAATCAATTAATTTTGGGAGCAATGTGTTGCATGCTGTTGTTGAAGCTTTACTGTATTTGGATATAGCAATCTGCTTTTCCTAGGGAAACTGAATATCAATGACATGGTTGTTGTAGAAGACAACAAACTGAGTTGGGATAAATCATAGCCCTTTATTTCTACCTTTATCTTTTCAAAAGGATTTCCATGGCAAGTTTTAAGGTGTCCATGTGTGTGTGTGTGTCTGTGTGTCTGTGTGCGTGTTTGAAGGGAAATGTCCAATCAAAACATTAAATTCTATCCTGTACATTTACCAAGGATGATATGAAGGTCTTGCTTTTAAAAGCTTAAGCCACAAGAAAGAACAATGTCAGACCAATCAAAACTGGTAAAATAAATATTAAAAAGTTCTTTAACAGCTAATTTGTTTTTCACCTAATTGATTATTTATAATACTAGGCTCTTCTTTGAGACTCTTAAAATGTGAAAATAAAAAGTTTCTTGCTTAGTTCTTAGTGTTCATCAAAATACTCTACACGATTTGTATTCTTCTTAAAAACTATTTCATTCATTTAAATCTCTAACAAGTTTATCCCTTTTTTCTATATTTAGCTTATCATATATGTTAACAAAAATGGGGTGCCATCAGGAGTGGTTATACATGCCTTTAATCCTAGTACCTGAGAGGTAGAGGCAGGCAGATCTTTGTGTGTTTGAGATAAGCCTTACCTACACAGTGAGTTTCAGGCCAGCCAGGGCTATAAACTCAGACATTGCCTAAATTAAAAAAAAAAAAAGTGGGGCAACCAAAGCTTCAATGACATCATAGTGATTTGTTAAGACAGTATCTGTTGACAGCAAGATTTCTGAGATAAATTATTCAAAACTCGTCTCGAAAGTTCAGCCCTTCTATTGCCCTTGTGAATACAATGTGGCTTATGTTGGTATGGACCTTGTATGATAAATAGGAAAGTATGACATTTTAGATCATAAATATTCATTAGAAGTTGTTCCTGGTCAATCTGTGCATATAATTTTAATTTGTATTGTTTCCCTTCAGTCTTTTCTGCTATTTTTTTGCTAGAAGTCCAATGGTACAGCCATACTTCTATAAAATTTGTGTTTGTCTGTTAAGGCCACTAAGTGTTCAACTTTGAAGAGAAAAAAAGACGAGGGAAGAGTTCATTGATGTCCAATAACTTGCTTGTCGATTCCAAGTGGAAACTGAAATAAATTATTTGTTAGTGTTGTTATCTAAAAACTGCTAGTTTTCTGGAAATATTAACAAAATGACACACAACGACCAGAATATGTGAATTTTCTAGTTAAAGATATTTATAGATTTTAGACCCAGGAGATACATTACCTTGAATTTGTTTCCATGTCTGATAGCTTTAAAAACATTAAAATTGAATAAAAAAGACCTTGATATATTAACAGTTCTTTTTTGTAACGTCATTTATCAGCACTATCATTTACACATAAGTTAATTCCAAATAAGGCCAATTCATTATTAGAAAAAGAGACACAGATTATATCATCACTCAGACAAAGTATAAAGACACAATTAGAAAATTTGATCAATGGTGAGGTGGCCTTACCAGGCCACAGAGGAAGAGGATGCAGCCAGGTCTGATGAGTCTTGATAGGCTGGGTTCCAATTGGTAAGCAAGGAGAGCTCCTTTTCTGGGGACTAGGAGAGGGGGATGCAGGGGAAGAGAAAAGGATGGTGGACCAGAATAAGATAATACATAAAGTGAATAAATTTTGAAAAATATATGCCAAAAACAAAAAGGATTAAAAAGCTGGGCAATTAATCCTAGAATTCAGGAGGCAGAGGCATGAAAATTGTTGTGAGTTCAAGCTTGGTCTACATAGCAAGTTTTAGGACAGCCAGAGCAATAGTGGGGCTCTGTCACTAAAATTAATTATTAATTAATTAATTAATTAATTAATTAAATGAAGTCACTGGGTTAATAAAAAAAACAAAGTTAAATTAAATTCTGTTGAAAATTAGCTTAGTTTTTAAAATAATTTTACTATATTAAAATTACCACAATTTCTAAAATGTTAGTATTTGAATATACTTTACAGTTTGACAGTGCCTCAGTTATACCATTATGTCACTGAGATGTAAAAAAGTCATTTTCTTAACACTACATATATTAGTTGAGTTTAGTTGAGTGTCTTTTAGTGTTAGGCTACAGGTTAGGTGCAACACAAATCCTTACAGAAGATCCTGTCTAATCTGAAAGAAGAAATACGTATATATTTCATTAGTAACATCTGTGTTGGTGTAAGCAAATACATATGTATTGTATTAGTAACATCTGTGTTGGTGTAATCAAATACTTGACATAAACAGCTCAGGGAAAGGAAAGACCTCATGGTTTCAGAAGGTTCTCTCCATGGTTTCTTAGCTCCATACACTTAGACAGATATCATGGGAGCAAGAACAGGAGGCAAAAGAGAAGATAGAGAAGCATAAAAAGGGGGTACTTGGCAGGATAGAGCCCCTCACCCCAGGATAGGTGACCTACCTCCTCCAAATATGTCCTTGACTCTATTTTTCACCACCTGCCATTAATGAATCACCTCATAAAGCTGTCAAGAGAGTAACCCTTTGATTAGGTCAGAGCTCTCAGAACCCAATCACTTTTCAAATTCACATCATCTGGCAACCAAGTCCCCAACTATGAGCCTAGAGAAATATTTTGCATTTAAATTGTTACCAGCATATAAATACATACATGTGAAATGTTTGTGCTTTTCCCAAAGTGATCCTGTTACAAAGATGTAAGTGTGGGAGATTTCACTGGATGGTGACCTTGGGAACACAAAAGAGGGGGTTAGCCTGCGTCTACTTGAGAGTCCCTTCCACTATAGCATGTGCGGCATTTTATATGCAATATATCTAGGAATTGTCTTGGGTGAAATTTGGAAGCTAGGGTGTTCATTAGTCAAGTTTTCTCTGTTGAATGAAGGAAAAAAAATTGACAAAGAAGACAAGAGATACAGACATTGAAGGGGAAATGTCGTCACATGGGAGGGCTGTCCATCACAACTGCAAGTAAAGTGGCCAAAAAAATGTGAGGCGTGACAATAGCAAACCCTTCTACATGTGATAATGTCAAGATTAATTCACCATTATAAAGTGGGGGCCCAGGAAAGAAAACCTCGGTTCTGCCTGGGGAGCCAGGAGAGACTTCAAAGGGAATAATAGCTATCTAAGTTAAGGAGTGTTCTTTAGACAAATGTAGATGGTGAATGGAGGTTTCTCATTAATAAATTTAGAAGGATACTAGATTACAGAGGGGTCAGTGAATTGGAGCCCTGCCTCTTTTCCTCAGTTATGATCAAGTTCACTGATTAAATAAATACCTTTATGTTTTGTTTAAGTAGATAAAGTCTCCAATGGGATCAATTGGCTCTGAATGAGACAATTTATATATTTCAAACCACTGGCCATATTTCTTACAGATATTATGGAAACAAATGCTTTATTTTCACACTGACTTTGACCTGAATATATGAAGGTGACACCAGACAGCAAGCTGCTGGAAATTTATAGGTACTGAGATATCAGGAGATAGATTTAATTCCAAAGAGAACTAAAGAAAGTAGGCTGAGACCTCAGTTCCTAGGAAAAAAAGAGGAAAATCAGAGCTCCATGTAGGCAATGATAGGGCACAGAAGGGAAGCAGGCGCTAAACAGTTCTGGAACGTGAAAGTCTAAATGAGGTCTGAGACACCAAGCCAAATCCCTCTGACACAAATGAGAAACAAGTCAGGAAGAGCACACACAAGGAAGAGACGGATCCGGGGGCCCTGGGATAGGAGGCTCCTCTATTTCCTCATGAACTAAGCCAATAGTGCAATCACACTGAAGGCTTCTATAAAACATCAACAGTTATGTCCCCTCTACTCCTACCCAGACAAAACATTTCCATGGGTGGAAAATGAACTCTAAGGATGAGCATTTTACTTGTTTGTTTGTTTTCAAAAATTCTTTGAGCATTTCATATAGTGTATTTTGATCATATTCACTCGTTCCCCCAACTCCTTTCAAATCCACCCCTCCCATTTCCTATCCACCCATTTTTTTTTAAACATATGATGTATAATTTGTGTTATCCACATAATCTTGGGTGTGGAGACATCTGCTAGAGTGTGGTCAAAATATTAGGTTGCAACGCTCTGAAAAAAAATGGATTCTTGCTCTCTCAGAAGCTATCAGTAGCCAAAAGTTCCTTAGCTAAGAATGGGACCTTGTAAGAAGGTCCCATTACCTTCGCCGTGTAAGAACAGGTGACAGGCTCATCTCCAGGTTTATGCAGAACTTTCCAGATTTTGGAATATCCTAGGAAACAACTCAGTTCAGTCCAGACGCTGACAGTTGTCTACCTTTGCATACAGGGAAGTTTCCTTATGACAGGGAATTCATTGACAACTTCAACACTGTCACTTTATTTCCCCAAATTCTTCACTAATCTCCTCCTTTCCTGAATACCATGCTACTTCTTCACTTGTATATATCAGTGATATATTTTCCTAGGAACATAGGTTTGTGCTTAGAGGTTCCTGAGACTCTAGATTGAAGAGTCCTGCCTCCAGAGGTTACAGATCGGCCCCTAATTCATGAAATTTCATACTTGAAAATGAAGAAACCCTAAAAAGTAAAGGTAGCAAACAAAGAGTGCATTAACCTTTGGGAATCTAAATGCCCATTGTAAATGTAAGGGTGGCCTGGCATGGGTCTCAGGACCTGGGTTTCACTGCTACTCACCATCTGCAGTATGTGGGACCTTGAGCAAGCCCCTTTTCTCTCAGTGTTTCTCTTCATCTGCAAGTAATAATAGTATCAGCAACTGTGATAGCATCTACTTCATAGCATTGACTCAGCCAATAAGTGGTGCTCAGGATAATACCTTCCATGTAGTAATTACTCTATATATGAACATCATTATGATTGTTAAAGCATTAACGCTAAAGGTAGCTCCAAACAGTTCACCAAAACTCCTATAAACCAAGGAGCTGTAATGTTCAAACTGGTGTTGAATGGGGAGCTTCTTCTCCTAACAGCCAGTACATCGGGTGGAAAAACTCCCCCTGCACTTCAGCCTTTCCCTGGTGCTGTTGGGAGGAAGGATGAATCAGCCCCCCACCCCACCCCCCAGGAGATGTTTATGAGCATCTCAGTCAGTGGCAGCATCCAGCAAGCTCACGAGCACAGGAGGGAGGCTCTGGAGTCTTTTAAACCCTGCGGACTCTCAGATTGCTTCTGGTCGCCAGAGAATTAGTGTTGGTGGGGAGACCTCAACCACGCACTTCACCTCCATCTGTCTCAACCCTCTTCGCCTTCCCCTCTGGCTGTGACAATGAGAATATTGAAATCAATAAGTTCACTATCCTCGCTCCGAACACTCAAGTGCTTTGAAATGAAAAATGGTTCAGGAGTTAGAAGCCAAGGCAAAGACCGGGAGGATGTGGTTAGAGATTAGAAATGGTAGTGTTCTCAGAAGAGAGAGAGGGAAAGAGAGCGCGCGGTGGACCAGGGGTGGGAACCTGAAGGTTGTCTTTTGTTTCATTACTACTCATAGAGAAAGATCATTTAAATTGGATATGCTTTGAGATCTCTTCTCTGGAAAATAGCACTCTAGATTAGAAAAAAACAGTTAACACCCTTTCTGGTCCTAAAAGTATTTTATGGTGAAATAGCATAGCCCATTTTTGCTTTATTCTTGTCCATTGTCATGTGGGTATAATACACCTTCAAACACCCATTCTCTATTTAAAAACCATCTAATTGTGTGTTTGTCCTTCATGGCAAAGTGAAGACCTTTAATGCTAGAGACTGTTTTGTCCCTTAGTGCTTAGGACTGTGCTGAACAAAAGAAGCTGTCAGTATCTACGAATGCACCAGACCTTACCTTCTTCACTCGTTTTTGTATTGAGGTCTCAGCAAGGCCTACTCAGGCAGGGAAAGCAAAGACTGTAAACAGCTCAGAGCTAAGGTACTTCAACATCTCCCCAAGGCTATCCACACAAAAGAACCACTCCCCCCTTGTTCTACAAGAGGTGAAGGAAGAGAGCCATTACAGGAACTCTGTGGAAAGAACCAAAGCCAACAGCAGATACTGTGTGAACAAGCTGCCTAATAGGAGCTGAGGAGTTTGCAAAGAGTTTACCACATGGCTCATTCCCTGGCTCACCTTTCTCCCTTGTTCCAAGTTGCCAGTACCTGTCCTGGCTGAACACAATAGGAAGCATGTGAAGAGAACCACATGCCAAGAGTTCATAAAGTTCAGCTTTCCATAGCGGAGAAGAGTAGAGAGCCATTGAAGGACATAGCTCCATGTTCTACTGCCAGCTCATTCTACAAGCACCCAGAATAAATCTGCCCATTCAGTGTGTTTCCTCTCCATAAGTATATGGGTATTGTTTAGCAAATATATCCATACTTATATATGGATGTCTACACACAGTTCTGTAACAGTTGCTAACACGATTATCCTTCATTTTATAGCCAATATCCACTTATAAGTGCCTACCATGTTTGACTTTCTGGGTCTGGGAAACCTCAGTAGAGATGACTTCCTATTGAAAAAAAAAGTTCCATCTGTTTTCTTGCAAAGTTCATGCTTTTCATTTTTTTTTTATTTTTTTTAACAGCTGAGTAATACTCCATGATACAAGTGTGCCACATTTTCTTTATCCAGTGTCCAAGTCCTACTATTACAAATAAAGCTGCTATGAACATAGCTGAGCAAGAGTCCTTGTGGTAGGATGGAGTGTGTTTTGGGTAGATGTCTAGGAGCAGTATAGTTGGGCCTTGCGGTTGATCGATTCCCAACTTCCTTGAGGGGGATGCATGAATCTTCCTGGGAAGGAGAAATATAATAGATATTGCAGGTGGACTGCAGCCAAGTGGAAAGGAGAACAGAAGATGTCAGGCTGGGGTAGATGAAGGGAAAGAGTACTGGGAGAGACAACTGGAATTGGTAAGGAGACATATTCTAGGGTGAGGTAGAAACTATGGGCAATGGAAAGTCCCAGGAATCTATGAGGGTGTCCCTAGCTAAGACTCCTAGTGGTAGAGGGAGAGGAAAAATTGTAGGAACCAGAATGATCAAGGACAACACAAGAAAACCCCCAGAATCAACTAACCTGGCCTTATAGGTGCTCACAGAGACTCAACAGACAATCAGGGAGCCTGCAAGGGATTAACCGAGGCTCTCTGCATATATGTTATGATTGTGTAGCCTGGTCTTCGTACAGGACTTCTAACAGTGTGAGCATGGACTGTCTCTGGCTCTTTTGCCTACTTTTCAGAGGCCTTTTCTCCTGCTGGGTAGCCTCATTCAGCCTTGACATGAGGGAAGCTGCCTACCTACTCTTGTTGCAACTTGACATGCCATGTTTGGCTGCTATCTCAAGAGGTCTGCCCTTCTCTCAAAAGAAATGGAGGGGAACTGGATAAGGAGATGGGACTGGGAGGAGATGAGGGAGGGAAAACAGTGGTCAGGATGTAATGCATGAGAGAACAAATTTGTAAAATTAAGAAAAAATTTGTTAACAAACTTGAGGGCTACTTATTAATAAGCTAACTATTAAAAGTGGAAAGCAGAACAAGGCGAATTATTCCACGTGCTCCCATTGAGAAGATGGGCAAAGAGAGCCAGTGAATCACAACCCCATCCCTCAGTCCATCTTTGGGGTCCTAAGGTAAGATTAAAGTTTACATAGAGGGCCACAGATAGACACATCTAAGCAGTCTGAACCAAGATGTAGCCCAGCCTCCCATTAACCCGTTATTGTCATTGCAGTCTTTTCCTGTAAGGGGCTCTGACAAGTTATCAGAAACGGCTGAAGCCCTTTTGTGCTGTCAGCATGAGACTCTTGGGGAAATTTTCATTTCTTCAGAGTCCACTCTTTAAATAGTGGGATAATCAAATCAAGAGACACAGCAATCTCTTTAGAATAGCTTCATTTCTGCCAGGCCTGTTAAGAGTTAACTGCTTTGTAGTATATTTATCTTTCGCTTACCAACCAGATATAAGCTACCTAGGGGCAAAGATGAAATTTATTTCTAGAACCAAATTCATACTGTGTACCTGGCATTCAATATGCATAACATGAGTATTTATCTTTAACCAAGTTTTCCAATATCAAATCACATAACCAGCAACTGCTATCATTTTAGCCAATATTTTATCCTAGGTTTTTGTTTTGGATTTTTCTTGTCACAGCTGGGTGTTTTTGTTTTGATACAGTTTCACTGTATATTCCTTGCTATCCTAGAACTTCCTCTACAGACAAGGCTAGCCCCAAATGAGTAAGCTCAAGCTCCTCTTTTCTTGGCCTCCTGTTTGCTAAGATTAAAGAAATGTGCTACCATGCCCCACTAGTTTGGGTTTACTGGGATAGGGTCTCATGTTGATCTCACTGTGTAGCTAAAAATCACCTTGAATTTATGATTCTCCTGCTTCTACCTCCAAAATGCTGGGATAGCAAGAGAGTGCCATCAGGACTTGGCCCAGGCATATGTGCTTCAGGACAAGCACTGTATTAAATAAGCTGCATCACCATTCTCTGGATAATTTTAAAATTATCTAGAAAGAATGAATTGCCTAGTATGTATATCTGCATGTGGAGTGATTTTGTTGAATGGTGGTAACCAAGGTGTGCTACAGTCTTAGAAAGACTGCCTTTTGACTTCTCTCTATGGTAATTTCCTAGAATGTGCAAATTCAATATGCTTTGATTAATATTCACACGGGAAAAAGCACTGTAGAAGCATTCTGAGGAATCAGAGATCAATTGGACTTTGCTTATATCCCAGAAAAATGACATTAGAATGTTGTCAAAGAACTAAAGCACTGCTATGAGTATCTGGAAAGAAAGAAGAACCCTCCAAGCAGAAGGAATAGAAAGCTGGTGAGTTCTAAGCAAGAGCGATGACTTGCAAAAGGAAATTAATAGGTTCCATGTGAGTCAGCTCTTGAAGAACACACATCGCTTGATTACGAAGAGATCAGAGGAAAAATTCACTTCGTAGTTTTCAGTGACAAGCAATTCTTGGTCTCTATTAGACTGAAAAGAAAGAATCTCAGGGCGAATACAGCCTGGAAAACATAGACCAGCATCATATACAAAGGTCCCTGAATGATAGACTGAATCTAAACCATCTTCCTGTAGGGCATAGGGAGCCACTGAGAAATTTGGGGCACAGAATGAGAGCACTTTTCTCAAGGAAAAGCAGCAATCAAGTAACAGTCCACTGAGTGCTAAGCACTGTACTTTGGGGGAGGCAGTGGCAGGGACCAAGGCATGCTAAGCAAGCATTCTGCCACAGAGCATCCCCAGATCCCCAAGCGCTGCTCTTGATATTGATCCCCAATGAAGCAATCAATAGTCTAATGGGGGAGTAGGATGGAAGAGGGCATGACTGGCTGCTTATAATTGCAGCTGCAGAATAATGAAGATCACCTAGATTTTATCTGTTTTCATTATTCTTTCCAAACTCTCCACAAACCTACTTACCCTACACCTAGGCCAAACCATGATGGGTCAAACTCATAGAACCGTTAAAACATTCCTTTTGAGGGAAATGCCCTCATCACTTCCAGAAAAGCACAGAGAGGCAACATCATTTTTCAAAATAACCAGCTACTGAATGACAAGACCAGGTGAGAGTAGTCTGGCTCCCAGTGAGGATGCCAAACTGGCCTGGCAAAAAGATTATAGTTTCTTCAGTGTCAGGTGTTATGCGTTAACTTAATGCAACTTTGATCAATGAGAACTTAGAGTGGTCATTTTGTGATGATTCTAGGTCTACAAAATGATCCATTTTTTCAGAATACACACACATTATCCTAAACAACTACATCCTGATTTTATGTTGATTCTATTTGGAGTCCCAAATAGAAAGAAATCAGGTGTCTACAATGGATCCAGATGCATTTGACAGAAAGCAAATAGCTACAATTGTCTAATCAGGCATGTGGAGATAAGTGCTATGCAAGCCACTGTATGGGCAGGCCGGGGAGTCAACGTTCCCAGTGGTTAAGTGAAATCAACTCATGCATTCTCGGTGGATAGGCTGCTCGCAGCATTTCTTTTCAAGTAGCCTAAAATGGTTGCTCTTATTATTAAACCCTTTAAGCAGTCTCAGTACAAAGTACAAAAGCTTCTTTTGACACAATGTTTCGAGCGTGATTGGGCATTATAAGGGAATTTCACATTATTATTTTTCAACACTGACATTGCAGAGCAAACCTTTGCAATTCTAGGTTGAGTAGCCAAGGATTTAAAGTGTGATGCTCCTCAGTGGAGATTCTCTTCCTGCCTGTGTGTACCCCCAGCAGGCCTTCCTCCTGCCTTGACCTCTTCTCCCTTTCAACCACCTCCATACTTTCAACTATTACCACTTCCTCCACTTCCGACTGCTGCTGCACCCTGCACTGTACAGTTAGAGAAAAAAGCACAGCAGGGAAGACAGGGAGAAACTGTCTCAAGCAATTTCTATAAGAGGGAAAAATAAAAAATCCCAGGACAGTTTTTCTCCTGGGACAAAGAAAGTTGAGTGCTTGCATAATATTGTGAGCCCCTTGAGCTCGTCCCTATTTCTGTGGTTGCCTGACACTGATAATATTTTCCCTATTTTTAAAAAGGATGATCCAAGGGAAATCAAATCTGTTTCTCTAAAATATCAGCGTCCCATCTCTCTGACCCTCCCCAAGGAGACGCCGGTCTATTTGAGAATATAAAACCTTTCTGCCTGGCACCAGCAAAAGACAATCTGAAAAACAAAAATGAGATTTCATAAAAAATGTGTTAAGTAAAGCCTCCAAGTTAAGTTCATTTTTAAAGTTAATTGAATGCTAATATTTTTAAAACTTAAGAGTTATTCCACTCCATCCACTTTGGCTATGTGCATCTCAGCTGTTCACATGTGAACTAATAATATAGGAGTGTTTATCTACTACACTCTTCTCCTAGTCGATGTATGTGTCTTTTTTAACAGAAAAAAATATATATCAAAAAAATAGTGAATGTCTTGTCAACCTAATCTGAACAGGCAGTCATTGTAAGGGCGAACCAGTCCAACATGAGCACGTTCCTTTCCCCTTCAGTTAATCTCACATGACCAACTAGAGTCTTGGGGATCCAAAATATGCAGAACACCTCAGTGAGTCCATGGAACTTTTTTTAAACCCATCCAGCTCTGCCACGCAGGGACTTAGATTACCTGGTTTGGGGAAGCAAGGTAAAGTTGTAGGGAACCTGCTTAGTCAGTAAAACTACCCTCAAAATAACTCCCCTCCCAAATAACAAGGCAGCAGACAGATTTTCTTAAAAAGATGATCTTCAAAAATTTTTAGAAGCTACTTAGAATGCTGATTTGAAACCCTTTGATTTAAAAATTACTCTGAAAAGTCATAAATACCAGTAGGGAGGACAAGTGGGTGCTGTTGCGAGCAGTTTTCTGAAAGAAGCAGACATCCAAAGAGAGTTTTTCCCTTGAGAAGGTGCTAGCACTTACATGATCTTGTGAGTCCCTTCAGGATCCTCCCTATGACTGTGTTTGGCTATTTTTTCCTAACAAAATGACCCAAGGCCCTGGAGAGACTGTGCAGTGATTAAGAACACTCCCTGTTCTTCCTGATGACTGGAGCAGTTCCCAGAATCCATTGCAGGAGACTCACAATAAGTAGCCATCCCAGGTACTGGGGAGCCCAGGCCTCCAAGAGTACTTGCATATTCGTTTCTAATCTCTCTCTCTCTCTCTCTCTCTCTCTCTCTCTCTCTCTCTCTCTCTCCCCAGAACATAAAAGGTGCACTATTCAGCCATAAAGTGTAAAATCAAATCATACATCTGTAGCAACATGGGCAAACCTGGGGATGACCATGTTAATCAACATAAGCCAGATATAGGAAGACAAGTTTCTTATGTTTTGTTTTATATGTGAAATCAAAGGAGACAGACATGGAAGCAGAAGTGGGGCTATTAGGGAAATAGGAGGGGATGAGGGAAAGAGAGAAAATGGATTAAAAGAAGATGATTATGATCAAAGTACATTATTTTTAGAAATCAATCTGGTGCTTTCTCAGAAAAGTGGGAATAGCATACCTCAAGACCCAGCTATACCATTCCTGGGCATACCCAGGAAAAATGTTCAACCATACAACAAGGACATTTTCTCAACCATGTTCATAGCAGCTTTATTTGTAATATCCAGAAACTGGAAACAACCTAGATGCCCCTGAACCAAAGAATGGATAAAGAAACTGTGGTATATTTATACAATGGAATACTACTCAGCCATTAAAAACAAGGAAATTATAAAATTTACAGGCAAATGCATGGAACTAGAAAAGATGATCCTGAGTGAGGTAACACAGACTCAGAAAGACACACATGATATATGCTCACTTATAAGCAGATTTTAGTCTTATAGTACAAGGATTTACATACTATAGTGCACAGACCCCAAGAAGACAAGCCCAGGGGCATCTTAGGCCTCATATGGACCCACTAGTTAGGAGAGTGGGGGAGATCTCTGACATGGACTACGTTGCCTGCTTTTTGATCACTTCCCCCTGATGGTACTTCTCTACTAGGCCGCAAGGAAGGAAAACAAAATCATTCCGTATGTGAATAGATAAGCTGGGGTATCTGGGTAGGGGGACTCCCCTATTCTGAGGAATAGGGGAGATGGGATACAGGAGGGAGGGTGGGACTGGGAGGTGAGGAGGGCAGGGCTATGACTGAGATGGGAATAGAATTAATTAATAAAAACATGAAAATATCGCATTGAAATGCATTCTTTTCCATAAGCCATTCTCATTTTTCCCCACGGCCTCTTGTGTATGCCTTTCCTGTGTAGAACTCAGAGTTCTAAGTCCATAAGTTTTTAAAGGCCACCAGTCTCACCCTATTACCACTTTGGTGGAAGACACCATTGCTTTCACTTAGCCCACAGCAACAGCCACCTCCATAGCCTCTTTGAACCAACTCTTGACCTGAAAACCCCTCCTTTCACCATTGACCCAGGAACCATTTCATAATGCAAACTAGTCAATCCCCATCCTACTTACACTATTTCAGTAAACTCCTCTGGTTTTGAAGACAAAAGTAAGACTCTCAAGCAATGTCTACTACCACTCGGATTTGGCTCCCGAGTTTTCTCTCCAACTGTGTCTTCTTCTAACATGCTTCCCTAACGCCTCCTGATTCTCAGACGCATGAAACTTTCAGTATCTCAGATATGTCCTATTCCCACCACTAACAGACCTCCCCTAGGCCTCTCTGCTTTCTTAGTGATCGCTTCCTCCTCAATCACATCTCTCCACATTCATCAGTTAACTCTACCAATCATCTTTCCTCCAGGCAACCTCTTATTGAGACATTTAACCAGTTATCCAAAGCAATATATTTTGAGAAACAGAGTTCTTCTTAAAATTAATTTGGGACTACTGAGAAGGACTTCCATTTTGTATGCTCATACCAGCCTGAGCATCTTCTGCACAGCATATCTCAAAGGATGAGAAAGTATGAAGAGAATTCTAGAGGCTATCTTGACCACTGAAATTCCCCTACCCCTGTTTTTTAATCCTAAGAAACAATTCAAGTTGAGTTTACCACCTATTTTTAAAATCGAAGGTGGAGCTTTATTTCCAAGTCTCTCATGAGACAAAGACAGCAAAACGGAAAGAATATGTTTACTGCATGGGTGTGGAATTAGATAGAAACAATTTAGAATTCCGGTGTTTATTTTCAAATCAGAAATATTATAATGGTTCTTTAAATTAAAATAATAACATGTGTCCTTAGATAGGCCTTTAAAAAAAAGAGATATTGTTCACTGACTGAAGACATTAAGGGAAATAATATACAATGAAAATGGGTGTATTTTGTCTGGCCCCAAAATTTGTTTGAATAAACAATCATTAACTGATGCTGCTATTGCCATAGCTATTGTCTGTTCTATCTGTCACATTAGACTTACCTCTTCGTAGAGGGCCTTGTTCTATCCTTCCATGTTAAAGAAGAAGAAAAAGAAGAAGAAGAAGAAGAAGAAGAGGGGGAGGAGGAGGAGGAGGAGGAGGAGGAGGAGGAGGAGGAAGAGGAAAGCTCTCTCCAAACAAACAACAATAAAACCCTAAATCTTGGGCTGAAGATATGTTTCAGTGGTTAAGAGCACTGGCTCCTCTTCCAGAGGACCCATTTTCAGTTTTCAGCACCCATGTAATTGTTTACAACCATCTGTAAGTCTAGTTCCAAGGTATCCAGTGCCATCTTCTGGCCTCTGCGGGAACCAGGCATGTACACATGTTGCAAAGAAACCCATACAAGCAAAACATTCATAAACATAAAATGATAAAATAATAAAAACCTTAATCTAACTTTTCCAACCTTATACCTTGAGTTATTATCTTTAATAATGAGGAAAAGAAAATTTTAAGCAATGTGTTTCAACAGGCTATTGTCTCTAGGGAAGAAAAATATCTTCCCTACTGTCTTGCTAGTAAGTCTCTAACTATAATAGTCATAGTCAATTGCTCTCTCTTGGAGAATTTGAGAATATTCTAATACCCAAAATTTTGGTATATGGGCCCTTGATAAATGTCTCATGATTCTATATTAAAGAGTGATAATGCATTTGGGTGAAAATAAAGAGGCAGTGGGTAGAGGCTCTGAAGAAAGAACGGGTAGATTTCATGGGCCCGGTTCACTATTAAAGAAAGAGATATTTATTGCTTGTAGCACAGCCGAGGGACTGCATTTGAAATAAACCATAGAGAGAAGCCTGTGGCTGAGGTCTGGGGCTCAGCCCAGGATAAGGCACTTGGCAGATTCAGCCTCAGTATGGCAGGAAGCCTGCTTTCCAAACAGCAGCTGCAAAAAGACACAGAGTATGTTAAAAACTTATCTTCATCTCCCACTGCAGCCCTTCAGCACTCTCCCAGGCACACTGCTGTCTTTGTAATCTAGGGATGGACATCCAGAGGAGGGAGAGAGTGGAGGGGGAAGAGGAGAGAAGTAAGGAAGAAAGGAGAGAGAGAGAAAAAGATGGGAAGTGGCAGACTGAGAGGGAATGATGAGAGAAACCTGCAGCAGGGAAGAAAGCACTGCTGGGCAGTCAGAAGCATCTTTAAGGCAAAGTGACCTTTCCCACTAACAAAACTGCAGGCATTGTGCATTCAGGTTTCTCCTTCCAGTTTCACAGCTCTTGGGAAAGGATTCTTGTAGTCTCTGGAAGAATTTTTATTTAAACAAACAAACAAACAAAAGACTACAACCAAAACAAAACAACAACAAAACCCTGAGATTGTCTGATGTTAGGCAGAAGCGTTTTTTCAAAGGAAGGCAAAAGCACATGGCATGCATTTTGGAATACTTTTTGTATTTGTTTGGCTAACCCTCCCAGTTGCCAAAAGATAAAGTTAGGAAGTGCCCTGAATTTTGCTCTTCACTTGGGCAACTATGAGAGTCACTTATGCCACTGGGGGGGAGGGGGGGAAACACAGGAAGGAAAACCACCCTATCATTTTAATGGTTCTTTGCCTTGGAGAGAATTTTTTTTTCTTCAAAGATATGATCAAAGTTGTAGAGAAAAATGGGTAAAGAGATAAAATTTTGCATCCAGTTTTGAGAATCAGTCTCTTTTATATGGTGAGTGTGCTTTGTGTTATGAAGACCAAAATCAAAGGTGTGTTAGATAAAAACAGCTTTGCCTTTCTGTATTGAAGATTTGCAGCAAGACAACCTTTTGATCCACGCTTCTTTTTCCTGTTGGCTTGCTGCATTGTAGTGTCCAAATCTCCTCTAACCTAGCTAGCTGGTAAGGGTATAGATGGATATGGTTAGATCAGGAATGGAAAAAAATAGGACGAGGTGGGGAAGAAGATATAGAAACTACAAAAAGAAGAATCTAGAACATCCTATAAATGATCCTTCCCTTAATGTTTTCTAAGGTTACAGGGAATTAAAGAAAATAAACCCATACAGACTCATTGAACAAAGAGCTTTTTCTTCTATCCCTATGAATCTAAGAAAATCCAATCTCCTGTACAGTTTCCATGAGGCATCAGTTGCTCTTTATAGTTGTGTGGTAAGCAGGATTATTATTAGTTCTATGGAAAATATTGAACCACAGTTGTTTTCAGGAATGTCTTGCTGCTTAAGCTTAAATGTCACCAAGTATTTGATCATATTCATATACCAATAGAGTAGACAAAAGCCTCCAGCCCAGACAGGGAAAAAAATCAAAGAGGCGGGCACATAATGGATCTGGGGTATCAGACACAGGAATTTATTTGCTACTTGCCTTCTTTTTGGCTGTTCAGCTCAGGCAGGCATTTCCTAGCATAGGACTACAGGCATTTTCTTAGAATATTGGATAAATTTACAAACCAAGAGAGTTTCACAACCAGTTTAATAGTAAAAGCCTTCTGCAAAATGACCTCCCAGTGAAAATAAGTGAAACACATATGTAGCCTTTCTAAGCCATATGTAACGAACAGGACTTTTCAAGACTAGGAACGAAAAAAGAAAAAAATGAATGAGAGAGTGGGTGTCACTCTGTTTTACATACCTTTAAAATGTGACTGAGTCATAGAATAAAAACACCTTAGTGATGAAACTTCTGGACTCAATCATACTAAGTAAAAGGGCCAAATTGGATTTCTTTTTCCCCCTCTTTCTTTATTACAGTAATGAATTTTGTTAGCTCAGGCACACTGCATAGTGAACAATGAAAATTGATCTGACAAAGTGCTGCTGAGCCAGGAGCCAACTCCAACAATCAGATAAGCATTGGGTATAATTGTGCATCAGCTACTTGTGTACACGTGGGTGACCTCAAGAGTGTAAAACAGTTTTGCATTTCTCAGCCCCCTGTCTTCTAGTTTGATAACTTGTCCCTTTTCTCTTTTTCCATATATATAACAAAATTTCCTTTGATACATACTCTACTCCCACAAGTCTGAATTAAGAGATTCCATGCAGCATAAATTTAATGTGTGTGAATTTTTATGTAGCCCTGGATTTCCTCACCAGACCAGCCTCAGCCCAAAGCACCACATGTGCTCAGTTCTCCACAGTGGCAGTCTTCAAAACGAGATGCTTGGACTCTGATGTTCAAATGTTCCAAGGAGTTTGCAGGTACATGTAGACTCAAGACTCATTTACAAATCCCTGACTTCAATACGCGCTTTTCCTTAGTAGTTGTGTACCTTAGACAGTGCCTAGGGTCAGAATTATGTCGATTTTCTTTCCATCCTTTGCCCCCATTTTCTCCAGTCTAACAAAAAGAAAGCATAGCTCTCACCTCGCTAGTGCTCACAACAGCAAGATCATCCAGCCTTTGCTTTCAAAACATGTGAAGGAGAATTTAAAGAACTTGCCCATTAATGCATCATTAAGAACTTATTTAACGAGAGATTTTTCTTAACTTTTAGTGTATACCAAGAAAGACAATTATAAAATCAAGTAAGTACTATTTCAAAAACTCAAAACAACAAAATGACAGAATCCTGCTGCCACCTCTTTCTCACCTTCTTCTTCTTCTTCTTCTTCTTCTTCTTCTTCTTCTTCTTCTTCTTCTTCTTCTTCTTCTTCTTCTTCTTCTTCTTCTTCTTCATCCATGGGCTGATTAAAAAAAAAAAGCCAGTTCCAAACATCTCACTAAAAGGTACATTTCCTACACTGTTTTCTTGCATTCAGTACTTTCTAATATTCACATCATGCATTTTTTGGCTAGTTGTCAAGGATTCATGTTCATAATAATCTGAGAAGAAATTTTAACACTGAGAGATTATGAACATGAGAAATTCTAAACTTTTAAAAGTTTAAATTATGTGTATGTGTTTGGAGTAGTTAAGCAAGGTGGGCAATGAAAATTCTCAGTACAAATATGTATCACCTTAGGATAAAAATGTATAGGAAACATAGGACAGAAATATGAGCTTAACATGGAAAAGCAATGATATCATTTGAGGCTATAGAAGAATAATTTTTCCAGTAGGTTACTAATTAATAATAATGGGAATCCTCTATGATTGATACATCTGTAGGTATGTTTAAAGAAAAGAAGTCATATTTTAGAATATATTTAGTGACAACACTGGCAAACTCAATCCTTCACAAATGATTAAATACTATGGTAATATTAGCTGTGAAAGAGAGTAGGTTTTTAAAAATTCCTTGGGCAGTTCAGAAATGAAGCTGTCGACATTCATTGATCCAGAACTTAACACTCTACTGTGTTACTGGGACATTACTTACATTAGCTAGGAGATGCCAACTCCAAACCTGAGACCCACCTAATCAGAATCATTTTAATATGATTCCTAACCCATTTTTATTTTGTTAAAGGTTATGAAGAACTGTGCTACCAAGTTCCTTCACCTAGTTAATGTTTTGGAGTTAATCTATTATTTCATTAAACATCAACATTTCTACCACTTGTTTTTGTGTCATGATTAATGGAATCAGATTCTATTAACCCAGGATAGAAACGCAGGACTCATTATTAAAGCTTCCTGTCCAAACAACAATGTTGTTCATATCCAGTCATCTCCAAACTCCATATTTTCATTATTTACTGTATACTAGGCAATGAGGGTTGACAGTTAAATACCATATATTTCAGGTTGACCTAGAATTACCGTTTTTTTTTTGTTTTTTTTTTTTTTTTTTTTCAATGCAGTTTATTCAGGAACATTGAACAATCCTCGGACCCCGGGGAAAGCCAGCCCACAGCTTAAATAGCCTCTGGGTAGCCAACCCAGGCGTGCCACGGGGGCAATGCAGATAGGTCCACATACATGGAAGCAAGCCAGATCCTCGGCCTTAGCCAAATGTGGAGTTGTTCGTGACAGAGAGCACTCACCATCGGGAAGGTGGAAGGCGGAAACCAGCTCCATCTTTAAGGCATAGCATTCCGCAGCTCTCTACAGTTCCCCCTTTTTGTTTTAGACGCATCAGGCAAGAATAGAGGTCTGATCTCTGATATTAGAAATAAATTGGGACTTTGTACCGATGTTCATTTAGGTGTCATCCACCCAAAGAGCATCAGACCCGTCCAATACCTTTTTCTCAGAGGCGGGACCTGGGGCATCAACCCGCATGCAATCAGACATGCTCTTCTCTGGGTCCAAAGCGGCTGACCCTGAGTGCAGTGCTTAGCCTCGCATCCTGAGCGTATCATTTTAGCTTTTTATGGTATCCAACCATGCTTGGGGAGAATGTCCTGCTTCAATGGCTGTAAAGGCCTGAATGATCATGGCTGCATCACACTGTTGTGAGACTCTAATCTTGCATATATACCACAGGCAAACCAAGGAGACCAACACCAGAAGGCCTGCTAACACTCCCATGCCCGCCCATTCCTTCAGATGATTCATGGCTGCAGCAATCCATGGTGATAATCCTGTGGCTAGTCCTGCGTCCACTCCGGTAGAATTTACTGTGACAATGGCCACTCTCAGCTGCTCCATCGTAGTATCGAATTCTCCAGTCCAATTACCTAAAATATAGCTCGACAATTGTTTAGACAGATTTGCAGCGCAGGAAAAATTCTCATGTTGTATGCTAGTGACACAAAGTCCAGCATACTTTCATTGACAGCCAGGTTGAGTTACTCGCATGCCTCACTGGGTGCCTATGCCCATTGATGCCCCTCACGCTATGACTCTCTTCAGACAGAAAAGGGATCTTGGAACTACAGCCACCATTGTTACTACCATCTCATTGACGGCTGTTGGAGCTACCACCAGGGCACTAGCCATGAGTCATACTGGGCAGACTGCTCAGACCCTGAATAATCATTTAGCCAATGTAGCTCATGCCTTAGTTGTACATAAAGGAATTAATGCTCAACTAAAAGGAAGCTTGATGGTGTTCAATCAGAGGATTGACCTCTTGCAGGAGCAAATTGAATTACCGTTTTTTAATGCCTTCCCTGGTGGACAAATACTGTGAAAAAGTAAACAAAAGAACAATAAAATTTTAAAAAGTTTACTGGAGCAATCGATGACACATAAATTCCCCAGCTCCAAGCCAGAAGTGGTTCAGTAGTTTTAATGAGACAGCCCAAAGGATAGCTTTTAAAAAGAAACACAGAAGGAAAACAAAACAAAACATATAAATACATAATCTCAGTTGTTTTGTTTGATATGTCCTGCGGAGTCTCTCTACTTACAGAAGTTTGTTGATGGGTTCTAATTATTTCAGCTTAAGTTCTGTATCTTAATGTATTTATAAGAAGAGGTCAATTTAAGTTTTACTTCTGTTTATTTTTATTTTTTTATTTTCTTAATTTATTTTATTTTTTATTTTATTTTTTATTAATTACACTTTATTCACTTTGTATCCCCCCATAAGCCCCTCCCTCCTCCCCTCCCAGTCCCACCCTCCCTCCCCCTTCTTCACACATGCCCCTCTCCAAGTCCACTGATAGGGGAGGTCCTCCTCTCCTTCCTTCTGATCTTAGTCTATCAGATCACATCAGGAGTGGCTGCATTGTCATATTCTGTGGCCTGGTAAGGCTGCTCCCCTCTCAGGGGGAGGTGATCAAAGAGCAGGCCTATCAGATTATGTCAGAGGCAGTCCCTCTTTCCATTACTATGGAACCCATTTGGACACTAAACTGCCATGGGCTACATCTGTGCAGGGGTTCTAGGTTATCTCCATGAATAGTCCTTGGTTGGAGTATGAGTCTCTGGGAAGACCCCTGTGTTCAAATTTTCTTGTTCTGTTGCCCTCCTCGTGGGGTTCCTGTCCTCTCCAGATCTTACTATTTCCCAGTTCTTACATAAGATTCCATGCACTCTGCCCAACAGTTGGCCGTAAGTCTCAGTGTCTTCTTTGATAGTCTGCACTACTTCTGTTTATAACTTAATCATCATGGAACCTTTGAGACATTAGTAGGCAACCTCACAGGCTCATTTGTTTGAATACTTCATTTCTGGCTTATAACACTGTTTCACAAAGTTGTGGAACTTCTGAGGTGATGGCTTAGTTTGGAAAATGGGGGTGCTTAGATGATACTTCTGATCTCTGCTTATCAATACATCAGGACACAGTGGCCCCAGCCACATTCATCCATCACCTTGAACCATGTCATGTTTCCCTACCATGAGGGACTGACCTTTCTGAAGGTGAGACCCAAAAATTAACCCTTCTTCCTTTAATGTGATTAGTTGGAGCATTCAATCACAATGAATAGTAGCAAATACAGTCATCCTCTAAAAAAATCCACCCTTCTGTATAATTTCCTGTAACCTTTAATGTGTGTGTGTGTGTGTGTGTGTGTGTGTGTGTGTGTGTGTGTGTGTGTGTTTGATGGGGGGACCTTGGATTTGGTCTAAGCCAACAAAATGTGGAAAAATTGATAATTCCTAAGGTGACTTCATATTATACAAGATCCCTAGAAAACTTATTCTAGCATCTGTTTTTTTTCATTGATGGCCTCAGTAGAATGAGAATGGTCCTCTTTAGAGGACCACGAGAGAGCAGACTAAAGGTAGATTCTGGGAGAGCAGAGTAGCCTCACAGAGGAGTCAAAAACTTTCCTGGCTCATAAGACTACAATTTTCAAATAAATAGATGATAGACAGACAGACAGACAGATTAGAAATGATAAATAGATAGACAGACAGGTAGACAGACAGATGGATGTTAGATAAATAGATAATAGATAGACAGAAAGACAAATGATATATAGATTGATAAATAGATGGACACATACATACACAGATAGATAGAAGATAGACACACAGACATATGTTTCCAATAAACTGAGAGAACTTAGAGATAGACTGATTCTTCTGCAATTGAGACTCCGGAAGAAAATATAACCCAGAGCACACCTTGACTGTAGCCTCGGAGGTGACACTCAGGGCCTGAGGGTTTTGCTTAGTGTGTAAACTGTTCCCTGTGCAAGCAGAAGTGCCTGAGTTTGGATGTCCAACACCCATGTAAAAGCCAGAAGTGGCCATTCTTCCATAATCCTAGAGCTGGTAGGTAGGGAAAAGGCTACCTAAGGGCTCAAAAGTCAGCCAGCCAAACTGAAAGATGAGCCCCAAGTGCAATCAGAGAATATATCAAAAATTAAGGTAGAGAAACAAAGGAAGACATCTTAAAATCAACTCCTGTTATCCACATATGCCTATATTCATGAGCACACTTGTGTACACATATATGTATCCTGACTACACACACACACACACACACACACACACACACACACACACAAACAAATGAATAAAAAAAATAGGATAATGTCCTATTTTAAAGGCAAGGCAGGGCAGGAGATTGAAAGAACCTTCTATTTTCTGAACACAACACAAACTCTCCTTCTACACAATTTCACTGGCTCTCCGTGATTTGGACATCTGGGACAGGTACAGTAAACACACACCCAGCATGCTCTCGTTTCCTTCCATTTTGCAGTATGCATTCACAGACAGTTTTGAATGCTGTCAAGTTCAAAATGTATTGCTAAGAAACACGCTTGCCCTGTGGATAAACCTTGGAATCCATCAGGCTCTTGGTTTCCTCAAATAGTAACCGGGAAAACTTCAAATGACGGATATTCTATGCAGGGTGCACATTGCTTCTCAATCCTGTAGTGAGTAGACAAACCCAGGTGGTTTTTTTTTGTTTTTGTTTTTGTTTTTTTTTGGTTTTTTTTGTTTTTTTTTTTTTTTTTTTTTTTTTTTTTTTACTGTATTCTACATCCTGTCTTGCTGTAGTCCAGTCCATGCCACACACTGTTAGACTGGCACAGAGCACCTCTGACTATCTCTCTTCCTTCACATTCAGACCTAGTCTCTCCAGAGATTTCCAGGTGTATTAAGAACATTCACAAAGTATTCAGTGCAATCTTTTTGAGATCTGCCCTTATCTTTCTGCCATAGCCAAACAGATTCTTGCCTAACATGCTTCTCGTACCTTAGTCACTGGCCCACTGGTTTATCTGTATCTTCTGTATTACTTGCCTTTCTGTTGCTGTGATAAAACACCATGACCAAAAGTGACTTATGGAAAAAAAAAAAGAGTTTATTTGGGCTTACATTTGTGGGAGAGGCATGGCAGCGGGCAGTCAGAGATAGAAGCTGAAAGATCAGATCTTCAAACCCAAACAGGAGGCAGAGAGTACAAACTGGAAATGGCTCAAGGCCGTAAACTCTAAAATCCCAGCCCCAGTAACATACTTCCTCCAGCCAAGCTCTGCCTCCTAAAGGTTCCATAGACTCCCCAAACAGTGTCACTGACTGGGGATCAAGTATTCTGTGGGGGACATTTCTCATTCAAGCCACCACTCCTTCCTAACCCAACATTTGCTGGTAGCCAGTTTAAAATAGTCCTGAAATATTTCTGCAGATGAAAATTTTTCATTGTTCAGTGACTTTCTTAATATTGTCCCCTAACAGTAGTAACATGATCTACCTTTAACACCTGTGATTTTTTTTCCTTACGGGGAATTTCTTCACTGTAGTGGTTTGTGATTATGTCTTTTGTCTCAACATGTCTATTGAGCTATTTACTTTTAGGTACAGTTTGTTCACTACTGTATCCTACACAATAGTCCATAAAACCAGATAATCTCTCTCTCTCTCTCTCTCTCTCTCTCTCTCTCTCTCTCTCTCTCTAGTGTGTGTGTGTGTGTGTGTGTGTATGTGTGTGTGTGTGTCTGTGAAACACGTAGCTAATATTGGTTGAATACCTTATGCTAAGTTTTATGATACATATGGCACATATATTGTTTATTCCCCATAAAGAGGTTCAATAATTAGCATGTTTTACAAACTAGGAAGCTAGGGCTCTAAAAGCTTAGCTTATTAGTTCAGGATCACAATAGAGTTGTGTTTGGTGGGCAAGAGAAGATGTATAGAGAAGTTTGTACAATTCTACTTCTTTTCTAGTGAGTGCTATAGATTTGGGAGCATAAAGCAAAGGTTCTGAAAAAGCTTAAAATTCTCTTGAATGAAAATGAGAAAGATCACATTATTTATAATGAGTTCAATTTTCTTCCAGGCAATCTCATTCACTGCTGATGAGCATGTCTGTCAGTACAGTCCCTTTCAGGACATCTAGTTCTAATTTTTCAAATTGTTCAATATGCATTCCATTTGAACAAGCTATAATTTTATTTAAGAGCATATAAAAGGAAAAGAAAAACTGTTGTAGCTTAAACAAGATAGAAACTCAAGTTATGGTTTTGTAAAACAAGTCCAGAAAAAAAAAAAAAAAGCACAGGATTGCTTGGGGATGTTTAAAGCCTAGACTCCTGCACTCTTATTCCTTTCATGTGCCTCAGACAGTATCAATGCATGCCCAAGAAACCCTGAGATTCATAGTTCTAGGCTGCAGTTTCATTGTTGAAGAGATTTGAGAATGGTAAATTAAAGTAATATGGATTTTCTTTCTACAAGATAACTTTAGAGTCTTTAAGAGTAGGAAATGCCAATTGACTAACTCCATGTTTTCCTCCAATTTTGAAAGTCATTTAAGGTTCTTAAATTATTTTTCCCTTTTTTCTTAAATTTTTCATCAATTACACTTTATTCATTCTGCATCCCCCCATAAGCCCCTCCCTCCTCTCCTCCCAATCCCACCCTCCCTCCTCCCTCTGCTTGCATGCCACTCCCCAAGTCCACTAATAGGGGAGGTTCTCCTCTCCTTTCTGATCTTAGTCTGTCAGTTCACATCAAAAGTGGCTGTATTGTCCTCTACTGTGGCCTGGTAAGGCTGCTCCCCCCCCCCAGAGGGAGGTGATCAAAGAGCAGGCTAATCAGCAAGATTAGAGTCTCACAACAGTGTGATGCAGCCATGATCATTCAGGCCTTTACAACCATTGAAGCAGGACATTCTCCCCAAGCATGGTTGGATACCATAAAAAGCTAAAATGATACGCTCAGGATGCGAGGCTAAGCACTGCACTCAGGGTCAGCCGCTTTGGACCCAGAGAAGAGCATGTCTGATTGCATGCGGGTTGATGCCCCAGGTCCCGCCTCTGAGAAAAAGGTATCGGACGGGTCTGATGCTCTTTGGGTGGATGACACCTAAATGAACATCGGTACAAAGTCCCAATTTATTTCTAATATCAGAGATCAGACCTCTACTCTTGCCTGATGCGTCTAAAACAAAAAGGGGGAACTGTAGAGAGCTGCGGAATGCTATGCCTTAAAGATGGAGCTGGTTTCCGCCTTCCACCTTCCCGATGGTGAGTGCTCTCTGTCACGAACAACTCCACATTTGGCTAAGGCCGAGGATCTGGCTTGCTTCCATGTAGGTGGACCTATCTGCATTGCCCCCGTGGCACGCCTGGGTTGGCTACCCAGAGGCTATTTAAGCTGTGGGCTGGCTTTCCCCGGGGTCCGAGGATTGTTCAATGTTCCTGAATAAACTGCATTGAAAAAAAAAAAAAAAGAGTAGGAAATGGTTGTGGATCTGCAAGGAGAAATGTGTAGTATTTAGAAAGTACTCCATCAAGAAGATCCTTTTCTTTCTTTCTTTCTTTCTTTCTTTCTTTCTTTCTTTCTTTCTTCTTTCTTTCTTTCTTTCTTTCTTTCTTTCTTTCTTTCCTTCTGTCTGTCTGTCTTTCTTTCATTTCTTAAAGATTTCCTATATCGCATAAGGCTTGGCCTTTACCAGACCCCATTCCAGGAGAAAAACTCAGGCAAATCACCCAAATATAAATAGGTTCTTAATGGTCCGTTCTTGTCTCAGTCAGCTTGAGCTATTGAAACAAAAATATCAAAGGTGACTTAGACAACGGAAATTTTGCCATTCTCAAAGTACACGAAGCCAAGGTCCAGCTGCAAGAATGATCTGGCTCTAGCGAGGAACCTCTTCCAGGAGGCAGACAAAAGGAGCTAACAAGCTCCCCACTTGGACCTCTGGAATTTAGAAAACTAAACCCATTCATAAGGACTCGACCCTCAATTCCACCTACTTCTCCAAGGTCCCACCTTCTGGCGTCAACTTTGTAGTTATTTTTAACATAGAAACTCAGAGGATCCCATCCTTGTAAACAGCTCCCTTCTTGCCTTGTGTGCTCATATCTTCCGTAGTATATAGGCTTCAAAGAAATTAGAGGGATTAAATGAGGACAGGGAAGAAGGGAGGGAGGGATAGAGAGGAGGAGGGGCTTTCCTCTCTATAGGACATCATGAAGACGGTATCTAATCTCTGTCTATCTAATCACTATCTAATCTCATCATAGGTGCCTCCTACATTCTTTGTTTCTAAATGATTACAATGGGACCCACAGCTTTACCATATGAGCAATGGCTTGACACAGTTCAGCCAGTGATGGCCTGAGGGAACCTCTCTATCTCTCATCACGACTCACCATGCCTCTTGTTGCCTATTAGTTGGTATCCTGGTGCTTCCATTCAACCTCTCTTTGTCTTCTTTCTCTCCTCCCTGCCTCCTCTCATGGCCATGTCCAGGCTGCTGGCCATGTTGGGTCTTCAAATTTCTCTCTCTGATCTGGACTCTTCTAAATGCCTCTAGCTGTTTTCTTCCTCATAGCTACAATAAAATTAAAAAAAAAAAAATCCTTCTACTTAACCATACCTTGGAACAGTCGGTTTATATATCTATCAAAATTAGTCTTCTTAGGAAGTCTTCTGTGTGCATTTTATCTCTCCCTCCTGCTAAGTTCTTCCATAATCTTTTTTTTTACTTTCATCATAACATTTTCCAGGTTATATGTGTTTTCTCACTTGCTTATCATTATTTACCACTAGTATGCAAATCTGTCAGTGATAAGAACCTGAGAAGCATTTACTTATGTATCTTTGGGGCCTCGAACAGTGCATAGGATAAAAGAGATGGCACGATACAAAAATAGGAGAGATTGATAGTCCAAGCATCTGTACCTTTAGGACATGTTGCAAATTAGGGGACTACATCACTATTTTCCAGTTAGTCAAAAAGTTACTTTCAAAATTAGAACATCTAAAATCTATTTATTATGAAAAAAGTTCCATGCCCCAAAGCACCCTTTAAATAAGGATTCGGAGTTTCAAATGGCTATCATGAAATAATAATAACAATAATAAACTCTAATTTGAGTAAAATGCTATTTCTCATAAACCCTGATAAAAGTTCATTTCAGGATTCATAATATGTGTAAGTTCCAGTCAAAAAAAAAAATTGCCTGTCCGTGTTGTCTTTCATTGTACTGACTCTCAGAAAGTCTAAATAAGTCCTGCTTTTTGTGTTAAACCCAAAGGAAACCCTATCTCTCCAAAATTCTGGAGCTTAGGCAAATGCCAGCTTTCCTCAGGAACTGTGCAGCTGGCTCCCCTCTTCCAAAGAAAACCATTTTCCTCCTCACTGACAGAGGGACAAATGGCATCTGTGCTGCCTATTAGCAGGCTGGCCTCCAGGCTCCCTTGGCATCCCAAATACCTGTTCCACATTTCAAAGCCCATAATGGCATTCTGGCCCTCCCCACCAGTAAATTCCTCCAGCTCATGGGCGTCCCTCCTGTTCCTTCACGGGCTCTCGTTTCTGCTTATGTCACCACCATTTTGACTATGCATTCTCTTGGTCCTCTCTCAGTCCTCTCTCTTGGTCCTCTCTTTGTCTTTTTTCTCTCCCCTCCCTGCCTCCTCTCCTGGCTAAGTGCAGTCTGCTGGCCATGTTGGGTCTACTACTTTATCTCTCTGCCCTGGACTCTTCTTTGTGCCTCCAGTTGCTCTCTCTTCATATCTACAATTAAAAACAACAACAACAAAAAAAAAAAAAAAACATTTCATGTAACCATACCTTGGAGTTGTCATGTCATCAGTTTATTTATCTGGTGCCAAAAACCTCATTTTATACACCTGGTATTAAAACTCTCAGTTTATATACTTGTTTGTATACAGTTTATATATATATGACTATGGACTTATTTGGAAAGAGGATCTTTGAGATGTAATTATTTTAAGATGAGTTCATAGCTAATTAAGATTCAGTCTTACACAAAACATCACGATTAATGTTACTCTACTATACTTGTAGACATCAGCCTAGCATAACTCCTCTGAGAAGCTTCACCCAGAAGCAGATGGAAACAGATGCAGAGACCTATAGCCAAACATTAGACAGAGCTTGGGGTGTCATATGGAAGAGTTGGGGGAATGATTGCGGGACATGGAGGGGTTAAGGACTCCACAAGATGACCTACAGAGTAAACTAATCTGGGTCCATTGGGGCTCCCAGAGACTGAACCACCAACCAAAGAACATACATGGATTGGTCCTAAGCCCCCTGTGCATACGCAGCAGATGTACAGCTTGGTCATCATGTGGGTCCACTAGCAATGGAAGTAGAGGTGGTCTCTAATGCTGTTGCCTGCCTTTGGATCCCGTTCCCCTAACTTGGTTGCCTTTCCTCAGTGGGAAAGGATGTGCCTAGTCCTGTAGTTACTTAATGTGCCAGGGTGGGTTGGTACCCATGGGGGAACCTCTTCCTTCTCTGAGGAAAAGGAGAGGGGAAAATGGGAGAAGAGTCTGTGAGGAGGGTACTGAAAGGAGGGGAGGGCTGCAATCAGAATGTAAATACATTTTTAAAAGATTTAAAAGAGTAAGGGGAGCAGGGGCTCAGTTGCCTTCTCTTTGATCACTTCTCCCTGGCAATGTGGCCTTCTGAGGCCACAGAGGAAGAGGATCCAGACAGTCCTGATGAGACTTAAATAAGCTCAGGTCAGATGGCAGGGGAGGAGAACTCCCTCTTTCAGTGATCAAGGGGAAGGGGATAGAATGGATGACAGAGGAAGGATGGGACCAGTTGGAGATGAGAGAAGGGATTGCAATTGGGATATAAAATGAATAAATTGTAAAAAATAAATTAAAATAAAAAGATCGGGTCTTACACATAGGACTATCATCCATATGTAAGAATAACAAACAATCACAGAGAAATGTCATGAAATGATGCAAGTAGTGACAGGACAATTTTTCTAGAAGTCGGAGTATCCAGAGTTAGCCAGCAACAAAAAGGGGAAGGCATGGAACAGATCTGTCTTGCATCCTTCAGAAAAAGAATGCCCCTATCCTTAAACTTCAAATCCCTAACCTCTAGAACTATAAGAAAATAATTCTTGTTTAAAGATATTAATATTTTTGGTAGTTGGTTACAACAGCTCTTGGGTACACGGATACAAATTGTTCCACACAATTCACTTAAATAAGTGACTCTAAGACTTGTGGTCCCTAATTCCAGTTCTTGAGAGCCAGGGGGTAACAGCTTGAAAGGTATGTGGTAAAGGAACCACTCAGGTAACTGAGACTGATTCAGTGCAGGGAAAATTATGCTACATTGACCAAAGCTGCCAGGATGCCTTTCTTTTCCCCTGACTTTAATCAAATGTCAAGCTCTCTCTCCTTTATTCTTTTTCCCTAATAGATCAGGAAGCAAAAAACAAGCATATGCATTTGGTTCAAACCTAACTTGAAATAGTCAACAATGATTTTCATGACAAAGGCATGCTAGCTGAGCTGACATACCATGTCTCAAATTGCAGACCAGAGGGACCAGAGTTAGCCAAATGACTTCCCTTTGAATAGAGAGAATATGGAAATTCTGACAAGACCCTTATCTTGCATCAAAACAAGCAGGTGTTACAACAATACAAATGACATGTGCTGCCAAAAGCTGTCCCCTCCAGTTCTGGTGGCTCATTCTGAATGCTTGAGCGTGTCCACTGGCTCGCAGCGCGCTGCCAACACAGCCAGTAGGAAGTGGGGCGCTTAATATTTTCAAGAGCTGGAAGTTTTCAAGAGCTCTACAGTTCCTGGGTGGAAAATGTAATCCCCCAATCTAACAACGTTAGGGGCTGGGGCCTTTGAAGGGCTGTTAAAGGCAAGAGCAGAACCTTCACTGATTAGGTCAATATTACTCATGTCAGAGTGGATTTGTTATTGTGAAGACACACACACTGGACCAGTTCACAAAAGCTGATTAGAAACTCTGTGACCATGGAGAGGTCAGAAGGTCGCAGATCTGAGGCCCAATTACAAGTTGTTATCCTGGGCTATCTTGGATCCTTGGATAGTTGTTGTCCCCTGTGTGTGACCTAAAATCCTTGTGACTCTTATAAGAAACCTTAGGGGATGCATTAGCTTTACAGGGACCCTAGAATTCACAAATCCAAAAGCTAAGCATGTCAGCACACAGCATAATGTCAGTGTCCGGATATTAGTGCAAAGGAGGTCAGTCAATGCTGCCATCCAAAGCAACAGACACACCTGTCTTCACAGGATTTGGGTGTAGGACCACCTTGAACTATGCTTCACACTGGTCTACTACTGGGTCCACGTTAACTTCTGTGAACCTCATCTACCTCATCTATAAAATAGGGATAACAATTCCCACCTCACAGGGGCTGCTGAGAAACTGAAAACAAGTGAAATGAAAAAACATCCATAATTATCAGCTAACACTGGATGCTATTCACAAATACTCCTTTCTCATAGACTACGCTCAGCCACTGCTCCTTGATTGACCGTGAAGGCTCAGAGGAACCTAAGAGTTTGTGAGCTTACTTACCCAGCCCACTGCCATCACTGGCTACTCCTTCTATAGCTTGACCTGTCAGTGCATGCACAAGCTTAATTTGAGAGAGGGTTACCTGGACATATGGAAACTTACACTGTTTCTCGTTCAGTGTGATGAAATGAGTAACTGATCAATTAATAGAAAATAATGGCCAAATTGGGAACTACTTTAAAATGACTCATATAATGAAATTTTATTATAACTTAGGATATAGCAATGGAACCCACACCTAAGCCTCTAATAAAGGCAGAGGAGTGAGGCGCTTTTGTGTGTGTGCCCTTACTCCTACCCATCCTGCTGAATCTCATTCATGTGTCTACCCCTGAGCTACAACCTAAGACTTGATGCCCAAGTTTTGATATGTAGCTGACAATAACAGTCTAAGGACCAGCATTTACCTTGAGTAAACAATTCAGATTATAAATGGCTCCAAGTCACAGGTCTGAAATCCTTTTAAGCAGAGGTTCTTCAATGGAATGATCTGAATCTAGACTCCATCCCATTTTACAATTCCCTCCATCCCAGAGGGGATGGAATGACCTTATCCAAACCAAGTGAGGGGTTGCATTGTAGCAGCTCAGACTTACTGTCTCCAAAGCATTCACAGAATCAACAGCTCTTCTTCTGCACTTGCATCAAATCTGTTTACGAAACATTTCATTGAAATCTATAATTTTATAGCATAATGGAATGGGCAGTGACACAACTGGATCTTGGCGAACCATCGCATGTACTGGTATGAACAGGAGGACGGGGATGTGACAGAAAGCTGGCTGCTGCTGAGGAGCAGGTGGCATTCTTTGAGCATTAGGCAATGTGCTTTGCAGGGTGTAGGAAGCACTGTTGAATATCCTGGCTGCCAGAGGATTGGTAAGGTTTCTGATGCAGCAGTTTGAGAAAATGTGTTCAAATACTTAGAATAAGACTTAAGGCTAGCAGAATTAGGATGGAGTAAGTTAAACCTGATTGGGCAGAGCCAGCCTTAGGGACTGTAGTCAGAAGCAAGGCTGAGAGCTCTGGAGCCGTTCTGAGTTGCGCAATAGGAAACAACTTGTTACATTTGCTCTTTGAAAACTGGGAGACTCATCTTGTGATGAAACTTCTGCCTGTCTCCACCCAGAAAGAAAGACATGCCCCCCACCCAAAAGAATCCTGAAAAAAATATGAGACCATGTGTGTCAGCAAAGCAGAGCTCTTTCTGCCCTCCATGACTGAAGGATCAGCAGGCATCCAAGGAGGAAACTCTCTGGGTCAGGCCACTGTGCTCATCCCCTGCTCAGAACTACACCAGACTCCCAGTCTCTTCAGTCAACAAGACTCAGCAACATAAAGAACTAGACCAGGAGTAAGGAATATCTACGAAACTCTTCCCTCAGACAGCGTACTGAGTGCTGGTAGAGTTAGCCACATTCAAGCTCACAAGTTCTTCAGGAAGATACTTTTAGCCCTAGCTCACGGATATAAGAACACTGTATGTTCGTAAACACATAGCCAGCGAAAGAGTAGAACTTGACTCTGAAATCAAATCCATCTTCTGATGAGGTGGCTTACAGTGAGCAGTACAAAGAAAGGAATGGGGGAGTTTTCCTCCTCATGGGAACACAGTGTGGTTTTAACAGTTGCAATTATTTAAGCAACAACCTTAAAGACATACAGGCATCAGCAACAAAGCAGAAGCAAAACGACCTTAGGATTGCTTAGTCCAAACATGTGTCACTGCCATTATCTGGACTAATATATAGGATGACATCACAATGAGGGATGAAGACACTAAGAAAAGAAGGAATCGAGATGAGTGAGTGTGTTGCCAATGTTAGTTCTACAAGTGAGGCTTCTAATCTATTGTTTCATATTTCAATGCCTGCCTAAGAAAATCCATCATGCTAAAATACTACTTGCATAACAAACCGAACTTTGAGAATTAAGTGTTCAACGGGTCATATATCTTCCTCATTATGATCAGCAAATGAATCCTACCCCTTGCACCATACCAGCAGGTCAGAATGCTTTGAATAATCTCCTTTGAAAGAAAATCTATTTATGTATAACTCTTCCTTTCTCCAACGTTTTAATGATAGTGGGTGGGGTGGTTCATGCCAACTGTTAACATGACAGAATCTAGAATCATGTGGAAGATGTGCCTCTGGGCATGCCTATATTAATTCATGTAGGGAGATTTGCCCCCTGAGTATGGCACCATTTCCTGGCTGGGATCCTGAACTGTAGGACTATAGAAGGAGAACTGAGCAGCATGCGTGTGTTCATTTCTTGTTTCATCTGAGTGTAGATGGAATGTGGCCAGCAGCTTCATACCCCTGATACAGTGATTTCCCTACTGTGATGGACTAGCACCAGAAACAGTGAGCTAAAATGAACCCTTTCTCCTGTAAGTTGTGGCAGTCAGCATATTTTAACACAGCAACAATGAAAAAAAACTAAGACGCTGAGATTAAAAGGTATAGATTTAACATCTTGACTGTAACAAAGACAAAGCTTTGTTCAAGGTCACAAAGATATCTATAAATATTTGAGTGAGTTGGTTTCCATTAACAGTCACTTGGTTAGAATAAAATAAAGCAGCAGAGGAAGGAAAACTCTGACCCAAGCTTAATATTTCATGCTGATATTCTTTAAAATACTTCTGTGAAGTAATAAAGAGATGATCCTAAAACTATAGAAATTGAAAGTCTCAATTCACTGATTCACAAACAATTCTGTGTTGAACACCTTCTCCAGTCTCTCACCTGCCTGCTATGAAATGCCCACATGGAGCAAGGTCAGGGTCCCTAAACCCTGATACACAGGTGCTCTGCAAGTTATTTACTTACTTAAGTTAGTTAAGAGATTTTTTTTATAAGTTTGTTTTTCTAAGGAATAGACTCTCACCTTTCACTTTCTTTTCAAATTCTAATTTCAAAAGCTAACAACTGGAGATAGAAAAGGCCATGATTGAAATCAAAGAATAACAAGGAGTTATTACCCATGGAGAGCTGACCTCCTTCTTCCCATGTGGGCTGACCTTCCCTATCTGGTTGCATTTACTAAGACATCACCCCTAAGGTGTGGATGGTGTTGTATTTGCCTTGCGAATGCACAAAGACTATAAATAACAGTTAATGTTCTTCTCCTTACTACTTAATTTGCAGGTTGCTCAACAGTTTCAAAGAAAGACAAATATTTAATGACCAGCCAGTGTGCTGCAAGCAAAGGAGCTCAGCACTGGTCTTTACGGTCTTTACAGGGAGTAAGACTCCCCGTTGGCAAAGGCTTTGAAGTACTTCTTTCCTTTCTTTTTATTTTTTTACACCAGCATACAAAGTAGTAAGTTTCATTTTGTCTTTTTTTTTGTACACATATGACATTTTATTTTGTCCTAATTCATTCCCATCCCCACTTCCTGATTCCCTTCTTTTTATCAAATAGTCCCCCTTTTCACTCTGAAGTCACACATATTGTATTAACCTGTATTTTTTTTGCCTTTTCTTTCCTGATCATCAAGGGTTTCCCCCTCCCTTTTTTTTCTTCCCAGTTGCACTATTTCTTGACTACCCATTTAAAGATAACATGACACCAGAAAATTTGTGGACTTTTGGGAGGTTTTCAGCTAGGAATCGATTCTGTTAGTTTTAAAAACAATATTACCACATCCTGAGGCTAACTGGGACCAAGTTGTGGTGTTCTTTTTCTTTTTTTATGAATGTAATAAATAAGTAAAATGTCTGAGAGTAGATGTCGAGTATCCAAAACCCTTCTAGGACTAAATAAAATGAATGCTTTCCATCATCAGAACCATGGGCACAGTTTTCAGACTGTATCCAGATACCACAGGGCTTGGATAGATCTGATCTTAGCCTTTTTTTTTTCCTGAGACAGGGTTTTTGTGTTTAGTTCTGATTGTCCTGTTTTGTAGACCAGGCTGGCCTTGGACGCTCAGAGATTTCTCTGCCTCTGCCTCCCAAGTACTGAGATTAAAGGTGTATACCACCACACCAGGCTTGATTCTAGCCTTTGATGTGATCCACTTTGTGAAATTTCTCTGAAGAATTTAGTCTAGCACTGCCAGGTAATTACAACCTTTAAAGGCTGATACCCAAACACACACACACACACACACACACACACACGAGACACTTTTCTTGACTAGCTTTAATTTTCATGCTTCTTCTGTGGAGATGACTTATTTGTCAAAAATAACTTGCAGAGCCATGTACAACCTCCCTCACCCTTCTGGGGTCTAGCACACCTACTTCCCTGACTCTCTCCATGCATGCCTTCTCCCCAGACCACCAGTCTAGCTCGTGATCCTCATTCAGTACCCTTGCCTAGTCTGGCCACTACTTGCACTTCAACCCACTGTAGGACTCCACTGGAACCCACCTATGTGCCAACACTCACAGGTGCCTAGCCCAGTGAGTACCCCAGACTCCTCACGCCCATACCCTCCACAACTGCCAGACCGAGCCCAAGGCCCACAGCCAGAGTCCAAGTCTAGTGTGGCCTTCCCTGCCTGTGCCAAAACTGATCTCTAGGCTTATCCCTCTACTATCCTCCAACTCACAGGCCTCTCTCATGTCATATTCAACCTTTCCACCTAGCCAGATCTGTCTCCACACTCCAGGCTTGAACAAGCAGATACATCCTATACACCAGCCCAGCCCTCTCTGTCCACTTGACTCCATTCCTGCCAAGCCATTTGCAAAACCACATATGTACTTCAGGGATAGAGCCAACTTGGTCATGTTTGCACTGAACCCTAAGGCACCCAATTTCATTGAAAGTTTTACTACTGGATTTAAAGACACAGATTAACATCAATTCCGTGTAGTAGTAGCAGCAGGTGATTTTAATAGCCTCAGTTTCCTGCTACACAAATCATCTGGATAAAAATTAAACAAGGGAACATCAGAATTAACTGACACCATACATTAAATGGACTACCAGACACCCACAGAATATTCTACCCAACACATTCTACAAAACCGTACACAGAATATTTTCTGAAATGGAGCACATCCTGGGATACAAAGCAAGTCTTTACAAATTCAAAAGAACTGAAATAACTCCTTGTATCTTTATCTGACTACACTGCAACAAAACTTAAAATTGACAGCAAACAAATTTCTAATAAAAGAACACATAGAGATGTAACAACTTGTTACTAAATAATAAATGAGACAAAGAAGAAATTTAAATAAGAAAGAAATTCCTGAAACTAAGTTAAAGTATGACACACCAAAACTTCTGGGATACATTGAAAGCAGTCCCACAAAGGAAGTTTATATCTCTAAGTGCTTACATTAAAAAAAAAAAATCAGAAAGAGCACACATAAATGACTCAATGATGCAACTCGAAAATTTGGAAGAACAACCCAAATCCAAACCCATTCAGTGGTAAGAATCAATAAAAATCAGAGCAAAAATCAATAAAATAATAACAAAGGAAGCAATACAAAGGATCAACCAATCTAAGAACCGGTTCTTTGAGAAAAGAAATTTGATTGACAGATCATTAGAGCATTTAGCCAAAAGAAAGACAGAGAGTATCCAAGTTAAAAGAATCATAAATGAACACAAAAACATTATAGCAGATACCAAACAAAATTAGACTATTATAACGGAATACTTTAAAAACCTGTACTCCATTGAGCTGAAAAATGTAAAAGAAATGGATGAGTTTCTAGAGTAAGACAAACCACCAAAATTAAACCAGGGAAGAGATCAACAAATGAAACAGACCCATAACAAATGAGGACATTGAAATAGTAATAAAAAGCATTCCAGCTTGTTAAGTCCAGGGCCAGATGAATTCACAGGAGAATTCTACTGTCTATCAACTTTCAAAGAAGAATTCCAGTTGAGCCTTCCTAAATTAAAAATAAGAGAGAGAGAGAGAGAGAGAGAGGAACACATAGTGTAGTTACTAATATCAAAACCAAGAAAAGACACAAGGAAAAAAATGAAAGAAAACTACAAGTCAATAACCCTGATGGACATAGACTCAAATATGATCAATAACATACTTAAAACAAAATACAGAGAAATATGCATCAAAAAGATTAGCTATCATGACCAAGTTAACTTTATCCCTAAAATACAGGCAGAGTTCAATGTACATAACTGAGTAAAAGCAGTAAAATGCATAAAAAATCACATGATCATCTCAATAGACAGAAAAAATGAAAAAAATTTAATATCCCTTCATTACAAAAGTCCTAAAGAATGTAAGGATAGAGGGAACATACTTCAACATAATAAGAGCTGTATAAGAGAAACTCATAACCAACATCATACTGAATGGAGTAAAGCTTGAAGCAATCCCTATGAAATAAATGAGACAAGGATGTCCACTATCCCCATTCTTTTTCAGTATTGTGCTTGACATACCAGATGGAACAATAAGGCAAAAGAAGAAAATTAAAAGAATACAAATGGCAAAAGAAGTCAGACTTAACCCAATTGCAGACAACATGACACTACATATTAGAGATCCCAAAAATTCTACCAAAATTTTTCTGAAAATGATAAATTCAGGAATGTGACATTAAACAGAATCAACTCACTCAGATCAACACTTTCTTTATACACCAACAAACATACACATGATGAGATCATAAATCCACTCCCATTCACATTAGCCTCAAAAAACCAAATGCCTAGGAATAAATCTAACTAAGGAAATGAAGGACCTATACAATGAAATAGAGAAAAATGCCAGAAAAGGGAAAAGCATCCATCCTTGTAGATTAATAGGATTAATATTGTGAAAATATTATTTTTTACCAAAATTAATTTTACAATTTTATCAAGAGCTATTTATAGATTCTGCCGTCTCAACAAAATTTCCCATCTCATTCTTCATAGAAATAAAAAAAGAAATATCCTAAAATTCATATGAAACCACAAAAGACCCCAGAGAACCATCACAGAGTACAAGTGGGGAGGCACGACAATCGAAAGAGTAATAGAGGAGTACAAGTGATCTGATCTGAGAAATGGACAAAAGGGAGGAAGACTCTGATTAGGGAAAGAGGAAACATGCATAGAGAAAGGAAGGATCAGAATAAAATAATAGTAAGGGTGTCTGAAAAGGTCGTAAGGAATCATACATAGTATTAATTATCTACCTAAAACTTGTAAGACACATAAGTCTGTGCATAAATATACATATACATTTTTCAATGAATTTCTCTCTCTCCAAGTACTCCCTCCAAGAGCCAAAGACCATCTAACAAAAACACCAATACCAGGCATGAAGAGCCTCTTTGAGTGGTTTTTAAAGGCTATTGCTATTGGCTGGCCGCAGAGGTGGAAGGTAAGTCCCTATTGCTGAAGACACCATGCACTTCAGACACAGGGGCGAGAGGTCTCTGAGCTGGAATTGACTTGAATGCCTCATCCCTGAGGAGTAGCTTTCATGATACCAGAAGGTGCCACGCGAGCTTGCAAAGGAGAGAAGGAACCAGCAATTCTACCCTAAATTAAATGCCATTGTTCATGGAGTCATTCCTGGTGGATCTAGAGTCTATAAGAAGCAACCCAAGCAAGCCATCATGTGCAAGCCATTATGCAGTACTCCTCCATGGCCTCTGCATCAGCTCCTGCCTCCAGGTTCCTGCCCTGTTTGGAATCCTGTGCTTATTTCCTTTGATAATGAACAGTAATATGGAAGCATAAACCAAATAAACTCTTTCCACCCCAACTTGCTTTTGGGTCATAGTGTTTTAATGCGGCAATTGAAACACTAACTAAGACAGAAAAATTATAAAAGCCAGAGGATAATGGAGTTTGCTGTGAGACAGTGTCTCTCAGTAAGGCCAAAAGCTACACACCCATAATACCTCACCAACGTGACTGCCTAAACAGGACCTGAACAATGATAACACTAGACAAGTGAAAGTGCACTTACTGATTAAAACCATGCCTAAGAACTGCAGGCTTGAGGAGAGTGGGAGAAATAGTGTTAGCCATAGAAAAGCATATTGGTTATCCAATACCAAATGATCAGCCCTAAAAAGTACATGCAAGTGTCATTTTACAGAATGAGAAGGTTGTCTTTATGTATTTATGTATATAGTATGTATGTACACACATACATATGGGCATGCGATAACAATGGAAAAAGAAGCCATGAACTTTAAAGAATGTAAAGAGGGTTATATGGGAGGCTTTGAAGGGAACAAAGAAAAGTGAGGAATGGTGTAATTGTAATATAATCTCAAAAACAGAATAAAAACATAACTGCACTTACTTGGGCTAGTCTGGCTTTTTGAGTGTTTGGTTAATACTCCTTGCAAAAGTGTTCAGAAATGGTTTATTTGTTTGCTTGATCCCAGCACACATCATGTCAACTCATCTGATGGTTATAAAAGAAATAAGGACCCCACAGGAGTCCTCTGTTTTCAAAACCAGGAAAGTGTGTAATATGTCTCCTCTACCTCCGTACCTAAAACCAAGTATCTAAAGGAAGTGCTCCTGTCCTCAGCTGCTGTTAAACTCAGGAAACATGGTCACTTGGCTCTGCAGAATGTGGCATCCCCCTTCACCCTGACAGCTCTTGTAATAGTGCCTGGGTTAGAAGCATGATCCTCAGAACGTGAAAAGCAAATTCTATATAATCCGCTTACAGGAGAAGCAAATTAAAAGCTATTTTTGTACTTTTTTGAGCCTCACACATGTTCTCCAGCACAAATGGAATTTGACACTCAATCCCTTCTTACCAATGTCCAAAGGGATTCAAGCTTGCAAAGAGCTTCCAGTGAGCTATGAAGTTCCCTCCAGCAGTAGACTGTCCAGTCCAAATTGAAGAAACATTTGTTTTTGTTTTCTAAACATAATCTGTTTCCTATTTTGGGTTGGTCAATAATTCCCCTGAAAATCACTTAAGAATTCAGATTACATTATCTCAAAACACAGCATACCTCTAAGCTCATGCTCTCAGTCATAAAGTACTACAAAGCCAGTCCTAAGCCAAAAAAGCTAAGGCTGTGAGCCATCAAGTTTATTATTCTCTGGCTGTCTACATTCAGCCTCAGGGAGAAAAAGATGTGTGCATCTACCTCATAATGACTATCGGCAAAAGAACCGTGCAGGCTGTGTGTCTACAACCTTGACTAACCGTTTATATAAAGGGAGAGCTAGATTCTCCAGGTCAACCGGAATACACCTGGAGATATCCAATATTTACTTTCTATTGCAATAGTTGCACATAGATAAACATTGCTAAGTGATATGGTCTAATGATTAAGAGTCCAAAGTGGAGCTGTAGACATGAATCTGGGTAAAAGTATCTTCTGCTTAAGAATGGGGACCTGAGTTTAGATCGGCAATATCTATGCAAAAATCTGAGTATAGCTGTATGCACCTGTACCCTGGCAGGCTCTGGGGCCATGGGGATTGTCAGGGCTTGCTACTTGGAAAACAGTTGAGCTCCAGGTATGTGAAAGACCTGATCTCAAAGACTAAAACAGAGGAAGATAGAAGGGGCACTTGAGTCTTGAGTCACCATTGAGGTGGACTTAGGCTTGAGTCAACTTGTCAACAGCTTTCTCAGCTGTTAACATGGCTTTTTTACCTTTAATCCAATAGATATTTGTTAGTTTTTGCACATCCCATCAACCCTACCAGCCCCATCTTACTGTGCAACAGAGCTCATGACTGTCTGGCACAAACTAATTATCTGGGGTCCTCCTGCTCCACATCTTGTCTAGCACATTTCTGATTACATTTGGATACTTATTTGTTGATTATTAAGTGTCCACCACCACAACTGTGTTCATGAGACTTTTTAGCCACAGAGGACTAGCCTATTTCGTACAGGCTAGCTCTAGCACCTATACTGAGAAGAATGAAATTTTCAACTCTCTGTTCTGGAAATCAGAAGATTAAGATTTTGCTCTCAATCTGAGATTCTTACATGATCTTAGCCACAGTCCCTTCATATGAAATCAATTCCTAAAGCCCATGGATATATTACTTTCTAGGACAGCCATGATTAAGTAGTATAACCTAGGTGGCTTATAAGCACACACACACACACACACACACACACACACACACACTGATTATTTCATGGCACCAGAGGTCAGAATCCAAGGTCATGCAGAATAAATGCCTCCTGAAGGCTGTGGGAGAAGGATCCATTGCAGAAGTCTCTCCTAACTGGTAATCTAAGGCTATCCTTGCCTTGCTGTTGGCAAACATCTCCATCTGTCTCTAACACCATCTTCCTTCTTTCTGTATCTCTATATAAACTTTCCAGTTTTATAAGGACATTAGTAATATTACAGCAGAAGCAAATTATATTTTCATTAATTTAGTCTACAGTGACCCCATTTACAAATAAAATTCACATTTCCAATCCTGGAGACACTGGAGTTTGGTGACTCGGTATTTGAATTTTTGAAGGGACATAGTTAGTTCACTCACCACTGACATTTCTGTTTTATCTACCTGCCAAACCGAGGTAAGACAGAATGATACAAAAGCAACTTATAAACTGTGAAGTACTATGCCAATGCGAAGGAATATTAGGCCTTAAGCATCTGTACTTACGGGAGACTGTTCATTGAACCTTACTGTATAGAGCCATTCTGTTGATTATCCTACAGTAATACTAGCTAGAAGAGGTCTTCCTACTCTCATGAAATTGCTTTTGTTTTTCTGCAAATGTTTTTTTTCTTCTTATTTATCAGTTTGCATAAAATCCACTTAATGCTTAAATATTAATGTTGTGTGGGTTCCATAATAGCTTAATTTCCACAAAATAAAAAGGTACATTATCTCTTAATGCAGGCTGGGTTCTCTCTTTCCAAGCCATTTGAATTTCCATCTCTCTAAGACCAAACTTAGGTAAAGGGATTAGGAGCTCAGAAATAATTTACAGTGCTTGAAGAGGAAGCTGTGACTGGAAAAGCAGTGTGTGCACGGAAACCACCTAAAGCATTGCAATTACAGAAGTCCTTCCAAAGCCCAAGTTGATGGAGGAGCAACTCAACTAAAACTAAAAACTCAAACTAGCTGAAATAATAGTCATTATTCTCCTATGGAAAAAAAAATGAGGAGGGTTACAGATTTCATTTGGATGATTACCCTGCTGTTGCACTGAGCCTACTTTTCTTCCCAGAGGAAGTTGATGACAATAATCAACAATTGTTTTCACAGAGAACAGCAACAGAACTATTTTAATACCTTGGAAGATTATTTTTTAATTACATGGTGTATTTGCTTTCTGCAATTGCTATAACTAATTACCGCTAGCCTGATAGTTTAAAACAACAGAAAGTTCTTCTCCCACTGGAGGTACCAATTCTGGCAGGATAATATTCTCTCTAGAGCCTCTAGACATGAATCCATTTCTTGCCTTTTCCAGCCTCTTTGGCTGACCCAAAATGCCTGGGTCCATGGCAGTATCACTAGAGTCTCTGTCTTCTCCACTATGCATCTTTGTCTCATCTGCCTGAATTGTACTTTTACCCCTCATGCAAGGACACTTTACGGAGCTAGTGCCAACCAGAGTAAGCCATGGTCACTGCAAAGACCCCTTTGCAGCAGGGTGCATTCACAGGTTCTAGAAACTTGACGTGGACACCCTCAGTGGGTAGTTTTCAGTATCACACATAACCAGAGAAAATAAACCTCAAAGTACAGTTTTTAAAATTATTAATCCCTGAGCTATTATCCAAGGCTTGGAACACCAAGAAAGAATTTTAGGGATGACAGAGGAAGGTGAGGTGTGATGGAGTTCCCAGGCCTCTTCTCTGAAATGCTTTCTAGACATTCTTGTAAATGACTTTCCTAAAAGAACATAGCTGCTATGGGGGAGTAGCTGAGTAATCATGTCAGAGAAAAAAACTAAGGACCTGTACATAAGAGTGGTGAGGGCTCAGCCACAAACAGGGCATCTATATCACATCCATCCCACAGAGCTTATGGACCATACCAAAAGAGGGGTGAAAATATTCTAAGAGGCAGAGGTAGGGAGATTCAGAGCAAAACCAGTGTTTTCTGCACATAACGAGATCACTATTTTCATCAACTCACAGCCATGACTGCCTGCATAGACCTACAGAAGGCCAAGCCAGTCAACATTTTGGTATGGAGCAGGAAGAAATTTATGGTATCCCTAAGTCTTAACTATGGAGAACTATGGAGAGCTCATGATGAAAGAGGTAAAGCCAGTTTTCTTCATGAGCATGGCAACTAGTAGTCTAGCTATGCTCACGTAATTGACCCTACACCCAGAAGTATATAAACAGTGGGAGTTGAAACTGGAAGGCTATTAATATTTAAAGGATATGAAGTTTGAGAAATCTGAAGATTAGGGTTGAAGAGATAGGGTTTAATATGATTAGAATGCATTTTGTGAAATTCTCAAAGAATCATTAACATTTTTTAAGATATGCCACAGTAACCTGATCTCATCATAAGGCAGAAAGCCATGCTAGATTCTGTGCTCCTCAGGCTAACTGAGCCACAGGCATTACAGGAAAGGAAATCCTGAAACCCGGGAAGAAGCTGGTATCTGCAGAGTCTGATCTGAAAGTGATGAACTAGGAGGGAAACCAGAGCCAGTAGCCATGACTAGTGTAGGCCACATGGGTCCAGACACAAAGCTATGTGAAGAGGCCTGGAGATATAGCTCAACAGTTAAGAGCAGCTATTAGCCTTACAGAGGACCTGAGTTCAGCCACATCTGGCATCTTACAATTGCCTGTAACTCTAGTTCCAGGGGATCTGACGCTTCAGTCATTGCATGTTCTACATGCACATGATATGCATATAGTCAGGTGCACACACACACAACACATAAAATGAAATGAAATGAAATGAAACGAAATGAAAAAATGTACAAGAAGAGAAAATATGATATAGGTCATTTATTTGGTTATGACATCCTTCTAATACATTTTAAAATGATCTGTTTACTAATTTTATTTATGCGTATATATGTGTGTGTGCCTGCATGGATATATATGTACTGCATGAGTACAGGAGTCACAGAGGGCGAAGGGAATTGGGTCTTCCTGTAACTGGAGTTACAGGTGGCTGTTAGTTGGATGAAGTGGGTTCTGGGAAGCAAATCCAGGTCTCTTGAAAGAGCAGTAAGCACTCTTAATGGCTGAGCTATTTCTCCAGCCTGTTTTTAAGATATTATAGGTCATTCGTAGCTTTTTAAGAGCTGTTTGGGAAATTCTGTATTGAAACTTTCTAGACAGAAGGGTAAGGAGGACATCAGTTAGCTTGCCTAGGGATCTAGATGGCTTTAAAGTTTTTCCTCACACCTGAGCAAGCAAATAGCATTTTTCTCTTATTCTTTCTCTTCATTTCCCTCCATTCTCTGCTTAGTATACAACACTCCTTCGAAACAGTACATGAAGGGTTGACAGGATTATAGGAGAAATTATTCTTACCCCTTACCCCACCTGTCCCAAACTTTTATAGCTACATCTGTTATTTTTGTCTAGTATAGCTCAGGCTTGATCACAAACCAAGACATTTCTCAGGAGAAAGAAATTTTGGTTATGATACACCTGCCACATGATATCTGCCAACATAACTGTCTGGGTGTGAGTGAGTAAGAGCCCTTACCAATGAAGGAACAACTGTTCTAATCGGTAGTAAGCTGCTTGGAGACAACGATTATAAATCATTGTCTTCAAACAGCTTGAGACATATATATATATATATATATATATATATATATATATATATATGCATGTGTGTGAGTGTGTCTGTGTGGGGGTATGGAATATATAAAATATATATTCCAAGCCATAACAAGTACTAACTTCCTTTGAGACAAATATAACATTTCATTCTGTTGCCCAGCAGGCAAAGCTTGGAGTTTGAAAGCATAAAGATATGAATTCAAGGCCAAACATTGATAGCCACTAAATATTTAACTTCAGGCAAAAATTCTGTCTCTGAACTTCTACTTTTTCTTTTAGAAAACAACTATAAAAGAAACACTGAACCAGACACTGAACCTCAGAGTTCACACCAAGAAAACAGATGAAGCACCTACTGTATGTCTGGCCCATAGCACCTGCTCAATAAACACAAATTCTGTCCCAGTTTACTTCATTTAACTCAATAAAACAAGGAAGCATTATGTGAAGTTCAAGTATATGATATCTTATCTGAATGTGCCCAAGACAAATTATCTTTATATGTATTATATTCAGGACTACTTCCATTTGAACTCAAGATGTCTCAGGTAAGTTTGCTTAGGACAAATGCTAAAATGCATTTCAGTTTTAAAAAAGACAGTTCAATAAAGCTAAAAATGTGAGATGCATAATGTTACATGTACTATATAGATACATGTACAATTACAAAGATTGTACATGAATGATGGAACTTGGAGAAATATTTGGATGTATGTAACGAATGTCCCAAAGAGTTTCTAGAAACAAGCTATGGGAGTGTCAGGAAGCAGATATTTCTAAGAAAGTGCTTAGCAATGTAGCTGAGCAAACACAGAATGGACAGGGGAAGCACCCGCTGCTGGAGGCATGCCAGCAGAGATTAGCAAACAGCTAAGTTTGTGTCAATGTGACTGGATAAGGGACAGCAGTAACTAGTGAGAACATGATTTCTGGATGTGTCTGTGAGTGGGATCAACATACTCATTAGTAAATAAGAGTACCCTCACCCAAGACAGGCAGGCAGCATCCAGACTAAACGAACAGAAGAGCAAGGAAAAGGAGAATCAGCCTCCTCTGCTGATGCTCTCAAGCCTGAAGTTATAGTTATTGGAACCCCAACTTCTATTCTTAGGCCTTCAGATGCAGACTGAATGATACAGTTGCCATTCCAACACCGTGGAACTTGACGGTCTCTACGGCAAAATGAATGAATTCCTATTATATATCTGTCGTTCATGCATCTATCACTCGGTCATCTACATATCTATCTATTTATCTATCTATCTATCTATCTATCTATCTATCCATCCATCCATTTTCTGGGTCTGTATAGAGCAGTGACTGTTGGTTTTGCTTCTCTGGAGAAAACATAGGAATGACAGGGAGATTCAAACATCAGATGGCTGATTAGATCAGCTATCCACAAGATCCCCTTGAACCTTATGAGGCTCTGTTCATAGCATTAAAGGTTTCAAACAAGAGCCTGGGTAGCTCAGTCAATAGAGCATCAGACTTTTAAAAGTTTTCAAATACTGACAAATAACAAGTTTTTAAAAATATACTGAATCAGAGACAACTGGGAAAAGATAGCATACTTCAGAAGGGTATGTGGTCCTTCATCTGATTCCTCCCTGAGTGTCCTCAGCCCACCTCCATCTATGACTACCTGCCGATTTCCATCACGTTTCACAGGTTTTTGCACTTCCTAGTCACTGAAGGCTTCCTTTGAGAATACAAACCAGATCCTCCACTGCAGTGATTTCCTCTGGGTATGAACGGTTGGAAGGCACAAGGTAATTAAAACCCACACATGCAAGCATGTCTGACTGACTGATGTGAAATCCCTTCTGATTGGGGTCTGATTTGAATAAGAATGCCCAGCACAGCCGAAAGAAAGCAAAGGCTACTGGAAGCTCTCTACTCTGAAAAAAAAAAAAGAAAAAAAAGAAAATGTCAGAGCAAGCCTGGCATCTTAAGCCATGCTCTTGCATCTTTCTTCCCCCATCATACATACAACATACACACACACAGACGCACACACATGCTCTCTCTCTCTCTCTCTCTCTCTCTCTCTCTCTCTCTCTCTCTCCCTCTCTCTCTCTCTCTCCCCTCTCTCCTACCAGAATGTTGGTCTGCAGATCTTAATATTCCACAAAGGAATAAAACAGGAAAAAAAACACACCACTTCCCGGACTCACTCCCTGGTTAGTCCACATGAGAATATCTCTTAGAGACTATCCACCCTAGGCAGGTGCCCAAATAGCATCATTTTCTGAAAATGTAGAAAGCCCTTCAAATGCTTCTCCCTTCCTGACGTTCCTTGGACAGGTAACGAGGGCTGCCTGGGAAAGAGATTTGGTCTGAGCGGAAATAATCTACTTGATCCTATGAGAGAACTTTGTGTTAGGGTTAGTGCTGTCAGTCAGGACAGCTCAGGTGCCATCCTAGTAACAGCTTCGCTCACACCAGGCTATTCTGGAAACCTCCTACGAAATAGGCAACTTGTATTGGTTCCAATTTTCAAGTAACCCACTGTAGGTTTAGGCCAACTAGAGACCCACCTCCAGCTATCTGAGTCTGCATTTACATTCTAAGGAATATGCGATTTTATTCAGATCCTGTAAGCCAGTCCTTTCTGAAAATCGAGAAATAGAAAGTAGGTATAACCAAACCAATACAGCTACTATGTATTGGAAACAGAATTGCAACCCAGAATGTCTGGATCTCTGAACACAATCTCCAGGCTTTTCTGGAAAAGCAGGTGTCAGAGTGACGTTCTGAGTGCTTACGGTTTTCAGGGACAGCAAAACTGACATTAGGATCAATGTGTAAACACAGCTTGCCACCTTCACAGTTTGAGTATGGTGGCATGGTCCCACCCAGCAGCTAAATTACGAAGTCTTTGCTATATACTAATCTGACTAAGAAGAAGCAATGCATTTCTTGGTACTACAGAAGCAATGGATAGGATCTAAGCCTCGCCATAGTGTCTTTGTGGCCTAAGAGAAAAGTCCTCATCGAATTTGATTGCTGGGAAAGCTGAGATTCGAAGAGACAAGAGCATTGGCTCCAAGTCAAGCATCCTGGGCCCCCGGCACTAGAAGTTCTGAACTAGATTTTTCTATTCAGAGCAAATGATAGAACAGAATGGAGTAGTTTACTATGAAGTTGCAAAAAATTGTTTTGGTGGATTATTGATTGTTTTCAGTTCCATGGCAGGATTGAGAAAGTGAAAGAAGATCGTGACTTCTCACTGTTGAATCCTAAGGGTAAGTGGCATCTCTGCCCACTCCAGCAGATAGCCCATTAGCCTGCTTTTCCCCAGGTGCCTGGTGCTGCTCCTCTCAGGAGGTCACGTCATGATCTACCTCACATTTTCCTCTGGCTTCCTGTTGGAAAGTATGCCCTAGTGACCTGGGATGGATAAAAGGGTCACTGAGAGAAAGGAGCAATTATTTACCAGTGATGAGCTGGTCCCTTTAGTGATCTGGAAAGTGGAGGCGAAAGTGTCTCACCCCCAGGCTTACACTATGTCAGTGAAGCTGTGAGGTAGGAAGGACAAGATCTTGGCTACTGGGAAGAAGAGAGTCACAGCTGCTGTTGTCAAAGATGCCAAGGCCCACAGGCTATGATTCACAAAGCAATTTATGTGTTCCCAGGGCCTGCTGGCATGCAAAGAAAGGGAGGCTGCTACAAGTAACCAGTTGGCTTAAAGGAGTGTATCTTGAGCCTAGGTCCCACTGCCTTCCTGTTCCATGCTAGGATTCTGCATGACAGATGACAACCATTAGTTAGACACCTGGCCATGTTTATGGCTCATGACTTCAGCCCCTGGTAAGATTTTTCTAATAAATCAAACACTTCTGAAACCATCTGCCAACAGAGAAGGAAGAACTAAAAGAGAGACAGGTAACTCCCTGGAAGAACTCCGACTCTGAAATCATCCAAGCTTGGGTTTAATTCCCCTGTAACTAATGGCTTAAATGGCCCTGGACCACCTTTCACCTTTAAAAGCCTTAATTTCCTTTTATGAGAATGAGAATTATATTTACTAGTTTTGTTAGAATTGCTTTGAGACTGAACAATATATATTAGCTCCTATACGGTACTGTAATGACCCATTCTGTCTGAATTCTCCACTAACGAACGGCTGCGGAAAACCTGTACATTTGCTTCTTGCCTTTGAATGTGGGACCCTAAAAGCAGTGCCCAAGACAAAGCTGGTCGGCCAGTAGTACAGTTGCATGTAAGCCCAGAGGACAGATAAGATATGGGGAAGTCAGGCAGCAAAGGTCTGACAATTTATGAATGCATCAGCTAGCCAGCTATGAGAGTGGGCAACTTAGTTCTATTACAGTCCTCTGGGACAGCATGCCTGGTTGTCCCACTAGAGATATGAGAGAGACGAGTCACTCATCCATTCCAGTTTATGCAAAAATTGATGAACTAATGGCTGGGTGAGAAACAGAAGCTGAGCTGCCTATCCACTAATTTTCATCCACTGTTAGGGAGAAGCTGCCCCTAGCGACACTACCTCTTAGCACCTCTGATTGAATCCTTCAGGCAGAGAGGCATAGGAACTTGCCCAGAACATCAGCAGCATGTACGGAGAGAATGAGGGGCAGCTCATTACTGACACTACACTGTTAACACAGTGAATGTTCCAGGGAAAAGGCAGAGGATCTGTAGTACCTGCTTCTCTATATCTCTGGGTCTTAGCATATTGCCTAGCTCTTGGTCAGTGCCCAATAAATACTGCATGAAGAGATGACTTCAGAGAAGAAAGCCAGTCACACAAAAGCTTCCCATAAATCCCAGGATCACCCCATTTGAACTTCAACTGAGAAAGAACTTACCATCTTGAAACACCCACCAACTGTTGCAACAGCCCTCCAGAGATACAACACAGCAGACACTGAATTGCCAAAGTCGCCTCCAAGAACTCGTGCTAAGAATGACTTTAATCTCGGTTCAGGGTGAACCATCCTGAAATGATGTTGAATCTGAAAAGTTAGAGTTTAAACCAACCCAAGAATTTGCTGTCCAGAAGAGAGAGCAAATCTCTTGAGTTGTCAAACACTCGACTTAGCTCATTAAAACTCGGCAAGAAGTCACATGCGAGACAGAAACTCCAAAGATTTTGTAAGACTTTTTTCACTCTTGGCTGCAACCAGAACAGCATGGCAAGTATGAAATTATTTCCCAGCCAATCCTGTAGCAGTTTATTATTATCAGACACTGCAGGGACAAGTCTGCTTTGAAAGAGAATTGGGAATCAAAAGGCAGAAACCTAGAGAAATTAATGGGAGGTCTGACAGAAAAATACCTGCCATATTCCACGTCCTCATCTAGGGATATAATGCCTCCTTTCCTAAGAATATGTCCTTAAGAAAATCCCCTGATTATCTCAAAATATCTCTTACTAGAAACTGAAACTACAACAAGAGAGAATATGGGGTTACCTTTTAAGACTCCCCAGGACATTCTTTTGGAAACAAGGAAAGTGTCTAAAATAGTTCCTGGGAATCTAATTGAGTAAATGACAATATTACTAGTCAATGAAACCAAATATCTTCCCTACTCACTACATAGAGAGAACTATTCTAGGACTAATGTGGAATCTGATTCTTGCCAGAACCTATGTAATTTGAGAAGAGCAAGGATAGGTATTTCCAGATCCCAGGGAGGTCTCCCTAAATGGACCATCACAAAGCCTTTATAGAGTTGCAACCAGCATAGACCAGGTCTCCCATGAGCCCGTTCTTATCCACAAAAGTAGTGGGGGAACTCCACTTATGAGAGACACCAACAAAGATGTCCATGGACCCCCAAAACACACAAATAGGAATAATGTCCCCAATATCTTAAAGCATCTTTCTCACTTTTCAACACACCAGAGAAGACACAAAAACCTCTGTCAGGCTTCAGACCCATTTGAGATCTGATGATTCACACAAAATCTTGTCACATGCAGCAAACCGAAAAATCCCTCGACTCCTCCCACGACTGTTGGTTGCCCACCAGAAATAAATGATAAAGTCCTGCTGCCGAAAACACCGCCTGTTTGGTCACAGGACGTGAAGAAACAAAGCCAGGACTGAGAGAAAAGCTTCTTCCCTGTTGGCTAGACTTACTAGTGACAGAAGGTGCTACTCATGTTGCTGAGATAAGGAAGGACTGTCATCAATAGTCTTATTTAACTGTGCACAACGTTAGCTATGTTACCAATCTGCCAATCAAGATATGCCCACTGGTGTAATAGTGGCACAACTGTTCTCTGGTGACCAACCGCTTTCTCGCTGGATTTAAGGTCCACCTCACAGATGATAACTCATATCTGTTACTATAAATTTGGTAAATTTGGTCAAAAACCCATGGTTAAGGTGGGCATGGGCCCTAGTGAGGAAGCTGTTGATGTTGTTTTGCTAAATGGACTTGATATCATGGTCAAATTGCCTTCAAGTATTTATTTTTATTTCCATAAAACAATGCTTCTGTCAGTTTTAGTCAAAGAACCTTCATTTTGTAGAGGGTGGTAATTACTACAGAGATTCATAGCTGGTAAAATTTCTGAGAAAGGGTGACTGCTGAATGCTCAGCATTAAATGAGGCAACTGTATTGACTCCCCCAAGGTTCAAGGACCATCAGGAAAGAGCTGGAATAAAATATGGGGTGCTGTGCAGTGTTGTCATCCTGGTATGCCATGGCCATTGCACTCTTGAACTCTCAGCAACTGTCATGAATCTTGGAATCCTGGTGATGTCAACATGGAAGGGGTTGAACCCGCAAGACTTTGGCCTTCCCTGACCACTTTCAGGCAGAAAATGGTTGCTGAAGGGAGAAAAAAAAAAAAAGGACTTCAGTTGTATAGGCATTGTGTACTCACTGAGAAGTTATCCATGTTCCTGCAAACAGCCCTTGCATTCATGCTCCTGTATGTAACCCAAATTAAAGTCTTGATTCACAATGACAATGTCAACAACAACAACAAAACTATAAAAACAGAATCTTCCAGCCTCACAGCCAACCAGTAGGCTCATGAAAGGATTCGTACTGGACTGATACATATTTCCTTTAGCAGCAGAGCTACTGCGAGACATCCAGGAACCATTTTTGCTTGAGAAGTCACCAGAATATTAGACTCAAAAGTCTTGCTCCACACCAAATGCTTCTTCAGCAACTGCTCCAAAGTAATGACTGTATTTACTATGTTATGCAATATACATTTATGTATATTTACTAGTACTCATTCATTGAGAACATATTATATAATTTCCTCATTACGTTTTCCCATTCCACTCAAATGAGGGCTAAAGAGAGCAGGGAATTTGTTATTGCTTTTAAATAATACTTTCATTATTTGAGATTATAGTATAATAACATAATCCCTTCTTCCCTTTTCTCTTGCCAAACAAATTGTCAATTTTGTTTACAGTAGTGTTCTAAATGCCTAGTGAGTTTCTGGTACCTGGTGTCTGATAAATTCTTATTGAATAAATGAAAAAAAATGAGTGGATTAAATACTGAAAGAAATATACATGGAAGTATTAACTTTAATATAACAAAGTAGATAAGCAGAACCAAAAGGGGGTCATTAAATTATCAAGGGAGTTTAGTAAAAGGTAGAATTGCTTTTTTTAATTTATTATTTATTAAAATTTATTCACTTTGTATCCCAGCTGTAGCCCCCTCTAAAGTCCCTTCCCAGTCTCACCCTCCCTCTTCTCACCCTATACACCTTTCCTAGTCCACTGATAGGGGAGGTCCTCCTCCCCTTCAATCTGATCATAGCCTATCAGGTCTCAACAGGACTGGCTGCATTGTCTTCCTCTGTGGTCTGGCAAGGCTGTCCCTACCCGCAGGGGGAGGTGATCAAAGAGCTGACCACTGAGTTCATTCCAGAGAAAGCCCCTGCTCCCCTTACTAGGGAACCCACTTCGAGATTGAGTCTGTGGGCTATATCTGAGCAGGGTTTTAGGTCCTCTCCATGCATGGTCCTTGGTTGTGGCATCGGTCTCTGCAGTGCCCCAACACTGGGCCCAGATTTTAAGGCTCTGTTGGTCTCCCTGTGGAGCTCCTGTCCTCTACAGGTCTTCCTATCTCCCCCTTCTTTTAGGTAGAATTGCTTTTATCTAAGGAGGTATAATAAGGATTTAAAAAGGGAGCTGGAAAGATGGCTCAGTGGTTGGAGCAGTATAGCACATACAGAGAGCTTGAATTCCATTCCCAGCACCCACATCCGGCAGCTCACAATACCTGTAGCAGATCCAGTGTTATCTTTTGAATTTCATGAGTACCTGCACTTTTAAGCCTCAGTCCCACAGATACATTTAATTTAAAAAAAAAAAAGAATAATACTTACAGTAAATCTTAAGGGGAGTTACAGAAGCAGCGTTTTTAAACTGGCTCCTTAATGACAAATATCCCCTAAACTTCTGAAAAGCCTATGTTATACTCAACTTCCCTCCGACACCTGGGATGCTAAGCAGGCTGCAAGAGTGTAACAGTTTTTGTTGTTTCCTGATGAGTCTGTCCCAGTGGTAATTACAGGAAACGCACTTCAGCAAAGAGGTGCATTAGGAATGACCCGAAACTAGGAAGTGTGTTGGTTCCCTCCCTCTGCTGCTGTGCCCAGAACCCCTGAGATTGGATGTGAAACAACCAATGGTTGTCTGCTAGAGGCTGGGAGACTAGGTACTCCAAGATAAGCTGTCCCCGAACAGCTCCTAGACAAGCCAGAAACCCATCTCCAGACATATGAATAAAGATAGCCTAGACATGCCAACCTAGCTCAGAAGGGTGGAGCCAACTCACAAAACAGTGAGAAATAACAAACACTGTCTGTTTCAGTGGACTGCATTTTAGAATAGCTTAAAGGCAGGAAGAGCAAGATGACAGAATTGGAGGTAAGTGGCGGCTTTGAACATGATAAGGAGACATAATTGAGGCTTTATTAATAATCTGGAAATTGCATGTAGGATTTAGGGAGCAATTGCTCTAGCTGTCTTTTTACTGTTACATGGAAACCAAGTCTATGTTCCCCTTTGTCTGAGTCTACACTAACAATGAGATAGGCTGCCCTAAGGAACCCTTGTTAATAATTTGTCATCTAGAGATACTTATAGAGAAAATACAAGATCTATCATTTGGGATCTAAGTTTCTCAAGCAAGGGTCAAATCCAGAGAGGATTCCAGCTTAATAAGGCAGTCTAACTATTATCAAATGCCAAGATAAAAGAATATAAACAGAGTAATCCCAAAACTTAGGGAAGCTGAACTTTGGGGAAATTAGTTCAGAGTTGGAGATCAAGTCAGGATAAAGGAATGAATCTTACCACTCCAATTCGTGCCTGAGTAGTCTGTAGCTCGTTGTATAACTATTCAGCTCTGACTTGCTCACCCTTAGATATAGCCAGAGACACTGGAATATAATGAAGATTTGTGGAGTTGTTTTTACTCTAAAACCATGAGAATATGAGAGAAAGAGTATAAATAATTGCCTAATAGTGCCTAACACTTTCCAAATATGCTAAGAATTAGAACCATCATTAAATCCTGCAAACAAATCCAAGGAGGAGTGTTTCCTAATAGGGCCTTTCACTTTTAAGACTCTGTGTTTTTAAAAAATTCATCATAGTCATCCTTCTAAAAACCCCATACACACAGCTCTGAGATCTTTGTATCTGACAGCTTATAAATAACTCAAGCATGAAGGTCATGGCAGTCATGTGACATACCAGAATTCCAAAGTGGGTCAGTGGCAAACACAAATTACAAGACGGACTTCCTAATGTCCTGCCTCACCCAACTCTTCATAATTGTGCAGACAATAAATAAATGTGAGGACAATCTATGCAATAAGAAAAGAAATCTTGTTTTCTACTAAATAATTCTGCATGCAAACACATGAGAATTTGGTGGAGGTATAAGGTGAGAGAAGGCAGGGCAATGGAATCTATTCCATCTGCTTTATCTTAAAACATCTGTAATCCACTCTAGTTATGATAAAAGATGCAGAAATATCTCCCCCTCCCTCTGCATCCTTCTCTCTTATACACGCCATTTTCCTAACTTCAAAGGGAGCTACTGAGCAGTATTTCTGATGTTGGGATTAAGAACATGAGTCTTTGTGTCTCTATGGAGCCAATTATCTGCAGGTCTGGAAAATTAAAGAGTTAAATTACATTTCTGTGGATATATATATATGTATATATGCAGATGGTAGGCACTGTCACAGAACAGAGAGTCATAATGATCCTCTCCAGATGAATCCCCATAAAACACAGGGCTTCAGCTGTCAGTCTCATCTCTCATTACTAGCTCAGGGAGCATGGCTTAAAGTTTGGCCAGTGTGATGGTTGATCTGGACTGTCAACTGAGATTTAGAATCACCATGGAAACAAGTCTCTGAGCATGTATGTAAAGTGTATGTAAAAATCTAGAATAGGATAACTGAGGCTGGAAGACCCATCCTAAATACAGATAGTACCATTCATGGGCTGGGGTACCAGACTGAGTCAAAATGACAGAGAAAGCCTTCATCAACCTCTGCTTCCTGACTATGGATACAGTTTAACTACCGGACCTTCTACTCCTGCTACCATACCTTTCCTGACATAAAGGGCCATGTGCTCTAGAAACATAAGCCAAAACAAACCTTTCTTTCCTTGATTTTTTTTTTGTTGTTGTTGTTGGTACTTTGTTGCAGTAACAAGACAAGTAACTAAGACAGACAGGTATTAAGGCATCATTTCACAAATGTGCCCTGACAAGGTCCCACAGATGGTTCATGCAGGCTCTTAAAGGTATACTTCCTTTTAGTGGAGGCTGTTGTCTGAACTTACCAAGTTGCTTATGTGTAAATAACTGATTTTCCTATTGGGTGTTGAGAAAGGTCAATCGACTTTTAAAAGCATGACAACTATTATCCAGCCATTGCAGAATAGGCACACAATAGAACATGCTTGATAATTAGCTATTAATAACAACCATGAACATCATTGGTAAGATTACAAATAATAATAGAACATGGTTATTGAGCTCTTAAGAGAGTCATGTGTCCAAACATCCATCCTACCACTTACTGTTGGCTTTGGCCTGTGCTAGTCTTCTGAGCTTCTGGAAAAAAAGTATCAAACCTTGGGTAGTATAAACGACAGAAGTCTGTTGCCTCTCAGCTCTGGAGGATGGAAGACTGAAATCAAGGTGCCACAGGACCACACTTACTTCTTCTGTCTTCTACTGTTTACTGGCAGTCCTTAGCATTCCATGGCCAATAGATACATTAACTCTTCTCACATGGCTGGCTGTATCAGATATGTGTGCCACCACTGCAGCAAAACATCCTACAACTGTGATTTAAGAGAGGAAAGGCTTATGTTGGCTCAGAGTGCCAGGGTACGATCTATCATGGAGCAGGGAAGGCTGGGTACAATACTGAGGCATGTGATCACATTCATGCACAGTCAGGAAGCAGGGGGAGATGGGAACTGCATTTGCTACCCTTTCTCATTTGTTTTTCAGTCTGAGATCTCATAGTTCAAAGTGATGCAACCTCTGTTGAGTGCAGGCCTTCTCACCTCAGTTAACATTATCCAGAATTCCCCTCACAGACATGCCCAGATATCTGTCCCCACGATGATTCTAAAACTCACAAAGTTGACAATAAAGATTAATCACAGCACTGACTTTTGCCAGCCTAACTTAGCCTACCTCAAAGTCCCCTTTTAAGCGATCCTTTTAAGTCATTCTGAGTATAGCTCACCCTAATGAACTCATGTCAACTTGGTGACACCTATAAATATATTTTTAAACAAAGCCACATTCTGGAATAACTTGCAACAGTTAGCTGATCTTTCTTTTCACTGCTTCCCCCCACCCCCTAGAATGACGATTCAAGTACTGATACCATAAGGCTGCTGGGAGGATTAAACCCCATAATGCATACATCTTAGTCAAGTAAGTGTTCTATTGTTGTAAAGAGACACCATGAACAGAGCAACTTTTACAAAGAAAGCAGTTTTACAGTTGAGTCCATTATTACCATGGCAGGGAGCACGGTAGTCTGTAGGTAGATGTGGTGCTGGTGTAGTTGAGAGCTCTAAATACAGATCTGCAGCAGGAGTAAGAGAGAGCTACTGGGACTGGTTTGGGCTTCTGAAACCCCGGAGCCCATCCCTAGTGACATACTTCCTCCAACAAGGCCATACTGCCTAATCCTGCTCAAGTAGTGTTGCTCTCTAGTAATCAAGAATTCAAATATTTGAGCCTATGGGGGTCATTCTCATTCAAAACACCACAGGATGCAAAGAGCTCAGCACGGTGCCTGGAACACAGCTTCAAGGCAATAAAGGTTAGCTTTCATTGTCAGTAAAGTGGGGACATGGATCCTTACATTTCCATGTTCTTTGGGTTTGCTTCCTAGAGGAGAGGCTGTGGGAGATAATGTTTTCCCTCGACTCTAAAGGGCATGATGATTCTTTCTTAATGTCTTAAGTTGGTGTTTTTTATTGTATCCTACACCAAAGAACTGTATCTTTGAATACAGTTTACTTTTATTTTAATAGTGCCACCTATTTGCAGCATGATAAAAATCACTTTGAATAAATACCTTATTCCCAGCAAGTAGATAAACATTAAAGGTTAAACATTGGAGCAATTTAAAGAAGTTTAAGACAAGCTTCTTTTAGATTATCTGCAAATTAAAAAAAAAATGCTATCGTCCAATGTTAAGGATTTTCACCAACCATGCTGATACAGAAAAATGATATTTCTGATATTGGGAGATAGCTTCAAACACTAATAATAATATGACTTTCATATTCGGGGATATCTGGATTCAATCCTTATCTCTCCTGTTCATAGGCTCCGTGACCACAAGGAAGTTATCTAATATTTCCACTCTGTGCTCTTATCTGTAAAGCAATGATAAAACTCCTTCTGGAGCACGTACGCACACATGTGAGTGTCCTCTGTCTCCTGACACACTATGCACTGTGTCACCTCTAGATTCCGTCAGTAAGTTACCTTTCGGCAAATATAGCCTGTCAACTTTGAGCCAGCAGAAACATGACATAAAACAAATCACTTTTGCTTATGTGGTAGTCCGTTTTTGGCATTTCATTATAATAATGCAAAACAAAACAGCATACCACTGAGCTATAACTATATACTTTAAAATGGTTAAGATAGAAAAATTTACATTAAGTATATTTTCCTACTATTTAAAGAATAAATTTAAAATCAATAATTTCAAACTTGAACACAAGATGAAACAGCGCAAATCAAAGTCCACAGTACAGACCCTGGCATGGAGCAGGTAGCTGTCAGACACGCTGCACCATTTATGTCCTCCTTCCTCCCAACAAACAATGGCAGTTTAAAAAAAGAATTGCTACATGAACATACCAAAGGCCATGCAGATAATCCTCCGACTCTTGATTTTTTCCAATAAAGCTAATTAAGTTGGTAAACCATGTTGGATCAAAAGATAAAACAGCTAAGCCAATACGCTGCCACTAACAGTGACTGCAACCAAGTCACTTAGTCCTGACACATATTTTCATATAGGAGAGTTAAATTAGACTGTTCATATATAAAGTCCAAGTCCTCAGACACTTTTACTATATAAGTAAGGTCTAGACACAGCATTTAAGACTGAAAGATCATGGTTTAGCATGTCAGCATTTACCCTTTGTGTATAAAATAAGAAAGGCAATTAGATATATTTTATCCTGGATAAATTTGTCTGGAGGAAAAAGAATGAATGATTGGCTTCAGTCAACGAATAATAGCAAAATGCCATACCATTCCATCAAATGTTATCATGTTTTATTTCACAAGGTAAGAAGATTTTAGAGATCTGTTGCACAAATGTGTTTATGCTGTTAACACAAGTATAATAAAGACTTACAAATGGAGATGATAGTGTCGGTGTAGACCTTACGTGGTACAGTGTAGTCCTGATATGGATGATGCCCTGAGCTTGATGATCATCACTGCAAAAATCTGTAACAAGGCAAAAGAAAAAATAGTTAACATGGTAAATTTTATGTTTTAACCTTCTCACCATAATTACTTCTGTAGACCGCACTCACAATGCCAGTGTTTTTCTAACATGTTCAGAACAAATATATTTGTCTAAGATAGTTTCATAGGGGAATATCTATAAAAAATAAAGTTGGAAGCAAGAGTATCAGATGGATGTCCTAGCATCCCTATGTAGTTCCTCCTCTGAAGCCACCCAAAAATTCCCTTCTATTCAAATAGGATGGCATAAAACTCAACACTGAGCACAGCAGAAAAACACTGTTTTTTTCACAGTATATTCATTTTGGAATTTAGTCAATACTAACAGAGCCTTACTAATCTAAGCTTTCTAACTAACCATTTGATAAAAATTATGTATACATGGACCTCAAAGGTAGATTTCTATGTAAATAACCATTTAATGATAGATACATGAAGCTCAGAAATGGTATTTCTATCAGTTTTCATGAAGAGACTTTATGAATGTAATAGGGTGAAAAGACGCATTCACCCCAGAATTTATCTCGGTAAGATCATCATAGGTGACTGAATTCTGAACAGATCCAAACTCTACATAGAGCAAAGCAGGGAAGTGTTTCATTCATTTGTTCCTTCATTCAATCATTCATCCACCCATCCCTAAACACATCCTTGTGGATGTGTATATACTTTGCAGTTGTTAAGCACTGGGGATGAAAAGGATGAAGCAGATCCTGCTTCAGTCCTCAAAGAGCTCCCTGTCTAGTGTAAGGCATTCGACAGATTGCTACAAGAAAATATAAGCAGTGGAAAGACGGCTGAACACACGGGTTACAGCTGTTCCATGCCAGCTGCTGAGAAGCCAGGGAAGGCTTCCGGATGAAGGCAATAACAGCTGTTGGGACAAAGCAGGGAAAGTCCTATCAAGCAACCCAGGGAAAGAGGCCCAGGGAAAGATGGCTTGGTGTCCTGGAAGCACAGACAGGGAGGAGGAGAAGAATGGAAGCTTAAGTCTTGGAGAGTTCTATGTGTGAGTAGGCCCCACCCACATTTGTCTTTCTTAGCTTTGCCTCTCTCTACTTCCATTCCATCGAGGAGAACATCCAAATGGCACCACAATGGAAACTTGAGTTGTGGAATCAGCAGTTGATTCCCACCTAGCCCACAGCACTAGCATCAAGAAAGAGAAAGAAAAAAAAAAAAAAAGGAAGGTATGTTTCACCCCCTCTATGGAGACCGCAGCCTAAAGCCAGAACACACTTTCATTCACAAAAGAATGCTACGTTATACAAAATTCACCATATCCCAACAGGAACCTGATTAGCTCTGCGATCAGATTAGCACTGCTGCACAGAAAAGACCTGGAGAACTCCTGCCCCACCACCTCCTTGGACTGGAGAGACATATTCCAATGCTGAGTATACCAGACTGATTTTCACAGTGCCAGGTAAGCCTGTCTCTCATCCCCTGGGGGCCCTGGGGGCCTTCAGGTTATGAGCTCAAGATTTTCCCTTCTTTTTAGGACACTCTACATTCAGGCTTTTTTTTTTTTTTAATGAAAACATTCTCTTCTGATTCCATTTTCTTACAGAATATTAGAAAACTCAGGCTTTATACCAATATCAACATCTGAGCAATTCCCCTACTAGGAAGCCCTTCTCAGTGTGAGTCGGAATGCTGACCATAATGAAGGGTACAGATCGCACCTTTTCTTTGCTTTATGAACCATCACTAAACGAACATCAATCAAACACAGATGATGAAAATGTTGGCCTGGGGCAGACTTGAATTGAGGTATGATAGGAAAGGTCTCAGAATCCCTGCCTCTGCTCAAAGCCCCCACCCCCCCCTCTAGTACATTCATTCTAGTATAAGACACTCCTCAGGAGCCCCAAAGCACCACTGTATAAATTCAATGGTCACCGGGAGAAGATGAATTTCAAAGGCATGGAAAACCAAAATCCACATTTTAAAGTTTATAAATCACTGTATTGACAGCTGGAGAGAATCACACTTCAGTCCTCTCTGCCCTAAGTGCTAACACTTCTCTTGTATAAGCCAATTCTCTATTTGTGCTCACTAAGGAAGGAAGAACAATATATTGAAGTCTTATATTCTCAAAGTCCTCGCCTATTCTCCACCCTGAAGGTGATGCACCGTAAGATTCAACACATGGGTTTGCATCCATAAATCTCAAATATTTTAATGGCTAAACTTAGGTTATGATTGACACTTGGCAGAGAGCCCTAACCCATACTCAAGATGGAGTTTACATATTTTCAGTAAAACTACAACAGATTTGTTTAGCATGTGGCAAAAAATTAAGTGTTGTGGTCAATGTTTAAAAATAGAAACTCTGGTCACATATGGTTTGTGCCTATAATTTCAGCACTTAGAAGGCTGAGATGGATGAATTATCATGAGTTTGGGGACCATTTTAAGTTATAAAGCAAGTTCCAGGCCAACCTGGTTTACAGAGTGAGAACCTGTCTGAACAGAAGAAAGGGAACAAAAGAGTAGGGGAGGGGAAGGGAGAGGGAAGGGAAAGGAGAAGGAATGGGATGAGAAGGAACAGAAGTTCTATGTTTGAAATTGAAAAACATAATTAAAAAACAATTCTTATGAGGAGATGTGACAATTTACCTTTGAGGAAAGCAGGCTATTTGTTGTGGTACTGGGAATCAAACCCAGCAAGCACTTTACCACTTGAGCTATCTCTCCAGTTGCCCAAATCAGACTTTTAAGACAGTTTTCAATCCACCACAAAATGAACCCGAAAGTACAGTGTTTGTATGGACCAGCAATCTATTATGATCAACAAATGAACATGGACCCATGGCTATCAAACAGTCTTATAGCTTACATTCGGGTTCGCTTTATTGTCCTATATCCTATGGGTTTGACAGATGTAATAATGACATGTATCTATGATTTATAAAAGTATGCTTTATATATCTATAATTTACAATTACCATGCAAAATAGTTGTACTGGGACCCAGTGAGATGGCTCAACTGATGAAGGTACCTGCTGCCAATCTGAGTTTGACCCCTGAGGCCTATATGATGAAAGGAAAATAACTCCAAGTTGTCCTATGACTACCATCATACTTACATGGCCTCTTCTACATATAGTCAATCAGTAATATAATTAGTAAATTTTGTTTTATTATTTTATGTGGATAAGTATTATCCTGTATGCATTTTTTTACACCATTGTGTTCCTGGTACCTTCACAGGCCTGAAGAGTCATTGGATACCTTGGAACTGGAGTTAAAGATAGTTTTCCAGCCACCATGTGGGTGGTAGGAATTAAGTCTTGGTCCTCTGGTAGAGCAGCCAATACTATTAACAATTGAGACATCTCTCCAGCATCAAATAATACCATTTTTTCAAAAATATCCACAGTGTTCTAATAATTATGCATGTTCAACTTCATCACTTTTTTTCTCCTATAATTTGTTTTTTCTCCTATAATTCCTATAAATACTATTGCTCCTTTTTTACATTTTTTAATCTTTATTAATTATAGTTTATTCACTTTGTATCCCCCCTGTACTCCCCTCCTTCCTCCCTTCCCAATCCCACCCAACCTCTTCCCCACTCGTGTCCCTCTCCCAGTCCACTGCAAAGGGAGGTCCTCCTCCCCTTCCCTCTGATCCTAGTCTATCAGGTCTCATCTGGAGTGGCTGCATTGTCTTCTTCTGTGGCCTGGTAAGGCTGCTCCCCCCTATTGCTCCTTTTTATTTAAACATTACATATGTTTATTTATTATTTTATGTGTATGTGGAAGGTGGGTTTGTAGGCACATGCCTACACATTGCAGGGCATCCCTAATTATTACTAAACAGTTCTTCCTAATTATGAGCTTCTAATAGACCTCTCAGAATAAATCTAGTTCTTCTCTATGTGTATTGCTAAATGTAATATTTACACTTAAATCTTGGTATTTCTTCTATTGTTTCAAAAATGCCCATGTATTATATATCCAAACACTTTTAAAGCCTGCTCTCTTAAAATATTTGCAATACAAGTGACTAAGGTTGTAGTTCAGTTGATAGAATGTTTGTCAAACATGAATCAAGTCCTTTGTTTAGTCCCAGAACTACATAAGCCAGTCACGGTAATACATTCCTATAATACCAGTACTTGGGAGATAGAGGCAAAAAGATAGAAGTTCAAGCTTACCCTAGCTATTTAGGGAGCTTGTGGCCAGCCTGACCTAAATGAGACTCTGTGAAGAAGAAAGAGGAGGAAGAAGAGGAAGAGGAGGAAGAAGAGAAGGAGGAAGAGAAGACAAACAAGAATAAGAACAAGAAGAATCACAATGCTTAGAGACTTTCAGAGTACCATCATGAATTTCATATACCAATCACAACGTTCAGCCAAACTTGCTTTCTGCCATTAGCCCTGCTAGTTCCTTGAGGCTGAAATTTGCTTTTCCCTGTAGCTTGACTGTGCCTCTCAAAAGTTCATATGTTGAAAAACTTATCTTCACATTCTTGTGTTAATGGTATTGGGGAGGGGATTTGGGAGTTGCAGGTGATAAGGGTGGGGCCCAAGGATGGCATTAATGGCTTCTTAAGAGGCGGGAGAAGCCTAGAGTAGAACACACTTGCTTTCTCTCACCTTGCAATGTCCTCTGCCAGGTATAATGTAATGAGAAACCCCAGATGTGACACCAACAAAATGCCAGCACCTGTTCTTGAACATTGCAACCTCCAAAATAGAGAGCTCTATAAATGTATGTGCTTTATAAATCACCCGGGGACAGTAAATACACCTTCTCACACATCATCGCAGCTATCCTCATTGGACCACTTCTCTCAAATCCGTATTTTTACCCTAGGATTGGGAGCAATCTTCCAAGAGCACAGCGGAGGGAGAAACTGTGTTATCTCTCTCATGTGGTGTGTGCGCATTCCAATTACTGCAGTCAGAGGTTGCATCAGCTTTTCCGCCACACCACTCTGAGACCATATTAAACCGACAGTTAATTAAAACTCACTCCTGCCCCATCTGCTTCCTTTCTTCATCATATTCTCCCTCTTAAATTTCATCTTGTTATACACGGCCCATGGTATTAATCTGCCGGGGATAATTTTGGAAACTATCTACTATCCAAAAATGTAAGCCGTTTCACTCCATTTGATGGCATTTGTGGTTCTGACAAATTGTATTTAATTCACTCGTCCTACCAATATTCATTAAGTGCAGATTGTAGTGTCCTATTCTGGGTTAGGCTCTGGGTATGCATAGCAAACACTGATCTACATTCTCAGTAAAGAGTCATCAGGAACCGGCACGTTGTAACTGATCAGGCTAATGAATGGTGATTACAAACTGATAGAGCAGCCCTTAAAATATAATCATATTAGTGATTATAAGCAAATCATATAAATAATGGGATTTATAATCAACATGGAAACAAATGTGTGGAAATGTATGTGAGGGATTACTTAGATTAAATTACATGAAATGAGAAGAAGACATACCCAAACATAGCTGGAAATATCCCATGGGTTTGAGTATCAGACTGAATCAAAAGAAGAAAGCTGGTTGAGCATGAAACTTTCTTGCTCTCTGCTTCCTGGCTGTGGTATAATGTGAGCAGCTCCTGTAAGATCTTGTTGCTTCTTTCCGCTTACAGCCCACATTGGCCTGTACCTTTCAGTTGCAAGACAAGATTAAAAAAAAAAAAAAAAAAAAAAAAACCACTTAAAAGCCAATTTCTCTGATGAATACAGACATAAAAACTCTCAACAAAATATTTTGTTAAGGAGGAAAGAAAAGAGGGGGCTGGGATAGGGCTGTAAACTGAATAAATTTATTACCAAAAGAAAGAAACTGAAAAAGAAAATTCTGTCAAGTGCTCAGTTGCCATTAGGCAGGCATTGTTTTAAGCGTAGTTTCATTCATTCCTCCAGTCTGGATGAAGTACACTCAATTGCCGTCATTATGCATGTGTGAATGATGGAGGAGTAGGAAACACCGACCCAAGGCCATACAGCTGGTTTAACCAGGATTAAGTGTCAGATGACCGAGCTTTGGGGGCTTAAACATTTTAGTACTCTGCAAAGATTTTGTAACCAAAGGATAAGTAAGCTCAAGGAAGAGATCTGGAAAGACACAGGCATGAAAACACACTGCTACGGCCTGACTATATGCCAGCGCGGCAGTAAGGCTCAAGTGTCCTAGGAAAGAGTTAGTTAGAACTTCATGTGATCCTTCTTACCCCATTCCTCCCACTTTATGAGTGAATTGTGTTCCTCCTCCTGAGAAGCAATACAGTGTAGCAAGGTGTCATCTTAAAAGGACAGATTGGCTCTATGGACACTGTCTTAATCTTGTCTTTTTCACCCTTCATAACTTTAGGCAATAGACTTCACTCAGTTTCCAAATTATGTTCTTTAGAAGCACAAACTGTCTCATATAAATAACATCAATAATAGAAATGGGCATAAAAATAAAGGAGAAGCTGGATATGGGGGGCTATATTAATATAAGGCCAATATTCTTGATACCTATTTCTGATCATGTAATTCAAATTAAAACTACAAAATTAAAAAAATATATTTTGTTACTAAACATAGGACATATATATTGACCAAGTGGGCTTCCTCAAAAAGATTCAAGTTTAGTTTCAAATACACCAATAAATGTAGCATATGATGAAAATAAATGTAAGGACATAAATCATATATAATCATCTCACTAAATAGAGATATTTTAAAGGTTCAATAACTTTATTTCCCCTCAAATTTAATATAGTTCTTAGAGTCTTAGGTACAATAATAAGAAAATAAAAGAGATAGTAAGGCATACAAATAAAGGAAAAAGTCAAACTATCTCTATTTCCAGAAAACATAATTATACTTAAAAGAATGTATAAAATCCAGAAAACTCTTAAATCTAACAAACACTGTCTTTAAAGTTCCAAGATAAAGTCAATATACCACAAGCAATAGCTTTCACTATACCAAGAATGAACTCACAGAGAAAGATATTACAGAAAAATGCTCCATTCATAATAGCTTCAAAAAATAAAGTGCTTAGATCAACAAAGTACATAGAAATAGACCTAACCTAGGAAGTGGGAGATTTCTATATTGAAAACTTCAAGGCACTGTAAAGAAAATCAAAGAAGAGAAAACAATGGGAAGACTTTCCTCGAACCTTGATTGAAAGAATTAATATTGTGAAAATGGCAACATTACCAAAAATAATCTATATATTCAATGCAGTTCCCAGAAAAATTATGATGTTATTATTCACTGAACTAGAAAAAAAAAATTCATGAGTTGACCTGGAACCACAAAAGGCCACAAAGAACTAAAGAAATCCTGGAAGAACACAGATGGTAGCATCAGAGACCTCACATTATGTTACAGAACTACAGTAACAAAGACAAGCTGGTGCTGGTATAAAAACAGAGAGAAGAGTGGAACAGAGTAGCTGACCCAGAAATATATCAACAAGCTATAACTACCTGATTTTTTTAAACAAATGTGTCAAAAAAGATGAAGAAGAAAAAAAAAAAACCACATAGCCTATTTAATAAATGGTGTTGGCAAAACTAAATACTCACACAAAGAATAACACAATTATGCCCCTATCTTTCACCTGTATAAAAATAACCTCAAAGTGAATCAAAGATCTTAACTGAAAACTTGAAATAAATAGATAACTAAGTATACCAGAACTCCAACAGCATGGGTACTAGCCACTAAGTCTCAACAGATGGGTCTACATGAAATTTTTAAAAACTAAAAAACAAAACAAAACACTCTTTGTGCATCAAATAAACTATCATCATAGCACACAGACAGTCCAAGGAATGTAAGAAACTATTTACTAGCTGTACTTCAGGTAGGGAACTAACATTCAGAATTTACAAAGCACTGAAAAAATACCTAATAACTCACTATCTATCATCTATCTATATCTATCTATCATCTATCTTTCACAAACTTTTTCACACACACACAAAGATAGAGTCAGAGAGAGAGTGCCAAATTGCCAATCAACAAGTAGGGTAATAAATGGAACAGTTCTCAAAGTAAGAAACAAATGGTCAGTAAGTACTCCTTGGAAGAGTTCAGGGTCTCCATTCACCAGGAAAATACAAACTAAAACTACTTTGAGACACCACTCCCAACCTGCAGTCAAGAGATGTGATAACAAATGTTGAAGGGGAAAAGAGGGAGCTTTATTCACTCTTGGTAGGAGTGCAAACTAATACTGTCACTAGAGGAATCAGTATGGAGATTTCTCATCTACATCAGCAGGCCCACAGCTGCTTGTAACTCCAACTCCAAGGCCCTGGGCACACAATGTATCTGCACACAGTGAGAGAGAGAGAGACAGACAGACAGACACATAGTTAAAAATAGTAAATAAAAAAAAATTTAAATAAGAAAATGTCACCCAGATATTTACATTTAAAACTAAACAATTAAAACATTCCTCCTTTTAAAAGGGAAAAGAAATAATCTTTGTTTAGCTCACAGGGTTTTTTTGTTATTTTTTTTATTAATTACACTTTATTCACTCCATAAGCCCCTCCCTCCTCCCCTCCCAGTCCCACCTCCCATCCCCTTCTTCACACATGCCCCTCCCCAAGTCCACTGATAGGGGAGGTCCTCCTCTCCTTCCTTCTGATCTTAGTCTATCAGATCACATCAGGAGTGGCTGCATTGTCACCCTCTGTGGCCTGGTAAGGCTGCTCCCCCCTCAGGGGGAGGTGATCAAAGAGCAGGCCAATCAGTTTATGTCAGAGGCAGTCCCTCTTCCCATTACTATGGAACCCACTTGGACACTAAACTGCCATGGGCTACATCTGTGCAGGGGTTCTAGGTTATCTCCATGCCTGGTACTTGGTTGGAGTATGAATCTCTGGGAAGACCCCTGTGTTCAAATTTTCTGGTTCTGTTGCTCTCCTTGTGGAGTTCCTGTCCTCTCCAAATCTTACTATTTCCCACTTCTTACATAAGATTCATTGCACTCTGCCCAACAATTGGCCATAAGTCTCAGTGTCTGCTTTGATAGTCTGCAGGACAGAGCCTTTCAGAGGCCCTCTGTGGCAGGTTCTTAACTTTTTTCCTGTTTTCTTCTTCTTCTGATGTCCTTCCTTTTTGCCTTTCCGGATGGGAATTAAGGGTCCTCAAGGGTCCTCTCTTTTGATTAGTTTCTTTAGATGTACAAATTTTAGTAGGTTTATCCTATATTGCATGTCTATATGAGTGAGTATATACCGTGTGTGTCTTTCTGCTTCTGGGACAGCTCACTCAGGCTGATCCTTTCCAGGTCCCACCATTTACCTTCAAATTTCATGATTTCCTTATTTTTCATTGCTAAGTAATACTCCATTGTGTAGATGTACCACGATTTCTGCATCCATTCTTCAGTTGAGGGGCATCTGAGTTTTGAATGGTGAAGGTCTAAACAGTCAGGCACACATCCTTCTAAGGGCCCTTCCCACCTTGGCTACATCACCTCATGGCAGAGACAATAGTACAAGTCTCTTCAAGAAGAGATTACAGGCCTTTGAAGCAGGACATTCTCCCCAAGCATGGTTGGATACCATAAAAAGCTAAAATGATACGCTCATGATGCGAGGATAAGCACTGCACTCAGGGTCAGCCGCTTTCGACCCAGAGAAGAGCATGTCTGATTGCATGCGGGTTGATGCCCCAGGTCCAGCCTCTGAGAAAAAGGTATCTGACGGGTCTGATGCTCTTTGGGTGGATGACACCTAAATGAACATCGGTACAAAGTCCCAATTTATTTCTAATATCAGAGATCAGACTTCTACTCTTGCCTGATGCGTCTAAAACAAAAAGGGGGAACTGTAGAGAGCTACTGTAAAGATGGAGCTGGTTTCCGCCTTCCACCTTCCCGATGGTGAGTGCTCTCTGTCACGAACAATTCCACATTTGGCTAAGGCTGAGGATCTGGCTTGCTTCCATGTATGTGGACCTATCTGCATTGCCCCCGTGGCACGCCTGGGTTGGCTACCCAGAGGCTATTTAAGCTGTGGGCTGGCTTTCCCCAGGGTCCGAGGATTGTTCAAGATTCCTGAATAAACTGCATTGAAAAAAAGAAGAGATTACAGAAGAGAAGAGGGAGCCAGAAGGAGATTTACAAGGTTTTTGGAGAATATTTTCCCTGAGTAGCTGAAAGTCCTCCCACTAGGGCACCTCCCATTAGGGCATACCTCTACCTCCACTATCTCCCATTTCACTCTCCTACAGACTACACCAACTCTGCGACACACTTAAATCATAGCACTATTTCCTAACCACTTACACAGTAAAACAATAAAAACTTAGGTGTGACTCCCACAAGCTTTTTCTTTGCTTTTTCTTGCCAACACCTCCTAGAATTTATGAATAACCTTAATAAAATCTTTACTAATCACATAAATGACAAAAGTGAAATGAAAGCAAAACTACCTAAGTAGAAGACCTAGAGACACTGTGATCCACTGGCTGTTAAGGTCTAGTCTTTCTTTTTTTCTTTCTTTCTTTCTTTCTTTCTTTCTTTCTTTCTTTCACTTTACAAACTTACATATATATGTATGAACAATGATTAAAGAAGAGACCATGAAGTTTGGAGGAACCCAACTCTGGGGGCAGACATGAGAGGGTTAGAGGAAAGAAGGGAAGGAGAACATGACTTATTACATTTTAATTAAATAAAAATATTTTTAATTAAAAAAATCACTTAATAATAGGGCTGAGGAGGTAGTTCAGTGAAAGGAGATTTTCCTAGCACATAGATGGTCCTGGGTTCAATCCTAAGCATATCAAAAGAAAAAAAATATGGTATTGATGAATGATTTTGAAACATTGCTTATTTGATTTATTTTCCCTTTTTTTTATTCTTCTCTCAAATATTAGATGTCAAGCACAATTTTCCCCCTCCCTTCCCTTCCCTCCAGGACCTTCCTCCCTACTTCCTCTTTTCCACATATCCACCCACTTTCTGCCTCCCCTCAGAAAAGGGCAGGTTCTCCCAGGGACATCAACCAAACACTGCATAACAAGATACCATAAGACCAGGCATACACCATCACATCAAGGCTGGACAAGGCAGCCCAGCAGGAGGAAAAGGTTCCCACAAGTAGGAGAAGGAGCCAGGGACAATCCCTGCTCCCATCACCAGGATACCTACGAGAACAGTAAGCTACACAGTGATCTCAGCTCCTGAGCAATGGTGTTGAAAGGAACTTCCTATGAGGGTAGCTTTTCTATACATCTACTCTCCAGGACTTTAGCCCCCCAGCCACATGTGACTAGTGAGCACTTGTTGAGGTGCTAATGGGAGTAGTCACTGAATATTAAATTTTATGTAATTTTAATTCATTTAAATTAAGTTTAATAGCCACATAGAGCTTTAGGTAGTAAATGGATGTCATTGTGCTAGGAGACATTACTGGTAAAATAGAAAGAGGTCAGCTTCTTCCTTTTATAGCTGAATAACACCTCTGCTCTCAAGAAGACTTAATCCCAGCAGAGAGAGGAGATACACTAAAGGCATTTAAAAGGTCATCCTGCTATTCAGTATTCTTGCTGCTGTCTTCTGTTCATTTTCTTCCCCATTAAAGCTGTATATACACAAGAGCGCTTGCTAATGTCTCTAAATAATAGATTAGCATTATTTATTACTTGCATTTTATACACAGTTTCTCCTAAAAACAAATAGGTGCAAAGGCTTTCTCTTTGATGGAAGAAAAAAGTTAGCATGCCAGAGAAAAGCAAAATTGCCTTGCAAACTTTGTCCACACCCTCTGTCGTTATGAAGCTCAACCCACCTACAGCAACCATCACCCACCACTCCTATTTTTTATTTTTATGTTTTTATGTCACCACTCAGAGTTCCTTTAAAACTGCTTTAAGCTGCCCAGGACCTTTTAAATTACATTATACCAAGTCGATGGATGGGAAACTGACCAAGAATATACAGCCCATTAGAAATTCCCCACTGGCCTTCTATTTGCAAGGCATTGCTCAAAACATTCTCTTATTTTGCAAGATAAATCTTTCTTATTGATTTCACTATTCCCACAATCATAAGGAACCAAGCTTAAAAGTAATATAAAGCATGGGCTTGCAATTTGCTGTGTTCAGATGATAGACTCATCTTTTTCTGTGTCAGCTTACTTTCCATCCATGTGTCTCCTTCCCTCCTTTATTTCTTCCCTCAACTGTCCAACAAATTTTCTCTGTGAGCTTATTGTGCCTGGTTAATGATGGCATGCCTAGGAATAGAAGCCTATTATAGGATGGAAGCCATGCCTAGGTTGAAGGAAGACACACTTCTCTACTTAACGGGCAATAGAATGCTACCAGCATGCTGGGTAGTAGGGGAAAGTCTTCTCAAACAGGAAAGCTTGAGAAACTGCTCAAAATGTTTATCTGTAAAAGAAAGAAGAAATTAAGAGGTAAACTTGCAACCCAGCATACCAGGCTTGAAGAGCACTAGAAATTTGTTTTTGTAAAGACGAAGTAAATATTTGTCTTTGTAAAGGAAAAGGAAATATTTCCCAGTCAAGTCTTCATGGCTCAAAGAAACAATTATCTGAAAATCCTCGAAGAGTCTTGGGGTGTAGCTCAGGGACAGAGATCTTAACATGAAAGAGAAAAAGAAGCAAAGATTGGTTAATTATCAAGAATCAAAGCAAATCTCACTGTACTATTGAATGAAGACATCGCTCACCCATGAAAGGTCTCCAAGCTGAAAGGAACTAAGCATCCGAGTCACAGGACCTTAAAATTTCCCTGTCATCAGCCAGACAGTCTAAGGGCCTTAGTTAGCAGGACTCTCCAGCATTTCTTTCTACTATATTCCACCAGTTTTACACCTTCCTGCCCCATCATGAAGCTTCACATATAGACTGACTGACTGGGTTCTAGAATGTTTGGTGGTTCTTTGCCTTTGCACCTTTGCTTTCTCAAATTCCTAGAAAATTTTCAAAGTCCAATATAACTCTTCTCTCTTGATGAGAGATTCCATCTAGCACCTCCGACTTCTGAAGCACTCCTCTTTCTCCTAAGACACCTCATGAAAACAATATATTTTTCCTGCAATGAGTAGTTATCACTGTACAATTAGCAAATGTATTAAGTGTATCTATCTAAGTCATAAGGGCAACATGTCCTATACACTTCATTTACTCATAATTCATTCTGACAAACTTTCTTTCATGTAAACTGTTCTTTATTGCACTCATTAGGTATGTGTTCTTTAGCTGTGTTCAGAGAGGAAAAAAGCTCAGAAAATGCAGCGAACTTAACAGAAATTGCACAGATAGTGGGACTGAGTGGAATCTAAAATGAGGACTTTTGACTCCAAGACCACCCCCTTCATAACAGTAATTAGAATCCAAGTGCAGAACACTCAGTACAAAACCCTCCATGTTCAAATGTAGCTATTTAGTGGATATATATCCAAAAACTGATTAATTGATGGTTAGGGAATAAGATGAGGCCTCTTTCAAAATCAGTACCATTAACTTTTTAACAACAGCATCAAAAATTAGGTATGGGGATTGAAGAGTGCCATTCATGATAAGTTTTCTATTAAAATATAAATAAATAAAACACTTATAGCGCTGCCTGTGATTGTGGTCACTGTATTTCAGTAAATCTGAGTCACCAAACCTTTGGATTTGTTTTTTTTCCTAAGGGTTTCAGGCCAAACCACTGAGTCTTTTCTGGTATAACAGCTCCTCCATAAATGGAGACAGATCAGAACAAACTATTAATACCCAAGCAGATGTAGAAGCCACCCAGATGGAGCATTTCACCATTAATACAAAAATATTCAAAAGGAGCTAAAGGATGTCACACAATTAACAATACAGAAAAGATAGAAGCCATTTATTTTTGCAAAGATAATTTTCCTGTATATCAGCTGTACATTTTTCTGTATATCAATGGTATCTTTAAATAGATCTTTACATCTTACTTTACCCCTAAACAAGAGGTTGTTTGCATAAGTGTGTATAGCTTCTACATTATGTATGGTCAAACATACTGGGTTCTACTTGCCAAACATGTGATGAACAACATAACACCCCTGAAAACAATGTGTCAGCATCACTGTTCTGAATAGAAAGAACCCTGAGAATGGCTTCTACTAAGACTGACATAATATGACACTATAATAAAGTTTGTGACAGAGATCACATAACCACAGCTTGACATTCTTTAATATTGAGAAGTGTAATTAGAAAAATCATATGTTGAAAGGGCAATAGAATAATGTTAGAGCTAAATTGCAAAAATAGAAATCAAAATGAACTTTTTTAATACAAGGAAATATTTTTTTTTTTTCTGAGTCTTTTCCCTTCTAAAAATGGCCCAAGGTCTGAAGAGATGGCTTCGTGCTTCGTGCTTAGGAGCATTGGTTGCTTTTCTAGAGGACCCGGTTTTGATTCTCAGCACACATATGGCAGTTAACAGTCACCTATAAGTCCACTCCCAGGGGATCTAATACCCTCTTCCAGCCTTCACAGGAACCAGGCCTGTACAGGATACATAGATAGACATGCAGGCAAAACACCCATACACATAAAATAAAAGCAAATCTTAAAAATGGCCTACCAGTGTGGCACTGTTTTCATTCCATCATGGTTTTATATGAAACTCTAGGCCTAGATATTATTTTTAATGTGTTTCTCCTTAAAAGAGACCTAGAATTCTCCAAGGATAACTATGCTCCTTTCTCTGAAAAGGAATATTTCAATAGAACTTGAAATGCCTAGATTTAGCTAAAGAACTGAGCTGTTCAGAAATGAATGACCATTGTCTTAGTCTGCTTTCTGCAGATATAACTTAATAGCACAAATTGGGTAACTCATTCAGTGTAGAATTATTTAGCTCATGGTTCCAGAGTCTGGAAGTCCAAAGGTTGCTGCCAGAATCTGGATTGAGACCTTCAGGTTGATCATAGTATGGAAACATGAAAGCATGCTTAAGACAGAGAGCAAAGAGGAGCTGAATTTAGTCATTTATCAGGAGTCCGTGCCTATAGTAACAAATTCTCAAGACAGATAACTGAATGAATCTATTTATGACTATGTATTACTTCTTAAAGGCCGCACCTTGCATCACTGGCCCATTGGTTACTACTGCATTAACATGAGTTTTGGGAGAACACTCAAACCATTGAACGCATCCATAGGACTTATACTGACTGAATTAAGGCAACTTGGGGATCAGAAAAAGAGAAGTAAATACCTATACATTGAACCACTTTTAGCCTGTGAGAGATTGTGATTCTATCCTAGTGACAAATGGGAAAAGTTAACACAAAGTGAATTAAGAAATAGTGCTGTTGCAACAAGAGTGAATATAAATGTTGTCCTTTTTAATCAGTTATTAAATTATTAAACAAGGGATTACAGGTCGTTGCTTCTTCTACTTCTACATATCTGTTCATAAACTATATGTATAGTTTCTATCTATAGAAAGAAGGAACTACAACAAAATTTTGAGCCAGTCAAATAGTACCAGAGCGCTTTGCTATTATAGGAATAATTCATTATGACAACAGCTAAGAATGAAGTAACATGAAATTCAGTTACTGGTCAGATTCCATGGACCAAAAAAATGAGGTTCAAGAGGAAATTTTGATGTGATTCATAAGTAAGTATCTTTAGAGAGTGAACCAGGTAGGCCTACTGACTACTAAATTACTGAACTCTAGGATGTGTTAGCATCTCAGAAACTAATATTTTGAGAAGTGTGCAAATTATAACTGATAAGAAAAAAAATGAATTATAATCATTGACAAGATAATTGATAAAATGCTTCTGGAAATGCAAATATAACAAGTTGCTTATATGAACGTGTTCTATGTAGTTTGCCTTCTATTATTGTGATAAATACCATGAGCAAAAGCAACTTGGAAAGCAGGAAAGGGCTTATTTCATCTTACAGTTTAGAGTTAATCATGAAGGGAAGCCAGGGCAGAAACTCAAAGCAGGAACCTGGAAGCAGGAACTGAGGAATGTTGCTTACTGGCTTATTTCTCATATCATGCTCAGTCTGCTTTCTTAGAGCACCCAGGACCACCTGAGCAGGGGAGGGCCCTTCCACATTTATCATCAGTTAAGAAAATTGCCCCCCCCCACATTGCCTTTATACAATCCTATGGAGGCAATCCCTTGATTAAGGTGTACTCTTTCCAGATGACTTTAGCTTATGTCAAGTTGACAAACAAAACAGCACGGTACATCTGTGGAAATGGTATAGGATTAATGACCAGTTTGATTTAAATCTTCCTGGGACAAGAAACTACGCATCAACTATAAACTGGTTGTTGTTGTTGACACGGAACTGAATCAGTCAGGATGTTTGTAATCTCAAGAATCTTTATAGATTAGATGTAAAATGTCCCCCACAGGCTCTTCTGTTTGAGCTCTTGGCTCTGCCCTCTTCCTGCCACTTGGTGGCACTGTTTTGGTAAGTGGAGGAATCATCAGGAAATAGAACCTGGCTGAAGGAAAATGACTCAGTGAGGGGTGGCTGCCTATGTGATATAACTAGCTCTGCCAAAGCTCTCTGCCTCTCTTGTGGTCATAAGGGAAGGTACTCTTAAAGTATGACATAAAATAAATTGTTCTCCTTTTAATTCACCTCCTGTCAGTTATTTGACTACAGCAACAAGAGAAGCAACAAATACACAAAAGTGCCAATATCTGTTGGTATTTCATACCAATATTCTAGTATTACTTTCTAACCATATTAAAAACAAGTATTATTTAATTTATAATGATATAATTTAATTTATATAATTTAATTAAATTATAATTATAATTTATAATCATATAATTTAATCCTCCAAAAGGACTGAAAACATGTGGAGACAAATCTGTTAAATCAGAATATGGATAATTTTGATGTTTCAGTGAAGTAATAAAATCTAGTAAACATTAATAATGGTTCTATCTAATCTTTAAAGTATTTATAGAATTCAAATTTTTCAGTAATGTTAAAATTCCAACATTAATCTTCATGTTCTGTGAGTTTAATTAGATATATTTAGAATACACTTTAAATATTCCATTTGATGTTGCAAACTTTGTTGAATGTATATATTCAAAGCATTTGAAGAAATATGGATAAAAGTGTTTGTTCAGCCAGGCACACACCTATAATCCCAGCTCTCGGGGTGGAGGGGGGGACAGAGGCAGCAGAGCTCTGTGAGTTCAAGGCCAGCGTGGTCTACAAAGTGAGTCCAGGACAGCCAAGGTTACACAGAGAAACCCTGTCTCAAAAAGGGGGGGAGGGAGTTAGTGTTCTTCTCTGTTAAATAATATCCTCAAAGATTCTAGTTTAAAGTCTCAAAGAGGATCAGTACATCATACCGTTAATGACTAGTCAAGGACACAAACCCTGATCTGTATGAATCCAAAGCTTGTGTTTATATCTATCATACCCCAATTCTTTGGATATATTTTTAGGACAGATTCTTTTTCTTTCTTCTTCTTTTTCTTCTTCTTCCTTCATTTGTTTGTTGAGATGTGGTCTTCTAATATACCCCAAACGAGCTTTGAAGGCAATTCTCCAGCCTCAGCCTTCCAGTGCCGGGCCTGCAGTGTGTACCATCCACTTGTTTTTAGCAGCTTCATCCACACACTTAGAGGGTTTTTTTTGTTTGTTTTGTTTTGTTTTGTTTTTCTTAGCAATAAATGATTTGGATTGCACAGACACAACTTTTCAAAAAGCAGTCCTGTGATATAAATTTAGTCATTACAACTGGAGGTTTGGACCATATCATTTTTTTATAGGATAAACGAAGGTACTGGTAATATTTTATAACCAGGGACTTTTCCATTGAAATTTATTTTAGAGATTACCTTTAAAAAAAAACTTGTGATTGGGCTTTCAATGGTAAGAGTCGATATGAATGGAATGTGGGCTGTCCTGGAATAGGGCATTCGTTGTCATTATTCTACCAGCCCTACCCTATTCAGGAAGCACTGGGAAAAGCAGTCTTGTTGCAGGAGGTGTGCTACTGGAGTGTATGTATGCTTTGTGGTTTCAAAAGGCCACAACAGTCATGGCTAGTGTCCTACCCCACCCTCTCTCACACTCTTTCTGCCTCACAATTGTGGACCAGATGTAAACTCTTGGTTACTGCTCTGGGAACATGCTGGACTGCCTGCTGCCATGTTTTCTGCCATGATGATCAAGGACTCCAGCACTCAAAACAGTGCCTCGGAATAAATTATTTTTTTTTATAAGTTGCCGTGGTGATGGTGTTTTGTCACTGCAATAGAAAAGTAACTAAGGGTGCTCATGATTTAGCAACTTGTTTTAAGCAGCCCTCTGTTTCAAGCACTTTGGAGTAAGAACAAAGCATTTGTTAGTAAACATGATAAACCCCCCTTGCATCACTCTCACAGCTAAAATGGATAATTCAACAGATAATCTATTAAAACTGTAGTGAGTGTGAAAAGAAAATGATACAGAATAGTGTAAAAGCACTCAACCAGAGTCTGTCTGTCCTAACATTCCAGGCAGTTTCCATGGAGACATGCAAGTAATTAGAGCCCACAGGTCACAGTCCTTTTCCAAGCTCTGGTCAGCTTCATCCCATTTTTTTTTTTCTAAGTGAACCAATAACAAAACTTTAACTGTGGATTCATCACATTCTCACCTTTTTGGCCAGTGCTTTTGCACAGATCAACTACTTAAACCTTATATTGAAACGATTCTAAAATTCGTGCTATGATTATCTACATTTGTAGAGGAGGGAACAAGAAGAATGCACACAGAAATTAAGTACTTATCAAAGCTGGAAAAAAAAAAGTCAGGTTGGCCCTTCTTGATTTTACACACCCTTTAACCTTGAGCTAGCCCCTGTGATGAAGAAGTCAACTTAAGTAGCAAGTAGCTACATATTAAATACATATATATGAATGCGCACAGGTACGTGGGAACACACACACACAAATGCATGTACCACACCAATCATCCCCAAAGAAAAAATATCAGTATTTATTAGCCAGCTTTAACAGTATTAAGTTGATTCAGCAAGAACATAAATAGTTCTTCTATAATACCCCCCCAAAGGACAAATGCAAGTTAGAATACATGGTGCAGTATTCAATCTCAGAAAGCAATTTTCAAGAATTGAATATCTCTGCTTTATGTTCCAAAATAAGGAACACATGGGCATCCCAGAATGCTTATCCAACATAGCTTGCCATGTTAGTATTTAAAATAGGCGAACATGTGCTGAGAGATATAAAGAAATGTAACTATACAGATGATTCCTTCTCTGTTTAGCTCAACATTGATCACTCGCTGTAAAGTAAACACTTTGAAGTAAAAGGAGTCAATGGGAATTTGGATCTTTCAGAAGAAATTGCACATCAAAACCTCACTGTAGGGCGGTGAGAAAAGGAGAAAGCAAGAGGAAGCAGAAGCTTACAGGATGATAACCTTGGCTAGGGAAAGCCTTTTGGAGTGGGGCATTCGCATATGAAAGGCAGATCACATTTTATGCCTTTGCTTTGAGCAAAAGAACACTTTTTCTCTTTGTTCAAATGTAAGGAAGATCCTTCCTCAGATATCCCTAGGGAAAGAAAAATAATGACTTCCCATGTTTCCTTTCAGTGCCAACCACTCAGTGATTTTCTCAGCCACTGACTTCCACACCTTTTTTAAGCACAGCTTCCAGGGGAGGACTGTGATCCTTGAACTTACTGAGAAAGGAGGAGTCCTGGAAGTCTCAGGAAGCATAGAAGGTCACTTCCTCTCTCCTGGGAAAACAAGAAAACCTCCCTGATACTTGAGTTTCTTCTTAGCCTTGGGAAATCTAGACCTATTCACCTGAAATGATGTGTATACAAGTTCTGCTAAGTGTAATGAACACTTAAGAAGTTTCTCTATTTGTAAGTAGACATAATGTATGAAATGTCTTGTTTTGTTTTGTTTCTTCACTGCTTATTGTTCTTTCATATTGTGCAAAGAGGGAGAACAGTGTTTTCAAGGACTGTGATGTTGCATGCAGTATCAGATGCTGCAGAGCGATATTTCTGAAGTATATTTAATTATAAATCAGCCTGAGCTTTCAAAAGGATAGGTTGTAGGGATAGAGTCTTGAATGTGAAATAATGCCACACTAATGGTATAGTAAATCATTATTGTAAATAAGAACAATGCTGCTCTTTGGAGTACAAAACAAGTCCACACAGCTCTTCACAGTGCTCTGCTGAAGAGACGGACTCTTGACTAAAAAGAATGGGATCATCACGAAAGCCTTGTGAAAGCTTGTATCTTCATTCATTCGTTCGACAAGTGTTTGCTAAGAGCAGTCATTCTGCTAGTTTCTAAGAATACCTATGGTGAATGATATAAAATGAAGTTCTATTATTGGTAAACATGATGAAAAATCTTCAATAGCCTTTCAAGAAGAGGTACTTTCTCAGAAATAGGAAAAGGTGATTGCATAGAGGTAGAGGATAGAAAGGGCACGAACAAAGGGCCTTAACTTCTACCTAGGAGTAATAAAACTGAGAAAAAACTTTGGGTTAGGAGATAAGAGATAAGGTTGTTAAGGATACATATTCAAGAAAAGAAACAAGTCCAGAGAAATGGAAACAAACAAACAAACAAACAAACTAAGAGATGAATCTGAAAAGAAACCCTGGAACCCTTTGAGAGACAGGCATGTTGCTTTATTTAGAAGTAGTCACAGAAAGCAGAATTGCCTAAGTTCAAATCTACCTCAACTTCCTCCGAGCTGTATGACAGCAAGCTGACCTCTTACTGAACAAAATTCAGGTTCAACAACTTAAAATGTATTACGACCTCAGAACCTTCCATGAGGTTTTTATTCTTGGTAGGATTGTAAACTGGCACAGCCCCTATGGAAATCGGTGTGGAGAATTCTCGAAAAGCTAAAAGCAGATCTACCATACGCGACAGCTACACCAATCCTTGTCATTTTCTCAAAGTGCTAAATGCACCCCAGAGACAACTTATTCAGGGATGTTCATTGTTGCCCCATTCACAAGAGCTCAAAAAGGGAAGCAACCTAAATGCCCTTCAATTAATGGATGGACAATAAAAAACATGATAGATAGATAGATAGATAGATAGATAGATAGATAGATAGATAGATAGATAGATAGATAGAAATACTATCCAGCCATAAAGAAAAAAATGAAACCATGAACTTTGCAGGTAAATGGATAGAACTAGAAAATATTACACAGAGTATGGTAACTCAGACTCAGAAAGACAATCACTGCATATTTTTTCTTATATGTGGCTCCTAGATCCAAATCTTTAGAGAAAATATATAACCTAAAACAGCTGAAAAAAACCTAGTGAAGTAGAAAGGGACCATGATGGGATGTAGTGAGGAAGAGCACTAGAAATTAGGGGACAAGTGCTATGAAGGGGGTAATGGGGAATGGAAAGGGAGCTCAGTAGGGAGAAGGAAGAAAAGACAATACAAGAGGTGACAGAAGAGGGAAAGACAAAATGATAAGGATGTTTGAAAGAGCCGTAGGGAAACATAATATTTTATAAGTTTACTTTAAAATATTATATGTTTGTGTATATAGATGTGTCTGTGATTTCTCTTTCTCTCTCTGTCTCTCTCTCTCTCTCTCTCTGTGTGTGTGTGTGTGTGTGTGTGTGTATGTGCGTGTGTTTTAATAGTGTCCCTGCAAGAGCCATAAATAACAAAATCCCTGCTCTGGGTATGGAAAACCTCCCCTCAGTTTGTTGGTGAGAGGAATATAGAAGTGTCCCCAAACAACACAGAGTATTGCTCTTACTCTGGCTTGCCTTCTAGAACCTGAAAGTAAGGCCCTATTGCTGAAGACATGTCACACTTCTCACACAGGACTAGGAGGAAGCCAGCTGGAACTAACCTTCAAACCTCCTTCCTTCAACACTGGAAACCAAGACACTGTTGGAAATTTCGATGCAAGCTGCCAAGGAAGAGGCCTAAGGGGCAGTCCTACCCTCTGCAAGGCTTATAAACCACAGCACTGACTGGAACAACACGATGCCTGCAATGGTGCGATAGTGGTAATAGGTAGCCGATAGCTGGGTAACTGGATGAGGCTCACTCAACAGAAAGGAATTCATGACTGGAACGATAAAGCTAATCCAACCTCCTGGAGAAGTCACAGACCTGGGAGACTCTACCACTGCTGCTATCTTAACCCAGTATAACTTCTAACTGCATTCTTTTTTTTTAAATTTTTTTAATTTTTATTAATCACAGTTTATTCACTTTGTATCCCCCCTCTACCTCCCTCCCTCTTCCCCTCCCAACCCCACCCTCCCCCTTCCCCACCCATGCCCCTCTCCCATTCCACTGAAAAGGGAGGTCTTCCTCTCCTTCCTTCTGATCCTAGTCTATCAGGTCTCATCAGGAGTGGCTGCATTGTCTTCTTCTGTGGCCTGATAGGGCTGCTTCCCCCCCCCCCCCAGGGGGGAGGTGAAGAAAGAGCAGGCCAATCAGTTCATGTCAGAGACAGTCCCTGTCCCCATTACTATGAACCCACTTGGATACTGAACTGCAGGGGTTCCAGGCCATCTCCATGAGTGGTCCTTGGCTAGACTATCAGTTTCAGAAAAGACCCCTGTGCCCAGACTTTTAGGATCTGTCGCTGTCCTTGTGGAGCTCCTGTCTTCTCCAAGTCTTACTATCTCCCACTTCTTTCATAGGATTCCCTGCACTCTGCCCAAAGTTTGGCTATGAGTCTCAGCATATGTCTCGATACCCTGCAGGGTAGAGCCTTTCAGAGGCCCTCTGTGGTAGGCTCCTGTCCTGTTCCCTGTTTTCTCCCTCCTCCGATGTCCATCCTCTTTGCCTTTCTGAATGGGTATTGAGCATCTTACCCAGAGTCCTCCTTCCTGATTAGCTTCCTTAGGTGTACATATTTTAGTATGTTTATCCTATATTATATGTCTAGTATCCACTTATGCTACTCTAACTGCATTCTTCACACTTATCTTTATACTCACAGATAACTGGAGCTCCTACCCCTCATCAAAGAGACTTCTTTTTTGCCACAGATGGAGACGATTACAAAGAGCCACAACTGATCAAAATGCAGAGAATACAAAATGATGGGGTGCCCAACACCAACTGATACCTGTGCAACACAACCCTTACGCCTAAGGTTTAAGGAAAATCATGGAAGAAGGGGCAGACAAAGCGAATGAGCCACAGGCCCGGGGACACCCACCCTAAGTAGTGTCCCAGAAGCACAACAGGGAAGATGTACCCACAAAATCTCAACAGTGCTGTTGCCGGCACAGTGGCAATGCCAACTGATATAACAACTTTGATAATGGAAATTCCAAAGGTTATCACCCCTAGATATGAAGATCTACGGGCGATCAGTGGAGTGTGTATGTGGGAGGGGGGAATAAATTTCCTTTGGAAACAAGCTCCTGCATAGGATGGCCAATCACAAGTTGTTAGCTGTGGACCTGTGTACTTATGAGCAAAGCTTAAAGCCTAGGAAGAGGGTAGATAGACATCTATGCATATGAATATATACTTGTACATGTATGCATATGCCTCTGTGGTGTGTGTGTGTGTGTGTGTGTGTGTGTGTGTGTGTGTGTAGCAATAATAACCGAAGAAGAGAACTTGATTGAACTTGAATTTGGGAGGAGGGACCCAGCAGAAATTTGAAGGGTGTGGGAAGGATAGGAATTCTAAAGACACAGTGCTGGTGTATGAAAATTTTCATAAGAAATTTTTATGAGGGTTATATTGATCATATATATATAAATATAAAATTAATGCAAAGCTTGGCATAGGGAAAGCAAGTGGTCCATGCCATGTGGTATTATTATGGAAGGCAACAACACAAAGACTAATGCCTTCTAGACAAGGCAAAGGAGCCTTTTCATTTTCTTCACTGCCCCTTGATTTTTCAGGCAAAGTCAACTGGTTATCGTAAATTGTTTTCTTTGGGCTGGTAAATGGTACCTGTCATATCACAGACCAGTCCACTAACTATTTTAAAATAATAGAATCTATTTACAGCTATTCAGATAAGCAAGGGGAGAAGAAGAAGAAAGAAAAAAAAAAAAGCACAGAAAACTAATGCAACTCATTGAGTGCTGGGCACAAATCAAATCCATCCCCGCTTCAGGGATGGATTTCTCAGGTTGGGAATCACATGCAGACATGAGAGGGGAGATGCCAAGGTAGTGAGTGGGCGTGTTTATATGGACATATGAATGACTGTTTCTTGAAAAGGAACATAAAAATAAACTTTGATTCCTTCGTGGATTAGCTATCTGTTAGATCTGGCAAGCTATTTAAATGTTGACTTGAAATATATTTCAGTCAATCCTTATTTAGAAACACAAAAGAAAAAGTTTTAAGCTTTGCATGAAAACAACACATTAGCATTAGCCATTTGGTGACCAAAGGCTCAGCCAGGGGAAAGCTTATGCCAGGAATGTAGACTGAACAGCACAGACACAGGGCTATTGGAGGTAGACAGAGTTCCTTAGATGTATCTCTACCGTTTGATCTATGGAGTGACAGGTGTTCTTGGAAATAGGATCTGGGGTTTGTCCCAGACTGTGTCCTCTGTCAAAATAGGAACAAAGGACTGGAAAATCACCACTGCACTGACATTTCCCATTAACCTCTGGCATGGAATAACATGCTTTTATCTGCCCACAACTGCTGCTCAGCCTGCAACCTGCCTCTTATCTTCATTTGCAGGCCACAGAATTACCCTGGTCTCTGAAAATGCACCAAGAGCAAATATTGCTGCAAACAGAAGCTCATTGCTGACTGAGATGCCTCTGGTGCTCACAGAGAAAGGCTGCAGACAAGTATTTTATCCTCACTCACACACACCACACTGCCTAGGCTTTTTAAATCGCAGCTAGTATTTATGCCATTTTGAAAATCTTATAGGGCCTGAATATCCGTAAGGGTAAGGGTGTAAGAGAGTAAGCAATACAGAATCAGGTAGACGTTATTGATAGGTTCCTTAGCTAGGAATCTAAGTGTGTTTGAGTTAGGAGCAACAAGTCAGAAGAAGCATCTGAAAAGAGACAGACAGAAGAGGACAGTACCAACTTTTTTAATGATAGAAACCTGAAACTGATGTAGGCTCTTTGACTTGGCTCTGTATTGATAGCCATTCTCTGTGTGGTTGCATAGACATTGATTACAGGCATAGCACAAATGAGAGAAAGCACGTAATATATTTTTATAGGAGGGCACAGTATGATTGCAAACTCTTCCCCTGCAGGGAACACAAACCTCAAACAGTTATACTTAGGAATCTTAACATCATTAGTTTCCAACTAGATTTTCCCCCTCATGACACTGTTCTACAAACCATGTAGTTCATAAAGAAAACTGTTATCACAGAGAAGCAGATGTGAAGCCTTGAAATGTCAAGAGGATTTGGAGAAAAACAAACTGTGTTTCTAAATGGCAACAGGTGGCCTTTACTTCCCACGATCATCTTAAGGGAGAGAGACTCACACACCAGAACACATTCTCCCTGCCAAGGAGATGACGGACAATCAGGGAGAAGATGAAAACTAGTCCTGAAGATACCTGATAAAACAGGATCAGATGAATGGGGAGGAGGTCCCCCCCATCAGTGGACTTGGAAAGGGGCACGGTGGAGATGAGGGAGGGAGGGAGGGAGGGACTGGGAGGGAATGAGGGATCGGGACACGGCTGGGATACAGAGTTAATAAAATGTAACTGATAAAAAAAAAATAAAATAAAAAAAAAAGAAAACTAGGTCTCCCGTAATAATTTTACAAGTCAAAACACTCGAAAAGTTTACAAAAATTTGTTTTTCTGTGATACTCCGGTTTTGAATATTCTTTGAGGAAAATTAAGTGTTCACGGTGTCATTTCTATTACATCCTTATTTAACAATTACTAAAAGGGGGATGGTTGCAGAGAAGCATTAGGCATATGATAAACAAGGAAAATTGAGATGGTAGTTGAATGACAAAAAAAAAAAAACTTTTCAGGAGTCAAATTATGTACATGTCTTCTCTGTAGAATTATTTAACATTGTGAGGAAATTTGAGCCTACCCACCTTTCAATAGACACACTGTGATCTACTTAAAAGGACACAAAGCCCAATATCCAGCGAGGGGCTCATTGTGAAACCAAGGTCTTTTAGCTTTGTGCACAAGCCATTGTCTTGTGCTGATTGTTACTGGCTGTGTTTTCAATTGTTCAGGTCTACTCTGCTTGCATAAGCTAGGTATTATGTTCCCAGAGCACTAGAATGCTGGTTGATGAATAAGCATCTTTTCTTACCAAAATAAAGAATTTCAAGATAATTAAGAAAAAAAAACCCTCCACCAAGGCATCTAACCCATCTTCCTGCCAGAGTAGCACTCTTGTTTGTGTATATTGTGTAAAACACTCTGTAATTTCATCTTAGGCATAGCACACAAAGAGCCTTCTCCTGCCTAGTGCATTTTTTTCTTGTACTTTTGATGTGCTCTGGACTCAGTTTATCTTACTACTTCTTTTTTAAGACTATGCAACAGTCCTCCATTTTGTCTCTAGCAAGAGTATGTACATTGAGAAGGGGGGGAAGGAACTGAGACAGAAAATTCACTGTCGCAAGGTGTCAAGATGAAAACACATAGAAGGTTGAAAATGGCTGTTAATTCTACTACAGTGTGCAGTAAGCGCTTTCTCTCTTTGGCTAGTTGATCCCTGCAGTAGCAGATGGACCTTTACCCAGTGCCCCAATATTTCCAGTGCCCCATTAGGATTTCTGTACTCCCATGTGTCATGTTCCCCTGACTCTAGCCTTCAGTTGTTGGCTCCCTCAACTGAGTAAATCCAAGATGAAAGCACTGGAAATTCTAAAGGAGAAATGTCTATTACACTCAAGGGATAGACAGGGGAAAAAAAAACACATTTTTTTTCTAAACATTCATAAAAGAATTGGCTTTTTATGTATGCATTTCAAAATTTTCAATACATGTCTTACAGTTACATTTCATTTCATAATTAAATGTTTTATATAATTAATCTATTAAAATGAGTTCACAACTTAGGCCAAACAATGCCTGAATTTTGTTATCTGTTATATTCTTACTATGCTTAATTAATGACAAATTCAATAATATATAAATTTTAAATGATAAAATGACCAATTAGAGCCAAGGGATGTGACAATTGCTTAAGAGCTGAAAAGATCACATAAAGTTCTAAGAATTTTTTTTTAAATGCTTCTGTACCCATCTTTTAGTTCAAAAGTAAAGTATGAAAGTATTGATTAGTGAATAGGTCAGTGCTGAATATTAGCAGAAACTTAATGGGCTCTGTCAACTTCAGCCAATGGTTTTAGAAATATTCAGAACGTTTCACTTTTCATATTACCTCATTAGTATGTTCTACAAAGAATATTTTATTCCTATCAATAAAACATGCATACACTGTGAGAGAATACAAAAACATTAAGAAAAAGAATGAAAGACATTTAGTGGCCATTTATTCCAATCCAACGCCTTCTCTAAGCTCTTTATCTGAGCATGCAATTCTCGCTAATGAAATTCTTTATAGTTTTATTATTATTATGTTCATTTTGCAAAATAATAAAGACAGGCTTTAATTTTTTTCTTTTTTAGAGGGAGTGGGGGTACAAATGCTTCTGTTTTATTTTATTTTAGTAATTAATTTATTTATTATTATCATTTATTACAATTTATTCAGTTTGCATCCCAGCTGTGGCTCCCTCCCTTATCTCCTCCCAATCCCACTCTTTCTCCCTCTTCTCCCCCTATGCCCCTCCCCTAGTCCCCTGAAAGGGGAGGTCCTCCTCCTCTTCTGTCTGACCCTAGTCTCATCAAGGCTGGCTGCATCATCTTCCTCTGTAGCCTCGCAAGGCTACTCCACCCAGGAGGCGGTGATCAAAGAAACAGCCACTGAATTCATGCCATAGAAAGCCCCTGCTCCCCTTATTAGGGAACTCACTTGGAGACTGGGTTTATGGGCTACATCTGAGTTGGAGTTTTAGGTCCTCTCTGTGCATTGTCCTTGGTTGGGGTATCATTCTCTTCAGGACCTCCGAGCTCAGTTTTTATGGCTCCGTTGATCCCCCTTTGGAGAGCCTGTCCCCTCCAGGTCTTTCTATCTCTCCCTTCTTTCATAAAATTCCCTGAACTCTGCCCAAAGTTTGGCTATGAGTCTCAGCCTCTGCTGGAATACCTCCACCCTCCATCAGTAGAGTCTTTTAGGGGCCTCTTTGGTAGGCTCCTGTCCTGTTCCCTGTCTTCTGCTTCTGATGTCTGTCATGTTTGCTCTTCTGAATGAGGATTAAGTCTCTTCCCTAGGAAACTAGTGGGGTTTCATGTAGTTACTTTCTACAACTTGAGTTTGGGCTTAGCACACCCCTCTCCTTCTCTCCCCTATGGGGGTTCCCCTCATTAACATTTAACTCCCAGAATCCCCTGTTTTCTTATATCATACATGTTCTACTATCCCATCTTATTAGACACCTTTAATTTAGATTCCAAGATCACAGGTTCCCAAGAAGCTTCATTACACAGACTTCTCCAGGCCTTCTCTGGGCCACTTGTTTTCTCATTCACAGAATTGCGCTCCCCTCTTGAACTTTTCACCCCCAGTATTTTCCACCTCTACTTTTATTTTATTAAAAAACTATATTTTAATATCCTCCTCCCAAAAATGCATCATTTCCCTGACAATGTTTGATATATTCTATGTTAAGCCATAAAAGATTTTAAACTAGAAACATCCTATAAGGTAAAACATACAGTGGCTGTAAAGCTAGGTTTTTAAAGAGTTTATCTCATTTTATCCAATGAGGCAGTGAGTCCAGAATCTGACGCCCAAACTTGTATTCCTAATACACAAACTTCTCTGCACTCCCCAAAGTGCATCTAATCTGGTGCCATCTATCACTCCTGTGGGGGTTTAAATATCCTGCTTGGATAGTTGGATACTTGGCCTCCAGTTCTCAGTGTTGTTTGGGGAGGTTTAGGAAGTACAACTTTGCTAGAGGAAGTATTGGGACTGAGGTTAGAGAGTTTAAATGTCCCAGTTATTTTCAGTTTGTTCTCTCCGCTTCAGGCTTGCACTTGAAGATGTGAATACTCATCTTCCCCTTCCTTTCTCTATGCTTGCTGCTCACTGCCATTTTTTTCCCACCATGATGGAATCATAAACCTAAATAAATAAACTCTTTTTTGCTATCATTGCCTTGGCAATGATGTTCTATCACAACAACAAAAAAGTAAGTAACTAATTCAATTCCGCTGTTTTCCCATCAGCCTTGATTGAACACTTAGAAACAAACACTCAGTGAAAATTATCTGCGAGGCTGTCTTTCAAATTTGGCACAGAATAGAGGCTGCTGAGACCAGGAGCCATTTATACATTACTCTGTCCATCCTCACAACTCTTCTCTTCATAAGTCCAAATAAGCTCAACGCTATTCTACTCAGGATACAATTATATACTGGGTACTCATTTTTGAGACCAAAGTAAAATTCAGGACATTCGAGTAAAGTTAAAGTGGTGTTCAAAGGAATAGCGAGCAGATAGATCTGTTGTACTGACATTCACACTGAAAGGATTAAAGCATCAATAAAAATCAAATAAGAGAAAACTCTTAGCATCAGTCCTTTTCCATCTTCACCATCTCTCTTAGTTTGGCTTTCTCTTGGTCCCATTTGTGGTGCTTTAACATAGCACCACAGAGGTGATTTATGATGAACAGAAATTTATTTTATTTTTATTTCTCGATGTTGGTAAGTCCAGGAACATGAAAGCATCTAGAAAGGGCTTCCTTGCTATTTCAACATACGGTGGGAAATGAAAGAAAGAACAAGAAAGAAAGCAAGAGATCAAACTTGCAGTTTCAGCCCTACTACAAACAGCATGTGGTGGCTTGGATGAGAAGTATGTTTCATAGGCTCATGTGTTTGTGCACAAGTGTTCCTCAGTTGGTAGTGCTATTTGGAAAAGTAATGGAAGTAGAGGTAGAGCTCTTAGAGGAGGAGCCTTGTGGGGGAAGCACAACACCAGGAGCGGGCTTTAGGAATATAATAACCTTATCCTGCATCTTGCTTTCATCTCTATTTCTACTTTCTGTGTGTGGATATAAAATGCAATCAGCCAGATTCTGCTCCTGCCTTTCCATTCCATGATGGACTTTCAATTCCTCTGGAGCCATAAACCAAAATAAACCCTTCCTTAAGATTCTTTCAGACACTGAAATTTATCCTGGCAACAGGAAAAGTCACCAATACACAGCAATTCACAATGGAGCACACATCATGCAGATGACACCCAACAATGTCCTACTGAGGATTAAGTTTCCAGCGCATGTTTTTTTCTGGGTGGACCACAGCAGGTTTCATTCACATACTCTACTCTGAACAATCTGGAATCCATGAATCCTACCCATCTCCTTTAGAGCTTATGTGTTACCTTTATTTTCATGGTACTCACAAGAAACTCAAGTAGTTGTGAGAGGGTCTACACATGTTTGTAACAAACTCTTCTGTGGGTTTCTTATATGTACTTAATAGATTGTTTATGATTGTGGAGTTATGGAGTCAGAAGAAAGCCAGAAAAAGCACCTGATAGAACCCAATTCTTTTAAAAAGACATGAACCCTGAGGGAGTTAGACTACTCACTCAGCCCACATAGATAGTAAAGGAGTTGGAAAAGCCGGTATCTAAAGGTTTCTGTTCTTTACACAGCACTTTTAACTTTAAGCAGAATGATTCAGCTCAAAGGAGAGGATACAGAAGTACCTGGCCATTCCCTTAGCCAATTTGTTCAAGCTAGTTATTGCTACAGCCTGAAAATATAAGAGGCTATTGAGAATACTTAAAAAGTATAAGGCTGTCAACAATATATAAGAATTTCAATAAAAATTACCAAAAAGAAAGGAAATCAGATATATAGGATAACAAATTTCAGCCAGAAACTAGAGGAGGTTAACAATGTATCAGACTCACTCAAACCACAGAAGTCAAGGATAGAAAATCAGGTGCAAACAGTTAGGAACAGAGTGCTTCCCCCCCTTTAGATTACTATTTACTGAAAATGCTCATCTAATTATTTTCTTAATAATTCCATTATTGGCAATGCACCTATCATTTGCAAGGAGAGCTTTACACATAATACCTCTTTCTAATTGCACCATTCATCCAATTGAATTCTCACCACAAGGATGTGAAAAAGAAAAAAGAGAGAGAAAGTAGGAGTTTTGATCAGGTCTGAATGAATCCATAAATTCTTTGAGTATCATTGTACTTAGGCTCTAAGCTACTGGAATAGGAGAAACACTGAAATGTAGTTTACTGTTGTGTTGGTAAAAATACTTGGCTGTCTCCTATAATTGCACAGTGTTCAGTGGATCAGCAATTATTTGAACAAGCCATTGCAAATGAGTACCACTTAATAGATCAATATTAAATTGAAGGAAAATCTGTAAGACAGTGCCACAAAGTTCTATCTGTGGTTGAATGTTCTTGCCTGTTTTGATCAATATATGAGATTAAAACGAAAAAATATATCTCTTTGGGAGGGACTTTACAACACACACACACACACACATACACACACAAAACCAAGAAAGTAAACAATACAGTGGCCAACCAAAAAGTTTAAAAACCTATCTATAGGCTCAAACTAATCAGGAAAGATTTAGGAAATAGAAATCTGGGGGCTGAAAAGATGGGCCAGGGGTTAAGAAAAATGCCTACTCTTGCAGAAGGCCTGGATTCAATTCCCAGAACCCACAAGGTGGCTCACATTTTTCTTTAACTCCAGTTCCATGGGATCCAAGTTCCACTTCTAACCTCCATGGGCATTAGGCACCCTCATGCTGCACAGACATGCATGCGGGCAAAACCCTCATTCACATATTTTAAAAAATTCTTTAAAGAATTGTGATAATGATTCCTACATCCAGGTTTCGAGAAACAATTAAACAAAACCAAATAAATCAGAGAATCCCATGATTAGGTCTATTCTTTTTTTCTTAAACAAATATCAGTGGCCTTTATCTTCACACTATCCAAGTTCCATATCTAGACATAGAATATCTGTGAAGCCAAAGAGGTGGGTGAAGCTGAAAGGAGACGTAGGTGGAACTAGATTATGGGCTGTAGATTTGCTTTGAAGGAAACAAATTTGAGATCAACCATGCAGACCACTAACATCTCACAAAAGGATCTGGGGTAGGAGCAAAGCGAAACAAGTACAAAGCAGTGGCCATAGCAGGGACAAACCGCTTTAGCGTAGGTGGATTGAGAGCCATAAGAACAAAGCAGGACTCCTGAATGACTAAAATGGCCATGAGCAGCCACAGACAGTACGATGATGATGATGATGATGATGATGATGATGATGATGATGACGATGATGATGACGACGATGATAAGTGTGGGCCTGTTCTGATACAACTTTATAGGCACTAATATTTGAATTTCATATAATTTCCAATTGTCAAAATATCATTCTTTTGGTTTTCATAAAGCATTTAAAACATGTAAAGGGTCCCTCTTCCTCACCCTATCCCTACCCCACTAGGCTGACATCTTGTTCTGTTCTTACAGTGGTAAATATGTTCCTGTCCCTCAAACATGATGGTATGATGGTAAAGAATTTGCTTGCTTTGAGTTTCTGGTCACCAGGGCTGTTTTCAACTCCATTAACATGAATACCAATTATTTCCTGGCCTCAACAACATGGTCTACATGTTCCAGTGTGCTTCTTCTATTCAAGGTTCCATGATATAGGGTAGGTTGAGAACAGAACGCCTGTCAACCACAGGAAAGTGTCTTAGGGTTACTACTGTTGTGACAAAATACCATGACCAAAGCAACTTGAGGAGGAAAAGGTTTGTTTGGCTTATACCTCCATATCAGTGTTCACCATCAAAGGAGTCAGAACAGGTTCTCAAACAGGGTAGGAACCTGGAGCAAGTCACCGATGCAGAAGCAATGGAAGGGCATTGCTCACAGGCTTGCTCCTCTTCATTAGACATTTGCATAGAGTGAGCACTTATAACCACATAACAGAATCAGTACGAGGCTGCCTTGAAACTTTTCTCTGCTGATGACATTAATCTAAAACTCTTCAATTCAGACACAGGCAAATTTAATTTAATATTTTTTTTAACAAGGGCAGCCATATTCTTTGCCAAACTATCACAAGAACATCTGAAGGCTACTTACTAATATTCTTTTCCTCCAAAACCTCTTAAACCAGGCTGCCATAATCTACATTGTCTCAGCTCTACTGTCTTCCATTTTCCTTCTACTGTGGCCCATTAAGCCTTGCTTAATGTGTTCAACTGCTTTCCTAATCCAAAGTCCCAAAGACCACATTTTGCCACAAGCAGTATGGTCAGACATATCACAGCAATACCCTGCTCGCTACAGAAGTACCAACTTCTGTAGCTCAGGCTGGCCTTAATCTCATGGTCCTCCTGCCTCTGCTTCCTTCAGCAAATCCTACTGGCAGAACATTATCTTGAGTCTCAGAAGAGACTTTGAATTTTGAACTTTTAATCAGTATAGAGATTGTTATATACTATGAGAACTTTAGACATAGGACTGAGTGTATTTTTGCATTACGATATGGCTACAAGCCTACGGGAAGCAGGTTGCTGAATTTGATGATTTGAATAGTAGTCCCTATAAGGGTCGAAAATTTAAATGCTTAGCTACTAGGGATTAAAAGAATTAACGGGCATGATGTTTTTGGAGGAAGTGTGTCATTGGAGGTGGGCTTTGAAGTTTTTGAAGCCCTTCCTAAGTCCACAGTCTTTCACTTCATGTGACCTGTGGATCCTGATGCAGAATTCTCAGCTACCATGCCTGTCTGCATGCCACCATGCATTCTGCCATGAGAAGATGTTCTAAATGTAAGCAAGCTCCAATTCAATATTTTCTTTTATAGGATTTAACATGGTCTTGGTGTCTCTTCAAAGCAATGGAACACTGGCTAAGACAGAAGGTGATATATATCATCTTTCAGGAACAAAATCCCACCAACATGGAATGGTGTAACGCCAGTGAGGAATATTCTATGAAATCAATTGGTGCCTTCATTACCATGGGGAAGGCCAAGGTCCACTTAAAGGGCAGAGTCAAGAGTCATCTCCTCTGATGAATCTGCTGATGCCCCCTATTTTTGATAGGCATGAACTATGAAATGTACAACTCAATTAAGATTATCAGTAATGAATCCTATACTATAATCTGAGTTTAGCCCTGTTGGCCAAGACTATTCATGGCATTATGGAGGAACTGATGACTATATTTCATATCATCATTAGCACCCAGAAGATAATGTGTAGCCAGCCTCTCTGGAAAACTGTGGCATGATGATCATGAGGCCGCACAGAACATCATTTTTGTGTCTAAGATTGTGGACAAGGTTATCTTGGAGCTGGCATTCAGCATACTCAACCCCAGAGTGTCTATTTTAGACAGATGTGATTTGCCTCTTGAAAATAAAATTAAATGAGATGACATCAACAAGGTAGTAAACCAAATATCAGAGGTCCCTTTAAAGAGCTTCATGAACTATGATGACAGCCACTGTAACTTAACAATGATACCCATTCTTCTCCTTGGATGCTGGGCTTGTCATTGCCCTAAATGACTATGTTGTCAAATTTATTGAACCTCACCAAGAGGAGAAGACCCACCTGGCCTTCAGGAAAGTAGAGAGCCTGAGCCATCAGCTCCAGAAAAAAACCTAAGAGGAAAAGGGAAACTCTATGCTGGCAAGTCCATACCCCAACCCAGCCAACATATTTAGAAGTTCCAATCCTTACCGTTTCCCTCCTAGACCTCCTGAAATAGGAGCTGAGGGCACAGCTAACTTTAAGGAGCCCTCTGTCTAAAACCAATATTAAACTTTGCTGAATTGTCAAATAAAAGAAAAAAGCACAAGACACTCAACAAACAGTTCAAATATAGACAACAGTTCTTAGTTTACCAATTCCAGTGGTGGTGGACCATAGCTGAATGAATGAATATTCAATAAATAGTCAATATTTTAGGAAACAGAGATAAAACTAGAAGTAATGAAAAATGAATTTCAAGAGAAGAGCAAATTCCATGATAATTCTCTGACAATATAGCCATTTAAAAACAAATCTAGAGTAAACTCTAAAAAGTGATTTTCTTTTCTTTTTTCTTTCTTTTTTTTTTTTTTTTTTTTTGGAGACAAGGTCTTACTATGTAGCACTGGCCTGGAACTCACTGTGGAGACCAGGCTCTACTTAAACTCACAGAGATCTGCTGCTTTCCCATGTGCAGCGATGAAATATATATACATATATATTTCAAATTGAAACTGAAAAAAATCTCTATGGTGTTGTAGTAATGGAAGGCAAGAATTTACCCAAGGAAATGTAGGTTTGTTCCCATAACAACAGAAGGAATTCCATTATTCCACAGCCAAATAATTTCCTTTAAAATGAGGTCATTAAGGATACAAGAACACGAAACATGTGCTGAGAAAACATTTATGACAGGACTCGGGGTCCAGCTACATTAGTTGAGACTGCAATGCAAGACTTATTTATCGCAGGGAAAAGTTATTTGTTTGTTTGTTTATTTGTTTGGGGTCAGGGTTTTACTCCATAACTCTGGCTGCCCTGGAACTCACTGTGTAGACCAAATAGTTTTAAAACTCACAGACATCTATCTGCCTTTGCCTCCTGAATGCTGGGATTAAAGTGATGGACCCCTATGCTCAGCCTCAGAGAAAACTAATTTGAATAGGAGTTAAATTCTCTTCTACAACAAGTTGGGTGATGAGGTTAACTTTTAGTTTAAACTCTAATTCTTTTGACAATTTTGATTTCATTTTTGTACTTAGAAGTGGAATGATACTAAGACAGAAATGGCAGTGTACCCCTTGTTAAAAGACCACAGTGAGAACAAGGCAGATGGGCTTCTTTATTAGCTGTGTCCTTTAAAGAAAGAGAAGAGAAAGAGACTCCTGAGTTCAGTAGCAGGGCATTGCGGAGTTTATCTTTCCATGAATGACGTACACCAATTAACTCTGAAGTGCTGTTTTCAATACATACTGCTTTTATTTCAAATATTGTGTTTGTAAATATGTTGTGTATTACTAATTTCTAGCTGAAAGATGTGAATGCCAGTGCTAGGGAAACAGAGAGCAGCCTGGTTGTGTATTACATGGCACAGTTTTCCACCATCCTTTTTACATTAAAAGATAATGAATCTCATCTCATCTGCTGGTTTTTAAAAGCAGAGCATCAGCCGATCACATGACGATATGAAGACAGCTCATAAATAGTAAATGCAACTTAGTTTTTCTGATATTTGAAAAACAAGTGATTGAGAGCTTTCCCCTGGGATCAAAGTTCTTTATGGAAAAAAAAAGTTTAGAATTTCAAATGGAAAGCATAAAGGTTGAAGAAGGTATCATCTCAGCATTCAAGAGGCTCATGACCCATTAGTGAGAAAGACAAGTAATAAAATAATGAAGGGTAGTATTTATGGGGCATTTATTTCCTCCCTGGGTCTAAGCTAAATGTTTAATGTGCATTCATGCATTGATCTTCACATTAAATGCTCAGCAGAGATGCTATTTTAAATCTCCATTTCACAAATGATGAAATAGGGGCAACACAGATTGAGCTAGCTCAGAGCAACAGTACCAGAACAAGGCGGAGCTGGAGTTAAAACCCAGATTCTGGCTCTGGAATCCACATCCTTGGCTGTTAAACTGTATCGTCTTCCAAGAGAAATAAGAAGTAAGCACAGGTATCACAAAGCTCAAAAGAGAGGTCTGCATTTGTGGCTACAGTACTATTAGATAGTGCTGCCTCATGGGTAAGCACTACCCTGGACCAGCACCTAGAACAGTGAGTCCATAGCAAACCCAGCAATTAGACAGAAAAGGAAAACATTCCTTTCTCTTCAGATCGTTATGTCATCATGAGAAAAATACTCTCTGAATGTAGAGCACAGGTAATCATGTACATTATGTGAGATTTAACAAACACACTAGGTGATATATTGTTTTAAAGATTTAATTGTAATTTTTTTTTACTTATGTGTATGGCTTTGTGTGTATGCCGTATGTGTGTGGATACCCGTAGAGGCCAAAAGAGGGCATCAGATTCCCTGGAGTTCCAGGTTGGCAACCACCCAATGTGGATGTTAGGAAAAGAACTCAGATCTTCTGCAAGAGCAGCGAATATTCTTTAACTGCTGAACTATCTCTTTAGCCCTTGTGTTATTACAAGATAAGCATGTGACCATCGTGTGGGTTTACTTTATGATACCTTCATCATTATTTGATAGTGCTCTATTCGTTAAAGCATTTTATGCAGCATACATCTCGTTTCTAACACATTTACACACCACACTGTTCTCTCTTACACTTGAATGATGTATTTATCTATTTGTGTGTGGTGAAGATGTGTAGTGCCTGTGTATATGACATCCGTGCACATGTGAACTGATGCAAACACCCATATCTAGTGCTGAGGTCAGAGGAAAGTATGAAGTGTCCTAGTCTATCACTCTCCAACTTATTCTTTTGAGATAGAGTCTCTCACTGACCCTGGAGTTAGGCTGGCAGCCAGGAAGCCCCAACAGTCCCCCTGTCCCCATCACTACAACGCTGGAGTTACAGGCACATGTGAGGCCATGCCAGGCTTTTTATGTAAGTACTAGGGATACAGACCCAGGTGGCCATGCTTGCCCAACAAACGGCCTTTCCCACCGAGACATCTTTTGCCTTCTTTGTTTGATTTCATCTCATGGAGTTTTGTTCATCGTGGTTTTAGGATCAATTGACTATGTCCTATACATACATATGTATATACATATACAGAAAGCACACACACTACTCGGGAACTTGGAAAACTTGGTTCATTGTTTTTGTGTGGACTGTGGGGCTCCATCACAAGTCAATAAAGAAGAATCCCTGAGCATCAGAATGGAAGGAGGCCCACTTGGAAAAAGGAGCCCAAGTGTGAGATTTGGGAATTGCTGAAGTCCATGACCTTTACAGTTCTTTCCAAACTGACATTTTTTTTTAAATTTTTCAGCTACATATTTATTTGTAATTATTTTTGATTGTTTTCTTTTTTTTTTTCTTTTTTTTTTAATTTTTCATCAATTACACTTTATTCATTCTGCATCCCCCCATAAGCCCCTCCCTCCTCCCATCCCAATCCCACCCTCCCTCCTCCCTCTGCTTGCATGCCACTCCCCAAGTCCACTAATAGGGGAGGTTCTCCTCTCCTTTCTGATCTTAGTCTGTCAGTTCACATCAAAAGTGGCTGTATTGTCCTCTACTGTGGCCTGGTAAGGCTGCTCCCCCCCTCCAGAGGGAGGTGATCAAAGAGCAGGCCAATCAGATTATGTCAGAGGCAGTCCCTCTTCACATTACTATGTAACCCAATTGGACTCTGAACTGCCCTGGGCTACATCTGTGCAGGGGTTCTAGGTTATCTCCATGAATAGTCCTTGGTTGGAGTATGAGTCTCTGGGAAGTTCCCTATGTTCAAATTTTCTTGTTCTTTTGCTCTCCTTGACATTTTAACTCAACCTTATTTGATTTCTATCTTAGGTAAGGTTACTACTGCTGTGATGAAACTCAATGACAAAAATAAATTGGGGAAGAGAAGCTTTATTTTGTTTATGCTTCCTCATCACTGAAGAACTAGGGCAAGAACTCAAATAGGGCAGAAATGTGGAGGCAGGAACTGATGAAGAGACCGTGGAGGGGTGTTGCGTACTAGCTTGTTCCCCATGGCTCACTCAACCTGCTTACTTGTAGAACCCAGAACCGCCAACCCAGGGGTGATGCCACCCATAAGCGGTCCTTTCCCATCGATCAATAACTGAGAAAATACCCTATAGCTTTACCTGTATCCTGCTCTTACTGATGCATCTCTCAGTTGAAGATTCCTCCTCTCAGATGACTCTAATTTGTGTCAAGTTGACTGAAAACCAGCCAGCACAGTGTCTATAAGACTAAAACTAGGGAGGAAAAGGATAGCAAAAACACTGGAGTACTTCAAAGGCAGAGTAAGCAACATTCTGGCAGACAATGGGACACAAGCTTCTTTCAATAGTGTCTAAAAAGAAGCCTTTATGTGTGTGTGTTTTTAAGCGATATAAAAATAATACTGTCACTTCTACCCTGCGCTGAATTTCAACTTACAGTTCTGCAAATCTCACCTCACCTCCACCACAGGCTGAATATCTCATGTTAGCTCTTGAGATTTCTCTGAACCTGTGGTCCAAGGGTCTGTGCATGCTGAGGACTTATGAATGATGTGTCTAGAAAGGTTGTGTTACATGCAGTTCTTAGCAATAACATGCAGTGTTTATATGAGATAGACCAACATTAAATGAAGGATAAAGATTCCCTAGGCTCCAATAATTAATACAGCAGTTCTCAACTTGTGGGTCACGACCCCTTTGGAGGTCTAAATGACCCTTTCACAGGGGTTGCCTAAGGCCATTGGAAAACACAGATGTTTACTGTGATTCATAACAGTAGCAAAATTACAGTTGTGAAGTAGCAATGAAAATAATTTTATGGTTGGGGGTCACCACAGCATGAAGAACCGTATTACGGGGTTGCATCATTAGGAAAGTTGAGAAGCTCTAATGCAAAATCTGTCCTTACGATGTGTCTGTGCTTCCATGTGTATAACATGGGGTGTATGCGTGCACACGTGTGCGTGAGCAAGTATAAACAACAGGACAAACTCAGACACTGTTCCTCATGCTATCTTACCTTATATTTTGACACAGTATCTCTCACTGGGACCGAAGTTTCACCAGTTTGGCTGGGCTGACTGGACTGTGAACTTCAGAGATCCACCTCAATCTGCCTCCCCAGTGCTGAGATTACAAGCATATGGTACTATGCCCGGTGCTAGAGGCCAATCTCAGGTCCTAACATTTGCATTTCAAGTTCTGCCAATGGAGCTATCCCCTGCTGCCAAGGGCCAGCCCAGGCTCTTTGACAGGGTGCCCCTCTGCTCCAGACATTGTGTCTTTAATGGCCTTAATTCCTTGACTTTGGTGATAGAAAGTCTGGACAATGGACAGAAAGTATTTTAAGGAAGAAAAATGGGCAAACACACACACACACACACACACACACACACACACACACAGAATTTAGGAAAGATGATTGTATTCGTAAAGGTTGAAGGGAATTTCAAGTTGTTCTGACCTGACACCGGGAAAGCGATTCCAATAAAGATTTGGTTATTTAAATTGCATTTGATTTGTGCTTCGTGTTTTCCTTCTAAAGTAACACCAGACAAGCACTGATACAAGCAGAGGATCAGCTGCCAGGAGAGGGGTTTATACAGCTGCATTTGTCCTTTTTGGTGAGATCATATCCTAAGGACCTGCCTGATAATACCTCTGTTTCTACAACAGTTCCCGACTCAAATGTTGAGCTAGAACTTCAAACTTTAAGACCACAAACCCACATAGGACATTTCCATGTGAAAGAGAATTTTTTTTTTTTACTCACCTATGCCAGTTAATTTGCTGAAATCACAAGCATCAAGGGCACTTTTATTCCATTTTAAATTTAATGGGAACTTGTTTTCCAGCTCTTTGCCTCTTAAGTGTTAACTCTTAAGTTGCTAAAAATATCTGGACTCAGATTAACTACGTTCTTGGTAGAAGTTAATATAAATTTACAAAAGTGATTTCTCTAAGATATAAACAGAATTGCAGTGTATTTCATAGGTATAGTGAATTTGATATAAAAATAAGACACCTTGATTCAAATCCTGACTCTTTACATTACCAAAAGGAAGATTTTTGAGCAAGTTTCTTCTTTGGTCTCAACATCAGTCCCTGAAATGTGCAGCAGGATACAATAGCTACAACATGAGAGTGCTAGCTGAATAATGAGTTGATTTTAGTAAAGTCTTTAGCTCACAGAAAGCACACAGGTGCACACATACAAACACACATACACACAAATCTTTTTGTTGTTGTTAAGAGTTGGGTGCTGGAGACATAGCTTGCTAGTTAAGACTGCTCTTCCAGAGTACAGGGTTGGATTCCCAGGAAACTCAGGCAGCTGACAACTGTCTGTACCTCTGGTTCCAGTGGATTCAGTGCCCTCTTCTGGCCCCCACAGACATTGCAGGCATCAATACACATAAAATAAAAATAAATATTTAAAAGAGGAGTTAGGGAACCCACTTGGAGACTGAGTTGCCATGGGCTACATCTGTGAAGGGGTTCTAGGTTATCTCCATACATGGTCCTTGGTTGGAGTGTCAGTCTCAGAAAAGGCCCCTGGGCCCAATTTTTTGGTTCTGTGGCTCTCCTTGTGGAGCTCCTGTCCTCTCCAGGTCTTTCTATCTCCCCCTTCTTTCATAAGATTCCCTGTGCTCTGCCCAGAGTTTGGCTATGAGTTTCAGCATCTACTTTGATACCCTGCTGGGTAGAGTCTTTCAGAGGCCCTCTGTGGAAGGCTCCTGTCCTGTTCCCTGTTTTCTCCCTCTTCTGATGCCCATCCTGTTTGCCTTTCTGAATGAAGATTGATCATCTTACCCAGGGTCCTCCTTATTGGTTAGCTTCTTTAGGTGTACAGAATTTAGTATGTTTATGTAAGGGAAACAGGGGCTGTCTCTGACATAAACTCAGTGGCTGGCTCTTTGATCATCTCCCCCTGAGGAGGGAACAGCCTTTCCAGGCCACAGAGGAAAGTGAAACAGACCTGATAGGCTAGGGTCAGATGGAAGGGGAGGAGGTCCTCCCCAAGTGTATCAATGGACTTGGGAGGGGCATGAAAGGAGAAGAAGGAGGGAGGGAGGGAGGGATTGGGCAGGGATGAGGGAGGGGCTACAGGTGGGATACAAAGTGATTACATTGTAATTAATAAAATAAAATAAAAAAGTTAGAATTGGAGGATATTACTGTATTATATTTTAAAATATTTTTTTTTCAACTACTGGTTAGCTCCACAACTTCTTCAAGAGCCTCTGTTAATAATCAGCTGCATGAATTATGTCTGTCCTGTTATAGAGGAAGTGATTTCCTTTGTACCGGGTCTGATGCTCTACACACAATTTCAAGGTATCAACAGAGGAACGGTCTTGACCCCAGTGTGAACCTACCTTGAGGAGTTTCCAGGGGAACCCTTTCAGTTAGTCTTCAAATTAGCAAATGGAGTCCAGGGCGGTTATCTGTATCTCGGCGCAAGTTTGAGTCACTCAGCTCATGGAATGCTGAGCACACCTATCTTGCCAGGGTGGGAAGAGAAACAACTCTCCTACCAAAATTATAGGCCGCTTTTTCCCAACTGTGCTGGGTAAAAATTCATTCTTATTACTGAGTTCAGGCAATTTGTACCAATTGGTTATCTATGTGAAGTCTCAAGTCAAACAATTCTCTCTAGAGATCGGCAAATAAGCATAGATTAAGTTCATACTACTTAAAGAGTATAACTTACAAATAGGAAGTCTACAGACAGCCCAAAGAAATATAAAGGCTGTTTTAGAGAGCTTTTAAACTTGAATTTATGGTATCTATGTGGATGACTTATCAATCAATTCATTTTTGTTTGTTTTGCTAACTACATCTCATTATATATTTAAATTATGTCACATGACAAGACACATACATACTAAATGGGTTATAGGAAAACACCTTTGCCACTTTGGCAAGAACAGATATAATTTACTTATTTAACAAAAACGCTGGACATGTACACAACTGTTAGGCATAGCTTTCTGCTGCGTCAGTTCTTTCTACTTTTTCATCCTACATATTTGGAATTTTGTATCTTCCCACCTACATTTTTCCACCTCCTTCCCCCATTTTTTTAAGAGTATCTACTTATTGTGTGTGTGTGTGTGTGTGTGTGTGTGTGTGTGTGTGTGTGTGGTATGTGTGTGGGGTGTGCTATGGTATGTGTGCGTGTGTTTGGTGTATGTCTGAAGATATGTGTGTGCACTACATCCACACAAGAGGCTGAAGAGGAAATCAGAGCCCCTGGAACTGGAGTTACAGGTGGTGTGACTAGCTGGAGATGGGTCCTGAGAACCAAACCCAGGTCCCCTGAAAGAGCAGCAAGTGCTTTTAACTGTTCGAACTATCTCTCTAGTCCCTCTTCCCAAAGCCTTTAAATAGAACATTATCAAGCTAACATTTTGACAATGCGGATAGCAACCGAATTATGATATTTTGATATGACCCTCTTTCTTAACTTTCTGATAGTGTGAAAGCAGTGTATATCCAGTAGAAACCACACTTCCCATTCACTTCGAGTTTCTCCCAAGGCTAACGTTATCCAGCCCAAAACTGTCTAGTGATATGGGATAGTATCAGTAAGCTGTATTTCTCCAACAGCCATTTCCAACCAGCCAGTTAGTCAAAGGGGGTGAACATTGCCCTGTGTTGCTAAGCTACGACAGATAATAGATTAGGTTTAGCTAATGAATTTTCATTTAACTAGATATTTTGAACAAGATGGATTTATCAGAATATAAATCCCATCATAAGCTGAAGGAACCTTTCTATGTTAAGGCACTTCTCATATGATCTGGATGTTTAGCTACTTTTGGCAAAACTAGACCCACATTCTAAACTATGACAGTCTAAGAAAAGGGGAGAACAGCTGTCCACTTTCACAGGCACATCCTCTCCAATTTGTCCACATTTCTTCTGGGCCACTTTCTTCTCTTCTGTCAAAGCCTTGCAGACATGAGGGCTGGGGATGGCTTTGCTAACGTCCGTGGTAGTTCCATGAGCCAAACAAGAGCAGCAGTAGTCCCCTGACAGGGCTCCCATTTGATAGGATTTTTGTCTGCCTTGCTGTGCTTCTTATTATTTTTGTATCTCTCACAGCACAGTGCCTTTCACAGACTAGGTGCCATGCATTTTAGTTGAAGAAATGAATAATTTAGTTTGAAGATGGCTCATGTCTAGCTAAAAGCTCTCCCATCTTCAAGGGCAGTACTTCTAATGAAACCTGGGGTCACATTAGTTCTTTAGAAAATTACAAAATATTCCGTTACCTTCCCTCATTCCTCTGAAACTTTTGGGAGATGGGGGAGGGGGGCGGTCACTTATTAGAATCTATAAACACGAACTTGGCAGCACCTTTAAGTATAAGAAGCAGGTATTCGTTATATAGTTTCAGCAGAATTTTCCACCGTGATGTAGAGCCAATTTTGACATACTGGTAATGAGCTAGCTCTCAGAATAGGCTGTATCTTTACCCATCAGAGACTTGACCCAGCTGCTTCAATAGACAAGAAAAGAGACTGGAGTAGACACCGCTGTAGCCAGCATATGATACCATGGGTTAGAGATACCAGATGTAGGGCTGAGGATGTAGTACAATTCATTTGCTAGCATGTCTGAGGCTCTAAATTCCATCCCTAGTATGGCAGAAACTGGATGTCACAACTGTTAACATCAGCAGTCAAGAGGTAAAGGCAGGAGGATCAGAAGTTCAAGGGCATCTTCGGATACATGGCAAACTCAAGGTGAGCCTAGAATACATAAGACTCTGTTGTCTCAACAGAACAAACAACAAGAACAGCAAGACACAAGACCAACATTTGGCATGAGGTCAGTCACAGAAACTGCCTGAAGTAGGAGACAGAAAAGCAGGAAAGGGAGGAAAGGGGGAGAAAAGGGCTGAAGTGGGAAGAGTAAAGGTAACTGAATGATTGAGGTGTTCTTTTCCAACTGGTACTTTAAAAAGAAAGCACTTGGAAGTTTCCAAATGAGCAGACCGACTAACAGAATGTTAACAGAAAATCTGAAATTACAAAGAAGTTTACCTCTATTTGGACAAGCAGGTTGCATATGGCTGGCTTGCTACTGCCTATAAACTCAGGGACTCACACTGTTAGCTTTGACATTTCAACTGTGCTTTCTCAAGCTTGGAGGCATGGAAGGTTTTCTGTCTCGTTAGCATGGCAAGGAATGCTGCATCTGTCTCATCTTTGCTACCTTCTCCTGCTATTAAATCTGCACAAGACAAGGAATCATATAGAGAAAGGGATTTAATTGTAATGATTTACGCACAGAAGGGGATTCAAAGGATATGTTCTGAGCTGGCTCCCTTTATCTATATGGAATTAACATTCATGATGGTAAAGAGGTAGTGTAAAATGATAAAAAAAAATATTGTCCCCAGGGCACTGAATACCAAACTCAGAAATCTGTACTCTCAGAATTTGATTACGGAAGGTCTTAAAAGCCTTCAGGAGACACCTGAGACATAACTATGCTTGCACTAGAGGAGTTAACAATTTAGTTATTAACCGTTCTCAGCTGAAACACAAATAAGCATTTCCAAGGCTATATGGAAGACATGATAGAAGTTAGCACAAATGAAAGGGTGGATTGAGATCTTATTACTTTTTAAGGCAGTCTACTCTTGAAAGACACAAAGTTCAGAGAGGCTCACAATTTCTCATGGAAATCACAGTGTCGAAAAGTCAAGCTAGAATCTGTGCTCTAGCCCAATCCAGCTCCAGAGCTCTGCAAGTCACCAGAGCATTCTAGTCACCACAGTGTCCCAGATCAGAGCTTTTCATTTGGAATCATTTTAATTTTTTTAAAAAGATGCATTATTATTATGTATATGCATGCATGATATGTGTGTCAGAGTTTACATGCCACACCTTGGAGGCAGTTCTCTGTTTCTACCTTTACATGAGTTCTATAAACTGAACTCAGGCCACTAGGCTTCTTTGGCATATGCCTTTGCCCACTGAGTCACTTGTTGGCCTAAAATATCTATAATTATTGTTTATTCATGTTAGGGTTTAATATATATTACATATATACATAGCATATATACACATTATACTCAGGATTGAACCCAGGACTTCATATATACTAGATAAATGCTCTACAGCTGACTACATTTCCAGCCCAAAAGTCTTTCATTTTGAATTCAAGGGTGACATCTCTCAAACACATAAAGAAGCTGGTTATCATGGCTACTTTTTATTGTCAAGTTGAGACAACCTAGGGTCACCTGAGAAGAAAGAATATCATCTGAAGAATTGTGCCAACCACATTGCCGTATGTCCATGTCCGTGAAGCACTGTCCTGGTTGCTGATTGTTGTTGAGGGGCCCTGTCCACTATGGGTGTTTCCATCCCTAAGCAGACTTGAACTATATAAGAAAGTTAGATGAGGCCAGGCATGGTGGCACACTACTGTAATCCCAGCATTCGGAGAGGCAGAGGCAGGCAGGTCTCTGTGAGTTCAAGGCCAACCTGGTCTACAAAGTGAGTCCAGGATAGCCAAGGCTACACAGAATCCCTGTCTCAAAAAAAACAAAAAACAAAAGAAGAAGAGGAGGAAAGAAAGAAAAGAAAGGCAAATGAGCATGTCAGTAAGCAGCCTTCCACCATGGTTTCTGCTTCAGTTCCTGCCAAGATTTCTCCTCCAGTGATGGCTTATGACCTGTGAGTCTACACCAAATAAACCCTTTTCTCTCTCAAGTTGCTTTGGTCAAAGTGATTTATTACAACAACCAGAAAGGAAACTAGAATAGTGCCCAGTTGCAAATGAAAAAACTATTATTATTACCAAGCTCTTCTAAACACTGTGTTCTGGGAAATAACTCAGACTTGGTTTTAAAGAAACCAAAGTTTTATGTCTCAGACAACCCCTCGGTCCCAAGAAAACTGAAACAATCAATTACATATGTGTAGCTTTCCATTGTATTTGTGAGCAATGTCTACTAATTAATTAATGTCTTAATGTCTACGTCTTAAACATCATTCCCTACTGGCCCGGCTAATGCTCAGAGCCAAAAGCTGTCCTTATGAGACAATACAAATCCAACATAACTTTTCAAATTGATGCCTATGTTGGTCTAGCTTTCCATGTCACATTCTGTAAATTTTACAAGTCATGCTTATCGGTATTTAATGAATCAAACATGGTAGACAGAAACCACCCACAACAAACAGCAAGGCTGATGTTTCACAGTTGAGGAAGACTCAAAGGGAAAGGAGCAGAATGTCTTGGTGATGGTCAAGAACAGGGGGCTTGGGGGAAAGCATCATGCTCTTTCTCTAGAGGGACTAGTGTGGGGTGATCTTCCTTTTCTCAGCAGCAGCTTTCCAAAATCCCTACTCAGCTGACAATGTCATCTGGGTCTCAAAAGGACCAAAAGTCAACCCCATCATACTCTTCAAAAGCCCATATAATAAAAAGGCTTGGTTTTCATTGTAAGTGCTACTGGGACTTGGAGGAGCTTGTGTGAGGTGTGACCTAGTGCAGATCTTCAAGCTATTGAAGGCACATGAAGGGGACAGTAGAAGCCCAGACCCATCCTGTTTCTTTCACTACTTGGCCATAAGATGAGTGATTTTTTTCTTCTCTCGTACACTCCCACTATTTGAAGTACTGGCTTACCACAGGCCTAAAGGAACAAGGCCTATCAACAAAGGGCCAGAATCTCTAAAATTGTGAGCCACATCAAATTTTTCTCTCTTTAAGTTGATCATATTAGGCATTTGTGACGGCAAGAAGAAGATAATTGACAAGGTGCCAAGTGATCCTACCAAGTAGCATCTACTGTGTCTTGGCATGTATTGTCATGATTTACCCTTGCAGAGATATGATGCAGGTACCATTATATTATTATTCCCATTTTATGGCTATGTTAACTATGTTTCCTATTATGCCCAAGGTTGTAGGCATAAAAGCATAGCTTATCTCAAGTTATCATATAACTGACATATATCATGCCTAATAACATGGTACCTTGGGACTGGACCGGCAGAATTGCTCAGCTGGTAAAATACTTGCTATGGAAGTCTGATGACCTGAGTTAGATCCCTGAAACCCACATGAAGGTGAAAGGAGAGAATAAATTCCAGGAAGTTGTCATCTATTTCTCTATCTATGCTATGGCATGCACATGCCCTATACAATAATAATAAATAAAGTTTGGGGTCAGCGAGATGGCTCAGTGGAAAAAGGTATTCGCTGTGCAAGCCTCATGAACCCATGTAAAGATGGGAGAGAACTGCCTCCACAAAGTTGTCCTCTGATCTTCACACATACATCATACATACACATATGCAATAATAATACATTTTTAATTCCTTTAAGTGTTTTAATGTTATGTGTAAGAGTGTTTTGCCTACATGTATGTCTGTGCATTTCCTTTGCTGGATGCCCATGGGGGTGAGAAGAGGGTTCAGTTCCTTTAGAACTGGAGTTACAGATGATTTTAAGATGGCTGCTTTGATTTGAACCCAGGCTCTCTAGAAGGGTATCCAGTGCTCTTAACTACTGAGCATGGTCTCCAGCTCCAATAATAATGACTTTTTTTTAACTTAGAAGATCGGGCGCTGGAGGGATGCTTTGATATTTAGGAGCACTGGCTGCTCTTCCAGAGGTTCTAGGTTTGATTCCTAGCATCCACATGATGGCTCATATCCATCTGTAACTCTAGTTCCAGGAGATCTAAACTCTCTTTTGAGCTCCATGGGCACCAGACACACAGATGGTGCTCAGACATACATTCAGCAAGACACTGGTACACATAAATAAGAAAAGAGAGAGAGACTGATTTAGAAAATAGAACCTTTCAGCTTTCTGATGTCTTTGGCGCCTTGATGATAACTTCAATTATTATTACTTGATAATTCAGAGACATTAAAGAGTGAGAGATTATATAAACATATCTGTATAACTCAAGGTAAGCTTACATTTGCCTACTTTCTTTTGATCTTGGAGCTTTGTGTTTGGGGCTTATAAATTTGAATCTCTGCCAAACCCTATGAGCAGTTTTCTTTTAACTACATCTGCAAGTATGCTTGACTCAAAAAAAAAAAAAAAGCTGCTTCCCTTGAAAGGCTGAAACACAAGCTTGTGAAAGGATGGCCTATACAACATCTTCCTCAAGTGTTCTTCCCCGCCCCCATTCCCTTTCCTGTAGTTTGAGTTGGGTTTTCTGCATTGGTGTATGGAAATAAAGATTTCAACTAAAATGCAAATGCAGATAAAGCTGCCTCTCTTGGATATGATATTCTCAAATGTTGGTGATTTTAGGGAATGTATTGGAATTAGCCAAAACCTACAGGGAAACACTTGTTTAAAAACCTCAACTTTAACCTTGGAAATGTATAGAATGTTAGGTTCAATGACTATTTCAAAATTAATCTAGTTTGATGATTTTTCTAATTTGATCTTTCAAGCCTAACCAGGGAGTGATCAGCCACCCCACTGAGACACCATCAACACCCAAAGAGCCAGGAAAGAAGCAAAGAAAGAGCAGAGGCTCTGGACACCTCTAGTGAGCAGAGAGGGTAGGGACTGTGGGTTGGCCCCTCCTAGTGTTACTTAAATACCTTTGTTCTCAGGCCCAGCTGCATTCCCACTGAACACAAAGGCCAAGTGTGGTCAAGTAATACAAGTCAGGTGAGCTAGAGCAACAGACTTCTACAGGCTATGGTGTTTCAGCAAGGAAATTGGCAGCATCTTTTGGTGTCCTGTACACACTTTCTGTTTACCTAGCTTGATAGATAAAACAGTGATGGCCAACCATTTTACCTGGCACAGTCTTTTGTTCTGTTCTGTTTTGTTTTGTTTTGTTTTTTGTTTTGTTTTGTTTTCTCTAGTCGCTAATCCACCTTAAGGGCTGCTTAAGTATCGTGGCATGGCATTTCCGTATAAGTTAATTCAACCAAAGATCCCCGGGGAGAAAGAATAAAAGAACCACACAAGAGTCTACACCTTACTTGATATGCCAGGAGTTTGGGCTAGACAATGAAGCTATTAACTGTAATAGTGAGCATACAATCCAATTCTTATAGGCTAGGCAGATGACATTCCAAAAAGTGGACTTGGCCAAGCAAGTCCCATACAAAAGCTCATCCCCAACAACCAACCAGGCTGCCCATGGCTGGTCCTTCATACGCACCAGTGCTAGAAACTGAAACTTCATCGCCTCTGCATTAGGAATTTCTCCAAATCCCATGCTGCCGACTTTCAAATCTTGCTATTTTTGTGAATATCACTATTATTTTGATAAAATATGAGCACCATTCCTGGCAGAAATAATTCAAGTATCTGGGGACAGCTTCTAAGGTACTAATTCAATCTGTTTTGGTTTTTTGAGTTTATAAGTATTTCCTCACTAAAAGCAGTATCTATGTTAATATAATCAAAATGGTTGCAGGACTTTCAGATTGGAGCAATATAGCAGAAAGCATGAGGGACTGCAGATTGCATCATATTTCAGTGACTATGATCCTGAAGGTATCAGACTGGTGACCTATGTCATTTTATCCATCTTCAGTAAGGTCTCAGCTCATCTGATAAATGAGTGTGATAATAAGCGAGAGTGATAATAATACCAGCTCAGAGGACTATCACGAGAATTATGTGGAACCTACGAAAAAAATGCACATGCTTTCCACACGCTGAAATGATTAACATGTGTTAAATTATTTGCATTGTTGTCATCATTATTAAAATGAAACTTGATCTATGATAGGAAAAATTTCCATAGGCAACTGCTTCTAATGCTCTAATCCTGCACTCCTTCCAGACTTTTCAAGGAGTGGGCCTACAGAGCATTGAGCCATTTTCCCCAGGCTGTTTTGTATGTTGTTTTCTGCCCAGGAACTCAATGGAGTAGGTAATGGTGGACAGTGAGTTCTCTGTGAGCTGTTAGCCATCATCCACAAGCTGTAGGCTGTCAGAATCCTCGAGAACCTCATTCTGGAAGCCCATCTCTAGGTCAACTTAAAAAAAATAAAATAAATGACTGCAGATTCCATTATTTGTGCAGTGCTTCCTTTGACTGTCTCATTTGCTCTGGAAACTGTGGATTCAGGCCGGGCAGATATTTACTCTGATTTTTCAAGCAAGGGTTAACAACTGGCTGATCAGTGACATTTTGATTCCGGACTCTATACACACTCGTGCATACAAAATGTGTAGCTGTGTTAGTTAGCTTCTTGTTACCGTAACAAATATCTGAGAAAACTTAACTTTTCAACCGAAAGGGGTTGCTTTGGTTCACATTTCTTAAGGTTTCGACCCATAGATGTGCCCTGTTGCCACAAGCCTGTGAGGGGGTAGCACAGGGCATCATGAAAGATCATATGGTAGAGCAAAGCTATTTACCTCCTGGACAAGACAAGAGAGAACAGACAGGAAGAGGCTGGATCTGGCCTTGCCCCTCCATTGAAGCTCTTGTTTTCAATGACTAGAAGACCTCTCACTCAGGCCGTCTTGTAATGTTTCCAGCGCTTCTCAATAGTACCAAGTATTTTGCTTTTAACATATGGGCTCTCGGGGGAGGGAGGGAGGGAGGACATTTAAGATACCAACTTTAGCAATAGCATATTCGGATTCTCAGTCCTAAAGACTCTATATGCCGGAGATTTTACATTCGAAAACCCTTGAGGGTGAATGCCTTGAGCTAAGTAGAGCTTCCTGAGGCTCTCAGTCGCCACCCATCTCTTTGCACCAGGCTTACCTTCTGTTTGTAAACTCATCAGCTCCGTGCTGATCATATGTTTTCCTATTGTTAGCTTTTTGAGGATCCTCCATACCTGCTCTCCACAATAGCCATAGTAATTTACACTCTTATCTATGATATGTAAGAGTTGCATTTTCTTCACATTCTTGTTTAGATTTTTTCTTTCTCATAACTTAAAACTTACATTTATTTATTTATCTGTCCATTTATCTGTCTATTTATTTATTCATGGGGCCACACATTCCACCACAAGCCTGTGGAAGTCAGAGAAAAACTTGCAGGAATGGAATTGTTTTTCACCTTCCATTATGTGGGTCCCAGGACTGAGTTCAGGCAGCGAACACTGTCACTTGCTGAGCCATCTTAGAAATATGCTTTCTCTTTCTCTTTCACTTTCTCTGTTTCTCTTTCTCTCTTTCTCTCAATGTGTGTGGGTGTGTTGCCTGCATGTTTGTCTGCCTACCACATGTGTACCTGATGCCAATGGAGGCCAGAGGAGGGCATAATTTACCCTGGAACTGAAGTTACAGAGAGCTAACATGTAGGTACTGGGAATCAGCCCAGCTCCTCTGTAAGGGCAGCTAGTACTCTTAAATGGTGAACCATTTTTCCAGGCCCCTCACCAGCCCTTTTTTATAATGGCCATTCTAATAGGCATGAAGATATGTCTATTTAATTTTCCTTTCTTCAATAGTCATGTATTTGTTGGCCACTGTATATATTCTTAAAAATACAATATATCAGATCATTGGTTCATTTCTTTTCTTACCACTGAAATCTGAGTTCCTTGTATAGTTTGGATGTTAATCTCATCACATGGACAGAGTGGATCAGATGTGTGCTCGCTGCCATTCTGTGGGTGCCTCTTTACTCTGTTGTTTTCTCAGCTGTGTGTGGCACTTTAGATTCTGAGTGGTCCCATTTGTCTGAATTGGTTGCCTGATCTCTTGAGTTCACATACAGCAATCTAGGAGAGAGAGAGAGAGAGAGAGAGAGAGAGACTCTCTACACACTCAGAGAGAGTCTGAGATTTTTTTAAAAAATTGAAAAAAAGGCTTAAAATATAAAAATTATGGGACAATTTTTTAAGTCAAGGCGGATGGGGAGATATGCATAGACATCCCTGAGGAGTTAGTTGGAGTTTTATAAATAAGCCAGAAAGAACTCCAGTCTCAGGCCTTGCTCTCCTAACAGGTTAAGTGCAGTCAATTTCCTAGATCCTCCGAGAGCTTTATGGAAACTTCAGTTGGCCTATCTGTAAAATAAACGAGTCAAGGTGGGTAATATCTTCAGTTCTTTTCAGATCCTAAGTCCTATGGCACTTGCTGAACTGAATTTCAATAACCTTGATTCGAAAAACGAGGTAAGTTACAATTTACACATGGCATGTCTGTTTGGAGGTTTCTTTCTTCATACTCCTAAGGCTCAAGTGCCAACCTCTGTTTTTAAAGACAGCTATCCATAAAGGCACGGTTTGAGCAGGGATAGTCCAGGGTGCAATGGGAAGTGAACTCAGGAGATGAGAGGTTTCAACAGTTGGGGTCAGTACTTAGTCATCTGTGAAATGGGATGTGGTTAGGGATTTATCAAAAAACACTGTTCAAATGCTCACAAGTTTTTAAAAAGTGCTAGTGTCCTTTTTCATAAAAAGAAAAAGAAGTCTGGAAAACAATGGGGAGAGACTTGGCCGACAAACTACATGAAAGAAAGAGGAAATTTTGTGAGTTTAGAAAACAGGTTGTCTGCTCTGCCTAACTGCCAGTCTTTCTGTTAGGCTTCAGATCTAAAACTAAACATGGATATTAGGTTTATGAAAATAGGAGCGGTAAATTTTAGTACAGTGATTTCTAACCATTTTCTTAGAGGAACCAATGTGAACTGAAACCAAAAATTGTATAAAGGTGATGTCAATACCAGAAGACAGGTCCTTCTGACCTTGCTTAGAGCCTCTGTGAATGCTGTCAAGGCAATGTGGAGGTAATGGGTTGGGTGAGCAATCAGCCAAGAACTTCTTTTTTAAATTTAAGGCTTTATTTGATTTCGAATTATGTGTGCATGTCTGTATGTGGGTATATGCAAGTATGTGCAAAATTCTTAGAGGCCAGAAGAGGGCATCAGATCCCTTAGCGCTAGAGTTATAGGCAGTTGTGAATAGCCGAATATGGGTCTAGGAATGGAATCGGAAGCACTGTTAACCACTGAGCCATCTCTGAAGGCCCTATGCCAACTGTTGCTGTATCCATATCGACACTGCCACAGAATCATCTTTTTACTTGCTGCTGACTTGAACTACCATTCTTTCTCTTGCCAAACTTATTCTGGAGACTAATTAGCTAACATGCCATCTTCGGAGAAAGGTCTACATTTATGATATATGCTGCTATATTTCTAATGTAGATCACTATATTCTGTTAAAAAAATTAACTTCTAGAAACATACTTAGTGACCATTTCTGCTCCTTTAACAGCAAGTGTAGCTATTTAACTGAGTTTCTGCCAATAGGATCTAGATATAGGAGCATGGAGGTATTTCTTAGCACACACCACAGAATTCCCTCTGTGGTTCTTTATCCACTCTCTTTCCCCTTTCTCTGTGTGAAGGGAAAGGAGTCCAAAGACTTAAAAGAAATTCACAATGTGAAAATCCCTTGTGCCTGGATTATACCATGTGAAAGTCACCAAGACAGGGACACAGTGACAAAAGGGTGAAATAAATTTGCTTTGTTTAAGAGTCCTGTATTTATTTGCTACAGTAGTTAGAATTACACTGATGAATAACTGCAGTCAATGAAGTCTTACAATGTGTTAGGCACACAGGCACCTCTTCAGTCCTCACAGTATAAGTGGAGTTACAGGCACAGAGAGCACTTAATGACTTGTGCAAATGCACACAGGTTTTAACCACTTTATTCCACCAGCTCTCTCAACACAAGAAATACCTCTAGATGTACCACCTGGCACAAGTTACTTCTTAATTTTTGTCAGTCATCCTTATACAGCTGAACGATAAACCAGAACAGAGACGATGAGCAAATGAAACATTGAAATGTATTTCTAAAATTCTAACTAAAATTAACAAAAGCAAAGAAAACCTATTACTCTTTTTGCTAAGATCTGTAACATAAAGGTAAAAGGTTATGAAAATTTTAACTTTAGTGTTAAATTGATAATTTAAGACATAATTAATTTCTATAGCTCAATAGCAAGAATTAGATTTCCAATCAAGAATGTCTGCTATAAGTTATAGAAAACAATTGGCAAAAGCTGTTATTTCTCACCAAAAAAAAAAAAAGGACTTGCAGAATTACACAATCACTGAGCATCCAATCATGGACGACTTTCTAAGGACACGAAGAAAATGCTTATGATACAATGAGATTCAATTACATAACTATGCAAGTTTATTAATTAATGCAAATCAAGCATTTAAAAAGTGTCTGCTGGGTACCAATTACATGCTAGGTATAAGCCCAGGATCTGGCCATATGGTCTCTGCCTCCAAGGGTATATGGTCTGGCTTTCCAGTAGAGGCATTCTCAAAAGACCAGCAGAATTGCTTTCCTGGGGCTTAGTTTCTTTATCTACATAATGAGGAAGTTAGAAGAGACCATGGCTGTGGTCTCTAAGGCAATTATGTTCTGCATGTGGAAATAGGATCCTTTATTCAGTGGAGCAGAAGATACCATTTGGTAAATCTACAAGTTTTCGACTTAACTAAACCTGTAATCATCACCACAAACCTATTAATGTTAGTTTTACTTAAAAGTGCTTAACTATCTTCATGTAAGCAAGGCTGAGGGGTTTCTTGAGAGGAAAGACACTTAGAGCTAAGACAGAGAGTTCGGAGCAAATTGAGATGCTGAGCCGTCTTCCTTCCTTGTCAAATAATTGCACCTAAACGCTAAAGCTAATTTTAATTATACAAATTTCAATTAGTGACTTTTCTTATTAGAATGACTTCATAGACAGTTTAAAAGACAAAAGAGAAAGGATTATATGTAAGTGGTCAAAAAAAAAAGGTAAAAACTCCTTCAGTTGTCCAAAGCTTTTAGACAAACAACACATTTGTCATGAACATTAACGAGGATCATGAGAATTACATACTTAGAAGATTTACAGGCATCAGTCTCTAAAAGCTTAGTGGTAGCTGTCTGAAAACTGGAATATTTGTCTAGAGACTGGAAGGAATAGAATCCTGTTAATACTTCAGTTAGAGAGAGACAGAAAGAAGTCTTTTGAGTTCTAAAATTTGTGGTTTTTAAGTGGCGTATTCCTATTTTGTTCTCAAAACACAGTGTTCTTTGAAAGAAGATTGAAATATGGCCACCCTCTACATACAGTCCCATCTCTCCTTCCTCTGCCTTTACCACATAGATGAGTAATAGTCGGGTAACACCAAACACACTGTTCCTTCAAAGTCCAGTAAAGACAGCTCAGGAGGGACTAAAGGGAAGGCCAGGGAGGTTAATAGTGTCTCAGCGCCAACTCCAATGCAAGAACAACTCCTTGCATCAACACGAAGACCCAGCTCTCATGGGTCTTCGTGTTGATGCAAGGAGTGCTCATCCCTGTGTCATGGGAGTGCTCATCCCTGTGTCTGTGGTTCCTTCCCACTTCAGAGACAGCAGTCTTCATCAGTGCCCTCCAAGCATCAGTGTCGAGATCAAGTTCTCCTTGACCAACAGATAAATTCTGGCCCCAAGAACAGGATGGATCCACTAAGGATTCCTTTGAGATGTACTGGAGGATTGAAATGAGACAGAAATTTGATTCGGTTGTGTCGTACTGTTTCTACCTCACTCATCTCAATGACCAAAGGCTTTCTAGTGGCAGTGCGTACAGTATTTGCCAACACCCAAAAGACAGTCTGTAAAATGTGGAGCAAAATTAACAGTTTGAAGAATGCATCAAACATCCAATAACTAGGTCACATTTCCGACTTCCATCATCGCGATGCCTCATTTGTCCTCTTCCGGCCCTCGGTAATCTTTCCCAACACACAGTCGTGACCACCCCCCACCCCCCACCCCCCCAACCTCCCCTCCCCCGCCTTGCTGCAAATGTCTTCGCCCACACGTATTCTTCCTAACTTTCCTCTGACCGGAGCCAAATCAATGCGGTGACCAAGTAAAAGCAGACTAGGCTTCCTTTCTCAACTCTTGCTTCGGGGAAGAGGTAAATTAGTTTAAATAAATGATACGCTGATTGAAAAGAAATTAATTGAATGGCAGGGCAACCAATTGCTCTTGCTGGCTGTGCCAGCTCCTTTGAGGAAAAAGCTGGAAAATCATCATCCCCCCCCCGACTTGTTTTAACCTGGCTACAAAATGCCTACTTGCTGTGTCTGTCAGTGTTGACTGCCTACCACATAGTGCTCTAGGCACTCTACTTGCTTACTCTCACTTAACCAGCGCAGTCCCTTGCGATTTGGTGCTGTGATTAATCCCACTTTAGAGCCAAGGAAACTAAGGCCTAAGCTAAAGAGGCGAAGTGACTTTCCCATAGGGACATGAACCCTAATTGCAGTTCTGGGCTTTGAAACAATGTCGGCCTGGTTTCAAAAATCATACCCTGCTGCCTGACTCACACCACCGCCTTCATGAAGTCTCTTCTGAATCCTGCATGCTGTTACAGATCTTTGGAGCGACCCCTCCCCTTCTTCCCTTGCTTCCTCTGTCTTCCCCAAGCCCCACCTCTGGAGAATTCCTTGGCACAGGGTGAAGCAGCTTCACTCTCTACTCAAGAAAATACAGACTTCCTAAGCACTCTTGAAAGACCACATCTAGGTCTCTATTTCCACCTGTATCCGTCTTCTTTTAAACTCTATGCTATATGCAGTCTATATGAAAAACGGATAAAAACAGATCGTCTAGACTCAATTTGCTGTTTTTTTTTTCCTGTCTTGTTACCTCTATCCTAACATTGCCTTGACTAGAGCCTACTAAGGTACACTGTGTGACCCACCAGTGGCTACAAAATAGTCTCTGGATTGACAAGTGTAAGCAAACTTTTCTCAGATATCTATGCAAAACATGGTGGGGGGGGCGGGAGCTATAGGGATCAAGAATGTAAGATTATTGTTATTAAATCAATCCCCTAGCACTAACGACTTCAAAAGTAAATTCTGTGATAATGTATTCTTCCAAATTCCACAGAATTTCTTGGCTTGGGAATCCTGAGGAAATCCAGTCCTGTGCTCTTTCTCTGAGTGGTTCAGCGTTGACGACTAATGATGCTCTCTGGCTTAAAGCTGATTCCCCCAATAACCTGTGTCAAGGGCTTCTCCTGACTCTTGCTTCGGGGCTGCCACTTTGAAGTTGAGACTCAGGTTCAGGTGCCGTGCTGTCCCTCCAAACCTCCCCGCGCGTTTTCACCCCCGCCTCCCACCCTCGCTCTCTGATAGAGCCTCCCCCCCCCCCGCCCCAGCAGTCTGCGCTTTCAATCCTCTCCTAACGTGAACACAACTTTCACACCTAACTGAACCGAAAGACCGTAGTTTCAAAGTTTCTGAATCGTTTCCAGAAAGCCTTCCGAATCTGGCAGTGGCTTCGCCGCGTAGTTTAGGGTCCCAGTCCTACCCCTATGGCAAGGGCATGAATCAGACCCAGCGCGGGTATGGAACTATGCACCACGTCGTATCTCCACCGATCTCCAAACCAACGGTCAGATCGCAGACTGACACGCGATAGAATTTTATGTGCTTTATCGCCTGCACCCGAGTTCTACCTTTCTCGGAGATGCAACCGTATTGTGACTACGGCCTTCTTACAAGGGCTTTTTTTTTTTCTCCTTGCCTCCCTCACCCAGTCGCAGCCTTTCGTCCCCATAAGACAAAAAAAAAAAACGGAGCGGCTCCCTGCGCCCTGCAGCGGTGCAGCGGCGCGGCGGTCTGGCAGGCCCGGGGTGGCGAAGCCGAGGTACCCCTTTGTTGGGCGCGCTACAGATGGTGGCCCAGCGCGGGACTGCGCCTAGGCGGGCGTTGGGGGGCGGGAGGCCAGGAGGGGGAGGGAGGGAGGGGGTCGGGCGGGAGGGGGAGGAGACGGCTGAGCAGCCAATCGGCGCGCAGTCCATCAGCTGACCGCTTTTGCTTACACCAGGTGCACGCCGGCTGCGGGGAGCACAAAGCGGGGCGCACGGAGGGCGCGGGCAGCGAGCGGCGGAGCGAGGCGAGGCCCGTGCGCCCCGGTTTTGCAGCGCTTGCCGGGCGGGGAACCCGGGCCCGCGGCGTCCTCCCAGGCAGCAGCACCCGAGCCACCGCACCCCGAGGCGCCTAGGGCGCCTTTCTTGAGATCTGGTCGTTCGCTGCCCCGCCCTCTGCACCCTATTTCTTCTACCCTCTCTCCCAATCCTGCCTGTCTCTACCGCGACCCCCGAGAACGGAATTTAGCCCAGCCCCACGCAGCAGCTGTTGCTCCTGCGGCTGTCTCTCCTTGCGTCTTGGTGCTCTGCCGGGGGTCCCCCAAGGAGCCAGTGCGCGCTGCGGGCTGGGTGGAGGCGCTGCTCCTATGGTCCTCATCTCCCGCTGCTGTTGCTGTCACCGGCACCCGCTCCGTGCGCACCCCAACAACCCCGCCAGCCGGGCCTTAGGGTAAGTGTCCCCACTAACAGGGCCGCAGCGGGAGGTGTGGGAGGCAGCTGGAGGTGTGGGAGGCAGCCGAGGGGAAGTAGAGGCAAACTTGGCAGCTTGGCGGACCCTACTGGGTTTAAGAAACCTTCGGGATAAGATCGCGGGGCTAAGGGGAAGAAGGGGGCGCGGTTTCTGGAGCTAAGGGGGGAAAAGGAAGTCGGGAACTGTGAGTCTACTTATCACCCTTTTGCCTTCAAAATGAAGCAGGGCGGGGGAGAGCAATAATTGAGAAAGAAGGCCAGACAGAAATGGGCAAAAGGCAACGACTGGAGCTGAGCCCCCGGGATTTTTAGGGACCCATCAGAGTGGGAAAGAGAAGGGAAGGCTTGGAGATGTGAGCAGGGGAATGAAGCTGGGGCCTGGGAAGAGCGTAGACAGAGGACCCAGGGAGTTGGAAATGGGGTCAAAAGGAGAGAAAGAAAGGTGGCAGGTTGAGGGGGAGAGAATGAGGTCTTGGCATGGGCCTCGATGTTCAGAATAAAGAGCAGGGACTGTAATTAACAAAACACTAAGAACACTGAAGTCAGAATACTGGAACGCACTCAACTATGATGGGGTCCAAGAAGGAGAAAACTGTTTTAAGCCTAGAAGCGGCGGCCCCTTAAGGAGGCTTGCCATGGATGTGGGCATTTCAGGGAAGCCTTGACCTCTTACAGGCATTCTGCTCCGGGGTCAGTGGCTAGGAAAGTTTGCCAGCACGTCTCCTTTGTGTTGCAGGGAGAGGGATGTGGGCTGCTGCCAACTGATTCGGTGCTTCCTAGGTTCCTGCAGTCGCCCGCCCGTACCTGAGGGGGAAGTCCTTGGCTGGCTGGGTTTCCCCCGGAAAAGCCAAGCAGCCAAGAGGTGCACTAGGCAGGTTAGAAAGTTCTCTCCGGGACTGTGGCTGGACAGTGGGCATGGTTGTGCAAGCTGCAAGATTCCGTACAAGTACTTGCTCCACAGGGACCTTGCCTGCGGTTTCCACAGCAATAGCCTCAAAGCCGACTGTACAAAGAGTGAGGGATCAGAGTGTAAAAGCCTTTGAGTGTCTGAGCCATGTAGGCAAAAGCTCCTAAATCCAATCCTGTCCTTAGTAAGTCATTCTCGGGCCCAGATAATAAAACGTATGGAATTCGCTGAGGGAACAAATACTACTGACTTGGGTTTTTTCCTGTAGGATCTTGTTAATTTTTTTTTTTTTTGTAGTTCAGTTTACCACAATCATCTAGGCAATTAATATTACTCGTGTATGGTGGTCATTACTTCATTTTTAAAAGCTGGAACTCGAGGAGTGGAAAGTTCACGAAGATTTATACTTTGACCTGTACAAAACTGGAGTCGAAGTGGTATTACTGGCTCTGGGGCATGTGTGTCATGAAGTCTCTAATTTGCATGCAAATGTGAGCGGATCCTGGCAGATGTCTGGCCTCATCCATTCACATGAAGGAATTTGAAAAGACAAGGAGTCTTCAGTTAACAATAGACCTTAAGAACGTGGAATAAAGGCGCAGTGTGAGTTTCTCTGTTTGGGGATTCCATGGCTTGCTGACACCTTTATTCAAGAGCCAAATTTTTAGTGTGGTATTATGTATGGAAAGCTCAGATCCACTTGCTCTTACCTGGCTGGGTATGTGCTTGCTGCATATAGGGAGGGTTTCTCTGCAGGCAGAAACTTTAACCCACTTCTGGTGGCTCAAAGTGATTTCTTCACTGACCCCTCAACTTTTAGAGTTCTTTTCTTTTTTTCATTGAATATTTTTTTTGTCTTGCCCAACATTCGCTCCCTGCCCTGAGAGAGTAATATAGAAAGAGGCAGTTGTCACTGATCAACTTGAAGATCTCACTAGAACAGTCACTGTCCATTTAATCTCATTTGAGTTCCTGAGGTGCTGAAGTGATAGAGTGCAGGTGATGGGTATCCTGTTCCAGCAAGGGGAATGGGCCAGTGTGTGTGTGTGTGTGTGTGTGTGTGTGTGTGTGTGTGTAGAACAGTGAATGGGGCAGGGGGAGGTGGAGTCATTCAATGGACTCCCAAAGCAAAGACCTTTCTGTCTTGTATAATATTAGCTGGTCAGCCATGCTCTTCACCTCCTGACATTGTAAGACTGACGGAACAAAAGCTGGGCGGCATGGGCCACATGTGAGGCTTGCGGTTTTAACCTCTGACAAGCCAGCACCAGGAACTCTTCCTTTGTCAGCCCTAAACACTGTTGAAGGGGGAAAGAAACCTATTCACGGAACAGTGTCTGCCCATGTATTCCATATACTCACCAAAGGAAACATTAAAATACAACAGAAAGACCATATTGCTCCGTAGGGCTTGCTTGGGAAGAGGGGTGAACAACAGATGCTGGCATGCTGTTTCCCATGTTTTCTGAAGTTGCTCTCGTTACGGTTATGATGTTCGGGTCCAGTGCCCTTCATCTTTAAGGCAGTTGACTCCAAGGAGGAAAAACTGAATGGAGCACAATCTGAGCAAGAAGTGTTATAAGCCAAGTTTGCATTTTCTGTCTTGAAGCTTTGCAGAAGTCAGAAAGTAACATCACTGTACTGAGCTCTTATGTGACTCCCAAACCTGATGGAATTGAGGGATGACTATAAAATAAAGGTGGCATATCCAAAGTAAGCCCATATACCCCTTTGTCATAAAAATTATTACAGGATGGTTTTGAACTCAAGTGAAAATGCCACAGCATCAGATCTGGGAACTGTTGACCTTTGGCTTTCCTGGGTGAGATTTTTATTGCACAGGTCTAATGCAGGAAAGATTTGAATGTGCATTCTTTTTTAAATAACAGTAATGAAGTACTTAACTATTAGAAAAGATTACTCTGTTAAATAAAAGAAACTCAAACCAAATCCAACTAAAGACGATGGTTCTGACAAATCAGACATAGGTAAGTCCTGATAGCATCTGTAATTGTGAAATTAACAAGTAACACAAACATAAGAAAACTCACCCTTGCCTGTGTGTAGCGTCTGAAACTACTGGGCTCTTGACCTGAACTTCTCTGTCTATTACAAATATTCTCTCTCAGTGACATATCCGGGGACTATAACAAGTATTTAAAAATCAACTTCTAAGAAATAAATCTGTGGTTCTGGTACATTTTTATTCCCCCACTCAACTGACTATAAATAATCATCAATTATCTTATTGTAGGCTTTTATGCCATCCTAAATAAGCCATATATAAAATATGTATATAAAACAAGTATATAAAACATGGTACATTACAGGGATAGGTGCCATTTTTACTAGATTTTTATGGTGCTTGCTCAAAATGTCTTTTTCAGCTGCAAATAGTTATTCTCTGATTCATTTCAGTACTAATATAAGGCTGTTCAAATATTGTATTTAATTTTTTAAAATTATTATGCTGAACATCTATTTTGGGTTAAGCCAATCTGAAGATAAAGCAGCTTCCATTTTAGAATCATATTTTGGTTTCTGAGAACAATGGAAATATCTTTAACTCATGAATAGAGCTTTGATTAATATTTTATTCAAAATGAAATTAAAGGTATATAGATGAAATCGGAAAAAAACATGTAGTCTCTCTTGTTTTAGCTCAAAGAACAGAATAGAGATAAAGGCTAAACTCAGTAAATGGCAAGATTTTAGAGAGCACGAGTGAATTATTTGTCCTTAAAGTTTTAAATAAAGTTCATTTTAATTCTCTCTTTCTAACATATTACCATTCTGGGTAGATTTTAAATTTAGTTTCCATGCCTCAAAGAACAGCTATAAGCATAATCAATGGTTTAGTGACCTTTCGTTATTCTACCAGTTATTTGGTTGGTGAGTAGGCTGTTAGCAATTATACCTAAGGGATCTGGTATGTCTCTTTTGACCTGTCAACTTTGAGGTTAGTTACTCAGTTGTAACAGAGTGGCTGGGCCAATAGCCCTGAAAGGACTAACTGCCATAATCAGATTGTCAAAAGGATTGTAGAAGCTTCGCCTCCAATATCACAAGTACCGTAAACATTTGACTTGGATAGAATCATCGTAACCCACTGAGCTGAAATATTGCCCCTAAGAAGCAGAGCAAATAGGTGTAAGCTTGCAATACACATCAGAGGTCCTGTCCACCCTAATTTTGGATGGCGTGCAGAGAAGACAAATGCATTAGGTTATGACACTTTGTTCTGAAGCTATGCAGTAGAGCCTGCATTTCTAGTGCCTTCTTACTTCTACTTACACTCTTTATAGCTCAGAGTTGTGATGTTATTTGAAAGCTCTGATTACTGTAAATGAGTGGTAATCTTCTGACCCAGGCTGTCTTGGTTCATATCTATTATACTATGGGCAGAAATGGACTCCACAGCTGTCACTTCATTTGTGTATGAAACAGACACATTGGTGGCATTTTTTGGGGGGTTACCATAGTTACATTAACAATGTACATGTGACTTGACATCCTTCTATGTGGAAGGTTTTTGTGGCAGATATTCTGTAGATCTGGGACTAAAGTACAACTGTTTAAAGTTTAAGGAACACATAAATTAGTCTGCCACTGTTCTCTGGAGGCACCTTGTCAGTCATAGGACGACGGCCTGCCTGTAGCCATGCTCAGGAAAGGACAATCAAGAGGCTTTACCTAATAGAGATTTCTGAGAGCAGCATTGCTGGACCTCTGAAAGGGGAGAACTGTTGAATATTCATTTGAAAATATTTGGTTTTCCCATTTAGTACAGCCTTTTGTGAGCTAGCATATTAACATAGTCATTTTCAGTTCAGAAGAGGAAACCTGGACAGCCCCAGTACCGGTGCCTACCTCAGTAAAATCTGGGAAAGAAGAACAAGTTAGTCTGTCTTTACGAGCGGGAAGCACACTGTGAGGATCTTCATTTAGGACGACTAAAACAGCTTTGCAAAGAAAGAAAGGTGGCTTAATTGGTTTCATGTCTGTTATTTCCCCCTCTAGGAATAAAGAATATCATTAACCCCCATTGTTATTTCACAACAGTAGTGAGTCTTCATTTGTATCCATAATAATCAGCATAATCGAGTGCAGTGTGCAGTCAGGAAAGCTCAGAGCATCTCCCAGCTCTGGTACTAATGCCGGAACGTATGACCTTCTGGGCGTCCTGCAACCATCCTGCTGCTGCTTCACATCCCTTTCAGAGTGTGGCTGGAAAAAAATCCAGGAAATGTGCTAGATGCTTCTAGGATTGTTACTGCAAAGAACTAGATTTCTGCTCCAACACTGTGGTTTTCTGGATAGCTAATGTTCAAGGAAACAACCTCATCTTTCCTACAAGGTGATTTCTCTGGTCTGTAGTCCTACAGCTAAGGGGATTTATAGTTTTGTTTTTGTTTTGTTTGTTTGTTTTCTTTTTGAAAGAATTCCTGGGGCTGGAGAGGTGTTTCAGAGATTAAGATAAATGGTTGCTCTTGGAAAAAAAAAACCAAAAAACAAAAATCAAAAAACCCCCAGCATTTTCTTCAGTTTACATCCCCAGCACCCATGTGGTGGCTACATCCACCTGTCATTCCAGTTCTGGGGCATCTGATGCCATTTTTTGACCTCCATGGGCACCAAGCACACAGATGGTGGACATATACATAGATATGTATATATATATATATATATATATTCAGATAAAATACTCCTATACATAAAATAAAACAAACATAAAATAATCCCCCAATATTGACAGCATCATACTTCCCGGCCTGATAGACCCTTCTAGAGGAGAGAATTTAGAGAAAGAATCAGGAAGCTGGTTATGATCCCTAAACATCAGTTCACCTGAGGAGTACATTCTGAGCACTAACTACTTGCTGGATGTCACATAAGGGCCTGAACCAAAGTGAAGTTAGCTTGCTTTGTCTGCAGCTCATACACCAAATCCAGCACAATCATTGTGTGTCCATTCTGTATTTTTCAGTGGCCAGAATGAAAAAGATTTTTAAAATGTCATTTATTTACTTTACATCCTGAATGCACTTTCTCTCTCTTCTCCTCTTGGTTCCACTCTCCCACCCTCTTCTCAGACCCCTCAGAAAAGGGGAGCCCCTCCCACCAACTCACTGTCCTCACTGCTTTCCCCCATCTGCCGATAGTACAGCTGCTGTGACACACACTCTGGCTGCTCTTGCACGACTTTGGTTCTCTCCACCATGTAGGTCTCAGGGGTCAAACTCAGAGACTTGGAGGCAAGGGTTTTTACCCTCTAAACCATCTCACTAGGTACCTCTTGCTTTCCTGTCACGAGAGGGAACTTTGTCTATCCTTTTTTGTTATTCGTGTAATGAAAAAAAAATACTCTAAACAGATTTCCACTAGGGACAAACTTCACACAGTTACACAGGGTATGTAGAAAATTGTTAAAATCTATCTTAAAAACAATTGTAAGCATCTAGTGTGTAGAAGACAGGGACTATGGTAAGCATCCTGTGATGCTTAGGAAGGTCTTCCTCAAGCAACAGTTACCTGACCCTACATCAATAGGACCCTGAATGCGAAACTGTCTTCCCATAGACGTTGCCTCTGCCTGCACTGATCTTATATCTAGCTGGGATTCCAGAAAGAACCCTGAGAAGCGAGGAAAGAGGAAGTACAGGGCATATTTCAAGTCATATAATGGCTGTCGGCAAACACTTTGAGAATCATAATGTTAATGTGAAGGATGCCCTATCTGTAGGACAGGCATGCAGGAGACAGTCTGAAGTCCAGTTCCACTGACTGCAAGTAGTATTGTTTACTTGAGGAAAGATTCCTTTAGTGTAAGAAAAACTTCAAACTGGAGACTACGTGTTCGTTCCTTATAGGACTCTAAGTATTCAGAGTCTCTTGAAAACTTAAGAGGTGGAAAATGGAGAGTACATAGTTGTACACAGCACAGCACGAGCTTGCATAGAGGGAAGATGTAAAGCTAAAAATGCCTCGTCTTTGGACTTTCAAATGTGTACAATCATTAACTGCATCTCCCCTGATAGTTGGAGATGGCAAGTATTATCATTCTTTCTTCTTTTTCTCTAATAACTAAAGGAACAAGGACCATGAAGTTTCCTTGTGACCCTGAGCAAGTCACATAACGTATTCCTATGAAACTCTCTAAGGTCACTCAGTGAGTGAAGGAAGAGAAAAGATAACATGGCTCTGTCTGCTTCTCTCACATCCACTACCTCTTCCTCTCTGACTATAGGACAGGTAACCCAATGACAGTGACTCAGCACTGTGGTTCCTGGGTTACCAAACAAAGTCAAGACCTCAGTGAAGAGGATTCATGCAGAGGAATTGAAACTGGGCTTACCACCACCTGCTGACTAATCTGGTCCTCTCTCTCAGGCCTTAATCTGACTGTAGCAGCTTAAAAAATATCAGGGACAACCCAGGAAAAAAAGGTCATAGTAGAGTGATGGTGGGGTTAGAAAATGTGGAAAAACAGAGAGAGGATTGTCTACTGAGAAAATGTGCAACAATGTGTAAAATAGATAGATAGATAGATAGATAGATAGATAGATAGATAGATAGATGGATGGATGGATGGATGGATGGATGGATAAGATAAGATAAGATAAGATAAGATAGATAAATTTCTTACCTCTCTTTCTCTCTCTGTATGTGTGTGTACGCATACACCCGTGCTATGGCATGTGTGAAGCTTAGAGAACAACTTTCAGGACTCAGCTCTCCTTCTATGATGTAGATCCCAGACATCAAACTACCCAGATACTTTAAGAACTGCTTTAACTTGTAGACGATAACGTGAAGGAAAGGTCAGAGCCTTGGCAGCAGACACCTTTATCTGCTAGGTCACCTTGCTGGCCTCAGTTATATAGCTTTCAGGATTTGTCTGTTTCTTTTCTTGGACGGGGGGGGGTAGCACAGCATTCTTATCAGAAAATGAAGACCAAGATGTGCATGCATGTACACAAGTGTATGCATATGTACTTGTGTATACACACAGAAACACATGGAGATAAATTCCATACTGAAAAGCTTATGCCTGTTTATTTCCTGTTAATAAGACTGTTACATCTTATTCAAGTGAGTTTTGAAGAGAGCTTTCTCTCAAGACCATAAGGTGTGTTGGCCCTTCGCTTCTCTTGGATGATCTAATGTTTTCTTGGGAGAAGAGAGCTGAGCAGTGTGGCCACTCAGCAGTTTGTGCATTCTCTGTGATGCACATGATCCTAAGTAAGAGTTACGTAGGATTCCTGCCACATTCTGAGTGTTCCAGGACACCAAGGGAATCTACATCAGCTTATCAGATGAGTTATGGAATCTGCATTCTCATTAACTCCTCCGACCATCACAGAACAACCAAGGACAATGAAATAACCATCACTGGATTTCTGTGGCTTGCTATTGCTGATTAGGTTTCTGAGCTTTGAGCATGACAGGTAAGACTCAATCCCCCAGACGACCAGTTAACTTTGCTTTACTCTGTGGGGACCCAGCTCAGCTCCTCATGCACTCACAAACTCATCATTTCTTACCCAGGAGGCCAGCTGAGACTTCAGAGATATTTTCAGGAAAGCACGAAGTGTATGCACAGATTTTCCATATGGAGTATTTTTCTTTTCTTGTATGAAGGATAGCAACGTCAAAACAGACTCCTAGTGAAAAAGTTTTCAAATGGCTGCACTCTCAACAGCTGAGCAATGGAATGAGAGATTGGGTCTATGCAAATGAGATGCTTAGTAACTGGAGGGAAAATATTACAGAGGGCTTCTAAATTATGTCCCCAGAGTTCATCATTTCCCCTAACACACCAGAGTAGTAGGAGAATGATAATAATCGCCAATATTAGTTTTCAGCTTCTGCAGTGTACCAGGAAAAAACACAAACACTTATTATATACATTAACTTATTTACAACTGTTATATATATTGTTTAACAACTGTCACATAGATCCTTACTTTACAGCTTTTTGGGAAACAAATGAAGAAAGTGCTAAATAAGTTGCCTTAAGACATACAGCTAGTGTGGACTTAATACATATTTGTTGGATGAGGGGATGGATGGATGGATGATGACTTAGATTTTCAAAGAAAATTTTTTTTATTCCAAATATAACATTTATGCTTTCTGGCCAAGGCTTTTTAAAGACCCTTTTCTTAAAAATGACTCACAGAACAGGTGAACGGCAGAGTCAGGATGTGAACTTGGGTCCATCTCACTGTAAATCTTCACCATTGAAGCACTTACTGTGTCTCTTCCTCTTTAATTGCAGCTCTGGAGCAAAATGACTGCATTAGATGAACTCCAGTAGCCCTTCTATACTCTACAAAATTCTGCAATTTCACATAAGTAACATTTAAATGAAATATTTTATTGCTTTCAATTTTTAAATCTAGTTTCATATTTTACCTACCTAATAACTGTTGAACAGTCCTTTAAAATGACGTTGAAATTATTAGTCACATATTTTTAAAGTACATTTAAAGTAATTTGAATGCATTTTTGAAGATTATGTTCTTCTGATCATGATTATCACAGTGTATATTGTTAATTATCATTGACTCAGTTTTGGTTTCTAAAAATTGACAACTTAGGGGTTGGGGGGTGGCTCAGTCTATAAAGTGCTTTCTGTGCGAACTAAGGACCTGAGTTTGGACCCCAAGCACCTATATATAAGCAGACAAGATGTTGGCCTGCATTTTAATTCCAGAGCTGAGAAGGCCGAGACACCAGGATACCTAGAGCTTGTTGGTCAATCACTCCAGCTCAGTCAGTGAACTCCATGTGAAAGAGCCTGCCCCCCAAAAAATAAAGTGGAAAGCAATAGAAAAAGACATCCATCTGAACTTTGACCTCCATATTTATAGGCACAACTCATGTGCATGCATTCTTCCACATGTAGGCACATACATATGATCAGGTACACACATACACCACCAACCACACAACTTGTAAGCACCATTCTGTTACACACAGAAAAGGCAGATGTAAAGCATTTAATGTTGAGAAGAATTACTGTTTATAACATTTGCAGAGGTAAGTTGCAAATCATGAATCATGGGAAAAGGTGCTGAATGATTTTTTTTTTCAGTGCTTCAAGCTGAAAGCAGTGTTTAAAACATCTACTCGAGCTGTTTCTAAAGACTGAAAGACTGTTCTCCTTCGGTCATGAAAGTGATCAATCAGAACAGCATATTGGCCAGTAACTGAGTGTTTAAGAATGTACAGTCCAAAGTCAGTGGGGTCAGGGTAATAACAAGGCAGTTCCTAGAATCAGGAAAAATTAGTTTCAAAAAGCCTCTGAGGTGTGGAGGTATCTTCTTGAGCCTGAGTAACCGTGTCTGCAAATTGGGGGTTGTGGTGGTAAAACCTGCTTTATTCCACCAATATGCATTCAGGTAGCATATAGTAAATGGTCCTTAGTCTAGTGTAGCAGCACATGGAAGAAAAATTATTCTAGAAACTGACCTTTCCACCTGCTATATGTCAGCATTCTCAGGATGCTAATTCGGAGAGAAGAAATTAAGGGACAAGAAGATCCAGACTGTGAAGTCCCTGACTCACACGGTTGTCACTTTTTGTGGCAGAACGTAAGAGAGCTTTATATTTAAGGACTGGCAAACAGATGCATGCATTTGAGCCTTTGTTGTTATTATTTCCAGATCATATCTTGTCCTAGTCTATTTCCTGTCTCTATAACAAAGTGCCTGAGCAGTGTATTTAATAAAGCTGATTTGACTTACCACACTAGTGACTAAAAAGTCCATGTAGCATGATGGGGTTACTAACCACACTGTGGCCCCCTCATTGTGTGACAACATGGAGGAAAAACTTCCATGGGAACTGTTGAAAATGAGGACATAAGAAAAGTGAGCCAGTAAAGGTGAGCTGGCTTCATAGAAGCCATTCCCAGAGGAGACTGGGTAACTTCACAGCCTCTACCTCCTTACAGCTAGCAGATTTTCATTTGCACATGAAAGGGTAAATCTTTGAACTTCGGTGTGATGGAGACGAGGATCATTTACAAAGAACCTTATACACATTGTCTTGTTTATCTCATAAAAGTGATGTTTGACAGTGGATGACTTTGCTAGCTTTTGGCAGAATTCATACATGCTCTTAGTTCTCTTATTCTTACTCCCAGATTGTCACCTGGCTACCTTTGTAATATGAATATGAGAGGGGCATGTGTGGAACCCTGGGAAGTAAACATTGTAGATGTGGGGGAGGGGAGAGAAAGGGGGAAACTGAGACAAGGAACTTGCCCAGCGAGTGTCAGTTAGTAAATATGGAAGAGCAGGAACGCTCAGCCCTGTTTTTCTCCAGGCTGAGTAACTCATGATGCCTTTGCGTTTCTCAACTCTCCTCCTTGTCCTCACCTCAAGTACAGAACATGCTGCCTTGATTTAAGATTATTTATTTATATTGCAATAATGTCATCACTACCACACAGCTCCATAGGGGAAAAGCCTACAGCTTAGTCTCTGGCCCCTGGCACCCATAAAAGCACTTGGCATGGGGGGAAATGCACTCAGCAAATATTCAGTGAGTAGGAGAAGAGATTTCCATAGCCTGTCTGTTTCATTTTGCCAATACTGCATCTTTTAAACAATGTTTGGTTATTTCCTCTATACTTGGGTAGAAGACTAGTCGTTCATATGCATGCATTATACTCCGATGTTAGTCTCTCTCTCTCTCTCTCTCTCTCTCTCTCTCTCTCTGTCTCTCAGAGAGGTTGTTATAGAACATTGAACTCAGTTTGAGAAAGCTTTCATGATATTATTACTAAGGAGTGTTATTAATCCAAGTATTCATAACATGAACACAAGATAGAAGGGATATGTGAGAGATATGTAAAATTACTCAGCATTATTTCCATCCTAAATGAGCTTCCAGACTCAGTGGAGAGATACAGTGAGTGGGAACAAGGTAAAAAATTAAGTGACCCTCTGTAGTTACTCTCGAACATACCAGAGGAGAAGGTGAGGCCAGATGCATTTAGTTTTGACTCTCCGCTATCAAACATGCTGCCTGTGCAGTCTTGGTTGGTTTTAAAAGACTGCTTTTTCCCACCCTCTCTCATCTGCAGATAAGAGTATATATGGGAAAGAACTTGGCACGGTTCTCACAGCATGGCAGTCTGCAGTTCAGTCACTTGGCAAACAGTGACAGCACCACTTGTGAGCAGATTCTTCCTTCCCCATAAGCTGGGCAAAGCGGTTGATACAGTCTGCCTTCCCATGGGGAACTTGCCAGCCGCTGGGAGAGAAAAGTAACAGTCATCACCCAAGTAAATATGAAATCCTGGCTGTGTTAAGTCCAGTAAACATGGGGCCTGAAGAATATGGCCTGGATATAGCTAAGAGAAGAACTCTCCAAACGGTTATCTTTGAACAGAAACCTGTAGGACGAGTTAGCCAGGCAAAGGATGTGGAGCAGGGAGAAGTTTGCAATTGAAAGCCCAGAGATGAGGCATAGCTTGGTGGGGCTGAGGAACAGGAGATAGTAGTGGGACTAAGACTAGAGAAGAAAGAGCCTGGGAAAGAAGGGTTTGAGGTACACCAAGGAGAGGTGGCACTGGGGAGATAGCTGTGGAAGCTTGTGGACCTGAGTTCGGATCCTCAGCACCCATGTGAAAACCAGGCAAGCCATAGCTGGGCACAGCTGGAACCTGGGAGGCAGAGACAGGCATACCCTGCAGGCTTTCCTCACTAGCTGGATCAGTGAATTCCAGGTCCAATCAGGGACCCTGGCTCAAAAGCAAAAAGGTAGACGGAAAGAGAGGAAGGCACTCAACGTCAGCCTCTGGTCTCTAGTGTGCATGCATGAGTGTGTGCGTCTGTGAACAGGTATGCACAGATGCATACACCACATACAAAAAAAAAACAAAATGGATGGTGTGTGGTCCTAGGAGGGGAAAGATTAGAAGGTTTGAATTGCTCAGTAATAAAATAGCATGGAGTCCTGGCTGGCTGTGTGGCATGCCAGTGTCTGACATGTTTGATATGCCATATTTTCAGCTCCAAGAATGAAGGTTACACAGGGTAGGAGGACTCTTCTGTATTATGTGTGGCCTAGTGTGCATTAATTAAGTTACTTGAATCTTGATTATCAGAAAGCAAGCCATAGGATTGAAAGACTGGAAAGAAAAACGAGTGTCAAAAAAGCAATGTCTTTTAAGTTAGCTTCCTTCTTTTGACTGATTTTTGTTGCCTTCCTCCCCTCTAAAGCATTTTCCTTTTCTTATAGCTGAGGGTCACAGGAGTTAACTGATGAGCCATCACCTCTGTTGCCCACAGGGCATAGTTTCTTAATAGTAATTTGGAGTTATCTCAAAATACTCTCATGCACATGGCTCATGCATGAGATGTCATTCTTCCCTTGGCTTCGTCTTATATTACTAAGAGAACAGAGCCTGCTGGTGAGGCTCCAAGCTCCTCTCTGAGAGATTTGTGAAGAGTATCTTCCTTGCAGCACTAATGACCAAAAAGGTAGTCATTAGTGATTAGTCCTCAGTGACAAGATCCACTTCCCTGTCCAGTCTCTGTCACTGTGGTTCTCAGTTCACATCATCACACTGAATGAGCGGATTGCCCTTGTAATATTTTTATTTTCACTGTTGTATCTACTTAAAATGATAATCAGATAGTATCACCAAGCAGTTACCTTAGGAGATGGTAGAGGTACAATCAGCGTGTGGGGTGTGTGTGTGTGTGTGTGTGTGTGTGTGTGTGTGTGTGTGCGCGCGCGCGCGCGCACACGCGCTCATGAATGTATAGAAGGAAGAGTTGGGAGGAAGCTCTGTGTGAACTTTGGTGCGCATGTGTGAGTACACGCCAGAACCATAGGACTACCAGTCTTCTCTCAAACAATGTTTTAGACAGAACCTGGTTGACCAGGGACTCCAGGGGTCCACCTGTCTCTGCCTCCCTGATGCTAGGATTACAGATAGCCACCAACCATGCTTGGCTTTTAAACACAAAGCTACATAGTTCTGGTGGATCAAACTCTGGTCCTTGGACTTACAAATCAAGCACTTTCCTGACTGAGTTCTCACTCCATCTTCCTGCTCAGTCATTTTTAAGCAATTTTGGATATCTTTTATACTTTCAACTCGTGACCCTTTTGTTACTCATCTTTTCTTCCCTTCCCTCTTGAGATCTTATGAAGGGTCCTGCTGGATCTTGATGAAGTAATCGCCCATATTTCAGTCTCAGTATGGGAAGTGAGAATAATCTCACTCCAAAATGCTGGTTGTCTACACGCAAATGTCTGCTCCATAGTGTCTGCATCCAGAATTAAGTGCATCTATGTGACAGAGTTTGCTTTCTGCATATGAAGCCACCGTGAGGTGGCCCACCCGGGAGGGGGACAGAGCAGGAAAAACCTAGGCCTTCATTCCCCACACTCTATCATTCCACTGGCAACTCATTTCACTTCCACAAATGTCCTTGCCTTGCTCTCTGCAAGCCTGAGAACCACCTCCATCACAGGTGACCCCGCATTTTATGACTCCTCCATCTTTCACACCTAGTCAGCTGTAGTGCCTAATAGATGCTTCTGGAGTTGCCGTCCCTAAACGTTACTTAGATGTGGCCTTCCTTTGGTACTATCACTGCCCCCTCCCCCAGGCCAGGGCTGCTTACGTTTTCATTTAGCTTGTTGTAGAGGCTTATTCCCAAAGATGGATATTTAGTCTACCTCCTCCCCTCGACCTTGCATGTAGCCAGTGGACTGATCCTTATTAGAGAAATAATCCCATGGTTTTGCCAATAAGAAGTAAGTGAAAATGCTTTGGCAACATTTTAAAAAGCACTGTATATACTCTTCTGGACTCTCATACCTCTCATTGCACGACCTAAATCCCCTTCAGATGACGTAGTTCCTGTTCCATACAAGTGTTCCAGGTGTCTGCTTTGGCCTTTAACCAGTAGATTGCTATTCACTGGTGAGCAGCTGACTCTCTTTCCAGATGCCCCAGTTTGTAGGCTCTGAGGCCACCCGTGTGTCTGTGAACTAGATTTGGAAAGACACACTCACGGTTAGTTCAAAATAGCACTACTTTGCACACACCCTCCCTCTCTGAAGAACACTGGGCAGCTCCCTCTACTCCCTGCCCCAGAAGCGTTGCTCAGTAAATTTCTCTCTATGATGCCTGTACATTTGGGGTGCATGGAGTACCTTTCACTAGCACGTGTTGGTAGTTTATCAGCACCAGGGGTTTTGCTAACGTGGTGCTCCCCAGGCTTTTGAGACGTAAAAGCCACAAAGTTTTCTGTTTGCAATCTTAGCCATCATGCTGGAACCTAATTCTGGATTCTCCAAAACATGTGAGTGATTTTCTGGTTTTGTTTTTAAAATCCTGTGGTTGTTATCCAATTTTAAATAATATTTTGAGGAAGAGTAAACATTTTCTCAGCCAGGCTTAGTAATGCAGGCTTATAATCTGAGGCATTTAGGAGGGAAAGGCAAGAGGATCGCCAGTCCAAGGTCAGCCTGGACTACAGAATGAGTTCAAGAAAAGCTTAGGGAAATCATGTCTAAAAACATTTCTAAAAATATTGGAATATAGGTCAATGGCAGAGCACTTGTGTATCATGTGCAAGGCCTCATGTTCAATCCCCAGAATATACAGGAGTGTATATTCCTTCCTTGTTATTCCTTCCTTGTTATAACCATTTGAATTACTTGAATATCCCATAGATTAATCTGTCCTTAAACCTAAAATCCTGTATGATGCATGGTTATCTTGGATTGTATCAGATGACAATGCATATTTTGTTTGGTTCAGTGCACAAAAACAAAGAGAAATTAATTTTTGTAGTTAGGATATGTCCAACTGTGCTAATTGTGGTAATGTTTTCAACTTGATATGGTTTAAAAGAAGGAAGGAAGGAGAAATAGAAATATATGTGGTTTCATACACAGTTCCTTGCAGGCTCTTCAAGATTCTTCCTCAAAGTCTCCTGTTGTACCTGAGTTTATTACTGATTTTCACACAAACCTACTGAGGAAGAGATTGGTTTTGTTGTGTTTCTCTCCCAGCAATGGCTTGATCCTCAAAGTTTCATGAAATGACATGGTTGTTTCAGAAGAAGAAAGTTAAGGACCCATTGAGAGCAGCAGAGAAAAGGGGACAGTCTGTATTAGTCAAAATGGTATGTTATTAACAAAGAACCCTTTTATTTAAGAGGTAACTTTAGTTTGTGCATCATTACTAAAATGACTTTTATTTTTAAAGTTCAAAATGTTAACTGTAATTTCTATTAGAAAACTAAGGGTTGGGTATGTAATAAATGTGATCTTCTAATAACATTGGGTTGCTTTATAGTTTAATGGCTAAGAATTATACTGCGGGCATTCAAGGATGATTATTCTTTTTACTTACAACTTAATAAAACTCATGAATTGAGGAGAATGCACGGAAAGCATGATTTGTGCTGCCTGTGGGCATGTTAATGTTTTCAGCTGTTCCCTTGCACCATCTGATTAGAAAAGACCTTAACTGCATTATGAAGGACCAGCCACTAAAGTGCTCTGGTGGGTTTATGGTGCCCAGGTCATCCATCCTCTGAGCACTTTTTGAGTACTGGACCATTAATTTCAAATGCATATAAAGATGGGGGACACATCTGTATCAAGGAGATTCTATAATAAGAAATGGTTTCAAATTCATAGAAGTCGTTTTCACCTGATTGTACTTTGCCAAAAACAATTTAAAACCCTGATTAACAGAAATTCTAATTAACTATATACCCCCTCCACACATACACACACACACACACACACACACACACACACACAGACAGACACACAGGTCTACTTTTGGAAGAAAAAAAGGCAACTGGTGAGAAAATAAGTTAAAAACAAGGGCTTTTGTTAATATATATATATATATATATATTCACACACACATTAGGATTTCATTATCAAGGTTTTGAAAAAAATATGTTAAAAATAAACTTATAAAAGAGAAGAAAGTAAATATTAATGATTGAAACTACAAGCTTTCTAGGAAGCTTGAGCTAACTAGAAATTTAAAATTTCAAATTTCCTGAGCCTGCCATTTATCAAGATTTTTACACTAGAAGTTCGTTTTCTTTTATGTAACAAATGGAGCACTACAAAGTATCCCAGTGAGCACTGAAATCCAGTTAGACCTTTGAAGCTAGAGCTATCATACAAAATGCTAAGAATTCAGAAGCTAGGAAACTTGGCTCAAATTCACCCTTTCTCCTATTTGTTATGGGAATTCCGACACTTCAAAGGTTCCCCAAAGAAACAGAACCAAGGGCAGACAGGCAGATAGATTCTAGGTAGGTAGGTTGATAAACGATAGAAGATAGATAGATAGATAGATAGATAGATAGATAGATAGATAGGTCTCCAAATAAACAGTACCAAAAGAGTAAACAGACAAATAGATGATAGATAGATAGATAGATAGATAGATAGATAGATAGATAGATAGATAGATGATTGATCAATTGATTGATTGATTGACACCTAGATAATAAACATGAGATTATGGGAATTGCCTCAGGATTCTGGAGGAGCCTATATCAAGTCAAATGGCAAACTGAAAACAGTCCCAGTGCAATGGGTGAATTCCCCACCCCACCCCCACTCTATGGTTTTGGCCCTGCCTATCCACCGACTTTGGCCGTCAGGATAATACAGCCTTTCTCGGAGTACTGGCATATAGCTTTCTTTATTCTCTCAGTGCGATAAAGTGACACAGTTCTTCCCGTCCTATTAGACGAGTTATATAAAAATAGCTTAGAAGAGGCATTGGAAATTAAGTTTATTTTAAGAGTTCACGACAGCTGGCTTTGTTTTGCTGCTTTAAGATATACAGCTCAATGTGCTGGCTTCCTCTCAAGCCACAGGGCAGCTGCTGGCATCCACCTCAACAGTGCTGTATGTAACCTTGGACAACAGGAGAGTTTATGCCGGAGATTGCGTATGATTTCACACATAAGCCCCTCAATGGCTTGGTTGTTGTTTAGAGATAAGGTCTAATGTACTGCAGGCTGGCCCTGGACTTGTTTTATAGTCTAGGGCTATGAACTACTGCTCTTCCCTGCCTTCACCTCCCTCATGCTGGCATTGCAAGGATGCATTGGTTTACCTGGTTTGTGCAACACTGAAGATGGAACTTGAGGTTTCATGAATGCAAAGCAAGCAATCTACCAGCTCTACCGACTAAGCTATAGCCCCAGGCACCCTCTTCAGATTTAAAGAAATACTTTCATGTGGAAGAGATACAGTCTTGACTTTTTTTTTTTAAGTTTGGACATTTGAACATTTCAAGTAGCCACGTTTTAGGGAATGGCATATCAGAGCTATACACTCCCATCTCATTGGATACATCATTTCAAAAAAAAATTTAAAAGTTAAAAATGTCACATTAAAATGATAGGAGACAGTGCAGAACCCTAGTAAAGCAAAGAAAAATATGCAACAAATAAATATAAGACTGGTATTTTTGGTGAGGAGAGTATTTTCACTACTTCAGGCAAGTCTTTAATTCCGCCTTGGAATGTCACTAAATCTCACACAGTCTACTGGAGGTGTCCAGCTTGGTGAGGCTGCAGAATTCTATCGCTTGGCATTAACAAGCTATACATGACATTTTCTGTATCGACCATGGTGAATCTTGTATTTGCTTCTTGTAGGTGCTTCTATAGTGTTGAGTGTTCAAAGTTATTGTGGCAATCAGCTCAACCGTCATATTTATTTAACAGAGCACAGTGAAAGCTGTGTCCATGTCCAAAGTGAAAATACTAAGTATTATTCCGTGAAGAATTTAAAGTAATGAAGCTGTCCTTCCAGGCGTATTAATGTTGCCAAACTAAAGATGTAGCATTTATTTAACATTTACTCAGGCTGCTAATTAGAAAGCAATTATTTCATGTAGACATATTACAAGAAGAGAATTAAAATAATCTGTAAAAGACTAAAATTAATTGGTTTCATGATAGTTTTTATGCCACTGTTCTTGCTAAAAGCAACAATAAAAATAGCCCAGTTGTTGGTAGCAGTTCTGTTCTGTTTAGCCTCCTGTCAGTTTCTCAACTCAATAATCTTAAATTGCTTCTTTAATTCAAGGTATGCAAATAGCCCATTTCTTTCAAAGGAAAAAAGAAAAACTTAATTGTACAAGTGATTTAACCAGGAAGTAAAAGAAAATTTTCTTTTCCTGGTCCTTCTTTAAGGGGTTTCGGAGCTGTACCTGGTGGGTGGCTTTCAAAGTGTTGGAAGAAAGTGGTTTGGACAAGGAGTAATTACTGGTGTAGGTTATGAGAATGGAAACGGTAGAGATCATTGAGTGCAGGAAGCACTGGAAATGAAGAACTGTGTTTCCTGTCACCACCCAGAAGAACTTCAGACAATGCAGAGCACAGAGCCCTTTCCTAATCGGTAGTGGGTAGTGGGAGTTTCTCGGTGGGAGCAGGCACATAAGGACAGTCAGTGCCTTAAGTATTAATAAAAATGAGTATCATAGAAAAGTAATTTACATGGCCTTAAAGTAATTATTATGTGTGTTAAAACCACACGCGTTATTGCTTCCCTAAGGCTACTATGTCAAAGCACCACAAACTGGATGACTTAAAACAATAGAAATTTATTGTTTCACAATTCCGGAGACTAGAGACCAAGATGAAGCTGTTGGAGCGTGTGCAGGCTCCTGCTAGCTTGCCCCTTTCCAGCTTCTGGGGACTTGGCTTACAGATCCTCGTTGTTAGCACAGTACTCTCCCTGCTCTTCTCATCATCATCTCTCTTCCTATAGTACCACCATGGGGTCAGCAGGCAAATGTGCCTGCCACCAAGCCTAACTAATCTGATCTCAGTCTCCAGGGACTCATGCGGTAGAAGGAGAGAAATGACTCTACAAGTTGTCCTAGACATACACTTGTATGCACATGTGCAAACACACACACACACACACACACACACACACAGACATGCACACACTAAATAAATGTAAAAACATGATTTTAAAAGCATAGTCATATTGGGTTCGTAGCCCATCCCTTTCCAGTCCCTGCTTTTCTCAATTAATTGTATCTGTAACCCAGTTACCAAAAACGGTCACCATCTAAGATCTTTAGGAATCCACTTAGCACACCTGGACAAAGTCTAGACATGTGCATGTGTGACCTGGGCATTCTACATATGTGGTCTCACTGCATCCTGTCACAACCGACTAGGAAAGGGCACTCCCCCGGGGAGTCATGGAGACTAGGAAGCCAACACACGTTGGTCCAAGTCTGTCCTATTTCATGCTGTGCCCTCTCTGGTATTATATTTTCCTGGCCCCTCCCTGTTTTGACTACTGGCAAGTAAAGAGATAATTTCCAGAGTTCCCAAAAGCAATTTCCATCTTTCTTATGTAGTGTGTGTGTGTGTGTGTGTGTGTGTGTGTGTGTGTGTGTGTTTGTATGTGGTCAGAACCATTTCTGAGTACCCATTCTATGCCACAGTCTTCTACTATACCCTCTTCTGAAGACACCATCACAAACAATTTTTAAATGTTTCAGGAAGCCTTCCCTTTGGGATATACAGAGAGGCATGACATACAGTATGGAGCTTCACAGGTTTTCCTAGGGATATTTATTTTCAAATATTCCATCACAAAAAGCAATGGTGGCCTTCAGTTCTTGACATGAGAACATCTCAGTTCTGGTGAAGACTATGCTTTCCTCATCCCAAGAGTCTGGCAAGAGAATTCTTTTCTTAGGATTTTCAATTTCCTTCTAATTCAAATAGCGAACTTCTTTTTTGAGAATTTCACATATGCCTATAATATATTTTGATCAAGTCTCTCTCCTATTCCCTCCCTTCACTTCCCCTCTTTTTCACGCCTATTCCTCTTCCTTCATTCTCCCACCACTGCTTCTGCTCAATTTCTTGCATTCTGTTTTAAAGCTACCAAGTCCACTCAGTGCTTCCAGTAAGCACATGGACACAGGGCCATGTATTGGAGCATAGACAGACTCTCAGGACCCAGTAGGCACTGCCCTTAATAGAATGACCAGTCTGGGAGTGTCCCATATGTCTTCACCAGAACTGAGATGTTCTCATGTCAAGAACTGTAGGCCACCATTGCTTTTAGTGCTGATGTATTTGAAAACAAATATCCCTAGGAAAACCTGTGGAGCCCCGTACTGTATGTCCTGCCTCTCTGTATATCCTAAAGGGAAGGCTTCCTGAAACTGTTTTAAAATATTGACTCTTCCTTACCTGGCAGCCAGCAAAATTGTCAATGTTGCCAGGTAAGGGAAAGTCAGTATTTTTCAGTGACGTGAGCCTTGAGTGTCTGCCCATGCTTTAGTAGACGGCCCTGTGTCCACACATTAACTAACAGCACTGAGTGGACTCAGTAGGCTCTAAAACAGAACACAAGAAATTGAGCAGAAACAGCTGTGGGAGGGTGAAGGATTGTCTCTCTGTGCATACGCCGACTAGCTGACGGTCTTCGTGTTCATCACCATCTTGTTCGGATAAAGATGAGTACCTTCAGAGCAGTGTGATGCTGCTCCCTTTTAGCAGTGTCTTGACTTTTCTGTTTTTCTTTCATGTGCTTCCACCGACACCTATCTCGTTGAGCCTTTGTTCTTTGTAGTGTAACAGAGGCAAAACGTCTAATCAACGGAAGACTGTCTCCATGTATTCTGTGACCCTCCTTGTTGTGTGAGCTCACATTTATTGGACACTCCCAGTCTGGTCACTCTGTTGAGGACAGTGCCTACTAGGATGAAGAAGCATACCCCTGCACTTCTCAATCATTGTATAAACATGAAGTTTAGGGCACCTCTGAGTACATGTGTAATAGAGACAGGACAAAGCCAAGTTTAGCTACGTCTTTGCAGACACTGGGATCCACCCAGCAGCCTGGGAGATGCTCTGAGCCTGAGTAGTGTCTGGGCCAAGTCAAACCGAGACAGAAGAAGGTTGAAGCAACTTAGTGCACACGTCAGCCCTCTGTGGCACTTTCACAAATACGTATGTATCTCCAGAACCCATCTGGATGTAGTTCATCAAACATTCATGAGGCAAAGGGATTCACAGCCTTAAAATGATCCTGGGTTAATGAACAGCTGGATTTGGGGAGTGATAGCCATGCTGCCTGCAATGGTAGTTGCTGGTCACATCTGGTTATTTAGATCTAATTGAAGTCAATTAAAATAATATAAAGCATAAACATTCCATTTCTTATTTCCAGCAGACACATCTCAAGTATGGAATCAGCACTCAAGAGCTGCCATGCCGGGATATGTACATACAGAATGTTTCTGACATGGCAGGGAGTCACATTGACGGAGCAGGGAGGTCACAGGCTGGCATTTCCGGTTTCTTTTCAGAGGACCCACATAGTCGCTCCTCCCTTTCGACATGTCTTGTCTTCTAGAATCACTTGTATTTTTGTCCTATTTGTTCTTCATGAGAATATAAGCTCTCTAAGGGCAAGATCTGGTGCTCTTGGCCCAGTGACATCATAAACAATGAAGATCTTTAAGTCAGATTCAGTGAGTACCATCGTGATGGATTTACTGCATGCACACAGACGTCAAATTTCAGCAGAGGCTGAAAGAAAAGGGCGGATCAGAGAACAAGTTTCCCCCAGTCACAAGTGTATGTGGATGGGGGCCAAATCTGTATTAAATTGAAAGATGTTTGTTTGTTCTGTAAGAAAAGGCTTCTAAGAGTATCTGCAGGTTAAAAAATGATTCTGTACCTCTAAGGGATTCATCCTATCTTTTCACAAACCAACAGGTTAATCCCCTTAGCTTACTTGCTTCCATCCAGAACAGTTAAGATGTTTGTAGGAGATAGGGTAGATTTCCATCTCTGGCTACTGTTGTTGGTTTGTTTGATAAATGGGTAGAGAATGAACTTGCTGAGAACATTACTTTTCCCAACCAGAAACGTGAAATACTTTGTCTTTCACCCAACCTCTCTTGTAACTAAGAGGCCGGTAAAGGCACTTTAACATAGAGCATGCAAAGGAGACTTCACTAAAGAGACTTCCCACTGGTCTACAAAGTTGAAATCCTAAATAACTAACATGTGAAGATTTAATTCACATTTTATGACTTGTTTCTTATTTTCAAAATAATGGCACTTTGCAAATGCATTCTGAGAGTGAATTGGGAAGGGGAAGATTGGGCTTTCAAGAGGCAAATACCCAAATTTACATTACCAGTAATTCAGGGATATACCAAACCCCATAGGGTTACAGTATTTTTAATATTACTAATATTAATTACATAATATTACTACTATGGACCATTTTTATGAACACATTTTTATGTGCATTTGTTTTTTGCCTGCATATATATCTGTGTGAGTGCCTTGGGTCCCTGGAGTTACAGACAGTTGTAAGCTACCTTGTGGATGGAGGGAATTGAACCCTTGTCCTTTAGAAAAGTAGCTGGTGTTCTTAAGCATGGAGTCATCTCTCCAGCCCCCAAGAGTTAATCTTAATTCATGGAAAGATAGCAAGATGACCTTCTTAAGACCTGCTCAGGAAAACAATGGCTTATACCTGTTTATTATGATAAAGTAGATTTAAATTCTGGGGCCTGCCACATCCCCAGCTTGAGTTCAGTTGAAACTAAACAGGTTTTGCTCTACAATGTTAATACTATTGAAATATCTAGGGATAGAGAGAACCCCAGGTTTGTTGTGATTTGCTAAGATAAAATAATCTGGGAAGAATCTGAATTGCCTTCAACACCTATAAGATGGACCCACCAAAAAACAACAAAACAAACAAACAAAAAAACCCAGTCTGTTCTTTTAGAACTTCACAATTTGTCCATTCACTTGACTCAAATTGATGTCCTTTGGGAACATCAAATGGCTGTGGGAGGTAATGGAAGATTACAAGCTTTAGAAACAAAATGGCGGTCTGAGTTCTGTCTCCATCACATTCTAACTGTATCTTTACAAATAGATCACTTGGAAGCCCAAAGCCCATGTATCAGTCAGTTCTTGAAGTATTCCCACCTTCCTATAATACTGTAAGGGATAAATAATATGCCAAACAAGTGTAAAGTAGAAAAAGAGGAAAAGCTATTGCAGATAATTTTCAATACACTTGCAGGAAGAGAAGACACTACCCTGCAAATATAGCATGTGACTTGGATCTTCTATGAAGAACACTCTAAAGGAAATTATGTTGTAGAAATTCTGTCTGCTTTCTGCCAGACACTGCTTAAGACATGTTCTTTCATTTAATTCTCATAACATATATGTGAGGTATGACTACGAATGAGCTGTAATTGTGTCCTGTTAACAGAGAAGGAAGCCAAGAGGCAGGAAAGTAAAGTAATTTGTCTTTTGTGCATTGGTTAGTGTTAGAATATGAACCCATCTCTGCCCTCTTCTCGAGACACCTTTGTATTTTCTTTAAAAATAAACAACTAAACTCAATTTTTCTTAAGAAGCCAGCACCATGAGCCATGCCCCCAAGTCATAAGGGATTGCCCATATGGGCTCACAATCTGAAAGAAGCATTATTCCATCTAGGCTCCTAGAGGAGAGAGAATCCCTTCTACATCATCAGCTGAGCCTGAACATCTGCAGGAAAGAGAAGTGTGTCATATGCTCAGAGGTAGAGTCACAAACCAGAGGAAAAGACTCAGATTGCATAACGTTTGGTACAGTACTCAAATCTGCATAGCAGTGTGCCTTATGCTACCTAAGAATTAGAGAGGATTTGGGGCCAGAGAGCAGGAGGTCCTAGGTCCATGAGTTACTGATTCCATAGACGTTTGTCTCTGTGAAACACAAGGACAATTAGTGTACTTTTTCTTGCTCTTTCAAAACCTTATTACAAAGAGAAGATTTGCGGATTTCACAGAATGGAAGGATAAAAATTCAATATTGGATGAACCCATTGGTTTGGCCTCTAGTAAGAGACTCATGGTGAATCACTATAGAAGGAAAAGATCATGTGATATAGCAGGAAATACAAGGTCAGGGTTCAGGCTCAGGCTTTTAAACAACTCCTAAAAGTCAATTATGTCTGAGGGCAGCACCTTCAATGGCCTAAGACCCTCCCACCAGACCCACCCCTTAAAAATTAAAAATATATCTAATATTAAAGCTATGGGATTAAGCTACAAATGGATGACAAACAACATCCAAGCTGTAGCTAATGTTTTTCACAGTATTTGTATTCACATGCATGGGAAGTTAGCTATGACATATTATATTTTTATGAGGCTCTCCAGTCTTAAATCCATGCTGTTTTAAGCCCTCCTTATTTTTCAAATCCTCTTTACACTTCTTTCATTTGGATGTCTATAGTTTGCAACATATGATCAATATATACATTTTAATTTATTCATTTTGACGATTAAACTTACAATAACAAAAAACATCAACAATTATGATCAATTCCTTGACATGTTAAAAAAAAAAAAGAAACAACAATAAACATTGTTTAACTGACCTGACTACTGTTTGCAAATGGTTGGCTATCAGCATTATTAATGGTATCTACTATTTCCCTGATTTTCCTAAGCAAAGATGAAAGGGCAGGTTATGGTATGGGTGGTTCAGAAACCACAAAACTATTCCTAAACTGAATATGGTGTTTCTCCTGTGTTGCTAATACGTTCTTGGTTAGTAGAACACTAAAGGCCAGTAACCTTCAGGAATGGGAATGAAGGAGAATCAAAAGATCAAAAGATCGCTTACAACCTTACCTAAAAAGCCCAAGCTAAGGGAAGAAGTATAGAATTCAGGGCCAGTGAGATGCCTCTGTCAGATGGGTGTTTGCCACCAAGCCTGACATCCAAGGAGGATGACCTCAGTCCAGACCCTGAGAAGAAACCAGCTTCCATAGATTGTCTTCTGACCTGTGTGCAGCATGGCATGCTCCTCCCAAACCCATAAATGTATTTTATTTTTTTAAAGAAATAACGAGGGAGAGGAATTCCATAAAAGGCAGGGTGGCTGGAGATTTGGAGTGAAATCAGAGTTCCTATCCAAATATGTAAACTGAAAACGAAAGGTTGGTTAAGATGCTCCTGACCATCATCCTCCAACTTGGCTTCGCTAGATGTTGCAGGGAAACAGCCTGATTACCTTCGATCAACTGGAGCCCAGTCAGAGTCTGAGGTGACTGCCCTATCCCCACAACTCTTCTCAACCATGCCAAGCCACCCACTCAGATTGGATTCTTGCCAGCTGGCACTGGACTTCTGACTTCTCATTTTTCTTTTGTTATTTCTTTCTTTCTTAGAATTTTCTTTGGTAATTCTTCAGTCCACCCAGACCAGCCCTGCCCTGTTTACCATGCCTGGCCAACACTCCTCAAAGGACTAATGTGCTGGCCATGCCCAGCTCCTCTTAGGAGCTGAATGAATTGTGACCCCAGCTTTTATGCTTAGCTTGGAGACCAGCTGCGCCTTTGAGCTTTTCCCAGAGATGCTGGCTGAGGCTGCACCTGCAGGGTGATGAATTTGCCCTGGCCTGAAAGAAAAAGGAGAAAGGAGGAGAATCAAAAGATTACTTGTGTCCATCCTCTTTGCACACTAGTGTATTTATACCACTCAAACACCAGAGAATTTTAGAGTCTATTAAACAGTAATTACAGCATAAAAAAATAAAATGTGGGAAAGGACTATTATATTTTGCTTTGGGAGCCAGAAAAAAATTACCACAGAAATTTAAAATGAGCTTAGGAAATGCTGAATCAGAGCATTTGGGATTTACTTTGTCTCTCTCTTTACCAAACAACTGGGTCATTTTGATCATCTAGGGAATATCTAAGAGTTCTATCTGCATTTCATCTTAAATAGGACCTTACAAAAACAAAAAGTAAAAGTGAGACTAAATGCCTTTAAAAAAAAAAAGCCTCTAATGAAGTTTTCTTCAGAAAACTTTAAGTTTATAATTGTAGGTTTTCACACATGGAGTGTTTATGGGTAATATCCAGGTACTTCTATCTAATCACTTAGCTATCAAATTTTTCCTGTAATTCAGTGATCACAGTAGTCTAAATTTCAGATGGGGTACACCATGGCCATAGGCTATAAAAAAGCCTCAGAGAGCAGATGGGTGCTGTTCAGCCTGCACAGCTGAAATATGTTTGGATGGATTACTCTGTCTTCCTCAGCTTTCCACTCTATTGGACCCGACTGACTACCTTAACATGCCTGGCCCTGGAAAGCCTAGAAATTCTAAGGTTAAGAACCTTGGAATGTTAACATCCATCTGTCCATCATAATTTAGTAACAAAAAGAAAAGAAGAAAAAAAAAGAACAGATGGAGGAAGGGACAGTAGCTAGGAGTGTAGTTTTCTGGGCCATCTGAGGAATGGGTTGATCTGACGAATACTTAGTATCCATCTGGCCTGGGAAGCTATAAAGACTTTTATTCTCTACCTGCTTAGTTACAGGACTTGTTCAAGGTCATCTAGAAAGTCTGTGGTGAAGACAAAATGAATCCTTTCTCCGGCAGGTATTTAGTTGTGCTGGTTGGCCGGCTCAGGCACACTGCCACATGGCTAGCCGATGAGTAATGTGGACCCTTGGGAGAATTCTGTATGCAAAACACCCCCTGCAAGCTTCCTTCAGCCCTCGCGATGAGATATGCCTTACTGTTTCCTAATGCATTACGGAGACAGATCTCTTCCTTCTGCTGGGATTTAAATCTGTGGTCACTGCCACACAAGACAGGGTGGTCCCCATCTTGGACAATATCTGAAGCAGGAATATTACTTAGAAAAATGGCTAGACAAAGAAATTTAACAGTCAGGGAAGGTTAAAGGCCAAATAAAAAGTCTGAGAAGTTAATGTCTAGCCTATGTATGTTAGCAGTTTAGATGCACTTGCCAGGTCCTTTTTCCTTTAGAAGTGAAATAAAATGGATCCTCCATAAAAGGTTTACTGTCATCTCTTTCTCTAGCTCCATCTCCAGTGCGCCCATCTACATTAGGTTCAGAACTTCAGGGGTATCCTCTGCTGATTTCACCTACTCCCTATTTCCTTCTATCCTCAACATCCACAAAAAAGTGACTCAGATTCAAGATGAGGCATCAAACCTGTAAAGACAACAGCTAACCTCTATTGGGCATTCGCTACGTACCAGGCACTCTGTCAAAGCTTTACATCTATTATGTCAATTCTTGCTACTCTTGCAAAACAGATTTTACGATTTCCATTTTCAAAAAGAAAAGGAAACCGAGACTTAGGAAGTTTCAGTATGTTTTCAAAGGTCACAGGCCCGAATTTGAAACCAGGCCTTTCTCAAAGCCGAGCTTTTAATTCTAAAGTAATGTTCCTATTTGGTTCAAAAGCTTAAAGTCCTTGAGAGTGTTTACTGTAAGCACCTTTATGTGCAGCAGAGGTCAGCATGGACTTCAGGCCCAGAACACATCCTTCTGGAAGATCAGTTCACGAAGTTGACTTCATATTATCAAATTACTACTACCTGCCCCTGCCATGAGGGTGGCTACTGGGAGAATTTGCACTGATATAATAATTCTTTTTTAACCCTATATGACTAGAGTAAACATTGAATTTGAACAAAATCCCACTTATGCATCGTTGACGTTATTCTCAAAAGGGAATATGAAGGGTTACATTGCAGTAGTCCAGATTTGCAGACTCGAGAGCCAAAATAAGTAACATTTTCAGAGCATTTTTTTAATATTTTACCTTAATTTTTAAGAGTATGTGCATTTTGCTGCACATATGTTCACATACCATATCCATGCCTGGTACCTGTGGAGGTGTCTTAGGGTTGCTATCGCTGTGGTGAAACATCATGACCAAATGCGACTTAGCAAAGACAGGGTTTTGCTTATGTTTCTAACACAGAGGGAATTCATGGCAGAAACTCAGGCAGGGCAGGAACCTGGATGTAGGAGCTGATGCAGAGGCCATGAAGGGCTGCTGCTTACTGCCTTACTCCTCCTGGCTTGCTCAGGCTGCTTTCTTATAGAACCCAGGACTACCAGCCCAGGGACAGCCCCACCCACTAGGGGCTAAACCCTCCCACATCAATCACCAATTAAGATAATATCCTACAGGGTTGTTTATCCGCAGCTCAGTCTTACGGATGCATATTCTCAATTGAGGTTTCCTCCTCTCAGGTGACTCTACACGTGTCGAGCTGACTAAAACCAGCCAGCGTTCTCTGGCACTGGAGTTAGAGGCCATTGCAAGCTGCCAGGTTGGTGCTGGGAACCAAACCAGGGTCTGCTGGAAGAGCAAGGACAAAACCAGGGCTCCTAAGCGATGATGAGTCATCTCTCCAGCCTGCTAGAACTTTTCTGGGTTGTAACAATCTGTCCATCAGAGAGAGTGTGTGTAAAAAAGCAGATGTCTTAGGTCGTTTTGTCTTCATCTGAGGATCAAATTTAGTTCTCCACTATTGTAAATAGACTGGCCAAGGGCAATAATAATTCCAAGTCAGAGGTTCAAAAGATTGGTTGTTTTTGCAGTGCCGGGGGGGTCAACCTTGGATATCCCATACACAACGCAATCACTCTCCACTGAGCTGCATCTCGGCTTGCTATATGGACTCCATTTGTCTACATGAGACTTTCATTTAACTCTAGTGCAGTATTTGGTCTGTAGGTTTCTAGCTATTAATTCTAGTTACCACTAGTTGAAAATAGAAATTCATGCCCCAGGGCCTTACAAGCTTTGCTCATGGGCTGAGAATAGAATGAAATGACTCAGTGAAATTCCAGATATCCAAGTAAGTTTTGAGGGCCCTCCATGGGTGGCACTGTTTCTTATGTATTTCTTAGGCTTACATAAATAATTTACTTTCTTAAAATAATTTACTTTCTTACAATAATTTTCATGTATGTAGAATATGTAAGTGGCCTTAATTTTAACTATGAACGGGGGAAAAAAAGAACTCAAGTAGCTTGCATCAGGCAATGCATCCAAGAACAGAGAAGTCAGAGTTTGGATATAAATCACTTGATCTCCTCATCCCCAAAGAGCCCTATTTCTATAGTCCCACATCCTTTGTTTGCTTCTTGTCTTTTCTTGCAGAAACAGAGATGTTTCTTGCAGAAACAGATGTATATGAGCATGATTCTATGGTAAACATGTTTTTCTTTTGTCCCAACTCATATGAACTTAATGCATACATTCAGCCTCATGTCCCACCAGATACCATCATTTTGACTACCATCCAAACTAAAACAAATGGGGAAGGTGAGTGTTGGGGTCATTTCTATCAGGGTGATGGCCATGTATTCCATTTCCCTTGGGATTTTATATTCAGAGCAGAGTGTCCCAAACATATCTCACTGGGAGACAGCAGCATCAAATGTAATTGTCTAATTATTTTAAGGCCTCTCTTGAAATGTGTTCCTTGCCAATTCTGAGCCTTTAAGGCCACAGTTTGTTCTTTAAGGGATTGTTTCCTGAAACTGCCAGATTTTTTTTTGTGGAACATTATTCTCATAATTAGCAAAATATATTCTTTTTACATTTGACAAATTTAACATGCCAGTACCAGAATAAAGGGTTTTTTTTTTTGTTTTGTCATTGTTTGTTTGTGTGTGTGTTTTTAACTAATCTATACCAGCCATTTTTGGTTTTACAGAATTGAAAATAGTTAATTCATATGTGTGATAAAAGCTAACCTAAATTATAATACACTCACTGTCATTTTTACAGCATTCGGTATACTCTCCCTCATTTTCAATTTAGTTGTACTAAGTATATTAAGACTTGAAATTGTTCATTGTTCAACTAAAACTGTATCTCTTAGACACTAATTCTTTCACTTGGTTCTTGGCAGTTAGCTTTCTACTTTCTAGTTCTATGATTTTTAACATTAGATAATTTTTAAACACGGAATCATACAGTATATTTCTGTTTGTCAGTGTCTCTGAGATTCATCCTTATTGTACCATATGGTTGGCTTTATAGTGACTAAGATAATTTGCTTGCTGGTTCTGTGACAAAGGCCCTTTGCACATAACAACTCTGGGAGGAAAGGATATGTTTGGCTAACATATCCTGATCACAGCCCATCCTAAGAGAAGCCAAAGCAGCAAATCAAGAGGGCAGGAACCTGAAGGCAGAAATGGAAGCAAAGACTATGGGGGAGTATTGCTTACTTTCTGGCTCCCCAGGCTTATGTTCAGCCATCTTTCTTATACTCCAAGGATGACCTGCCTAGGAGTGGCACGGCTCCCATTGGGCTATCCCACATCAATTATTAGTCAAGAAAATGCCTCCATAGACTTGTCGATAGCACAATCTGGTAGTGACATCTCAGTTAAGGGTTCCTCCTGAATTACTCTGTGTCAAGTTGACAGAAAAAGAAAAAAAAAAGAAAAGAAAACCTAACAGTAACCATTCTTAGGAGAATGGATCAGAGGATTCCAGCACCCACATACCAAGATACAAGCATACTAAAAGGCCTAACATAAAATGATGGGGTATTTGTATGTAATTTTTGTACACAGCTTCCTGCGAGGAGTACTCTAAACCATCTCTGCATTACTTATAATACTCAATTCAGTTTAAAATCTATGTAAATAATATCAAGCATCCATACTTATTCAATACATCCCATTTTTTCCTGAATACTTTCCATCTAAGGTTGACTGAGTCAGTGATGTGAAACCCAGGGACACTGAAAGTCAATTGTATGTATCACTTTTTCTTTATCCATTTGTCTATTGATAGAACTGTAGGTTGCCTCCAACTCCTGACTATTGTAAAAATTATGGAATGAGCATGGGTAATCAAATGGTACTTTTATATTTTGCCTTTAATTATTTCATGTCCATACACAGAAATGGTGAATGGTATGATACTTTTTAAAATATTTATTTTTTTAACTTTTGACAATTGCACACTGGCTTTATAATTTTTTTGAGAATGTCCTATATTATTTCCTATAATGGCTACTGTACATCCTGACCATTGCATAAGGGTTTTGATTCCTCTGTTACCACTTCCTATTTCTACTTTCTTACTAGGACCACTCTAATGTGTATGAGACGATAACTCATTATGGTTATCATATATATTTATTTTATGGTCTGTAATGTTAATTTGTTTTTTTTTTTCATTGCTTGTTGGTCATTTGTGTATGGGGGGAGGGCAGACTGTCCATTTAGTCCTCTCGAGCTTTGGTTGTTTTTTGTTGTTTGTTTTAACTGCTGTTGTTCAATTGTTGGACTTACTAATACTTATTTTTAACCCTTTCCCCAATAAATGACTTCAAAATATGCTCTCACATTTTTTAGGTTGCCTTTGTATCTTGTTGATTTCATGCACAGAAGGCTGCAAGAGTAAAATCATCCTACTTGTCTATTTTTGCTTTTAGGTCATACCCAACAAATAACTGTGAAACCTAACATTGAAATTTTCCTTCTCTGCTTTCTTCTTGGAATTTTATTATTCTGTGTGCTATACTTAGGCCCTCAACGTAATCTGAGTTTTTTTTTATAGACAATGCAAGCTAAGGCTGCTTCCTTATCTTTTCCACATGGATATCCAGTTCTACCAGTATTACCATACTTTTTCAGTTGTGAAGGTTTTTTTTTTGTCAGATTATTTTTGTTTATATCTGGGTTTAATGCCCCACTGGTCTATTTGTCTGTGTCCATCCACTGTATTCTAGAAGTTTCATTGTCTTTTTCCAAAAGAACCAAATTCAGGGTTGGGAGACATATATGATATGATATGAAATCTGACCTTCTGTTCTCTGAGAATTGATGGTTGTTCAGTTGACTGAGGCTGTATATGTGCAAAGACAAATCTGAACTCTTCAATATAATTGTCTCATCATGTAATTGAAACTGAATGATGTATTTTTCATCACACCAGTGAGACCCATGAAAGCTATAGGCCCATGAAAGCTATCTTTTCAATAGTAATACACTAATTGTAGAGCTTCTAAAATAAATTTAATGTGTACTTTCTTTCCATATATATATATATATATATATGTGAGACTAGTAACAAGATTTGCATATTAAATATATATATATATATATACATATATATATATTTTAAACTCAATCAAAACATAAAAGCTTGCAGTAATTCTATCCCAGAGTTCTGAAAGGAAGGTTTGCACTTTTGGCTTTCTAGTATAAATTTAGATTGAGGACTAAACTATGGCAGATTTTTTTAAGTTCATAATGCCCTTGAACTTGTTTTGAAATCAATCTAAACCAGTGGTCCTCAAGCTGCAGGTCACCACCCCTTTGCAGGTCATAGATCAGATACCCTGTTTCTCAGATGTTTATGATTCACTAGAGTTTGAAGTAGCAACAAAATAATTTTACAGTTGGGGGTCACCACAACATAAGGAACTGTATCAAAGGGTCCTAGCATTAGGAAGGTTGAGAAGCACTGCTTTAAACAGAAACAGGCACAGGGTGAACTAGGATGAACTTGTGGAGTTAACAATATTTACAAAATATCATTCTGTAAGATTGTATTTTATAAAATTCACTGATAAATATCAAAATTAGGTAACTTTATAGTATTGAAAAGTTTCAAGTGTGTAATAAATGGCAAAGTAATCAGATTTGGTGGCAAAGACAATAACAGTGCTTAGCCACAGACCAGAAAGCTTCTAGCATCAGGGCCACACAAATTCATTCCACCTCAGACTTGTCCCGGGATGAATGGCATGACGTTACCTTATGAGACTAGTAACAGGATTTGCATATTAAAACAACAAAAAGTTTTAAGGCTTTTTAAATTTTTCTATTAAAATAGGACTCAACTGTTTGTGTTGTCTTATTTGTATCATCATATTTTTTTTTGTTTTTTGTCAAATGCAAACATATGCTTTACAAAATAAAGAGGCAATACAAAGTGCTGACATGAAGTGACAGCTCTCTGTGTTCTGAACACCGGAGTTTCATGCATTGTTCTTAATGGTTATTTCTAGAAAACAAAAGTAACTGAAGTGCTTCAGTACTCAAACCTGAAACGCATTATTACAGGAAAATATATGGAAACACATAGCTCTGTGTAGTGTAGTTGGCTGGAGGCTAGTCTGTTCTTAGAAAATCAAAATTAATGCCAGTTAACTATATAATGGCTTTTTGTACCTAGTTGGAGTTCAGAACACTAGAACCAGTAACCACTGGTCTTATATAAACTAGCAAGACACAGACCCTTTATCTAGCTGCCATCTTGTTAAGTCAATAGGATCAGATATTTGTCAGAGAGCTACTACTCAACTAAGACTACATATATAGAAATACAATAACATGTCAATAAAGGACCGATACAACTTTTATGTGCCAAACACTGTACTTAGAGTTTTATATAGATTTCTGCTTTTTATTTTATAACACAGATTCAGTTCTTCAATAAAACTATAAGAATCCTTTATGAACAAACCCTATTTTGTAACTTGAATGAATTGAAAGATGATACAATATATCCATGGCCTGTGGCTGTTAAGTAGCCAGTGATAGTCCAAGGAGTTTAATTAAAACAGAGATGTTAGGCATACACACATTTTCTTTTTCAGTGCTAGGGACTGAAGTGAGAGTCTTTTGCGTGGAGGCCTGTGTTCTACCATACAACTCTGTTTCTTGCCTGGGACATATTTTCACACGTATGTATTGAGTATATTTGTGTTTTTAAGAAAGATTTGTAGTGAGGCAGAGTTGTCATTGCCTTATTCAGCCAAGATTATATGGCTATTAGCACATAGGGAAAGCTGCTATTCTACAGTTTCAGAAAATTAACTTCTTACATAAAAGTATTTGAGCTTGAAACACAATGTACCATTTGGAAAAGAAAGAATCTCTAAAAACAAATGTGGTATTAATGAAAAAAGGGTAACTTAAGATACACTGAGTCTTTCATAAACTACCATCCCTGATTGGCTCTTACTAAGAGTGACTTTTCATCTTTTTTTAATTAAATATCTTTTTTAAAATTTTTAATTACACTTTATTTACTTTGTATCCTCCCTCTAGTTCCCTCCCTCCTCCTCTCCCAATTGCTCCCTTCCTCCCCCTTCTCCACGCATGCCCCTCCCCAAGTCCACTGATAGGGGAGGGTTTTTTTTTCTTCCTTCTGATCCTAGTCTGTTAAGTCTCATCAGGAGTGCCTGCATTGTCTTCCTCTGTGGCCTGGTAAGGCTGCTCCCCACTCAGGGGGAGTTGAACAAAGAGCAGGCCAATCAGTTCATGTCAAAAGCAGTCCCTGTTCCCATTACTATGGAACCCACTTGGAACTAAACTGCCTTGGGCTACATCTGTGCAGGTGTTCTAGGTTATCTCCATGCATGGTACGAGTCTCAGGAAAGACCCCTGTGCTCAAATTTTTTGGTTCTGTTGCTCTCCTTGTGGACCTCCTGTCCTCTCCAGATCTTACTATTTCCTACTTCTTTCATAAGATTCCCTGCATTCTGCCCAAAGTTTGGCCATAAGTCTCAGTCTGCAGGGCAGAGCCTTTCAGAGGCCCTCTGTGGCAGGCTCCTAACTTGCTTCCTTAGAAGCATAAAACATGCACTTTCTGAAGTAATCTTTGTTTTTAAATAAATGACATCTTTAGGATTTCCTGGGTGTTCCATGTGTGTTTAGTGACTATCCTGGAGTAAGTGCAGTTCTAATTATAAAAGTACAGTTCTAGCCGGTGTCAGCGCAGCAAGTGGGCTATGGTGAGAGCATCTACGGCTCGGTGTCTGCTTAGATGCTCTGAAAGCATTTTGAACACAGTTTTCCAGCTATGAGAGTGGCTATACCCTCATAGTAAACAAAAGACAGTCCACAGAATAAGCATAACATCTTCCCTGATCTAATTTTCAGACACGTCTCCAGACTTTGATCTTGGCCGACGTAACTTCTTCACGTACCTGTGCACAGGCCTGGAACCGCATGACACGGTCCAAGGACTTCAGATTGCTCCGCGCCTCTCGGGAAGTTCGGAAACACAGACTTCCCGACTCTGGAATTCTATTCAACTGAGACTCGCTTGAATGTTTACACTATCTGTTTGCTGTTCTACTCACCACTGAATAGCGTTCAGATCCTGGTCAGGAACTGGGCGTGTTCGTCAAGCCACCATGGCCAGATTGAGCGTTGGGATAGCAGCTTGCAGAATGGTGCTGGGCTTGCTGATGACTTCATTAACTGAGTCTTCCCTACTGAATAGCGAGTGTCCCCAGCTTTGTGTGTGTGAAATTCGTCCTTGGTTTACCCCACAGTCCACGTACAGAGAAGCCACCACCGTCGATTGTAATGACCTCCGCCTAACAAGGATCCCTGGCAACCTCTCTAGTGACACACAAGTGCTTCTCTTACAGAGCAATAACATCGCCAGGACCGTGGACGAGCTGCAGCAGCTTTTCAACTTGACTGAGCTGGATTTCTCCCAGAACAACTTCACAAACATCAAAGAGGTAGGGCTGGCAAACCTGACCCAGCTCACGACCCTGCATCTAGAGGAAAATCAGATTTCAGAGATGACGGATTACTGCCTGCAAGACCTCAGCAACCTTCAGGAACTCTACATCAACCATAACCAGATCAGTACAATCTCCGCCAACGCCTTCTCTGGCTTGAAAAATCTCTTAAGGCTGCACCTGAATTCCAATAAGTTGAAAGTGATTGATAGCCGCTGGTTTGATTCTACACCCAACCTGGAAATTCTCATGATCGGGGAAAATCCTGTGATTGGAATCCTGGACATGAACTTCAGACCACTCTCCAACTTGAGAAGCCTAGTTTTGGCAGGAATGTACCTCACCGATGTTCCTGGAAATGCCTTGGTAGGCTTGGATAGCCTCGAGAGCCTGTCATTTTATGACAACAAACTGATCAAAGTTCCTCAACTTGCCCTGCAGAAGGTTCCAAATTTGAAATTCTTAGACCTTAATAAAAATCCCATTCACAAAATCCAAGAAGGGGACTTTAAAGATATGCTTCGGCTGAAAGAACTAGGAATCAACAACATGGGCGAGCTGGTCTCGGTGGACCGCTATGCCCTGGATAACTTGCCAGAACTGACAAAGCTAGAGGCAACCAATAACCCCAAGCTGTCATACATCCACCGTCTGGCTTTCCGAAGCGTCCCGGCTCTGGAAAGCTTGATGCTGAACAACAATGCCTTGAATGCCGTTTACCAAAAGACGGTAGAATCTCTCCCCAATCTGCGTGAGATCAGCATTCATAGCAATCCCCTGAGGTGTGACTGTGTCATCCACTGGATTAACTCCAACAAGACCAACATCCGCTTCATGGAGCCCCTCTCCATGTTCTGTGCCATGCCGCCCGAATACAGAGGGCAGCAGGTGAAGGAGGTGTTGATCCAGGACTCAAGTGAACAGTGCCTCCCCATGATCTCACACGACACATTCCCAAATCATTTAAACATGGACATCGGCACAACGCTTTTTCTAGACTGTCGGGCCATGGCGGAGCCGGAACCGGAGATCTACTGGGTCACTCCCATTGGAAATAAGATAACCGTGGAAACCCTGTCAGACAAATACAAGCTGAGCAGTGAGGGCACCTTGGAGATAGCAAATATACAGATTGAGGACTCAGGAAGGTACACCTGTGTTGCCCAGAATGTCCAAGGGGCAGACACTAGAGTGGCCACAGTCAAGGTTAATGGGACCCTTCTGGATGGTGCCCAGGTGCTGAAAATATATGTCAAACAGACAGAATCTCATTCCATTTTAGTATCCTGGAAAGTTAATTCCAATGTCATGACATCGAACTTAAAATGGTCATCCGCCACTATGAAGATTGACAACCCCCACATAACATACACAGCCAGGGTTCCGGTAGACGTTCACGAATACAACCTAACACATCTGCAGCCTTCTACAGACTACGAAGTGTGTCTCACGGTATCCAACATCCACCAGCAGACTCAGAAGTCCTGTGTCAATGTCACAACCAAAAACGCCGCCTTCACGCTGGACATCTCAGACCACGAAACCAGCACAGCCCTTGCCGCAGTAATGGGGTCCATGTTCGCTGTCATCAGTCTCGCGTCCATCGCGGTGTACATCGCTAAAAGGTTTAAGAGGAAAAATTACCACCATTCGCTGAAAAAGTATATGCAAAAAACCTCTTCCATCCCACTGAACGAGCTGTACCCCCCACTCATTAACCTCTGGGAAGGTGACAGTGAGAAGGACAAAGATGGCTCAGCAGACACCAAGCCAACCCAGGTGGACACATCCAGAAGCTATTACATGTGGTAACTCAGTGGGTATTTTGCTTCTGGTAGTAAGGAGCACAAAGACATTTTTGCTTTATTCTGCAAAAGTAACAAGGTGAAGAAGACTTTTGTACTTTTGACTTTGCTAGTTTGTGGCAGAGTGGAGAGGATGGGTGGATATTTCAAAGTTTTTTAGTATAGCGTATCGCAAGGGTTTGACACGGCTGGTAGTGACCCTCAGCTTCCAGTTTGTGTTTGGTTTTTATCCTTATCATTATTATGATTATTATTATTATTATATTATTATTATTATTTTATTTTAGTTGATGTGCTAAACTCAATAATGCTGTCTTAACTACAGTGCTCAATAAAAATGTTTAATGACAGGTGGGGGTTCCCTTGTGCTTGACCCCTTCTTCTGAAGCCATCAATACACAGAACCGTGTCCTCTCAAAAGCTAACGTGGTTTGGAAGCAGCATTAAATCCTTTGTAGCAATCTGGTCTACAGACTTTTAACTCAAGCTAAGACTAAACTTGCTACTTTGTTGAATGATGTTAGTTGACTGTACTGTAATGTTGTATCAACTGAACTGAATGTTTGCCTTTCAGCAACCACTTTCCTTTCCTTCCTCTTTCTTTTGTAATAGTTGAAGAGGCTTAGAACAAGCTAACAGGCAATAGAAATATATATATCAGATTTTCTAATGTAACGAACTACATGTTAATTGTTACTATATTCTTTTTATCTTTAGTAGACGATTTTAAAGAAGAAAAGATAATTTTGTTGTGTTTAACTCACCAACTTGGTGTATAATGAAGACAGAAGTATAATAAATTAGTTTGTTCTGATTTTTTAGAACACTTGCAATACTGTATCATTTATTAGTTCTTGCCAGTTACAGAGGTAATATCTTTCACACCAATGCAGAAGACAATTAGAGCATGCATGTACATGTTTTCTTTCACAGTTGGGCCCTAAAATCTTTTGAGTTCTTCTTGTAAAGAAAGAAGTATCCATTTTAACTAAGACGTCCTGGGCCAGTGAGATGGCTCAGTGAGTAAAGGTTCCTGCCACTAAACCAGGCTCCACATAGTGGAAAGAAAAACCGACTTTAATTTGTCCTGTCCCCTAAGTACATGCACCATGGTATCCACACCTAAGTTTATCCATGCTCATACACACATACAATACACAAACTCATTGGAAAAATAAATTAATGGACACATTTGCATGAACAGGGATTTATATTTTCAATATTGTAGACTAAAAGCCAATGGAAGTGTCCATAAATCTTTTTTAAAAATTAAAAGAAGAACTTTTACTGTAACCCAGGCAACACTACACATTGGATGTGTCATTCTCTTTGTTTCATTATTTTACAGTGTGCACATTCTCCATCAGGGTCTAAAACACAGAGCTAAGGTTTTAATGTTTCAAAACTTATAATAGTATCCCATTTAATAACTCTCTCTGTGCTTCTCGGGTGTCTACTGCTGTGGAGATATCTGCTGGAATAGACCGTTGACAGAAGACAGTGATTCCTTCAGGTTGGAATTTGTCATCCAAATATTACACAGGGTTTATCTCAATCAACTATTTCAAGATTGCATAGGAACTATGTACGTGAAGTTCAGAAAGGGAGGAGTTAGGTTACAGAGCTCTGTGAACATCAGAGGGAGCAGACTGAAAAGTACAGGTGGATGACAAAAGGCCCATCTGAAAATCTGCATTGATAAGGTAGAGAAAGAGAGAAAAGCTGTTCCTGATGGCAGCTCCTGCATCAGGAGTGACGGGGTTATAGAAAGGGACTAAGAGGAAACAGGTGCCAGATGAGAAGAGGAAAGGATAAGAGAACAAACAGAAAGTGGTCCAGATGAGGCAGGAAGGGAGAGGACTTTGTCAAATGCTTTGTTTTGTGAATCACCGTTTGGAAGATCAGCATTTTCATCTCCAGTCCAAAGGAGAGTGGGAAGAAAATCCCAGATTCTTCAAGCAAACTGCAACCAAAATATAGCCCACATCAAAACAAGAAGCACTTCTCAGAGGCTGTTTGCTGATGAGAAAAGCACAGAACTTATACAAGAGGGGTATGTGACCCTCAGGCAGCCTCCTCGCCCTCCATCAATTCCTCTAGGCCCTTTTGTGCTCCTGCTTTCAACATGCAGGATATCCTCAAATTCCCACCTACCTGAAATAAGTTTTAGAACAAATGCAGACCAAAGGGCATAGCAAAGCATCTTATATTGTTTTACTGCCAAATACAGAGGGGAGACAGAATTGAAGGTACTTCCTATGCAACTGTGGCCGTTCTTATCTTCAGACATCTGCTGAGCAGCAGCCCACATAATTATAAATCTGGCAGTCGTGAGGCAGTTCACCACCAAAGCAAGCCTAGGCCCACCTGCAGTTGCAAGAAGAGATCATTTACCCTCAAAGCCATGTCTTTAGCTGGCACAGATTGTGGGTTTGAAAAGAAGACAGCTCAGCAATTCCTCCATTCTGAATACAGAACAGGCACAGGGGAATCCAAATGTTTGTTGGAAGAGTATCATTTCCCAGGCCAGTTTGGGGTAATTACTTCTTTTGCTTAAAAAAAAAAATCTTCTATAGCTTATTTTATCCCATCCATGTCACTGGGTTGGCTTTCTCTTGATGGAAGGCAAGATGACCGAGTATTCTTTTCCTTAGTCAAGTCAATTCACTCATCCCTGTCTCATTTGGTAAGTTAGGCAGCCAGTGAAATTAGAGATGTAAGTGGATACTGATGGACAGGGTTGGTCCTCTCAGCTTTGCCCACCAAGTGGCTGCTATAGGTCATATTTTAGTCTCACGTTTTCCATTTTGCTTCCTGTTGTCCTCTGACCTGATTCTACAGGGTTATTTTTGGAGCAGTTTCTTAAAATGAGCAGTCCCTAGCTTGCTCATTTAATTAATGACAAAACATACCAGAGCTATGAGTTTGCCATGGGTTTTTGGAGCCATAAAAAGAGACATTATATTTGATATCACTGTTTCTTATTTATCATTGTGTAGCAAAAAGGAATCATTGACTTGTTTTTGGCAAACAGGACCTAAGCCATTTTCTCACAGTTGGTTTCTGAAGGCATCACCATTTTGGTGTTTGCTCCCATATCCTGTCAATTCATTTGCCAAAGTATTTCTTTTTCTTTGTTACTGTTTTCACCACTGGGGGAATAAAGGTCCTTTGTGTCTCTGACACTCCTGGGGAACCCCTACTTTCTGCCTTTTGGTTCACTGAGAAGGGAATTTAACTTCTAATACATTCAACGTACAACTGAAAAATGCATTCTCACCTCAATTCTATCTCAACCTGTTGGCAAATTGACCTTTAAAAAATTCAAAAGTTAGGCAGCTATGTTCTTTGTTATGACACATACACATATGTTGGGAAAAAAGTCTAAAGTTTAGTACTATCTCCAATTTCAGGATGTAGGTTCTCTTGAAACAGCCAACATGGATGAGTAGAAACTATGACAATGTGGTTTATATTCAAGTTAAAATTATATATATATATATGTATATGTATATATATATATATATATATATATCATAACCTGTTTTACTATGGAAACTATGTGATTTTGATTTTTTCAAAAAAATTTCAAAAGGGATTACCTGGGAGAAAATTTTGTGTTCATGTGTGTGTCTATGTGCATATAAGTGAAGGCCAGAAGAGGGCATATGATTCCCTGGAGCTGGAATTAAAAGTGGTTGTGAACTGCTCTATGAAGATACTGGGAACTGAAGGTCCTCTGCAAGAGCATCATGTGCTTGTGACCGCTGAGTCATCTTTCCAGCCCCCAGAGAAGGCTTTTCTATATCCAAGTTTTAGTATCACAATCCAGAGATCTCAAATGAATTTATCTAAAAACGCGTGGTCAGCTTGACAACACTTATGTGTGCATATGATTCTCCTACAGTCTCCTCCTGCCCCCAAAACACACACACACACACACACACACACACACACACACACACACATAAATATTCTCTTAGTACTGGAAATCAGGGCTTTAAGAAATAAGGAGATGGAAAGGAAACTAATGTTTTTACCCTTGTGGTTTCAGCGCAGTCTCGTAGAACTGAGTTTATGTTTGTCTCATAGAACTTCTCAGACTTGACACTACTAGATAAAGTATAGACAAGTGAGTGTTGGTTTATCTCAGGGACCTTCCTGAACCATGGGTTCTGAGAACATCCTCCTGAAGACAGCCAGGTAAATGACACAATATTCTTTCCAATTTACAGTCTATAGCAAGACATCAGCAGGTAGGCATTAGCCAGACAGAGGCTGGCCATGTCAGGGTTCATGTGCAGTTTTCTCTGATCAGCACCCTTCTAGGGTGAAAAGGGGAGCATCTATAGACTGGCAGATGAGGCATGTGGGTGAAGACAGAGTCATCACACAAGAGGACCCAGTGTGATCACACTGACGAGAGTTCCATCGTAGGCCCTAACAGAATGATCACAAATTTCCTTATAAGCTGGTAGCTTACAAGTTGGTATTTGAATGCAGCAGAGCATATTTGCAGATCTCACTAATACATACAAAGACATAAGGAGCTCAAAGAGACTGAAGACCCTGTCATAGCAGTCAGGGATGTGTAATTTATAGCAACAACTTAGGAAAAAACATGAGAAAGATTTGCTTTCTATTTAGGCATCTGCAAGGAAGTATGCCAGATCATTTACTTGTATTCCATGTCCTCTAACACAGGCATTTGTGAATGTGCCTCACAGTGGAAAAAGTACCCTGAAACCAAGCAGCTTGTAAGAAACAAAACTGGGAACTTAAACTACATGACTAAAATGTGCAGTTTTTTTCAACTACTTACTGGTCCCCGTGTTAACTCAAGCATATTTGGGTACTTGAAGCAGGGACAGTGGAGCTGAAGAGAGCACTCCCCACCAGGGAGGCCAGTACAGGGGTTAGGACCCCACCTTAAGACAAATATTCAGCCCTCCAAATCAACTGATTCTACATCTTCAGCAAACCTTGGCTTAGTGTCTACAGGCTCAGTGTCTCTTGTCAGAAGTGCTTAGTACCACATCGCAGGGCCCGTATCAGGTTTCAGTTTTGTTTTGTTTTGTTCAGTTTCACACAATTATGATTTGCACTGGATGATCATCCATAAACTGAATTGCATCTCATATAAAACTTGTTCAAAGCATTCTCTAACATTACAAAAAAAAAATGTTCATAAAAGTTTCATTCAGCATTTTAGATGAGGAGACTCAGTGTGGGTTTTTGAAAATGTTGCATTCGTACTGAGCACCTGAAGACGAAAGTACAGGACAGAAGGTGCATGGCGTTAAGCAAATACTGTGCCATTTTATTGGACAGGCAAATACCTGTGAAGTTCCCCAAGGACACCCAGGATAACCATGAGTCTGCAAAGGCCAATAGGAAAAGATTGATAGACACTCAAAGGTTTGTGACACTAACTCCATAAGAACAAGTGGGAGAAACTGAAACTGCAGAGGTAGGAGGGAGAGTAATAAAAATACGAGCAAAATGACAAAATGAGTGGGCACTGGAATTAAGAATGAGTTCTGTGTGGTGAGCACCTGACCTTTGGTGTCATGTGCAATCTTCCAATAGTGGTTGGGAAATTTTCACTTTCCCATACTTGTTAAATGAGGAAACCCACTGAGCTCAACCTTTTTAAGTGACAAAGCCAAAATTCAGACCTTGTCTGGGTCCATAACTGTCTACTGTCTTCTAAGAGGAAGCAGAGTCCTGAGCCAGGCATCTCGTTTGCATGGCTGATTTACTTTGTAAAGTGAGACATGAGTTCATGATCTTGAGAAAGGATTTCCCACGGAAGTGTCCTAATGTATTTCATGCCATAGGAAAATAAGGACAGGTGAGATGGCTCAGTGAGGAAAGATCGTTGCCATGTAAACCTGGATACCTGAGTTCAGTTCCCAGAGCCCATGTAAAAACAGATGGCTCAGAGGTTAAGAGCACTGTCTGCTCTTCCACAGGTCCTGAGTTCCCAGCAACCAAATGGTGGCTCACAACCATCTATGAGATCTGGTGCCCTTTTCTGGCGTGCACATGCAGACAGAACATTGTAGACATAATAAATAAATAAATCTTTAAAAAAATATTTATAACATCATCCAGGCCAAAGAACTATTCTCAGGGCTAGAGAGATGGCTCAGAGGTTAAGAGCATTGGTTGTTCTTCCAAAGGTCCGGAGTTCAATTCCCAGCAACCACATGGTGGCTCATGACCATCTCTAGTGATACCTGGTGCCCTCTTCTGTAGGCAGAATGCTGTATAAATAATAAAAATAAATGAATCTTAAAAAAAAAAAAAAAAACCTCAAGACTTGAAAAAAAAAAGAACTGTTCTCTACCCTTAGTTCATCTCATCTTTCTGGCCAGCACTGGGTTGAGGGGATAAACTCCCTTGGGAACTGTAGGAAGATTTTATACCAGGGAAGTGGCTTGTGCCTGTAATCCTGGAACACAAGAGAAGCTGAGGGAAAACGGTTTTGTGATCTCAGTGCCCTGGATTTTTAAACTCTTATCACCCTTTCTGCCTTTTAGAGGAAAATGGCTGGTAATATCTTCTGCATTACTGATGAAACTGGGAGCAATAACCTATAGGAGTTTCTTGTTAAAAATTGCACACACTCATCAATAATACTTGATTTCACCAATTTTATTGTAACTGGCTTAGAGTACTGGCTCCTACTATAAGTCCTCTCTGATATTCACTTGAACATGTTATTCTCTTTCATTTATTTAAGTATGTATATGCATGGCACATACATGGAAGTCAGAAGAAAACTTGTAGGGGTTGGTTTTCTCCTTTTACAATGTGGGTCCTGGTAACTGAAGTCAAGTCATCAGGCTTGGAAGCAATCACATTTACCCTCTGAGCCATTTAGCCGGCCCTGTTTCTTCTCATAACATGGTAACTGTAGAGAATATATTAATAATAGCATGTGATTCCATGGCTCAAAAACGGGGCATTTGATATAGTTCTCATTTTCCCTGTGTGTGTATATACATACATGTATATATGTACAGACATATATATATATATATATATACATATATATATACAAACATACAGTTGTAAAATATGCAGTCACATGAATATAAAATTAGAATCGTGACATGGTGTCCTATACTTTTTCCTATCATGCAAAAAGCAACCAACTTTTCATATTACAAGTTCTCTTGCAAAGCATGCTATTAATGTCCAAAGTCTTCCACATATAATAGCTATTTTATAAAAATGAACAATTCCTTCCCTGGAACTAACTCCAGAGATGCTTCTTACAGCAAGCACTAGATGGATGAAAATAAATATATGCTTCCCACACCCTTCAATGACAGTCATGGAGGAAGAGAGATGTCCACCTGAAGGAAGGTGAAACACCATATAGAAGCAGATGTGCCCTGATAAAACTTCAAACTGAACTACTGCAAGTCAGAACTGAAACTCGTGGTAACAGTCCCGTAAGAAACACTCGGGTAGGATTGGGAATACATGACCATGTGCACCCATTTGGCTTCTGCCTCTGCAACAAACAGCTGAGATGATCAGCTTGGCCTCACAATTAAAAAGGCTTCAGTCTGTGTCCCTGGCTGCAGCTTTCATGGGCCTCAGGCAGACCCTGGTGGGGTTCTGGAAAATGAGGGACAGCTGAAAATGAGGAAGAGAAACCATGCCCCGCTATTTCCTTAGAAGGCATAGCATGCATGTCAGTCCCATCATCTACCAATAGTGCGACAAACTGGGGTCCTTTTGCTTGAGGACCTTTGGAGATTATTAAAGCCTAAACTCTAACTCCGATCAAGGACGTAAGGAGTATTAGAGATTCTGTTGGCATTCTCAAGAGGAAAAAGAGAGGACTCAAGAAAAAGAGAGTGACTAGCATAGGAGATCAGGGAGAAATTATAGCAAGCTTTTGTGCCGAGATGAAGAGGAGATGGGTCATAAAGACTCTGTGGTCCCAAGCGAACCTCTGCTTCCTTCCTTTTTTTTCCATCCATCATAATCACTGGTGGCACGCCTTCCTAGTGAGAAAAGAGATGCTTGCAGAAGCAGTTTGATCGACCTTTCTAAGCCCTAGAGCATCCGAGTGGAATCTCTGCTGCGGTGATATGAAAGACACAAGCATTAAACAGATGTGAGGCTTCTCTAATTGCCTATGTCTGTCCCAGCCGGTGGCCCACAGTTCGAATAGGCTTCCTTCCGTGTCTGCCATCAAAAAAAAAAAAAAAAAAAAAAAAGGCTAGTGCTTGTTTAGAGAAACAAATAATGCGGGGTGGGGTTGTTAAAGCAGGAATCAACTCTCTCCCTGATTGGTCCCTTGTCCGTTCAGAATATCTCTAGCATACTTGCTTGAGCAAAATTCTGTTTTGTGGGTGATAAGACCTGAGCTAGGAATCCTAATAAAGAACAGGACCTGGTGAGATGGCTCAGCAGGCCAGGGTACTGAAGAATGACAGCCTGAGCTCCATCCCTGGGCCCTGCATGGCAGAGGGAGAGAACAACTCAGACAAGTTGTCTGTTCTTTGTCATCACACATGCACAGTGCCACAAGGGTTCCTGCATGTGTACGCGCGCGGACACACACACACACACACACACAGATGTACATACACACACACACAAAGAGAAATAAATATAACAATAACAAGCCATATTTTTATACCTGCACCACAAGCCTGCATATTTCCTCCTTTTTATTTCATAAATAAAATTAGCCAAATGCATTGACTTATTGGCCCACTATGAAATACTTATGAAACCAAACTCTAATCCTGTAGATTTCTTTAGTGGGGTGTGTGTGTATATGTGTGTGTGTGTGTGTTTTCTCTGTCTCAAACTCTCTCTCTCTGTCTCTCTCTGTCTGTGTGTGTCCATGCGCACTCACGTGTGTGTCTATGCACTTGTGTCCACACGCCCAGAAATTCAGGAGGCTGGCCTCTAGTGTTTTCCCTAGTCATGTCCTTATTTTCTGAGATAGGGACTGTGTGTGTTTGCGTGCATGTGTGTGTATGTGTGTGCGTGTCTATGCACTTGTGTCCACATGTCCATGAACTCAGGAGGTTGGCCTCTAGTGGTTTCCCTAGTCATGTCCTTATTTTCTGAGATAGGGACTTGCCAATTCAGCTAGACCCAGGGATGCTCCTGTGTCTTCCTCCCCAGGATTAGGATGACAGGCATGCCTGGCTGTTTTGTGTCTGCAGACTGACCTCCCTGGTATTTCTGCTTGCACAGCAAATACTATATCAACTGAGCCATTGCCCCAGCCCTCTCCTCAGTGTTATTAGTTGAATTACCTCTTGATACTAAGAAATTTTAACAGTAAAGATGACAGAAGTGTTGTGTCTCCCAGTGCAATTCTTAACAAGTGTTTTGTCAGTCATAATACTATGATGTTTTCATCATAGAAAGAGGACGAGTCCAAACCTCATTGCAGATCCCATCAATCCGTTCTCTGAATTACCAGTTTCTTTTTGGAGAAAGATTTAAATAAATATCTCGATTCCCATCCATTCTTTCTGGTTGGAAAGTTAAGTTATAATTAGCTTGTCATTAACTACATAAGTTCAAACAAACCATTTGTGAGCATGCACACACGCACAAACATATTAGAGAATCTGAACATCAAGGTGGTTGTTGGATGGGTGCAGCCATTCAGAACTTTGGCTTCTCAGTGAATAACACAACTTTGGTAGAAGCAAACACCTCTTTCTATTTCAATGTTGTGTCTGCTAATAGATTTTTGGACAGTTGCAGGGAACACTCTGCCATTTGGTTGACTGAGGAAACATGCTCCAGAACTTGACACTTCTTTCTTTCCCAGCCCCTCCATGTTGAGGACTTGGAGGTTTTGCCTTAACTATTCTCATAGTGTGGGACTCATTCACTGGGAACATCTTCATGGTCTGCAGAGGCTGCGCCACTTGTGGGGACCAGGGACTAGGTGCATTTTTGTGTTTGGGCACCAAGATGCTAGCCAATATGCTGCAGGTGTCACTGGATTCTGGAGATATGTAGACACCTCAGGAAGACAAGTCTGTGTTCCCTATGGTTCTGTGGGGTAAGTCACAATTGCCCAGACTCCGAAAGCCTTATTCAAAACAGCCAGCCATCTTTGTGACCCCAGCGGTTCTTGAACTTTAAGGATGACTAGCAGGAATTCATAAGCAACCTTCTCCAAATCTGGAGCAGTGGGTGGCCAGGTCATATATGGAAGGGGAGGAGTGTGAGGAAGAATAATGACAGGTAAGGAGTAGAAACAAAGTCAAACAACCAGTGTGGAAATTTCAAACAGAGGCAGAGCAAACACAGAAAACAGCACAGAGGGACTGAGTAGCAGGCTTCTGGTTCCCTAAAATTTCCAGAATATGAGACACTGGCAATAGCAGATAAACTGGGTGGGGAGGAGCTCCTGACATCCACTGTCTTCTCCTGTGTCCCTTTTCTTCTTAAAAAGCCATTACATTTGGAATGATCCCCCAAAGTAGTGACATCATTTAAACTTGATCACCTCTACAAAAAGAAGGACATTCTTAGGTATTTGAGGTCATGAGTTAAAAGAGGGCACAATTCAGCCCATGATTGTACTATTTTAGAAGCTTGCTATGAACTCTGGATAGGATAATTCTTTACAATGGCAACTTGAATTTTGCTACTTCATTTACTATGGGAGGTTGTCTCATCAAGGCTTATTAATAAGTGAAAACAGAACCTATAAAACCCATTCGGTTGACAGCTTTCTTTTACAGTACGTGGAGAAACTGAAGACTACAAGAAGAAAATAATTTGGTCAAGTCTTCCCCACCACTGTGCAGAAGAGTTTAAACTAGAATTAAGTTCTAAATCCCAGAAACAGGAACATGAGAGCCTCTCCAACAAAAATTTCCTGCCGTGCACCCAGAAAGTTTCCTAATCCTTGTTATTGTTAGTCCTGAGAGTGTCTAAGCTATGATCATATTCTATGGTCATAGTTATGTGGATATGAAAGTCTTACTCTGAGCTCTTATACCATGTATGAGAAGTTCTTTTCCATTTTCACCCCAGTACTCTACCTAGATCAGTTGAATAACCCCAAGCTGTATCACCTTCCCAGCCCACATCTACACATCTTGATACACATTTCCCCCTTAAAACAAGGCAGACCTCATCTTTTGCTTGTCATCTTTTGAGGGAAGATGATGGCAAGATAAAGTAATTCTTCCCAAGCTTTTCAAATACCAAACTCTCTGCTACCCACGCAGTTATTTTTCTGAATCAAGAAATAACCACAGGTGTTAATTTTAAGACATGTTTACACTGAAGAATTATTAAATCAAGCCAATTACCATACACGATACCACACAGTCATTTTAAATCTCTGTGACAAGCAGGTGCCGATAACGGCCTGAAGGAAATAACTAAATCCATATCCCATGTGCAGAATTCTCCAAACTAACTTAAACTTCCGAGTCATGAAATATATCTGTCATGCAACTAATCTTCCCCATACCCAAAGCTCACGGGCTTTTGCAGTCTCATGACTACATATCTGGTGACTATCAGTTTATGATGAAGCCTGATTGTCAGGCTGCAATGCTGCATGTGGCAGCACCCCCCCCCCATTTATTGAATATCTACTCTGGGTAGCACGTGATCACAGGGTGGGTCTGTACTGGTCATGATGAGTAGCATGGAGAAGAGGCTGGCTGACCTTGCTTCATCATAGAGGTTCATAGAAAAATAAGAGACACTGTGCAGATCTCAGCCACTTACATGTGAGTCCAGAAGAGCATTCTCAATTCATGAGGCCATCACATTGACCTCAGAAAAGGCTTTCTGAGAATATAGAGAAAAGATCACTTGGAACTGTGAAGAGCAAGAAACAGGGTGGGTTTATTGTTGTTGTTGTTATATTTAGTTATATTTAGAAAGAACCATACAAGAGGCAATACTATATAGTAGATACTCGAAAATTAAGAAAATGCTGACCTTGGGAAAGCAGAGAAAGAGTGACAGACAGCATAAAGCAATGAAAGTTTGAAGGAGAATGAAAAGTATCAGGTACTCCATAGCACTTAGACCACAGTACTTAGGATCAGGAGACAGGTGACAAAAGTAAATATTTAGAGCCTTGTCAACATTCTATGCACAATGGTGAGTGCTTTATATGCAGAATTTCATTTTATCTTCAAAGTAATCCCAGGAGACAGATTTCATTCTCTTCCCTGCCCCTACTCCCATTTGATACAGGAGGAAATGGGAGGCTTAGCAAGTTAAGCCATTTTCTCAAGGTCACCCAAAATGCAGAATGATTGTTTAACCCTGCAACCTGTGCTTATCACCATTATACTATTTAAGAATTCAATTGATAAAAACAACTAAGGGCCAGAATGAAGGTCTAAGCTTAATTCTGCATACACAAAGGAGCTACAAAAGGGTTCTGAACAATGTCATTCTTTATGAAGGCAGGTGTCCAGTATCTTTTTAAAATAAAACTGATGCATTTTACACAGTAATGAAACTCAACTAAATGTGACACACAGATTCCATTTCAAATATAAGAATTAACTGTCTTTATCTGCTTTTCTTCTACCAGACCTCACCATGCATTTCCTGAAGAAGTTCACATTCACATGTAAGCTACCTTCTTATGAACTAACTTGCAATCATATTTACTTGCTGTCTGTAACTGGGATTTGCCTCTTTTGTCTATGGAAATACAAATGCATGTGGGTAATCATTGGTAACTTTCAAATGAGATCATATTTCTCATAAATATTAAGGTTGTATTATGTTTTCCATTAAGGTCTTTGATCCATTTGGGGTTGATTTTTGCATGGGGGTGAGGTTATTGCAGGGATCTAGTTCCATTCTTCTGCATGTGGATAGACCTGCACTCTGAAACATTAGAGGAAGATAAAGGGCAAACAGTTCAAGTTATAGACATACATCTCCGGGTCCCTGGGAAATAATACCAAGTGACAAATGGGACTGCATGAAATCAAGATGCTAGTGCACAACAAAGAAAACAACCAGTGAAACAAGCTAAAGAATGCAAGAAAAATCTTCGCTAGCTATACATCTGACAGGAGGATAATAGGTTAGAGTATACAAGGAATTAAAAATCCTAATTAATGAACAAGCAATTCTCAAAAGAGAAAGTGATGAATGGCTAATGAATATATGAAAAAAACGTGTTCGACTTTACTGACCATCAGAGAAAGGCAGATTGAAACGACTCTGAGATTTCATCTCATGGCAATCAGATTGTCAGTCATGTGGAAAACAAACCACAAGGCTGGTATGGATGTGTACTGCTGGAGGGCATGTAAACTGCCCCAGTCACTATAGAAATCAGCATGGATGTTCCTCAAAAAAAAAAAAAAAGTAAAAGTAGACATGCTATGTAAGTCAGCTAGGCAGTTCCTAGCATTTACCCAAGACTCCACCTCAAGTATCACAGAGACACTTGCACATCACCTCACTATTCATGGTAGCTAAATCATGGAGCCAACCGAGGTGTTCCCTGGTAGGCGGATAGATAGAGAAAATGCGGTACACATGCACAATGACTTTGTTTTCAGCCACAAAGACAAATGAAGTTATGTCATTTGCAGGAAAATGGATCTGATCAGAAGTGAAAATACGTTAAGTGAAATAAATCTCAAAAAGATAAATATCATCAGTTCTCTTTCATGTGTGGTGCCTAGATTTTAGATGGACAGACAGACAGATAGATAGAGTCATGTATACATACAAGACACAGAAATAGAAACTAGTCTGGCAGGAAAACAAAGGGAACAAATGTAAGGGGGGAGGGAGAGGAAGGGAGAGAAACAGGGATAATGGGACAGTATGAACGAAATACATTATTCTATACTTACATAAAAATGTCCTTAGATTATATAGTACTGTGTATAGTGAATCTATGCTAATGAAAACAGAAATGTGTCTGAAGTTTTTCATCATAGATCTTTTATAGTTCAGTCCATATTGAGCTCCTACTGTTTGCCATGGGATACCAAGAGTATAACATTGACTTGGTCCCTGTCCAGTTTGGATTTGTATTATTAAAGGACAATTGTACTATAGACACGTAATTCATTCATTTCCAGTCTATATTGCTATGAAAAAAATAGAATTGAGATAAGATTAGCCTGTGTAGGAAATAGAAGCAATCTATTCCATCCCCCATGCACAGCTACGGACAGCACATTCTAGATCTTGCTAACATAAGGAGCCTCAGTCTCTTGGCGCTGGCTTTGTAGCAGTGCTGACAGTATGCTGATGAGGATGCCTTGTTACTCAAATGCCTCCATAGCACAGGCCTCACAGCAGTTTGCAAATGGCATTTTCATTTATCACCAGAGTACCTCAGGAGGCTGGAGAGAGCTTTAAGCCTCATTGCCTCTGTTTAAGGAAGAGGTAAGTCAGTGACTGGAGAAGCCCCCTGAGCTAACTATTCAGGAGCTTGTAGGGCTTTTGGTACTGCTGAACTCCAGTCTCCTTGTTCCTAACTTTTCCATCAGACCACATATTCCATCCTCCAGTGTAAGCTAGGAGCTAAAACACACCCAGAGCTTTGGAGAATTAATCAGCTCTTTTCCAGTTCAATAGGGAAAAAGATCTGTTATACAAAGAAAACTTTTCCTGGGATCATCAATATGATACTGATTTAACTAAAAATTAAAAAGTAGTGTGGGGGGTATGTGTGTGTCTACAGGTGCACGTGTGTTATAGCAGGCGTGTGATGATGGTCATAAGATAATTTGCAAGTGCTGACTCTCTCCTTCCAACACATGCATTCTAGGGATCAACCTCATGTTCATTCTTGGCAGCAAGTACCTTTACCTGATGAACCTTGGCATATTTTTCTCCTCTTAAGCCGTAAAACCTATAGTGAAATTTCTCTGGTGTGAATCCATGGTGCCATGTAAAGGGAAACCTGTCATAAGGCAGTCATCACAAGCCATGTCCAGAAGATTACTTTATTTCTGAAATCCAGGCGTGGTGGTGCAGGCCTTTAATCCCAGCACTTGGAAGGCAGAGGTAGGTGGGTCTCTGTGAGTTCGAGGCCAGCCTGGTCTACAGAGGGAGTCCAGGACAGCCAGGAGCCAGGGCTATACAAAGAAACCCTGCCTCAAAAAACCTAAGAGAAGAAAAACAAAAACAAGTAAACAAACAAACAAACAAAACTTTATTTCTGAAAAGGCCAAAGGCATTAGAAAAACAAAAATGAATGTTCTGGAAGGATTGAACATTGCTTAGTAAAGAGCCTTATGCTATGGGTTGAGGCCAGGAACAGTGAAATGATACGGGAAGGGTTGCAGAAACAGTGGACAAGACTCAGGTGACAGTTGCTTGATTGCAAAACTCTGTTCTGAAGACAGCCATCCATGGCTTCCCAACGGGTACATGAAGACAGAGAAAAAGTGGAACAAGGCCATGGTCATTTTACTTATTTCATTACAGGGTAGCATCATAGAAGTAAGTATTAAATTATTTAAATGACCTACACTGTTTATATTTTTTTTAATTTATCATAATTAAACACATACAAGAAAATTGTAAGAACAGAAGAAAATTCCTCATAATCCTCAGGTACTTCAGATATGTTCTACATATTCTGTAGAATATTCTACAGATTCTACAGATTCTGTTGAAGGGGGTAGGTAGTCGGTCTTTTCTCTGGAAGAATAATTTATGGACACAGTATTTCTTCATCCTCAAACACTCCTGTATATTTCCCAAAACAAAGACGTGACCACAACACAATTTACAAAAACAAAATAATATAAATAAAATGTTATTTAATCAATGGTCTTTATTTAGATTTTTCTGATTGTCATGGTAATATTTTATAGAAAATCTAAGATTATGTGTTTTACTTAGTTATTATGTCTTTTTCCCCCTTCTTCTTTTACTTTCCTTTAATCTGCAATAGTTATGGTTCTGTCCTTATATTTTATGACACTGACATTTTTTTTTTTTAAGAGAGCAGGCTGGTTGTTATAGAATGCCTTTCAATTCTGGTTTTGTCAGATCTTTTTTCATGATTAGCTCCTGCATCATTTTGGCAGAAATTACCATTATAGTATCCCTACTCTCAGGGAGTCATTTCAGAAGTCTCCTACTACAAATGTGCCCTGTTTTCACAGTCCCATAATTTGTGCATCTATCTGGTTTCTCTGCATAAAGTCATCCTTTACTTCTGTAATTACCTTATTGGAGAATGCTTTGAGAGTAACTATCTTGTTAACTTTCTCCTACTTTTACCTGATTACCATAGCATCCACTGATGACTCTTGCTAAATCATTTGTTATGTTTCCCACATAAGGATTTGCTTTATAACAAACTGAGTTATATATATATATATAAAAAAACAAGCTATGTTACTTTTTCTAATTATCTCATTCTTTTAATTTTTTTCTTTCACACTTGCTAATTCCAAACCTCTCTTTAGAATCACAGTGGGCTTGGGGAGTCAAAAAATGAAGTTTTCAAGAAGGGATTAAGAGAAGTGAATTTAGTTTGCTAAAAGGAATAAAGTTGAGAGGTGGTAATATCTGTACTGATGTAAGAAAAGATGGCCAACTTCTCTATGGCACATTTTCATTCTCTGTTTTTCATACAGTTGTCTGCAAAATGGACATCTGGAAACAACAAATAAAGGTACTCATGACAAGAGCGCTATATTTTAAACCTTCATTTCAACAGCCACATTGTCAGGAGCATGTACTCTGGACCATCTAGGGTAACATAAATGCTGTGTCACTTACTCGAATAAGACCTTAGACAAGAGCTTAATGTCTTTTCTTTCACCTACAAAAGAGGTATAATAATAGTAATTATCCTCCCATGAGATACTGAAGACAATGCTTTTAAAGTAATAAACACAGAGATTGCTTGCCAACCCACTTAACCAAGGCACATTTTTCACGACTGAGTGTTCTACTTTCATGGTATTGCAGTAGCCACTTGCCTTTGAAAATAAAGTAAGACTAATCTTTTTCCATTAAGAACCCATAACATAACAATAAAAACACATATATCCCCACTATAATATGACGTTTTGGTCAATATGAATATAATACTATATGCAGACAGTGAATGTGAACTTATTTTTTTTCAAGAGCTCAAAATTGAATCTAAGCCTGACGTATGATAAACATTCCCTCTATCTGTAAGTTATGCTCCAAACCCAAGAGAACTCTTTATAATGAGGATAATGAGAAGCCTTTAAAATGTACATTATTACCTAGCACCCCTGCACAGATATAGCCCATGACAACTCAGTCTCCAAATGGGTTCCCTAGTAATGGGAACAGGGACGGTCTCTGACATGAATTCAGTGGCTGGCTCTTTGATCACCTCCTGGGGGGAGGGGGCAGCCTTACCAGATCACAGAGGAAGACAATGCAGCCAGTCCTGATGAGGCCTGATAGGCTAGATAGGGTCAGAGGAAAGGGGAGGAGGCCCTCCCCTATCAGTGGAATTGCTGAGGAGCATGGGGAGGAGATGAGGGAGGGAGGGATTGGGAGAGAATGAAGGAGGGGGCTACAGCTGGTATACAAAGTGAATAAACTATAAGTTATAAAAAATAAATTTTTAAAAGAAAAAGAAAAAATGTACATTATTTTATGATGATTCCTTTCTACATTAAAAAGAGGTAGGGGGAAATTTTTCAAAGGATATGACAGTGTAGTCAAGGATCAGATATAAAATGAAGTGTTCTTGGAAATGTACATGGCTTGGTTTGATTATAGCACAGACTTATATTGGGAATTGGTCTGAGAAGGTATGTTTCTCCAATTTCTGACCATGAATTAACAAATACTAATCAGACATTGCTGTGTCTTGAGCACACAATAAAAATGAAAACAGGAATAAACATGGTTTTTGAACTCATGGCACTCAGTTTCTATCTGGAAATATTAGCTCTAAGAGTGCCATGAAAGGTTTCAGCTAATATCTATGTAAACCATTCATAGGAACACAAGGGCAGAACTGCATGAACCCACACTGCAAAGCTATCGGTTTTGTCAGAGGTTAGAAATGAATACAGGTTAGTGCTAGTAACATCAAGTCCTACATTTTTATAAATATCATTTATAATGGAGCTCACATTTGTCATTTGATCCTACATCCAATCCCAAACTAAGCAAGAAAGGTATAATTATCTTAATGTCTAGATACAGACAGTCAAGTTCGGAATATTAAGTGCTTTGCTCAAGGTCACAAGCAAATTCTCTGCTCAGTTCACAAATACAAGGCAAATAATCTACTATGTCACACTGTGGAGTAAGCAAATGGGGAAAATATAATAGGCCATCCCTCCCTGCTGGCCCTTTGCTGACCTTTGAGTACAGTGCCTGAAAGAGGCCAACCAGTTCTCAAGGTAAGGAATTATAATTTGCCAAGAAAAAAACAAAAAACAAACAAACAAAAACCCTCACAATGTAAATCCTACTGACAACAGCAAAAAGTTAGCAAATGATTACACTGAAGGCCCCTCATTTCATGAAGTAGATCCTACTAAGAGTGACATAGGTGAGATCTTTAAAGGTAAAAATAAGGTTGGTTCTCTGTGCAGTGTCACACAATAAAGAAGTGTATCAAGCATGTTGCTCATAGCAACTCTTGGGCTAGGGGTGCAGTTTGGCAGTAGAGCACTTCCCTCTAGCATTTCTATAATCTTGTGTCTGTTCAGTCTTGAGACCCAGAAATACTGCAATCGCACAGCATCAAGGAACAAAAAGTTGTGCACAATGCCTCTACATGGAAAGTGGATTCCAGTGTTTTCCCAACAGCTGGAAGAAACCATCTCTTGATGGTACATAGGTGAAGATAAAAGCACTTAGGGAAATAAGTGGCCAAATGTTTATTCTACTTACAGTCCTCTATAAAACACTTTGATATCTCAATATACAAGTGACTAGTTTCCTTTTATTGGGGTTTCTATATAGTGCATTCCACCTCCCATTTTCCTGGAGAGCTATTGATTTCCTTGATTTTCAGTCACTTTCTCTCATATACTCCTGACATAGTTTCTGATGGCTTTAACATCCATGTAGACCATCTTCCTGAATGGCGTTGTCTTGGCCTTCGTGCCTCACACATAACCTCAGTCACTCACACCATCATATTCCTCATCATTCGATACTCTCAGTTTCAAACACCCAACTGAGGAAAGTAGAGCCATCACCTCCTATTATTCACCCTCACTTCAGTCATTCACACTGACCCAGAGCAAGGAATCTGTTAGTGCTACAGCTCTGTTCTTGTCCTTAACATTCTTCATGTCCTCTCACTGCTCTTGTTAAACAGAAAAAAAGTGTGCACATTTTGTGCATATGTGCAGTGATGTGTGTGTGTGTGTGTAGTGTATGCACGTGAGTATGCAGATATGCATTAATGTACTGTGAAGGCATGCACTAATGCAGGGGCCAGAAAAGTCATCTTCTATCATAACCTTGAGGCAGGGATGCTCACTGAACTGGAAGCTCATGATAGGAATAGTCTTGGTGACGGCAGCTCCAAAGATCTGCCTGTCCCAGACCCTTAGTGGGGAGGTTACAGGCATGCCCAGCCACGCTCAGCTTTTGACATGGGTGCTGGGAATATGAACTCGGGTTCTCATGCTCATGCGGCAAGCTCTCTTATCATTGAGCTATCACCCCAGTCACACTCACATCTTTCTTATGTGGCTAATATTGCTGGTGTATCATTACGTTTGGTGGCACAACCCTTACTCCCAAGCCCCAGGTATTTTCTTTTGTTCTAACTAAACCCTACCCTAGGTAAACTCAAACCTCTATGAACCTTGAATTTATGCTTGTGTAAATGGCTGCGAGTAAAACAGGTGGATATAGATAGGTAGATAGAAAATAGACAGACAGGCAGACAGACAAATAGACAGTCAGTCAGACAGAGGACATGAAATGGTCACACCAGAACAGAATGTTAACTATGTGCATCAATGCATGTTAGTTAACTTGACTTAGCCATATCATTGTATATGTGTTTTAAAACATCAGTGGACTTGGAGAGGGACATGGGAGGAGATGAGAGAGGTAGGGTGGGATTGGGAGGGAAAGAGGGAAGGGGCTAAAGCCCAGACACAAAATGAATAAATTGTAATTAATATAAAAAATAAAAATTAAAAAAAAAATAATCATTAGAGTGCCTCCCCTTTTAGTTCATGACAACATAAGAGGTCCCTAGGCTCAGCCCTTGTAATGACACTTCGCAATATATTCCCTATCCTAAGAACTAATTCAGGCGGCTTCCTCCAGTTGTCCACTTCCTTCTGCCCCCTCACTCTGGATTAATGAAGGACTTCATTTCTTCTTCTACTGGAACATGGAAAAGATCAGAAGGGACACAGCATCTGCTCTCAAGCCACCTCTGCCCATTGACTGCCTCTGTGTTTGCATGCTCTGCTTTCTCTGTTACTGCTTCCCGACCAGCTGCTCTCACTTAAATTCATCCCCCCAGATACACAATAGATCCCATTCCTCTCTTGCCTACTTCAGTATATTTCCTCGCATTTGTTGCCTCTCTTTCATACATAATTAAATTTTCCCTCTGTCGAATGATCCGTGTCAGCATTCAAGAGTGCTATGATCTCTCCCATCTCTACAAAACACCACAATCTTGACCTAGTTTTCCCTGTGGCTATAAGCTCATTCCCCAACTGTCCTTTAAAGCAAAAATGACTTTCCCTAATCTCTCTTTTGAATCTATTTCCCTCAAAGTGGCCTTGACAAACATACCAATAACCTCATGCTGCTAAATTGAGTTAGTGATTTGAAATAATCTTACTTGAATGGTAAGCAGTGGGTGAGGAATGGGACTGGATGGGACATTTTTTTTCCACATTTATTTTATTTTATTATTATTATTTTTTTATCAGTTACATTTTATTAACTCTGTATCCCAGCCGTGTCCTGATCCCTCATTCCCTCCCAGTCCCTCCCTCACTCCCTCATCTCCACCGTGCTCCTTTCCAAGTCCACTGATGGGGGGACCTCCTCCCCATTCATCTGATCCTGTTTTATCAGGTATCTTCAGGACTGGCTGCAAAGCCCTCCTCTGTGGCCTAACAGGACTGCTCCTCCCTTCGGGGGTGGGGAGACCAAAGAGCCAGTCATTGAGTTCCTGTTAGAAATAGTCCCTGTTCCCCTCACTTTGGGAAACCAATTGGTTACTGACATTTGATCACACCTCTCCACACAGAAAGTTACCTCTCTTATGACTTCCTCCTACCTTGCAGACAAGTTCTTGTTTGTCTTTGCTCGTTTTTTCTCATCCCTCCTCCTCCTTAAAGGGGAGTGCCTCTTGGTCAGTTTGTACACTTCTTCATTCACATGCTCTCCAGGTTCTAACTGCTACAAATGTATTCCAGTCTTCAGCCTACAGCCACCTGATTTTCCTTTCTAGCTTCAGATCAAATAGTCATTTCTTTTTTGTCTGTTTTTTCTTTTTCTATTTTTTTAATTTATTCACTTTATATCCCAGTTGTAGCCCCCTTCCCCAGCCCCTCCCAGTTCCACCCTCCATCCCTTTCCCCCATATCCCTCTTCCCTAGTTTTCCCTACCAACTGACCCTAGCCTATCAAGTCTCATCAGGACTGCCTGCATCCTCTTCCTCTGTGGCCTGGCAAGGCCCCACCTGCCAACCAGGGGGAAGTGCTCTAAGAGCAAGTAACAGAGTCCATGTCAGGGACAGCCCCTGCTTCCCTTACTAGGGAGCCCACATGGAGACTGAGCCACCTATGGGCTACATCTGAGAAGGGATGGAAGCAGATGCTGGGACACACAGCCAAACTTTGGGTAGGGAATCTTATGGAAGAGTGGGGTGGGGAGGGGTGTTATAAGGAAGGGACAGGAGCTCTACAAGAAGACCAACAGAGCCAAAAAATCCGGGCCCAGGGCAGCCAGTGGAGACTGATTAGTGGAGACTGATGCACCAACCAAGGACCATGCATGGAGAGGAGCTAGACCCCTTGCTCAGTCATTTCAAACTTCATATATGTTCATGCACGTATGCCTCCCCAAATCTTCCTTTTATCAATTAAGAGCAGGTGAATTCAGCCTTAATGAATCCATAGTTTCAATAATTGAAGTCATCCAGATTCCTCTTTCTCTCACAGCATTCATATTTACATTCTGTTGACAAATCCCATTGAACTTACCTTCTGTGTAAAATCAGACTCAAGCTGCTTTTGCTCTCTCTATATATAACCCAGTCCATGTCATCATCATTTGAAGTTATTGATGAATTCTAACCGTTCCATCTTAAAGATAGCTAAAATTTCATTTTTTATTCTAGCCTGGATCAAATCACCGTTCTCTAATGACTGGGTAGCTCTAGGAGTTTCCTATCAGGTTTCCTGTTTCTGCCTTTGGACTCCATATGCTTTTCTTGCTACAATAGTTAGACAGCCCTCTCAAATACAGTACTGAGCCTACAATACCTTAGCTCAAAACCTCCCACTGGTTTGTCATCTGACAGTGGGATCTCACACCCTTTGAATTCTTTCAAGACCTAAACTACAAACTGCTCCTAAATTTTCCCACCTTCCAATACTCCTACTCTGTCTTCACCTCCTGCCATGCCCATTTTTCTGCTGATCTTCAAATGCTGCTATGTCCTTTCATCTGAAGGTATTTCATACTAGACACTCCCTGCTTCTCCTAACTAGAAAGCTCCGTAACAACAGAAATTCACTATATCTGCATTCTCCAAACAGTCACCATGAGACACGGGTAGCCATGGAACAGTTGCCCTGCTGAAAAACAAAAAAACAAACAAAAAACAAAAACAACAACAACAACAACAAAAAACAACTAAAGAAGTTAATTTTAAACGTGATGTAAGCATGGATGCTACTTGTAGCTGGGGCCTACCATATTAGATAGAAAAACTCTATTACGTTCTTCATCGGGATATTCCTTTACTTCTTCCAGGCACCTGCTTGGGTCTCCCCAAATCATACCCTTACAGTGCTATCACCATTGCCTGTTTTGTTTTTGTTACTTCTCCAAGGTAATTAGAAACATAAAGCACATGCCGCCATTTGCTCCTTTACCTGTTGTCTCTGTGTTGAAGTTAAGATTAGAAAAAGTCCCAATAAAGTCAAGGGTTTTCAACAGCTTTGTTTTCAGTGCCTAGAACTTGACCTTGTTAGTGTAGACAGTATAATTCAATAATTACTCACTGATTCAGCCAACCGTGAGCCATCAACCATTACCTTCTTTGGTGATCTTGAATAGGTACAGTCCACCTCCACACTTAGCTTTTCTCATTCTCCAATATCCTCTGATATTCAGAACTTTGTTTTTTCTTAGTACTTAGAATTTTTAAAAAAAATCCTTTATTGGTCTGTCTACTTGATTCTGGTCTGTCTATTCACTAGATATAAATTCTGTGGGGGCACAGACTGTGTTCCTTTTTGCAAATATAATACTGTTCATGACCCAAAGCTGTTACTCCTTAAAGGAACAGTGTTACTGGGTTAGGAGACACTAAGAGTTGACACCCAGTAGATACTCAGTAAGAATTTGCTAAAGACTGCAGTAGTTACTTCAAAATTAGTTATCTTCAAAAAGAAGGGTTTTGGTTAATTGGATGGATGAGCCCTTCTAACTTGTGCATTCTACAGTTCTTAAAGAAGTGTTCAAATAGAGGTCCACACAGCTGCACAGGCCCAGAAAGGAGTCAACTCTGCTGTAACTTGGTCCTGTAGGATTGTGGACCCTCAATCCTGGAAGGATTCATGGAGATGAATCTTGATGATCTCACCTATCATTTCTCGGGCTCTTCATTTCTCCCCGACCTGCAGGTGTTTGCTAAGGAAGTTGCCATCTTGTTGTAGTGATTCTGTGAAAAGGCTCTTGGGGGGATTTCTCAGGTAGTTAACACGACCATCTTCAAAGCACTTGTCAGTCGTATGAAATGACTACCCCTGCTCAATTTCTTGCTCTCTCTCAGCTTCATCCATGGCTCCAAGAAGGCAGTAACCATTATTAATGGGCTGTTACTTCCTTTACTACATGAAGTTTTAGAAAGCTGCAGAGATGGGGCCCTGAGCCAGCAGTAAACTTGCCCACTCACCTTTAGCATTTCTAGGCCATAAAACATACTTTACTACTATAAAGTGGGGGATTTTTAATGTTTTCTAAAGGACATCTCCTCAGCTCCAAATAGATCTTCCATAAAATAGAACTGGGTGTCAAGATTAGTCCCTTCCCTAAAAGAATCTAGTTTATCAAGATCAATGTTAGCATTAGTTTAGGCATTTTCACTTGATTATTAATTTAAGAAAAAGGTAAAATTGCCTCTGGCCCATCTTACTATAGGGGACATCATACTAGCCCTTATCCAGATTCCTTCCAAAGTCCTTTCTCCTCCTCATAGTGACATGAATACTGCTAATAGTCATCAACAGTCGAGCACATATTCTATTCATTATTTCATTTCAGGGTTAAAATGTAAGTTTGCAACCTAAATTGGTAGCACATCTCTAATTCTGAGCTGTGGCTCTTCTTTTCTTCCACCCTGTCATCAGTCAAAGGCTCAGAGTCTTACGGGCTTTATTCTTTTGTGTGTTCCTAAGCCAATGGACTACAGTGCATCACAATCACTTATCCAAGTCCATTTCAAAGGGTAATTTTTTCTGCCAACTCTTTTTACGTTCAGAGGCTGAGTGGTGGTGACCTTGCCCTCTATTAACCTACCTTGTGGTCAGTTGTTGACACTTCCGGTTATTTAGTGTCAGTGAAATAAAAGCTTTGTATAAAATAAAAATCTTAAGAAATATTTAAGCTTCTGAATCTCCTAGCAGTCCTCCTTCTGATTATCCTCTGATTTCTCATTCTGTGAAATTACTGATAGTAATTTATTAATTATGTCTTTAGAAAATGAAAAAAAAATCATGATGAATTACTGAAAGATAAAATTGCTGTACTTTGGTTAATTGCTTAGTTGCTTTAGTCCATAATGAACACAGTGACCCCTAAAATAAATTTAATATTCTCTATCATTGGCTCTAAACCTAACAGGGTTGGAATAGTGGCACACAGGATGAATTTGAAGTAGAGAAATACACAAGCTTATAGAAATAGCGAATAAATGCACTATCTCATCATCAAAGGTAGCTAATGGCACAAACAGGTTCTAACTATCAGCAGGCAGCAACATAGCACATCCCCACTATGAGAGTCAGGGAGAACTGGGAGATGGACAGAAGCTGATTACTGACTATAGAAGTGTACCCGTGTGAGAAGAAAAGCTGGACATGTTCAGTGGCACAATACAGCAGCTTCAGGTATCACAGTAAATTTAATATTTTAAAGTAGAGAACACTTTGAATGCCTCCTCCCCCCACCACCATACAAATACATGATAAATGTTTGGGGTGATATGTGCACCAACAACTCTGATCTGATCAACAAACTCTCTGATCTGGAATTCATAGTAAACTGCATCTAAAAAAAAAAAACATATACAAATATTATGTGTTAAGTAAAAAATTCTAGTGAAAACTGAAGAATCATCTTTAATTAGAAAGTGGGGTTTTCTTTTAAGTCACACAAAAACTTATTTTGTTTGCCAGTGTCCAAAACTCTATGGTACAAATTCTCGTACCATGTGGGAACAAATGACAGAGGTTTGATTGTTTTGGGCATTAACTACTATGCGCATTCTCTAGATTGATGGACACCCAGGAGGCAATTGTACCCTTTCGGCCCATCTCAAAACAGGAAGAAGTATGAGCAAGGCTAATTCTCTCCTGACCAGCTTGGGCTCACTTTCTGTGCCTCTCAGGCTCTTCTAGTTTGCAGTCATGAAATTTACCAGCTCATTCAGGGTCAGGAGAGAGGCGGTAGTATAGTGAAAATTACCCTTATCTGGCATGAAAGACCTTGAATCTAGTGCCCGACAGCCCGCAACTACCATGTGACTCACACCAATATCTAGCTGCCACCCCTTGGCTGCTAAATGAGGAGGCTGGAAAGGCTACGGCCTCACCCAGACTTTGAAACCTACCAGTCAATGAAATACAATGGCTTACGCAGAGATTATTCATTCAATCGAGTCATACCTCCTCAACCTAAATGATTCTTTTGGTTTCAAAGATCAAATGTAATTACAAAGAAATGAAGGGGATGGCAATGAGTTTCCTCTCAGGGCTCACGGGCATCAGAGACAGCAGTTCAGTGTCACGAAATGCACACTGACAATTAGCGATTAACATCTTCTGGAGAGCAGCAAATGATCAGAAAGAATGGAAGTAGAATATACATTCTACTTCCATTCATTTACTGAGAATTTCATAGTTTCACTTTTCTTTACAGTTGAATCTAATCCAATTGTGTATCGACACTACATTTTCATCTACTGACCTGCGCTCTCTCATCTAGGCTGCTTCTATGCCGTAGCTATTGTGAACACAGCAACAAAAGTATGAGAATACATCTCTGTGGAAAGAACCAGATCTGTTTGTGTGTGTCCAGGAGTAGTATAGCTGGGTCATATATTACCTCAGCTTCTATCCTTTGATTTCCATTGTGTCAGCACCAGTTTATGCTCGCACCAACATTAAATGAGGATTTCCCTACCCCACATACTCACCCGTGTTTGTGTTTGTTATCTGTTTTCTTGATGTTATTCATTCTGGCAAGGGTAACATGAAATCTCAAAGGAGGTTTTTTTTTTTTTTTTTTTTTTTTTGCATTTCTTTGATGTTTAAGGATGTTCATCATTTTTTAAATGTCTCTTACCCATTTGCATTTTTTGAGAGCTTTCTGTTCAGTACCATTCAGCCTATTTTAAAACGGGTTTGCTTTCTTGGTGTTTAGCTTTTCAAGAGCTTTGTGTGTTTTAGATGCTAATCCTCAGTCAGATGTATAGCTGGAAAAGATTACTTCTCCTATGAGCCGCTTGTAAATTAACAGTTTCTCCAGAGTACAGAAGCTTATAAACTTCAGGAGGATCCACTTACTGATTGTCGGTCATATTTTCCCTGTGACTGTGGCAATTGTAACGGACTGCTTCTAGCTATGGGCCCACATCTTCTTGTATTCAGATTAAACTCCACAAGTCATGACAGAAATCCTGAGCATGAATTAAATCACATGAGCAAGTCTGAACCAACAACTACAATGCTTGATTATGATATGCTGGCCAGCTCCAGGGTGGAATACATGCCTCACCTTAAGAGGGTGGGACCAGCGGAGGTCAGCCACCACACCTCACCGCCATCTGGCGGAATAAACGTCAAGGTGAGAGATGTTCCTCAGGAGAATTAGAGAACTGGGTAATGATGTAGACTTACATCTCCATTTCAGAGCTGAAATAGCACGAAGTCTCCAGAGTGTCTTTGCAAACCTAGACAGTTTCCTACGAATCCTGTGACAAGTCTATTTAAAGCTCAGAATGCAATATGTTGAAAAACATAAGCAGTGAAGCTCAGTGGCTATACTCAGAGACCTCGAAATCAGACAGCCCTGGCTTTGCTTTGAGCTTTGATTCTATCACTTATTAGTTCTTTAGCTCTGAGTGAGTCACTTAAATTTTACTTATCTGAAAATAGGGCAAGTCACAGACACACCTCACAGGGTTATGTGGGAATTAAATGAGAAAATTAGAAAAAATTAAATGAGAAAATACAGCTCTTAGCAAAATACCTAGCACTTAGTCGACTAGATGACAATCATTATTAACAGAGGGAGAGAAAGGCTTGCCCAAATCTACAGAGCTAAAGAATAGCAAAGCTGCAGCTAAAACTGAGTCTTCTCACCACTAGCTCAGTGCCAGAAGTGGTTTGAGCTGAAATTAAATACCACACAAGTCAATTGTATCCAAAAGATCATTTTAAAAAGTCTATCTTTCTTCCCATATTGCTACTTGGAACCTCATAGATTGTACTTGAGAAAGCCATGTAATCTTAAATCTCCAAGCCCCACTTAGCAGAGACCAAGACAGCCTGGTCACATTTTACCTTACTGAACTATGTCCAGGTAGATTAGAGAAAAAAAAAAATGACTGACTTGAGCAGCCTCTGAGGTCTCTGGGAGGGTACCAGGGTCAACAGCCAAATGTGTGTGAGTGCTTTCTTTGCTGAGGATTGTGCATATTCATAGCACCCATGAACTGAACAGGAGTTTCCTAGGGCTTGCTTCCAGGGAAAACAAAATTAAGACATTTTTCTAGAAACACTGTTTCTCCTAGTGGGTTTTAAGATTAAGATTAGCATGGTAAAATAATTGGTAATTGTATGTAATTTTCAGGTTTTTAGAACAGAAGAGACAGGCAGCTGCTATAAAGAGTAGCCATTTGACATCTTGCAAAGTGTATATAATATATACATACATATATACACACACACACAGTGGAATATATAGGCACTATATATAGTGTGTGTACATACATGATATATATAAATGAAGTATAAATGAACACACACACACTATACGATATATAGTATATATACATATATAGATGTAAATACATATATGTGTGTATGTGTGTGTGTATGTATGTGTATGTGTGTTTATCCATATTGCAGTCCTCTAATTTTTTCTATTACAGACAGGAATACTCTGCTACTTGTTTTTTTGCTCTGATTACAGCCTAAGGTGATTTCAAAAATTCTGAGTTGAACTAGAACTCCCATGTACACCAAGCCCTCTCAGCATACCTAATCCCTAATATCAAATCAAAGACCTTAATGGAGATCAAACACTGTGAATGAGAAAAATAAAAATAATTCAATTTGTTAATGAGGTGGCCAGGGAATCAGAGGTGAAAAACACACGTTCCTAAATGCATGCAGAGCAACACACAGGCCCACATGATAACTACTGGATTTCATTCCAAAGGCACACTTTCGTTCCAGGGAATTAATGGCTCCAGTGTTGGATTTATTACACTATTTATATCACAATTATAATCCTGACCATTTCCCCAGAGGGGAAACTGGAACAGACTTCCTTAGACTAATGACAAAACTGGCTGATGCCCCAATGGTTGGTGCCTCAGAGGGTGGTTCATGAGCAGCACCTGAGGTTTGAAAAAAGCATATGACTCAAAATCTTCACTTGACTTTTCTATTTCATGAATAAGGATGTATTTCCATACCCGAAATAGTGCTACACGGGTAGAAATCATTTATTTTATATATTTCAAAAAGCATCTATTCAGGTAAAGTGGACTCTAAATTGGAGGTGAGGAGCTAGCTAAGCAATTATGGTTAAGATGTAAAAGACAATAGTGTCTGGTTTAGAGAAAGGACAGGACTGGTGGAGAGTCGACAGTTGCGGTCCCCCTGGCCCTGACAGTGAGCCAGTGCCAGAACTGAACCAAACCTCGGTGTCATCAGAATCGCAGGGCAGCTTGGCACTGGAGAGGAGGGACATAGGACCCTGTCTGTATTAGGGCTGAATATTATCTCCGTTCTTGGGATGTGTACTCGGATGCTCATTTAGGCATGCTGTGCTTCAGCTATTCTTGGGATGTCCATAGTGGGTGAGCTACTGGAGAAGCACACTGCTTCCGGTATCTTTAGAACGAGGCAAAGAGAAAAGGGACTTCAAGAAAACTTCCCTCGCCTGAACGTGGAATGTGAAATGAAGGGTGGAAGAGTCATGCAGAACTTTTTAATTGCTGGTATTCCACAGTACCAAAAACCCAAACAAATTAATTATGAAAAAATTTGACACAAAGATCTAATTTTTCCCCTTTGTTGCATTCTTGAAGTATAAAAGAAACTAAAGGAAGTTTACCCTGCTTAAATAAAGGGCCTAATGGATCCAATTGGTATTCTGCTATGCATAAATGAGGTCTTTGGATAACAGGCTTCATAAGCAGGCTTGCTCATCATGGGCAGGGCAGAACCTTTGCTTTGGAAAGTGATAATGTGCTCACAAATACATCTGGTGATTTCTCTTATTTTATTAGCTAATTTGAACTGGTTAAATAAAGATAACTGGAGGCTCTTGTCAGCTCAAGAAGCATGCTAGTTGTTTTTTGTTTGTTTGTTTGTTTTTGTTTTGTTTTTCATATCCTGCAGAAACCTGGAAGACTTAACATTGGTTAATTTTTTTCATTGCTGTGACAAAATAGCTGGCAAAACCAACTTTAGGAAAGAAAGATTTCTTTTGGCTCACAGTTTGAAGTCATACAGTAAAACACAGCAGGGAAGGCTCAGTAGATGTGTGAAGAAGATGGTCAAATTGTGTCTACAGTCAAAAGCAGAGAGAAATGAGTGCTAGTACTCTCCTTAGTTTCCCCCTTTTCATTAAGCCCACAATCCCAGCCTATCAAACAGTGCTGTTCATATTCAGGAAGCATCTTCCCTTCTCAGTTTATACCCTCTGAAAACATCCACAGGGAGATGCCCATCACTGTATTTAAGTGATTCTAAATACAGTCAAATTGACAATGAAAGTTTGTTGTTGTTTTAATATCTATGAGTGTTTTGACTTCATGTGTGTATGGGTGTGCCTGGTGCATTGGATCCCATGGAACTAGAGTTATGGATGTTTGTGGACCACCATGTGGGTGTTGGGACCCAAACCTAGGGCTTCTACAGGAGCAGCCAGTGCTCTGAACAACTGAGCTCCCTCTCCAGCCCCAACAATAATGATTAACCATCACACAGAACTAAAATAGAAGCTCCAAGAGAGATCAGGTAATTCACCGCAAAACCAAAGTGGGTTTTCCAATCTTCTTAGTTTTAAGCCTATGGGATTTTGATTTTTGTTTTTTTTTGTTTTTTGTTTTTGTTTTTGTTTTTGTTTTTATGAGGTAAGCTGGTTGGATTATTTTCACTTAAGAGATGACAAGGCCAAGAGTTCATACCATTTAACAGACACAAGGTAACTCATGAGGTTTGATAACACTAGTAACATAGAAATTATCATACACAATACTGGAAAAAACACATTATTTTAATGATGCCAAAAATATTTCAACCTAAGAAGTCCACAAAATAGCCTAACTGATTCTGGCATTTCTGTTCTCATAGGCTGTGGTGCTGAGTTTTTCCATCACTGATTTCTTCATCTGTTTTCAAAGGTGGACTCATAATTACACTAGTAATTGCCAAAGTAATTCCTCTATTATTGCTTTGCTCTTTGGGTGTCCTTTTCTTCAGCTAAAGGTTATTGCACCCACTAATCAGAGATGTGGAGAAAAGCCTTTGAAGGTCATTTCTGAAGCCATGTCTTAAAGAGAAACCTTTTAAAACTTAGAGACCTTGTGCTATTTTTGCCCAAGAGTTTCCTGAAGGGTGTTCTCACATGTAAATAAAGTTTTCAATAGTAAGTGAAAATATTTGCAGTGGAGAGTAAAATTAGGGTAGAGTTAGGAGCCTGGATGCTGTGGACTAAAACTATCCAGGACAATTCAAGTGTCAGAAGCACATTCCCCAGTGTCACAGTGTTGAGAGGCTGGAAACTAAGCATGCCTTACCAGCCTCAGTAACTAGCAATTTGACTGGGTTGTTAGTGTTTCATTGACCCTGCAGACAGAGCATTCACTAAAATGCAGGTGTAGACACAAGGACTTTGCTTTCAGGAACAGACTATTGGCATTATATAAGGCTCATGTTGACTTTTCTTTTTTCTTTCTTTCTTCCTCTTTTTTTTTTTTTTTTTTTTGGCCTTCCTTTCTGCCCTTCACCATGTAAGAATACAATGTTCCCAATTTCCAGAGGACATGGTATTAAAGCCACCATCTTGAAAGCAGGCAGCAGCCTTCTCCAGCTATAGGCAGCCTGGTCTTGAACTTCTCAGACTCTACAACCATGACAGAATGCTCTGAATAAGCATTCTTCATGTGGCATTTTCTTATAGCAGCATCAAAAGTTCTCATCTGACCTGATAGACTACAATCAGATGGAAGGGGAGGAGAACCTCCCCTATCAGTGGACTGAGGGAGGGGCATAGGAGAAGAGGGAGGGAGGGTGGGATTGGGAGGAGATATGGGAGGGGGCTACAGCTGGGATACAAAGTGAAGAAACTGTAATTAATAAAAAAATTTAAATTAGAAAAAGGGTTCTCATCTTTCTTCTGTCATGAATCAGTTATATGTTGTTGGGAAAGTCATTTAATCACCCAAGTAAAAAATATCTCTCATTTCCAAACTAAAAGACTTAGAATGGAATTTTTCAGGTTATAAGAAAAAAAAAAAGTATTACTACTGGACTCCCTCAAAATATTGAGATAATTGCTTTGTTTGGGTGCTATAAAGTCTTCTTGTGAGGATCTCTTTTCATCCCAGAGAATGAGGACAGAAAGTAGAAAATACTTAACATTAGATGAAAGGAAGATTTGCATCTCCCACCTTAGATACTGACATTTAATTAGTGGTGGGTGCTTCACTGTCCTGAAGATCTCTTGCTAAAGTGTGAAGCCTCATCATCTACTGTGTAGGATTTGGTGGCACTCTGGAAAAGAATGCCCAGAATCTATCCCTTCGTCAAAGTCAGCTATCGTATTTTCCTCTCATTGCTCAGAGAAGATAATAATGAAGTTGTCAAAAATAAAAATAAAAATAGTTTTTCTAATCCAACAAACCTAAGTGGGGTATTGAAAAAAAAAAAGTATACCTTGGGCTGAAGAGATGGCTCAGTGGTTATGAACACGTATTACTCATGCAGAGAACATAAGTTTGCCTCTTAACACTCATATTGGGCTGTTCATAACCATGTGGAACTCCAGTTTCAGGGGAAGCCCAGACCTCAAGCCTCCATGGTCACTTAAACTCACATTAAATACCCCCCAAAACATATACACATAATTCAAAATATATTAATTCTTTGAAAAGAAGACACACAGAAGGGAAGAAGTGAAATGAAATATCCATAGCATCGAAGAGGCCTCTGCCTTGGGTCTACTCAAGTGGGAAACACATAACCTCCTTTCTAACACATGATTCTGTGACTTTAAGACATATCTAGATTATTTAATGTGTGGAAAGAATAGACCCCAGAAACAATGTCACTCTAACTGTAAGTCCTTTGTTAATGCAGACATAGACTTTGGTTATTTTTTCCCTGTATAAATCACTAGAATATAAGATTTAAGCCAAACACATCAATACCTTGAATTTTTGGGCCGTTCTGTATAAAGTTGAAGCTACTGGACTGAGTTCATTAATCATATTTACCAGCCTTCAGGATACATTTTACAAACTATTTCTATCCATTGTTTTAAAAATCCAGCTAATGTGCGTGATATTTTCCTTAGTTAGTTGTAATGCAAAGTTAGACTTCAAAGCAAGGGCTCATATGTTACAATAGCTTGTTTTTCCAAAATCAACTAGACAATTGTCCTTTGGATACCAATTAGCATGAGCACTGGTCCAGCTTTGCTCCACTCAGTCCTAATGAAGTGAAAGAGTTCCAGGTTTTTAGTTTGCCTTGCTAACTTTTTTTTGTTTTTTTTTTTTTTAGGAAGGAGCTTTTTAAGGGTGTATTTTAACACCCTTTAAATACAACTTTAAAGGCAAAATATATAAAAGAAATTGCATTGTGCCAGTTCATTAGGCTAGGACTAAATTAGCTGTTTGGGAAAGCCTATTGTGTGTGGTAAAGTACTGCACCACTGTTAATTATAATAATAATAAACATTTGGAGCAATGTAGGGGAGTGGTGAGCAGCATGGGCTTTGGAGGCAGAACAACCTGGGTTTGGATCTTGCTTTGCCTCCTACTGACTCTGTAATTTGACAAGTTTTCCAGTTCCTGTGTGTCCCCTTTCCTGGCCTATTAAATGGGAATAATATCAATAGCGACTCCCATGGTCATTCTAAGTAGTAAGTGGAGGATGCACATGCAAAGGACTTATAAAGAACCAGCTCAATACATGGTAATAGTAATATTAATGCCATTAACTCAATTGGTATTTGTTAGAAGTAAATGGACTGATTAATCAATGAAATTTGTTTTTTAGGGTTTAATGAGAAAATGAATGCAGTAGACACAGCGTGAGTCATCGTGGGTGATGCACAATTTCGTTGCCCTCAAGAAGTTACCTGCTAGAAAATGCATCATTACTATGCATGCCTCCAAGGGGGGAAAATGTTGTCAATTCACTGTAAGACATCATCAACTATGAGATATATCCCTACTGGGCAGAAGTAAAATTTAGGGCTGAGGGGCGTGCTTTAGAATCCATAGGATATGATTTTTGAATACCCAGTACAATGACAAAAGATTAAAGAGGAGAGAAAAGGAAAAACAAAATGTTCTTACTGAAATAAAACCTCAGTGGCCTCTGAACTGTGACTTTTTCTCTCACTCACATATCCCAAACTGTAATTCTTGTTGGTGAGGAAGAACCATTAAGGAAACTCCCAGAAGTAGCCAGTAAATAATCGTCGAATAATATCATGGTTAATTAGGACAGATCTTCCCTTCACATTCAGTGACCAGAGATTGAATTCTCATGAGACCATCAGCCCCACAACTTCTACCGCATCTCTCAGTTACACAGGTGATATTTTGATTGTATTTCATCCCAAGGCCCCTCTCAAAAGGTCTCGGAGTATTTGTCATGGGAATGTAAATTCCCTCCCACACTCTGATACTGAGGCAGGTAGGGAGAGAGTGGCAGGAGGCAGGGGCATGCCAATCCTCCTTGCCAGTCTTAAGGGAGTGATGGTGGCTCTAAGTGGCAATGGGGAAAAAAGCATGGGAAGTATACTTTAGACAGGAAGTGGAGAATAAGTGGCATAAAGGGAAGAGGAGGAAGAAGAAGAGGAGGAAAACAGGAAGAGGAGGGGGGAAGGAGGAAAGGGAGAAGAAAGATAAAGAAGGAAGAAGAGGAGAAGAAAAAGAAGGGGTAAGAATGAGGAGAAGAGGTCTGTTATTTCAGAAAACATTGGCAGCCAACGGCAACAGGTGGGAGAAATCAGGACTGTCTCGAGGCACAGGAACTGAGTAAAAATGGCATAGCTGCTGCTCTTTGGAGGAAATTCTGCAATTACTGAGCAACACAAATTATTTACCCCTCCCATCAGGATGACACCTCAGGATGGTCTCAGCAGCCCCGACAGTTTTGTAATACAAGAAAAAAACATTGAAATTTATATTTTCTTTGTTTGTTTGTTTTGGGGGGGGGTATTTGTGTGTCTGGTGTGTCCATGTGCATGTGTAAGGGTGTCCATATATGTGGCATATACATGTGTATGTGTGCATGTAGAGGCTAGGATTGACACAGTGTCCTCTTTAGTCCCTCTTCCCATTGTATATCGGCGTAGTATATCTCACATGAGCCTTGAGCTATTCTAACTAGGCAACTTGCTTGGGGATTCTCTATACGAGTCTTCAGAGTATTGGGATTACACGTGAGCAGCTATGCCCACTGATGTTTCCATGGAATCTGAACTCTGGTCCTAAGATTTGCATGGCAAGTGCTCTGCCTACTGGTCCACTGTATCAGCCCTAGCTGCTTTTCTTTTTCCTGTGACCAAATACCGGACAAGAAACAACTTTAAGAAAGGCTGTAATTTGGCCTACATTCTGAGGCTACAGACCATCACATCAGGGAAGCCCTGGCTGCAGAAGGTCACATGGATCCAAAGCTAGGAAGCAAAGAGACAAATGCAGGCACTTCATTCATGTTCCTGAAATCACAGCCTGGGATTTCAGCCCATGCAATGGTGCTTCCCACAATCAGGGTGGGCCTTCCCTACTCATTTAAGTCTGTCTGGAAACAGTCTCACAGAGGGACCCACAGGTTGTCTGTCTGTGACTCTAAATCTCATCAAGTTTACAATCAATATTAACCATCCAGTGCAGCAGCTCCCAACTTCCTTGAACCTTGAGGCTCTACAGAAAGCTTTATAAACACGAGAGCATTTAGCCTTACCTCCAAAGACTGTGGTTTCATTGCCCTTTGTCTTGGTACTCCGTGTGGTCAATTGTTTGGGAAAAGCTTCCCTTGGGTGATTCTAACTTAGGTCCAAGGCTGAGAATCTCTGAGATGGGTCAACCTACTCACTTTACAAATAAACCATAGCTCAAGACTTGTGTAATGCTTATTCACAGATACACAGAAAAAAAGATCAGAACAATCTGGAAAACTCAGTACTGACCTTAATTCTCTGCTTATCTATAGAGGCATAATTCATCCATTCGGCTTCATGGTGGATGGCATATTCTTGCCACTTTGACATTTGAACTTGATCACATGATTTGTCCTAGCCAATGGGATGTTGCTGCCTGATTGAGTTTGTTCTTTTATTATGCCGCCCTTTTCCATGAGAAGAAATTGCCTTAGGCAACTAGTACCTAATCCAAGGAAAACGAGAAACTCTCAGTAAGCACAGTCAAGCTAGATGTGCATGAGTCAGAATAAATCTTTGCGAAGCAACGTTCTTGGAGCCACTTGTTAAGTTGTGGCATGAGCTGAAGGAAACCCAGGCCTTCTAAGGCAGTTCACGTTGTCTCTGGGCTTCTAAGTGCTTATTACAAATTGTGGGGCACAATCAGGAGACAATCTGCATGAAAGTGCTTCCTTCATACAAGAAGCACCAATCAGAAAATCTGATACCTCTCTTGAATAGCACATCCAATAAGTACATGTGAAAGTCAAATGTTCTTTTTGATTCTTTTTGAGCTGTACTTCCTCCATTGGACACATTTATGCATGTTTATTATTTCAATAAATCCTAAATAATTGCAACCAGCAATCTTTTAGCTCTACTATATAGAGTGTTTACTTTATCCTATGAAACTTGTTTGAGCAATTACAAGCTCCATTTTACATGTAAGAAGATCAAGGCCATCCGAGTTAAATTACTTGCCCAACAGAGAGCCAGAATGAGAGTTACGGAGGAAGATGGGTACTGTAAATGAGTATGATTGCCTCCATCTTGATTTCATTTCTGTGATCAATAAAACTATTCATATTTGTTAATTTGACTGATTAGCACTCACCCAATATGCTGCTTTTTAAAGCATGAATTATCTCTAATTCTTGAGTTTTTGTTTTTAAATTAACATACTTACAAGGTTGAGTGCTATCATTCTTCACCTGTATATATTATGTAATGGTCAAATCATGGTCATTGCTCTGTTTGCTAGTGCTTTGTGGTAGGAGCAGCCAGACCTCTCTTTTCCAATTATGTTAGAATATACAACATATTAGCATTATTGCTTCACAGAACACACTTATAGATTTGTCCCTCCTGACCATCTTCACCTCTCCCTGCCTTCTCACATCTAGAAGATACTTTTTTGCAAGCACTGTTCTATTGTCTTCCTGTGTGATCAACTCACAGCCATACCACATATTTTGCAGTATATGTCTACACCTGGCTTATTCTACTTCTAATATATGCCAGATTCATACATGCTCTCAGGGCTGACAGGATTGCAATCTTTTTTGAATGGGTGAATAGTATATTCCTCATTATCTCTATCCATTCTGCTGTTATGGGATGTTAGATAGATAACAAAACTTGGCTACTGTTAGCAGTACTGCAGTAAGCATAGTAGCACACAGTTACTTCCTTCAAATTGATATTTAACTACAGGAGTCTATAAAATCTGAAAACACTATATATAACACATTATGATCATTTGCTTGTGCTTCCAAACTTATAGGCAACCTATATCTTTCTGATGAAGAGTGGTTACACTATAAATAGAATTTGGGGTCAGGATAGAAATGTCTGATAATAACACTAACCTTCAAATACTGCAGTTATCTGGAAAATGTCAGCTACACTTGAGTAAGCTTTCTGTCGGTTTCTCTATCTCAAATTGTCTCTGCATTTTATACTCAAATTTAGCAGTATGGATAACTCAAAAGGAGAAAAGCTGTAGGTGTGAACCAAAAGCACCACAGTGCCATGATTTTTGATGGACTGCATTATCATCCTCATCAAAGATAAATAGCAACTATTTTAAAATCTTTGTATCAACCACATAGATAAATCCAATTACTTACATATTCATCATATAATTCTCTAGAGTTTGTAAGCAACCTCTGTGACTTGCTGTGACTGCTCAGATCAGTGATGTCTTCTAAAAGTTGCATGATTATATGCGAGTGCATAACAGCTAATAATTTTCTCACCCACCAAAGGCTAAAAGTGTTAACTTCTCTTTCTCTCTTGTTCCCTTCATGACAGGGTACTTGGATGTGATCTAGACTCTACTGATCAGATGTTGGTAGCACCTATGGCCTGTCCCTTTCTGTAAGAAAAATGGGTACTTTTTCTTAGAGACCTCTCTGTGTGTAAAAGAACTTAGGAAGCCCACAGCCATCCCTATCCACAGAGAAAGAGTAGAATAAATACTGAACAGTTTACTCCTGAGATTAGTTCTATCAAGGAAGAAGAGAGTTGGGGACAGCTTTTGTCCAATCTTTCAGAGAAAATGCATTACCACTCCTGATTTATTCACAACAAAACACAAGGTTTTGAGAGGAGCGGTGAGTTGCCTTCCAGAACTAATGAGTTCAGGAGGAAAATTAAACCTGATGTTTATCACTGTCTTAATCACTGTTATATCGTTCTGAAGAGATACCATGATCAAAGCAACCCATAAAAGAAAGCATTTAACTGGGTGCTGGCCAACAGCTTCAGAGGTTAGTCCGTTTTCGTCAGGGTGGGATGTGTCAGTGTGATAGCACATATGGTCCTGTAGTGGTACCTGAGAGCTACATTCTGGTCCAGAGGCAGCCAGCAAGACAGACTGGTGCGGCCCTTTGAAACCTCAAAGCCCACTCTCAGCAACACATTTCCTCCTATAAAGCCAATCCTAACCCCTCTAGTCCTTTCAAACAGTTTTCCTCCCTGTCAAATTAAGCATCCAAATACATGGACCTATGGAGGACATTCTTATGCACACCACCACAGTCATATTTAAAAGTCGGTATTCTTTTCATTATACCACACTCACGGATTTTTTTAAATGTCCATATTGTATTTGATGGTACTTGATCCAAAGTGGAGAATTTAGCCCTTCCCTTCTTGGTGGTAGGCTGGATTTAATAACCAGTAAGTCACAGAGGAAGGAAAAACTGTCAGTTTCAACATATAAAAGTAAGGGTGCCTAATTAAACTTGAATTACAGATAATGGATGGTTATATTCAAATATATATGACACCCAATTATTCTCACTTAGTACTCATCTGAAATTCAAATTGAAATGGGCATTCTGAATTGCATCTGATCATGTCAGTAGAAGTACCAGACTGTGCTTTCAGAAGCTAGGACATAAAACATACTGTGGCTTTTTCTCTTTTCTCCCTCAGATCACTTACCCTGGGGAAAGCAAGCTGCCCTTTTATAGAGCTATTCCAACAACTCTACAGAAAGGCCCATACGGTGGAGAACTGAGGCATTTAGATAGAAATAGCCAGCTGGGAATTAAGGCTGCCTCTTAACATCCACACTTGGGTTCTTACATGATTACAACCCAAGCTGACATCTTGACTACAACGCAGTAAAGACACTGAACAAGGACTACCAACTAAGGAGAATTATGATTCAGAGAAGCTATTATGTGTCTCCATCTTAAGCTGCTAAATTGTAGAGTAATTTGTTACAGATCAAGAAATAGCTAAAACACTTATATGATATATGTCGATGCATATCTGCTCAGAATTCTAGTCAATATTTCTAGTACATGATGTATCGGTTTTTGTTTAGGAGAAAAATTTCCACTCTTGTTTAGAAACACAAGATCTTCTGTGAAATATGCTTTAAAAGCATCATGGAGAATGAACCAATATGATAATCACAGAAGTTTTTTTTTTAATTCGGTTTTATGAAACATTTAATAAAAAGTAATAATTTAGAGCAAACTTTAAACAAAACGTTGTCACATACAACCCAGTGTCCTTTATAGATCACATACTTTCACATTAGATACATTATTTGATCATCAGAATGAAGCAAAATTATTACTTGAGTTTTACAAGTTTTAAAAAAAATCATTTCCACAAAGAAAGCTTTATGGTTCAGTGAATGCCCAAGGTCATTCACCAAGGATCCCAACACAGATCACTAGCTGCCTCAGATGAAGCAGTGTGTACTCTTTCTGACAGTAGCTGATGATCTTAAATGGTGATCCTCTGCAGCTATTTCTTCATATCAAGTATGTTAAAGTGAAAGGCAGAAAAGTGGTCACAAATCACCTGATGTCAAATTACAAAACTGAGTCTCTCTTGACCTCTGAAAACTCCACTTTAATTTACCTCATTAATTCAACAGCCATATTGGCAATGCCATTGGTGACCAGGAATTGACTTAATCATCAGCAAGCCCTGCCATGTTATTTGACTTGACATTTTCCATCATGAGAAAACGTTATCACCAACAACAAAATAACACATCCTAGGTCAAAACTGCAACAGGCAGGAAATGCAAGATAAAGAAAAACAGAGTGGAAATGTAATGGCTGAATCCCCACTGTCAGAATTAGCATACTTGTCTTCAATTTGGTGACAGGAAACCTGGGAATGAACCGAAGCCATTTAAATGTTCAGCTATACCACACAGCTCCACAGAAGAAGCCATGTGAAAAACTAATTTTAAGTGGAGTCTAGAAAAGTCTTTGCTTCTCTTCCAAAGGTAACATTCTAATATTAACAGCATGTGATGTTCTAAGTGAACAGAGAATGAACTGTACACAAGGAAGAGAAGACATCAGACTTGGTTGGTAAAAATAAAAAGTATGCACAAATGCAGTTGCGTAAGTTGTTAAAGATCAGGGTGAACAGAGAGAAGGTGATAGAGGGCATCAAGCAAAGCAACTGTGGGATGGCTTACAAGCTTCCGCCAGCCTGTAAGAAGCAGCCAAGAAGACAACCAAACAAGCATGTGGTCTTTACTGACCATTTTAGTCTAGACACTGCACCCTGGGTTGTCCTAGATTTAAAATGAGAAACTGACCTATAAATATAGCAGCCAATTATAACAGGTATAAATGCAAGGTCGAAATACTCCATTTTGAGAAATGTCAAAGGTGGTATTGGGGAAAAAATTAAAAGAAAATCAAGGAAGAATTTAGTCATATATAGAAATAAGTGGGCCTCTAGAACTGATAAAAAGAAAGTTAATTTGAGAGTGTATTCTGTTATGTGTCTCACGGATGCTGGCCAACAATTTCAAGTGAAAAGCCACATAATTGATTCCTCAGTTTCCCTCAACTGCTCTACATCACTGCTTCAAAGTCCTCAAAATCCAGGATGAGAAGAGAGTGAGCACCCTTATTCTAACATTCCCCAGGACAAAAATGCCCCTGCATTAAGGTAGGGAATAATGAAAGCCTTTTTTCTGGATTGGAGAATATATCAAATCATAGTCATCACACTTTGAAGTTTCTGACAATTATAGAGGGTAGCATGCTTTTATCATTCCTCCAGGCCAAAATTAGGCTCCTGTATAAAAGTAGAGTCTTAAATGTTACAGTATGAGTAACATTTGACTTAAGAACTGTGCTCAAGATGCTGAGACTCACAGATAAACTTTGGGCAGAGAGCAGGGAATCTTACGAAAGCAGGGAGAGACAGAAAGACCTGGGCAGAACTGGAGCTCCACAAGGAGAGTAACAGAACCAAAAAAACTGGACCCCTGGATCTTTTCTGAGACTGATACTCCAACCAAGGACCACTCATGGAGATAACCTAGAACCCCTGCACAGATGTAGCCCATGGCAGCTCAGTCTCCAAATGGGTTCTTAGTAAGGGGAACAGGAGCTGTCTCTGTCATGAACTCAGTGGCATGTTCTCTGATAATCTCCCCCTGAGGGTGTGGGGAGCAGCCATGCCAGGCCACAAAGGAAGACAATGCAGCCAGTCCTGATGAGACCTGATAGGGTAGGATCAGATGGAAGAGGAGAAAGACCTCCCCTATCAGTGTACTAGGGGAGGGACATGGGAGGAGAAGAGGAAGGAAGGGCAGGATTGGGAGGGGGCAAGGGAAGGGGCTACAGCTGGATACAAAATGAATAAATTGTAATAAATAAAAAAAATAAATTTAAAATAAAAATATTATCAGTGAGATGCAAGGCCCAGCAGTTAGGAGTACTGTTGCTTTTGTAGAGCACCCAGGTTTACTTTTCAGCACCCACATGGCAGCTCCCAACAGCCTATATATAACTCCATTCCAGAGAACATAGTGCCTTCTGCTGGCCTCCAAGGGGACTAGGCAAGCAAATGGCATGCATATACAGATATCATAGCCATACAAAACAGTCACACACATTAAAAAAAACATCAGAGCGCTAGCTTTATATGCACGAAGCCTGTGCCCAATCCCCAGTATGCAAAATAACCCAGGTGTGGTGGCATGGATTTGTAATCCCTGCATTTGGGGAGCAGTGGCAGGAGGGGCAAGCTGAAGGTGAGTGTCAGCTACTTATGGGGTTTGAGGCCAGTGTGGGCTACACCAAGACCCCACCTGAAAGGCACAGCAGTTCTCCTTACCTCTTCAGACCATTAACCTAAGCTGCCATTTCTTTTGCTCGAACAGCTCAGCCCATGACAGCTTAGTTACCTGAAGGGCTATTCAACACCGCATCTTCTGAACTAAATTCTATTCCCAGCTTCTTCCCATTCTCCACATATGCACTGCACGGCGTCTTATTGGGAATAACATTGTAATAACTGTGTGCTTCACTTTCAAATTCTACCTAATAAAAAAAGTTGCAAAACAAAACCAAACCAAAAATAACTGTGCTCAATAGTCAAGTTTCATTCTGGGCAGGAACTAACTATTTCTTGCAGTTCTCCTCTGGGGACTGGACATCAGAGATTCTTGGAGAGACAGAGAGACAGTGACAGAGACAAAGAGACAGTGACAGACAGGGAGAAAGACTGAAAAAAAGAACAAGAAACTCAAGGATGGTGAGTAAATGAAAAGGAAAAGAAATAATCTGAGTCATAAAGGCAGCAGATGTTGCAGTGGTTGGGTCACAGAATTCACTGTGCACACCTAAGCTCTGAAATAGGTGTGGCTTAGGATGACGCCACTCAGCCTATTTCTTTAACTCCTACATTCTCACATTAAGATCTTCCATGCACCAAAAGAAACCAAACATACATTATTTTGTCACAAGAAGGAAACTGGTTAATATTCAGAACACTCTAGTCTTTACTGTTTTCATTTTCTTAGTAACCAGGAAGCTCCTGACCAAACCTTGCATTTAGAAAATGTGTGAACTCTAGTGATTAGAATGTTACCGTTTTCCCTCTGCCCAGAGTCTCAGATTTCCTCTACATAAAGTTCTGAAGTGAGTATGTTTACGTTAGATAGCAGAAGTTTCCAGAAACTAGTTTTCCTGACTTTGAAAGGTCTAATAGGCAAGAAACCAAGGCATCCAGTTTGAATGATAGCTTTGTAGTAGCTTTCACATATCTTTGAGATTTTACAATTTCTGATTTATTTCAGAAAGGAAGAAACTGACGTAAGTTTGTATCAGCTGCCCACAGATGCAGACACAGTCCTGCATGGACAATCCTGACTCTGGACACATTACATCCCTCTACGGTGCTATGTACATGTCAAATGCACATGAATACTTGCCGAATGTAAGAAGATAGTCGTTAGTTGTTAGGCCTTACCATTGTTCTGTGGAGCGTTGTATATGAACTTTGGAAAGTGATAATTTTCCTTAGTACATTCAAAGGCATTCTAATATATGGTACAGTCTAACCTCAGATGGATGGCGATGTAGCGACAACCACCATGTAGAGGTACTTTATAATCATCACTTTATATGGATCATCTTTGTACAATAAACCAGGGAAGAAAAGAATTCAATCTCCCAATTTTACAGGTGGGAAAACTGAGGATCAGAATTCCCCTATCTAAGGCTCCACACTATTAAGCAGTACCAGGACTCAGTCCTAGGGACCCTGAGTTGGCTTCTGCACTCTAACTGCAGCTGAGTCTCTAAACAGGACAAGAAGAATTTCTATTTATTCACATTCCCCACTCTCCTGGAAACCTTCAGAAATTCTTACATCATGGTCAGAATTTCGCCCCCTATTTGATAAGGGGTGTTGTCTATAGTAAGAGGTGGTTACTTAAATATTGTGTACATGTACACTAACAGACGCATACATACATGTAAACACACCAGTCAACACACAGAGGAAACAAGAACAAAGAGAAAATAATGGAAACAGTTGTTACATCTGCAAACTTCCATCCAAAGAAACTAACCAAGTTGACAGTACTTTGAGAAATAGAACAACAGTATTTACCAAACTGGAAAACTGAAGATTGAATTCAAGTCCAGGCATTAAATACCATTATGTACAGCACCTCTCCTGGGTCAAGTCCTTGGAAATCTTAGAAGCCAAATTAGCAATGAATTCTGACAGCCCCATCTATCAGCTCTGTTCAGCCACTCCATTGGCAATATCCAGTTTCCTTGTAGACCCAGGGAACACACACTCGCTAAAGGGAAAAAAAAAGTACTTAATTACATTTGGTTTGAATAATTAGCTCATTGAAATTCTTGAGCTGAAGAAAAAATGGCATTTCTAATTTACAGAAATCACTATTTGAAATATAGTTATGGCTGCTTAGAGAATCCCTAGAATTAAATAAATTTAAGTTGGTGCATTTAAGGAAGCCGCTAGAGCTACCTAATGACAGCCCCTCCGATTTTCACTCCGGTATCGTTAATGTGGAAACCTGCCAAAAGACAGCCCACCCTGCTGCCAGCTGGGGGTCTCTGTGGCTTCACGCCTGGAGGCCCAGATGGAGTGGACAAAGGCCCCCCACACCCACCTGGCAAGATCAGAAGCTTGATGGGGCTCTGAGGAAGAAAGCAGGAACAACAAGGTACACACACGGAGAGGGGGAGAGGGCTGTTACAGATTCCACTAGCAAACACACTGCCAGATGGGAGAATTCTCTCGTAAATACACACTTCCTGCTCACAAATGCTAGGAATAACCTCCTCTGGGTTACCTATTTCACACCAACTTACCCCAGCATCTCAGGAGAGCTAGGACCCTCTTGACCATTACCTGTCAACCTAAAATGTTGTTTGATAGGATAGCTGACTGAGAAAGAAGGAAAAAAAAAAGAATCTATACTTCTCTAAGCCTGTTTTATTAGGGCACTAGTGTAACTTAAATTCCACCATCTCTCTTCTCTTTGTTGTTGCATAAAAATGCAGGCAGCCTGTGTGCAAGAGAAAACATCCCCGGGTCACTTTTTAACTAAGGCCACTGCAGACGAGTCAGGGAACAAGGCAGGACTTCCAAATGAGAAGAGTAAACTTGTGACCTGGAGAAGCCTTCTGTGAAACACTCAATAATTACCTCAGCAGAGCTCAACCCTAGAAACCTGAAGACTTCTGAAAAAGGAAATGAGGTGACCTAATTTGGCCCAATCTCACTGCTGTGATGTGAAAGACTGGCATCTTCAGACAAGATGCGGTCCACTTAAAGATTTGCTACTCTGTTTTGAGGCCAGGCTGAAAAGTCCCCATTTGTAAGCATTTTAACAGGCATGGAAATATACAGTTGTGGACTTATCACTCCCAGGCCCTTATCCATTTCACTCAAACAGGTCCCCAGTCAACAATTTTATTACTGCTACTACACATAAACTAGCATATATCCAGAACTGGAAAACAAACAGAATCTGCCATTGGCACCACTGTAGCAAAAACAGAAAGGTACAGCCCAGAGCTTCTTCAAGAAAGGCCCTAGTTTCCCTGATGCAGAGAACAGGTAGGCTCTGGCTGTCAGTTTCTATAGGACCTGCGACAGCAGCAGACAGCTAGGGAACAGAGGCCATGCTCTTCTCGGGTAGCCTGTGACCAGTGCATAGGTCAAGTAGCGCCATATTGCCCATGATACTCAGTCCAGTGCCAAATGCTGTGCTCGGAAGTAATTATCCCATCACTCCCTGCTAAGCTGCCACTCCTAGACTAGAACTTGGACCAGGTCACAGTTGAGCTTCTTCCTCCGTTGACTTTCCCCTGACCTTCCTCTTTTCAAGTGCTGCTGCAGTGAACATGCAGCACTTCAGGCACAAGCTCAGCTATAGCCACCCTTTCTTCCTAACACTCCCTCCCCAGTGCCTCCCACCTCTGGCAATGAGTTAACCCAAGGCCTTCTGCATGCTAAGCTCTGCTCTACCACTAAGCTCCATTTCCAACCTCAGCCCTCAAATAACATTTTAGACTTCTTCCAGAGACTATATTCTGTGACAACCATTTATTTTTGTTCTGTGAACAAATATTACTCCCCCCTACCACAAATGCATCCAGGACCTCCCAAATAAGTTAGCATAAGAGATTTAATTGGTGTTCTGTTCAGAAAGTTGTCTCCTGTGCTAATGAGTTCAAGGCTCTTCCCCACTATTTCTTCTAAGCGGTTTAGTGAGTCTGGTTTTATGTTGAGGTCTTTGATCCACTTGGACTTTAGTTTTGTGCAGGGTGATAAGTATGGGTCTATTTGCATTTTTCTACATGTAGACATCTGGTTAGACCAGCACCATTTGTTGAAGATGCTATCTTTTTTCCATTGTATGGTTTTGGCATCTTTGTCAAAAATCAGGTGTCCATAAGTATGTGGATTTATGTTAGGGTCTTCTATTCAATTCCATTGATCCACCAGATCTGAGCACAGGGGTCTTTCCTGAGACTGATACTCCAACCAAGGACTATGCATAGAGATAACCTAAGACCTGTGCACATGGCAGTTCAGTATCCAAATGGGTTCCATTATAATAGGAACAGGGACTGTCTCTGACATGAACTGATTGGCCTGCTCTTTAATTACCTCCCCCTGAGGGGGAAGCAGCATTACCAGGCCACAGAAGAAGACAATGCAGCCACTCCTGATGAGACCTAATTGACTAGGATCAGAAGGAAAGAAAAGAAGACCTCCCCTATCAGTGGACTTGGGGAGGGGCATGCATGCAGAGGGTGGAGGAAGGGAGGCATTGGGACAGGAGAAGGAAGGGAACCACAGGGGGGATACAAAGTGAATAAAGTGTAATTAATAAAAAATTTAAAAAAGAGAGAGATTTAATTGATTGGAAATTCCTGGGTTTGATTTCACTTATTTCCCAAAGCATGATATACTGGAATGAACACAGGGTTTGAAAACAGAGCTTTGGGTTTAAATCCTACCTCTGAGTCATATAAGGTTTGGGATCTAATCTGTGATTTTCTTCTCTATCAAATGGAGATAGCACCATTTAGCTAATAGTATTGTTGCAATCATTAAATGTGATCACATACACAAAGGACCTAATGCAATGTCTAGAACCCTACATGTGCAATACTTAGTTACTAATTGCCATGGTGTCTTTAACATTTGAATGCTTTTACCTTGTATTCTAGTTCACTTATCCAGACACTTATACTTTCTTTCTCTTGTAAATTCTAAGCTTCTAGAGAATAAGAACTGAGCTGTTTGCTTCAACCAGATTTTTCTATTGGATGCCAAGAATGGATTGGTTCTATACATGACAAAAATCAACATATTTCACTGGTCAATTTAAATAAATAAATTAGAAAAATCAAGGATGAGTTGAAATGCATCAAAGGTGACTTCTATCTAATAATCAGCTTGAAACCAGGTTCTTGGAGTGTCACATTTACAACAGCTGTGCTAGCTCATCTTTACTGTCCAAGAAGAGGGAATAACAAGTGAACAATTACCTTGATCTTATTGACCTGTGGGCATGTATAAGGGAAATTGCTTTAACTGATGTTTGATGTGGTAGGGCCCAGCCCATTGTGGGTAGCAATATCCCAGTAGGCCCTGGGCACAGAGGTGTAGGTTATGTACAAAAGCGAACTCAGCACAAGCCAGGAAGTAAGCCAGAAAACAGCATGGTTTCTCCATGGTTTCTGCTTCATTCAGTTCCTGGCATGACTTCCTTCAATACTGGACTATGACCTGAAAGTATAAGTCTTCTAGGTTGCTTTTGGTTATGGTGTTTATCACAGTAACAAAAAGAAAACCAACACACAAGTGTAACACTCACCTGCATAAGAAGGTGCACACAAACCTCAAAGTAGATCTCTGTCTCACTTCGCTGCCAAATATATGAATGAGTAGTAACCTAAGTAGACATTGTGGGGTTTACCCCAGACTATCCATTCTATCCATTCAAATCTCCTAAGCACTCAGGTGGTCCACAGACAAGCAAGCATGGATCTCCAGTCTAGCCAAACAGACTAGAGAGAAGGAGCTGTGGTGTGTAATTGGATTGGCTTTCTCCCCTTACAAGACATGAAAAAAGAAGTGGGATGTGTCAGATTATAGTCACAGAAAGCACAGGCCAGGGATGCAGCTGATGTCTCTGAAAGCAGAGAGACCAAAGGGCCCTGGGTGGAGCCACTGGTATGCTGAGGTACAAAGCCAGCACTATTTCTCATCTTTCTGTTATGTGAGGGAATAAATGTCCTTACTGTTTAAGCCACTTGAGGCTGGGATTCTGTTCTCCTAAATCTTCAGCTGAATGTGTGATGGAAAGTAAGACAGGCATTCAGTAGAGCAATGGTAACTACCCAGGATAAATCTTTTACAGTGGCACCGACATCATTGTGGTTTGGGGACAGGGGAGGGGGGTTCTGTCTGTTTTGTTTTACTCTTTTCATAAACAGATTATCTAATCTGGGACTCTTCGTGTAAGGAATAAAATGAGCTCCAGAAAAGCTGAGTGAGTTGCTGGAAAAGACAACTCGTAGATAATGTGAAATGTCTACACAGTTAGAACTGCAGGCTATCTATTATGCCAGATGCTGAACTCATTCTTCAGAAAGGAACTCTTCCTATAACATTTGCTGCTTGAGCCAAGGAACAATAAGTGTTTGACGAGTGCTGTGAAGGCACCATCCTTTGCGGAATGCTGCAGACACTCACCACCAAGCAGAAAATTAAAGTGTCCTAAGGAAGGAACGGGGGGGGGGGAAGGGGAGAGTATCAAGATGATGGGAAATTTTACTCTATTCAGAAAGAAATTCCAGTGCACTCAGAGAGCATTTAAAATAGATTTTGTATGTTCATTCACTTTTCCTGGCTATAGTGAAATGGATTACTGTAAAAATACCATGCAAAAAGGAAAAGCAATGCCATTGAGCAGTATATCAGTTCACTCTGTGTTTATAGTCTGCATTCATTCGTGCATTCATTCATTTGATTAAATCAGGTCTTTGGTGGGTAGCAGGGAAATAGAGAAAAAAGAAATCCCAAAATCTTTAAGAAGCTGCACATAGCCTCCAAAAATTCAACTATCAACAAGATTTCTTTCCAAACACTCACACAATCTTTCTTTCTAAGCATTCAAGTGTCTATGATGTGCATGCCTAACAGTTTCCAGCACGCAGCTCTGGTAGAATAGCCCCACTCCCTCACTCCTGTTCCCCACAAGGAGGTCTTCTTAAATCAAAAACTAGCCCTTGCTTAGTTTCTCATGTACAGATGGACAAAAATGTGCCTTCTTACTATGAAGCCTCCGCTCACAAAACCAGATTTCAAACAGCTCGCCCAAATCTAAGACTTGTAATGTTCTAACAGTGTCAGTCATTAAACATCTAATAGCCTTTTTCCCCAAAGATAAAAAACAAACAAACAAAAAAAAAAAACTATTGCATCCAACAAAGACAATCTGAACATGGACTCTGTAGATTCACTTAAAATGTGTTTCTCGCTTTTATTGTGTGGAACCTATTATGAAATGCCACCAAGGAGAACAAAAGGACCACAGGTGTTCTTCAGATAGAGTCTACACACACATACACACACATGCACACGCACCCCACCCCACCCCTTTTGAAGACAGTGACTAGCATAAGGGTGTGCTATTGAATTCAAGTTGCAGACTTTCAGGATCTGGATGCTAACAATTGTGATTTGATTGTCGATTTTGATCACAAAAACAATGTAGAAGCTTTAGACAAAGACCTGGGGAGACTGGTCAGTCAGTTAACAGCTTGCAGACAAGCATGAGTTTGATCCCCAGAATAGGCGATGAGGGAGGGAGGGTGGGACTGTAGGGAATGAGAGAGGGGGCTACAGCTGGGATACAAAGTGAATACACTGTAATTAATACAAAATAAAAATTTAATTAAATAAAGCCCGACACAACAGTGTATACCTGTAATCCCAGCACTGGGGAGACAGAGAGAAGGATCCTCGGGGCTTGCTTGATGAGTCAGCATAGCTCAATCAGTGATCTCAGAGTTCAACAAGACATCCTGTCTCAAAAACTAAGGCGGAGAGTGTAGGAAACATCCAATGTCTACCTCTGGCCTACTCATACATACCACATGCACAAACCCATAAGCACACACACACATACACAAACACACACACAGGCGAGAACATGTAAATACACATGTTAGATAGACACAGAGAAACACGCACACAGAAGTTATCATTTAAAGGCGCAAATGTTTTATCATGAGTTTGCTTATGGTTTGGAGGGGAAATGTGCAGGGAAAATAGACATGAAACAGCTCTGCCTAGAATGCCCACCCATGACTTACCTGACTTTATTATCAGAGGCATTATGAGAAGAGTACAAAAGAGGAAAGAAAACTGTGTTGGAAGCAGAAATATAGCCTGATCCCTTTAACAATATCATAGAAAGTTCATGGAATTTAAATTGTCAAGGAAAGAAATAGAACAACAATCACATCTAAAATCTTAGGCTTGAGATAGGGCTCAGTGGATAATGTACCTAACTGTGTAGGCATGGAGACCTGAGTTCCCAGAATACATGCAAAGCCAAATATACAGTAGCACCGTGCCTGTAATCCCTGGACTCTTATGGGGAGATGGGAGGCAGAGACAGGAGAATCCCTAAGGTCACAGGACATACAAAATGGTGAGCAAGGGACCCCGTCTTAAACAAAGTGGCAGATGAAAACCAACAGATGTGATAACCAACAGCTGTGATAACCAACAGATAAGATTGTCCTCTGACTTCCCCAGATGTGTTATGGCACCAGTGCACCTTCATTCACATACACACACACACATGTATATATTACATATATGCACACAAATACAAGATATCATACTAAAATAAGATTTACAATCCTGTAATACAACGATTTTCAAAGTGGTTCAGTGCCATTTATTCTTTGAGATTATCTTCTCCCTTAATGACCTTTTCTCAGCCACTGACTACAACTTCGGCGTGTTGAAGTCTGTTGATGTCTGGAGTAGGGACACCAGGCCTCCTGTCTGCACACGTTTCATTTCCCACGCACAGAGGCTGTACAAGAGCTGGAAGAGCAGAGGACCACAGGCTGGGCCTTGTGCTTTGTAGGCCCACAGAACAATAAAGGATAATGTCCCCACCAGGCTGCAGTAGATGCGGAAACAAGAGCCTCAAAGAAAGAAGGCTGCAAATGGCCCCAGGATATCTGCCACCTCATCCCGGTCCCTCAATGAAATATTCAAACACAGCAAAGAAACATAAATGTACAAGGCGGAGAGATATTGCTCAACACGACACCATAACCAAGAAGGTTACCATCAGTACTTCCTCAAGGAAGAAAACAAACCTGAATCTAAAGAAGAGGTTGCTTAAGAGCAGTGAGCTATGAAGCCAAATATCTAAATGTTTAAGCACATAATGAAACTCCTCCTTCCGTCCACATAGTCTCATGCTTTCAGTAACTTTGCAGGATTCCTTATTAAGAGCTGACAGGCTTTGCTTGAAAGCGGGCCTCTCTCTTCCCTCTCTAGCAGTACAGATGTTGTTGGTAAGTGCTTATTCTCCAAACATAGGAGAACCCACTGGCTTCTGACCACCATTATAATGACAGATGGCTACTTTGTGATAATTGTCATACGATCCCATGCCTGAACTGAGATGTCTTCTTCTTATGTTCCCTCTTCCTCTATTTTAAGTGACCCTATTAATGATATATCTCAACTTGAAATAATTGGATAATCTAAAACTGAGAAATAAGCACTTTCCTGTCCTCATTGTTTTTCCTTCTTTATCTCTAACAGCCCCGGGAGATCACAAACATTTGTCCTCAGGGCAATATCAGCAGTTAATGATTCATGTTCAAAGGCTGTGAGTTGTCTAATTAACAAAAGGCAATGTTTTACAGAAGCCATTTTTGCTTTCAAGTTAATAGCACACAGGAGATACAAATGCTATGATGCCATACAGGTCTTCAAGGCTACAGTATGCTGCTGTTCCCAAATATTCCAGTCTATCAAATATTCTATCTGACCCAAACTTCAAGCCATTAAAAACAAACCATTCTCATTAGTTTCCTTTTGATTTATTGGCACCCTTACATCACGATTCACATATCACATCCTCCTATAATGTACTCAAAATTATATTTTAGTTTTTTTAAAAGGGGCACCTGATTAATAAAAATAACATAAGCATATTTTCTGTCAAGTATATCCATTATAATACCAGTCATTTGAAAAATCAGAACCTTTAAAATAACCCAATCATCCTTTTAATGTAAATGGTGACACGAGTGAAAAATTTCCTCCACAGCATACATGTAGTAAGACTTCGGTTACTATAGCAACATACCATCCTAAATTTTCATACAGAAAGACTGATGTTTGATAAATATTGACAGTTTCAAAATTACAGTATGTGTATATGTTTCCGTTGTCAATGACTTTGAAATCCACAAAAATTTCGAATACTTGAGATGAAAATGTTATACATACATAATGAACTTGGATTTCAAAGCAAACTTATATACAAGGAAGAGAGAGGCTGTGCCTCTGGGAGGGCTGAATACTTTGCAGGTCCATTTACTTTCATTGCTCATTTTCTTGTCTGTGTTTACGTAAGCAAGCAGGGCTGCAGCTCTCTGTCTTCACATATAGCACAGTATTTAAGAACATTGGATTGCAAATGCAAGCTGTCTTGGTTTCAATTCAGGCACCAAGCTTCCTACTTTATAAAACTTGGAAAAGTTACTCAAACTCAAAGCGCAGCTTTCTTGTCTGAAACACGTGTAAATCAGTGTCGGTTTTCCTTGTGGCTAAGTAAAGGGGCTGCGTTCAGAATGGGTTACTTACCACTCATCATGTGAAGGCTATTATTGGCATTTATACTCTCTACGGCTCTGGGATAGTTACAAAATGCTTATTTAAAGTAAAAATGAATCCAGGGCATGGTAGACCATGTTTGTAATGCCAGCACTTGCGAGGCAGAGGCTGATGGATCTCTGCGAGTGTGAGGCTAGAAAGTACTTATAGTGAGGTCTAGTTCAAATAAATATAAATAATAAGAAAAAATTTAAAACACAGAATAAAATGCAAAAGGTAAATGAGCTACTTAACAATACAAATACTATTATTTTTATTTATAGGTAAGTAAAACTAAAATTCAGAAAGGGTGGGGCTTGCTCTGTGTTAGTCTCCAAGTAAGTAGGGTCGTCATTTTTTTTTTAATTGCCCTATCAATGGTGTAACTACAGACAGATAACTGGCTGTCTTCCATAGAGAGTGAGCTGCCTCCTGCTGGGAAGGCTCCTAAGGTTTTAAAAAAATGAGCCAAGTTGATTTCTCTTGTATTCAGCATGATTTTTAAAATGGTAGGGTAAAAATGTCACGAGTTCCCTATAGGTCACGGCCAATTAATCTACTAAGAATCAATAGTATGAAATTAGGACTTTGTTCCCCAAATCCTTTCTCAACCAGAAGAATGGGGGACAACTGATATCCTGACAGCTAGCTTCCCCACAGAAGTCTCTGCCACTTTCAATCTTTGTCAAAATTGGTCTCTCCTAATTAAGAACCATGGTTCTCAGAGAGACAAGTGGCAACCTGAGGCTGTAAAACTTGGCGGAGAATTGCATCGCATGCAGTAGAGCATGGAACCTTGAGTCTTTGCTCCCACCTCACCCACCCCAAAGGCTTTGCTCAGCAAAGGGAACATGGGAGCCAACTCTGCAAGGACATTCTAAGCAGATCTCCTCATTCCCCAGTAATGATTACTTGTGTGGTAATTGTCACGCACTGCCATATGCCATTGCTGTGAAGAACATATTTTAGGAGAGGTCCGTGAGTGCATTTTTTAACTCTACATAGGTGAAATCTGTCACATTCGTTCATCTAGAGGAAGTTATTACACAGGTAGTTGTTCTTAATATATACATGGCAAGGAAGATCCAGTTTGCACCCTGGAAGCCTGTCACTTTAACACAATAGGGTGTTATGTAATCCTACTTTCTCAGAAAGTAAAGGTAACTACAACTTACATGCAAAACTTTTTAATTGTGTATACTCTATCTACATTTTAAAGGACTCATTCACAAACTATAGGCACATTAGATTTCTCTTTTCCTTTCATATTCTATATTCACTGAAGGGAATTGGATCTTATTCTCTAGAGCTAATAGACGGCATAAGTTTAAATATTAAGGAATTATGTTATTAAAGAGTTATCTAGAACATGTTATGGATAAGGTTCATGTATGTACTTGTATCCCAAGTCTGTATTAATCTGCGGTAGCCTGCATGGGACACTTCCTGGTCCTAAGGGCCTAGAGGCCTGAGATGGTACAGTGGGCAACAACAGTAGATATTTGTAGTAGGCAACAACAGGGTTTTTAACCACTCAAATTAGAAAAAAAAACACATTGAACAGGTAGAAATTAGAAAACTTGGGGAATTCAGAGCAGAACTAAAGTTTAGAATGAATGAAGACGGCATAGATGTGACCAACCTGCCAAAATTTCACTATCTGTATTTTCTCTGTACTTTTCTCCTGTTAAAAATACCATGACCAGTAAAATCCGACCAACATACCCACATTCTCAGGCTTTTTTTTTTTTTTCACAACTAATGTGTTTCTGCGTTATTTATCATGCAAAAATAACAACATAACAACAGCTGGAGGTTGAGTTGGTCCTGGGAGATATGTTATTGCTGTTTATTTCCGACTGCTCATTACTTTTTCCTTCCTATGCAAGACCAATGAGATGTGTCTCCCGGGGAAGGAGTACACAGCTCTGCTCACTGACATAACCTGGCTTCACAAATTGACTTGGCCGATGGGATGTAGTCATGGATTACGATAGGTGCAAGCTCAAGATCTAATATACTGTAACTCAGCTCTATCTCCTGTTCCTTTGCAAAAGTCCTCAGCCTTTATCCAGACATGAGAAGAGCCATGAAACAGGAGTGCAGGTTACCTCTACCCACTGACGTGTCATGTGATCAAGAAGACACAAAGCAATCTTGCTGTGTGATTTTAGTTGGGTTCTGATACTGATGTGTAACCCCATCAATATTTTTATGCTGTAAATCCTATCAAGATTCTTGAAGAAAATTATCTCTAATTGTTATGTTCTCCAGTCTCTCTTGAGTTCCCACTGAACAATCTGTTCCTCACTGTGTACTACATTTTACCTTCATTCCACTACCGTCACCCTCATCCAGGGGCCTTCCATATCCCCAACTTAAATTATAATCTGCCTCCTCCTGTTTTTACCCCTCAGCCTTGGGTGCAATTGTCCCTCCTTAAAATGCTCCCATCTCTTGGTTCCTCCTGGCTTGACTGTAACCTCATTGTTCACTCATCTGTAACTCTTCGTTCCCTTTCTTCTTTCCAGTGACCAGGGTTTGTCAAGGCTTTATTTCTGCTAGTACATCCTTTTGAACCATTTCGTGTAGACCTTGGTTTTAAGTCAAATCTGTGTAACAATACCTCTCTATCCTAAACTCAATATAGCTCAAAAATCCTGTGTTTATCTACTTGACATTTCCATCTGTTCATCTATATGCCTTTCGATCTAAACTCTGCCAAAAGAGTATTGTTGGTTTTTCCTGACCCTCCCACCATCGTCCTCATCCCTAAGCATCATTGCTATGCAAACAGCTGACTGTGCCAAAATCTCAGGTCAGGATGACACATCTCCAAGCCAAAGAAGAGGCGCCATTACTAATAAACCTCCAGAAACCCGAAGAGAAGAGGCATGCAATAGGTTCTTCCTCCTCACAGTTCTCAGCTGGAACCAACGGTCCTCTTCATGTTTTCCCCTCAGACTTTAAGCCTCTAAAACTACAAAAGATTGGATTTCTTTAGTTTAAAATACCAGTTTGTGGTGCTTTATTATGGCAGCTGTATCAAACTAATGGAAGTCCCTACATTGTCAAATAAATGAAAGATACACCCTCAGCCTTGTGAGGCATCCACATCCCTCTGACATATTCTAGACATATCATGTCTTTTTATTCCAATATGCAAGACAAACCCTAGGGAAGTGAGCCTAGGAAAAAGATCGCCTTTGACTAGCTTACCTATTGATAGCCGTAATAATCTAGATACACCATTTACTCCCAAGATCCTGCCATTTGGAAAAGTGCCAAACTCTGAGATGCTGACCTATGTTACCTTGTGATCCACCATCCTCTATCCCAATGGTTATCAGCTTGTGGGTTGTGACGCCTTTTTTTGGGGGGGGAGGGAATCACCTATCAGATAGCCTGAGTATCAGACATTTACATAGAAATTGATAACAGCTGCAAAATTACATTTGTAAAGTAACAATGGAATAATTTTATGGTTGGGGTGGTCATCGCAACACGAGAAACTGTATTAAAGGGTCACAGCATTAGGACTCTACCATTCCCACATTCAGGAATCTCTAATCTCTCTCCTGCTTCTTCTCCTGTGATTTGGTAGCTTTTCTATCTGATCTCTTCTTTCCACTAACCCAAAACACAGACTAACAGCTCAACAATTTATCCTGCCAAAGAAGACATGTCCAGTCAAGATTTATTGAACTGGTAACAGCTTTATAAAGCACAGTGTCTAGTGTCAAAATGATCACACTGTGATGAGCTCACAGCTAGACTCCCTCACAGCCTGAACAGTAACACAGCCCATATCTCAGAAAGCCCTTAAAGAAGTTAGAAGCTGCAAGGCAAAAATACTTCAAGTAGTTTCTGGACACCCAGAGAGTTCTTAGGTCCCCTCCTGTGCTGTTTCCTCTTCCCTTACAGACTCCTTTTTATACTTTAAGCAAAGAGTATAAATTAAAGGAGGTTGAAGAGCATGGCCTACACGAGTGGGCTCCTGGGCCATTTTTATTCTTCTTCTCTCCCAGGAACTTCTACTTCCTGAACATTTCAAAGCTCCTCTACAGTGAGGAATGAATCTGGTCCTTGCCTGGTAGCACATCCATTATAATGCTGTTGTTCCTGAGAATAAAAGAACCCTAAGGTAATTAAATAAGAGCTGGGTAGTTTTCTCCTGAAACAAGAAGTGAACAGACTATGCTTTTTTTCTTTGATAAATGGCTTCCCCTCCTCCCCCCAATAAAGCAGTATCATATGGATGCTACAACTCGCTTCCTTTTCATGCCTACCTGTAATCACCTGAATGGACCTTCACTATTACAAAAGAAGTTTTGTTTTGTTTTATGTATATAGTGTTTGGTCTGCATACCACATGGATTCCTGGTGCCTGTAGAGGCCAAAAAAATGAGTCAGATCCCCCAGAACAGGAGTTACAGTTGTTAGCTGCCACGTGGGTTCTAGGAATCAACCCTAGGTCCTCTAAAGGAACAACCAGTGCTCTTAACCACTGAAGCATCTTTTCAGCCCAGAAGTGTGATTGTATAAAGTCTTCTTATATAGAAAAAGCTTGCATAGAAGCTTAATATGTTTCTATATAATACACACAAAGAACATATCATTTTACTAAGCTGCATTGAGGACTGATAAACATAGCAGGGAAGATTCCCAGAAAACTGCATATCTCCCCACATTAGCTTTTTATAGCAGGCATATGTAATGTGCACCTCAAGTCTCAATGCTACAAGAAATAGCTGTATGACATTAGAACATTATTTCCACAGTGCAGAAAAAAAAAAAAAGAGGAATATATTTGCTTGGATCTTTAATTCCCCAAGCTTAAAACTCACAGGAATTTCCATTTAAATGGTTCATATGCCTGGTCCAAACTGCTCTAAAATTCTTTGAAGCTTCAAAGTCCACTGTTCCCAGTGTTACTATTATTATCCAACTGCTATTGGTCTGAAGGTTACAGTCACTAGAAAGAATGGGATCCATGGATCTAAAGAAGCATTAAGGAGTTTTCCTTTCCAATATTAAACTATTTTCATACATTTGGCATTACTTATTTGGATGTTTCTATCTTGTTCTGTACACAGAAAGTTCTAGGTACTGGAAAGCATAAGTGGGGAAAAATGAAGTTATTGTTCCATTAACAGAAATTCCTGGAAAGAACCTTGCCTTCCCCTGAACCTTCTGCCTGACTAACTGATTAGAACTTCAGTGTTTTTTGGGAAGTTGGAGTGCTGCCATCCAGAGCCTGATTGGATGGCTCTTTGGGCTAACTTTAGTCTCCTTGATAGCCATTTCTTGCCAACTCCAATGTCGCAGCTCACATCCTTGTGACTATTAGGTGAAACCATTTGGAAGGTTTAAACACTAGGTCTCACAAACTAGAGGTTAAGAATGTCCTCCGACAGCATCTAAGGCCTAGATCCTAGATTTCCCACCTTTGTTGTTACTCGTCTACCTTATTGTTCCTACCAGTGTATTTGAAAAGTGCCTTGATGTATGACTTTTCTTGTTTGGTTACTACACAAACGTTATGAAACTGTTACCATGTTGGAATATGGGATTTAGGAAAATGTAAATCTGTTAGTGGACCATGGTTAGTTATATCTGACTCTAGAATGAACCATCCTTTATCCCTCTGAGGGGAGGGTTGTGATTTTGCATCAATGGTTCATGAGGTACTTTCATGAGATACCAAAAATATAAAAGGAGTTTTTACCAAGTGCATCTTCTAAGTAGAAAGAACCCATAAGATAGAAAGAAAATTATGAGTTTCCATGGGCAACTAAACATATATTCTGAGATACTCTCTTTCTAACTATGGTTGAAACTTGATAAAAAAATATATATAAGTAAAAAATATTATGCTTTCTCACAACATTATGAATATTAATAATAAATGTAGGTTTTAGTTCATGTCATATTCTTCAAAATAATGGTGTTGGATTATATAAACAATATCAACACTGGCTACCTGACAATGATCCATAACTTCTTTTGTTTTTCATCTATCTGGATCTGAGTTCATCCTTAAAGAGAGATTGAGAATGTTAGAATCCAGCCTAGCTGCTGCTCAGGTCACACCCATCTATAGCTGTCTCTCTCCAACTCCTAGCTGACTCTCCTTAAAGAGCCCAGTCTAAAACTCTAAGCCTATTAGCTGAGTCTAAATGAGGCCCACTTTGTATCTTGGATGTACATTAAATGAGTCTCTCTTCAATTCACACATGCCCCAAAGGTCACACATTCCTTCCGTGGAATGTAAGACTCCACCTCCTCTCCATGCTGTCCTAGAATGAGAGACAGCCTGATATCAACCATGTACCAAGGGCAACTCATCAAGTACAGGACATGGACCTCTACTCTTCCTCTACAATCTGTAAGAATGGACCTCACTTGCCTAGGTGGGCCTGAAATCCACTAGAGCTCTTCCCTCATGCTGTCTTTCTGTGGTGTTAATATCTCTCTTACTAAGTCTCTTATCTAAAACACAATCCTCCTCAATGGCCTCCTTGAGCCCCTCAAACCAGGACCTTTCAGATAGCATCTATGATGCATCCATGGCTGCAATGTTAAAGCTTTAAATTCCTTAACACTGAAAGCCTCCTCTTTAAATTTCATAACTCCGAAAGCGCTGAGCAGTAATAATGAGTAGCTTACCTCTAGGTGGGACTGCCAAAGCATGAGCATAACTGGAGATCCCCTTTGTCCTTCAAGTGCAGACAGTAGAGCAGTTTTTATCTTTTCCACCAGAGACACATGATGCCACACAGAAGATATAACCCTACTTAGCTGTTTTTCTCCTGATAATCAGCTTTCCAGAATATCTGATCACACTTCGCAATACAGATGTTCTTATCATCTTGCTGTAGGTGTATAAATCAAGGTTTTAAGAATTTCTGTGGTCAGGGACAGAGCCTGTTTCTGCCTTTCCATGAAAGTCACTGGTCTGGACTATTCTGAACCTTCTCCTGCATGTTGTGTGAGTGTATGCATGTCACAGATGAACTAGTATGCTCGAGAGGCAACATTGTAAAGAAGCACAAGTCATCTCTCCTTTCTTTTTTTGGTCCCTTTCAAATTCTCCCAATTGAGATTATGTGAGCTTCGGGAAAGCCTGGTGATGAGGGAACTACCTCATGGGAATCATTCATTGCCGTATCTGCTCCTTCCCTTAGTAACACCCAGCACCTCTCCTCATGTGGGTAATTTATGCTCAGACACATCCATGTGGAAGGAAAGGTACTCCACCACATCAGACTAGTGCTAGTTGCAAGCTCAAGAAAGGCTAGTTTATTTCTAAACAGAAACTGTCAGAGGAGACAATTATTAGTAATTGTTTATTAATTTTCTCATGTGTGTACATGAATAAGCACACATATGCTTAAAATCATGACATATACAGTTCATGAATGCACAGATTATACAGTCACACAACATCCAATTTGTCAAACAGAGGAAGGAGTCATCCCATTCACACTCCTAGCTGGTCACTCCTCCCTCTGCCTAGGAAAGAACTCAGAAAAATAAAATAAAAGGAGTTCTTGAGCATCATGTGTTCTCCAGTCCCTCCTATTCTATAACATCACTCTATATTTTTAACTTTTGCTTTTAATAAATCTGCACTTTAACTACTACTGTGTGTCTTATCTAACTTTTTGCTTACAACACCAAGAACCAGGATATCGTGTCCCGGGGAATCCGGAGGCTCACCCTGGTGTAACAGTCCTTTCCTCTTTCTTTTTGCCTAGTCTTGTCTCATCAAACCCACTCTAAACAGAATATATCTGCCCATTTACATATTTTCACGAATTCTCATTAATAACTAAAATTTCAAGCTGTCAAAAGGATTACAGAAATCCTTTTTTCCCCCTAAATTCATTTTACAAATGTAGAAACCATCAAAAATAAAATACCGTTGTTACCACAAGTAAGAGAAGAGATAGCTGAGTCTGGAGCCAAATATGAGTGGCAATGGCCTGGGAACACAAATTTTTATATATTCCCAGTTCATGTTGCAAGGTGGAAGCAGTTCTATGGGGTTGCTATAGTGACAGAACAAATAAAAACATAAATCAAGGTACTTTTCAAATACATCAGTGGAAATATTAAGTAGATGGTTGCAAGAGAGCAGAGAAATCACAGCCATAGGTTTCCAACGCTGACTGTTTCAGCCTTTGGTGGACAGAAACTAGTTTTGCTAAATTAACACATTCCAGAGGGTGTCCATTAGTCATAGAATATTAGGTCTGACACAGAGATGGGCAAGGGATGGCTGTTTAGAGGGCTACGGATGGCATAGGAAAACCTGTAAGCAGGCTCTAGACCTACAACATTCCAAACTCTCTACTACCATTGAAGTTCAAACGAGTTCGGCAGCAGAAGAAGGATTTACATGAAGGAGTGCCATCTTTGTGGGGACCTTTGTTAACAAGGCCCAGACACAGAGAGTCTATGGTACCACCTGCATACACAGAAATAATTGCTGCACAGTAGACAGAAGAGCTGTGCCTCCACACTCCCGACCCAGGACTCTGATGCTAGCACTTCAAAGACGTTTTTCCACCAGAAATTGTCTTTACTCCAACTGAAGGGCTCAGACTCCTGAAGAATTTCATATACCACGGACTAAGTGGAAAAAAGCAGATGAAAGACAGGCACCTGACATGAACCCTCAAATTAACATTTGCATGTGACTGCCTAACTTCTTTTTATGTGAGGCTGACCCTGTGGAGAGAATCCACTGATGAGTACAGAAGGCCACATCACACTGTTCATACACTTTCCTTCTTCCTCTTGGAAGAGCAAACGTCTTCTCCTGCTCTACTTCTCCCCAACAGCAACCATCAAGACCCCATTGGAAGCCACTACTATGTAAAACACTGAAAACATTTCAAATTGATTACTACTACTCCAAAGAAAATACAACTCCAAAAGGAAAAAAAAAAAAAAAAAGAACAGGATTTTCCTTCCAGGTTATGTCCATTATCATAGATTTTAATTTCTCTCAAATTACAAGGAAAGACAGAATTGAAATCTACAGCTCAATCCCCAGGTGCAACATTGAATTTTTCTAAATCAATATGAAATGGAAGTCCTTTTGTGTTAAGTACTTGGCTTCTGAAGTACTGAGGCTATTATGTTGCACTTAGTCATCCAGAGAGTTGATCATTTTCTGTGTAGACTCGTGTGCCTCTCAGTCTTTATGTCCTACATAAATATGAAGCTGTGAATGTCAGTGGTTTTTGAGAACTTCTTGTCTGTCAAAATAACTGTTCAGTCTTCTCTAGCTAAATATTGATGCCTGTGTGTGTGCGTGCATGCACACACGTGTTTGTGTACACATGTGTGGTGTGTGTGTGCGTGTACATGTGTGGTTTGTGTGTGTGTGGTTTGTATGTGTGTGTTCATCACATCTGTGTATGTGCATGTGTGTAGGGGGTTGTATAGTGTGTGGGATGGGTGGGTGTGGTGTGTGTGTGTGTGTGTGTGTGTGTGTTGTGTGTGCCCATTTCTACAGAAGGCAGAGAATGAAGGAAGATTATCAGGACACATGAGAAAGCTGGGCTAGAAAAGGATTAGAGACTTTCAAAGACCAGTCATTGTAGTTTGATGGGTAATCATTCGGCTTTTTGAAAGTCAGATCAAGAAGGAGTAACTCAATGTCTTAACAAATGACACATCCAAGGCTAAAAGAAAAGAAGCAATAAGTATTCCTCATAACCTGACTTCATAAACTGAATTCTAACTCCAAGTTGTAAACTTCATATACTTTTTAAATGTCATCATAAGAAATATCTCTTACCTGAAAAGAATGAAAAGTTTATTCTGGAGCATAAATGAGTGACTATGGCCTGGGGCTTCAGACTTATGTTTCCTCAATTCCAGCTTCCAGTGTGGAAGAGGTTTCATGAAGTTTTATAGTTTTATGAAACAAATAAAGTTATAAATAAAGGCAAGTTTAAAATACATTAGTGTATAGATCAGAGAAATGGGTACAGCAAGATAAAGGGAAACTTTTCTCTAGGCCTAAGATGTTATGTGATGACATTCTTACCTTTGGTATTGTTGCTGCAAGCTAATAACATGATAAGTTAATAGATTCCAAAAAAGTGTTCTAAATATCCTATTATTTTATTATATCATATTAACTATACATTAATATCAGTTCCCTAAATATTTTTCAACATAATATTTTTATTATTTATTATTTTTAATATTCATATATGTATCCTGATCACATACTTTTCCCAGTCCTCCCAGGACCACCACCACCCATCCTGTGACTTCACCCAAAAAAAAGAGGAAGAAGAAGAGGAGGACGGAGGGGTAGAGGCAGAAAAGAAGGAGGAGGAGAAGAAGAAGAAAAGTTCAATTTGTGTTGCCCATATACTCACAGTCAATCTCCCAGTAGCCAGCCTCTGAGAAAAGTTGAGTCCTTCCTGACCTGCTCTCCCACCAGAAGCCCTCAGCTGTGGAAAGCTATACCGCAGCATCCTTAACACAACTTTTTTAGAAGACATCAACATGGCCTCAGGTGGCACAGCACGGGCTATTCACATCTTCATGTTCCATGGCAGCAGCACGGCCCGTGGACATCAACATGGCTTTAGGCTTTATTTATTAGTCACAAGATGTTGGTTCTGACACAGAGGAAGACAAGGAAGGGCTGTACCACAGGGCCAGAACTTAGCCCAACATAATTAGTCCCTGGGCCTGCAGCATTCCAAGCTCTTCACGGCACCTCCGTTCTAATGACCCAGTCAGTCTGTGGACACAGCTTCTTTCCTGGAATTCTCGTTCACAGTAACATTTATTGAATTTCTTTTTTGTGTATATCTGTAGGTGTATGCACCGTGGCACTCACCGGTTCTCTACTTCCAGCACGTGGGTCCCACGGATCAAAATCAGGTTGTCAGACTTAGCAGCAAGCATCTTTACCCACTGAGACGCCTCACCAGTCCTCAAGTTCTATACTTTGTAATACAAATATATTAGCTTATGTTTCTCCAGATCTGTGCAACGTTTCCTATGTGGTTTATTTTGGAAGTAATCATAAGAAATGAGATGAAGGAAACAGGAAGATGATCTGAAACAAGGAAGGGGAGATATTATAATATTGACCTGGTTCTCACCATGGACACTGAGGACCCAATGCCACCAGGCCCAAGATACCACTCGGAATCTATGGGAACCTCAGAAATGTACTTTTCATAATGGGAAACCAGGGCACTTATCTCCTCATTCTTGTGTTGTAATGGGTTGCCAAAGAGGCATTTGACTTCTTTGGGTTTTTGTGCTACCTACATCTTTACTAAACAAATCTAGTGAGTTGAACGGAAACTTGAGATACAAAAGCATGATGATTGTGTTCTTCCATTTTGAGAAAAGCTCTATCACAACTGAAATCAAGTGAAGCAAAGAGAGATATAAAAGGCTACCAAGGATTTACTGGATGCCTTTTCAACTGTATTGCATAGAGTTTTGGGTTTGGTTTGCAAAGAAGCCCTAGGAGACCTGAAGGAAGGTAGGCATGTTAGTCAAGGGGTTTTTTTAGAGAAATGGAATCAATATGATGTTTAAAGGGAGGCAAACTAGGATTCTCATGGGAATTTGTTCATGTGGTTATGGAAGCTAAGAATCACCATACATTGTCTTTAAGCTAGAAAACTGGGAGGGCTGGTGATAGAAGGCAGTCTGAGTCTGAAAGCCTTGAGAGCTTGGGTAAGGGCAAAAAAAGGACAGGTATAAATCTTATACTTGTATAAGTCTGAAAAACTGATACCCAAGGCCTGGAGAAAGATGGGTGTTGCAGTTCCAAAATGGAGAGTGATCTAGCTTTTCTTCCATGTTGTGTTCTGTAGGGTCCATGGGAATGTTAGCTATTGTCCAATCCTCAGCTCTAGCGCATCCCCCTTCCCTGAGAGGAAGGACAGGAGGGAATCAAGGTAGGGGGCATGAGGGTAGGACTGGGAGGAAAGGGGGCAGGGTGCTGAAATAAGGCTGTGAAATGATCAAATAAAAAAAATAGAGAATGATCTCTATTCAACCTACTGACTCAAATAATAATTTCTCCCCCCAAACCCTTACAAATGCACCAAGGAATAATAATCAATCAGATAGCTGGGTGTCCTGTGCCCCAGACAAGTTGACACATAAAGATGCTTTACCATACAACAAGGACATATTCTCAGCTACATTCAAGTAGCTTAATTCATAATAGCCAGAATCTGAAAACAACCTGAATGTCCCTCAACCAAAGAAAGGAGAAAGAAATTGTGATACATTAACACAATGGAGTGCTACTCAGCTAGCAAAACCAAGAAAATCATGAAATTTGCAGGTAAATGGATGGAACTAGAAAAGATCATCCTGAGTGTGATAACCCAGATCTAGGAAGACACACATGGTATGTACTCACTTATAAGCACATTTTGCCCATAAAGTAGAGAATATATATACTATAATCCACAGACACAAAGAAGATAACAAGGAAGACCCAAAGAGGATGCTTAAATCTCACTCAGAAGGGGAAATAGAATAGACAACAGAAGTGGTTGAAGAGAAGGAACCAGGTAGGAGAGGGAGCTCAGAGAGAAATAAGGGCAGAGACCAGCCTTGGAGTGAGTAGGGTGAGAAGACAGAGGGCCTACAGAGAAGAGAAACTGTGGGTGGGACCATCTCTGTGACAAGCTGGAGACCTAAGACAGGGTAGGCTTCTGAGAGGCTATGGGGTTGACTCTAGCTGAGAATCCTAGTAGCAGGAGTCCTGGAAACTGAAGAGGACACCCTCTAACAGGACTTCTAGTGGAAGGAATTAAAAAAAAAAAAACCTACCCACAAAAACTTGGACCAAAAATTTACCCTGCCTATAAGATTTATAGGGATAAAGATACAGCAGAGATTGAGGGAATGTCCAACCAATGACTGGCCCAACCTGAGACCCACCCCATGGGAGACAGCCAACCCCTGACACTATTAATGATACTCTGCTATGCTCACAGACAAGGAACCTACATAGCTGTCCTCTGAAAGGCTCCACCCAGCAGTGGACAGAAACAGATGCTGAGACTCATAGCCAAACATCAGGCAAAACATAGGGAGTCTTATAGAAAGGATAGAAGGACCTGGAGGTGACAGGAGTTTCACAAGAAGACCAACAGAGCCAACTAACCAGGGCCCAGAGAGGCTGAATCACTGACCAAGGACCATGCATGGCCTGGACCTAGGCTACACAGATGTAGTAGCTCAGGGTTCATGTGGGTTTTCTAGGAAGGGCAGCTGGGCTGATTCTGACATGGACTTTGTTGCAAGGTTTTGTTTTGTTTTTCTCATTCCCCACTGGTGGAGCTGCCTCTCCAGGCCTCAGAGAAAGAGGACACAGTCAGTCCTGATGTGACTTGATGAACTGGAGTGGATGGGCAGGTGGGATCTCCTCTTGTGAGCAATAGGGGAGGAAGGATATGAGAAGAGGCAGGGAGTGTGGAACATGGAGGAGAGGAGGGGGAGGGCTAAGATCAGGATGAAAAGTGAATAAATAAATAAAATTAAAAAGAAAAAAGTAATAAAGACTATGATGTCCTCTATCACAATACAACTATTCTGATTATAATCCAAAATTGTCTGATACCTTCCCCAAAGAAGATTAGTGGTGTTCTTTCTTGGTATCCCATAATTAAAATACAAAATTAATAAGATTTTAAATACTGATTTTTCAGCATATCTTAGTTTACATGATAAAAAAATAAAAGAGTGCAAAGCTATTTCCTTCATAGCGTGTATTCATGACAAAAATAAATAGCAAATACTCATGACAATTAGACTCTTTGTTTTCTAAAAGTTTTCTGCTTCTTTGAAAGTTTCATCATTTATACAAAGTATTTTTATTACAATCATCCACAACTCCCACGCTCCGACTCTCCCTGGTGCTCCTCACTCTCTCTCCCTCCCAACACCATGTCCCTTTTTCAATTATTGTTATTCATAGTCCCCCGAGTCTAATTACAGCTGCCCATCTGTGCACTGGTCTTTCGCCTCTAACTGGGGCTTAAGCAGCCCACCAGCAGCCAAATCCCCACAAATGAGCGAGCCTCTCTCCATCAGCAGCCATCAGCTAGCAATAGCTCTCTAATGGAGGTAAGGCTTCAGGCCCCTGTCTTAACTATGCCGGAATTTTGACTGGTCTGGTCTTGCGCAGGTCTTCGGTATATAAGCACTGCTGCTCTAAGTTGACGAGTGTGCCCACCGTGTCATATCTAGAAGTCAGTATTTCACAGCACTCCTCTCCATCTGCTAGTTCCTACGTTCCTGCTAATGCCCCTTCAGTGAGGTCCCCTGATCGACAACAGTGGGAAGGTGATACAGATGACCAGTCCAGGTGGTGTTTATAACCACTTCCTTCTCTCAGCCATTTTGCATCCCCTATGCCTTCAGCAAAATCCTCAGCAGGTCAGAGTTTTTTGCCTGCATCACTGATCTAAGTCTCCATTCCTGGGGCTCTAGACTATGCAATCCTCAATCCTTCTAGATTGAGTTCCTGCTATAGTGTTCTTTTATACTTAACCACAGAACAAAGTAATATGAAGAGATGCCCTAAGGAATCTCTTACATTCCAGAGGCATTCTCTTCCTCATCTTCATTAATGAGAAGTCCAGCATCTTGTTGGTAATGTGGAGAAGTCATTTTTATTGACACATCCAGAAACAATGTCATGACAGTCTCTGAGTGTCCATATGCCTAGTTGTGTAGGTCATAAAATTAATCATAACATTAGGAAACCCTAATGTTATGTAGTTCTATCTCTGATAAATGTAGAACAAATTTATGTTCGCATGCATCAAAATCACCTAAACAATTTGTCAAAAAATTCATCTATTTTTTCTTTTTATAAAATTTCTAACTTTGTACGCCTACAATAAGACCAAAATATACACACTTATGAACAATTTCTAAGTGATGCTGACACCACTGCATCAGAGCTGGAAGATTCTTTTTTTAATTAAATTTTTATTTTTATATATTAATTACAGTTTATCCATTTTGTATCCCATCTGTAGCCCCTTTCCTCATTCCCTCCCCTTCCCACCCTCCTTCCCTCCCTCCCTCATCTCCTCCCATTCCCCTCTCCAAGTCCAGTGATAGGGTAGGTCCTCCTCCCCTTCCATCTGACCCTAGTTTATCAGGTCTCGCCAGGACTGGCTGCAATGTCAGGTCTGATCAGTACTGGTGGCATTGTCCTCCTCTGTGGCCTGGCAAGGATACTCCTCCCTCAAAGAGTAGCCACTGAGTTCATGTCAGAGACAGTCCCTGTTCCCCTCACTAGGGTATCCACTTGGATACTGAGCTGCCATGGGCTACATACAACCCATCTGCTATGGGTTCTAGGTAATATCCATGAATGGTCCTTCGTTGGAGTATCAGTCTAAGAAAAGACCCCTGTGCCCAGATTTTTTGGTTCTGTTGCTCTCCTTGTGGAGCTCCTGTCCTCTCCAGGTCTTTCTATCTCCCCCTTCTTTCCTAAGATTCCCTGAACTTTGCTCAAAGTTTGGTTATGAGTCTCAGCATCTACTTTGATACACTGCTGGGTAGTCTTTCAGTGGCCCTCTGTGGTAGGCTCCTGTCCTGTTTCCGATTTTCTCCTTCTTCCAATGTCCATCTCGTTTTTCTTTCTAAGTGAGGACTGATCAACTTACCCAGGGTCTTCCTTCTTGCTTAACTTCTTTAGGTGTACATATTTTAGTATGTTTAGAGCTGAAGATTCTTAGCCAGATAATGTCACAGGAACAACTTATATTCCAAAGGATTTGGGTGGACAGAGTCTATTCTTCAACAGAAAGAGTGGCAAAGAATCTCTGACAATGTTTAATCTAATATGGAGGACTTAATGAAAATGTCTAACATAAGAATAGTTACACCCAGGAAAGTAAAAGACAATCAAACAGAGTTCACACACTCATCAAAAGGTTTTTTTTCCAAAAAGTGTTTAGAGAGGGAAAGGCTAACATTGATCACAGGTATTAAATTATCATACTGTTGCATATATAACAATTTAAGGATCAAACAATAGAAAATAGAGCATATTTATACATGAAAAATTGATCACAGAAAGAAGGAAGAAGAGGATGGAAGGAAAAGAAAAAGAGAGACAAAGAGAGGAGAGATATTATTAATTCTAAGAACTGAAACAGAGAAGTATTAGGTTATCAAAGCATTAAGAGAATGAAGAATACCTTTCATAGGTTCATCAATCAAAACACAATTTTCTCTGTATTAAAAAAAGCAGCTGAAAAAAAACCCCTCAGCCTTCCAGAAGTAATAATAATATTGTATTATAGTCATAGCAAGGCTGCAGCATACAGCAAGTGAGGTTGGTCTTGGGAGTTCATTTGAATGGACTAAGATCTACCAGTGAGTAATGAAACACATGCCTGTGCATGCATGGGTGTGTGTGCGTGCAGGTGCGTGTGTGTGTGTGTTGATCCCAGAGAGAAGTAACATGACTACGCGTGGCAACTTTGAGAAGGCAGCCCTCATGAATAAGAAATCCACAGAAAAACTAGCATGGCTACAACACCTGACCTTGCTCTGAGCAGCTACCTAGCACTACTGCTGTGGCTTCTTTAGCCTTTCAACAGGGACTTTTGAGACCTTCATTCCCACACAGGGACAGCTGAGCCTCCTGGACTGGGCAACTATCTTGTTTTCTGCTTTTCTAGGGAGCAGGGAATCATTGTTGTATTACTCATCCTCACATAAGAGACCTGAATAAATCCTCCCCTCTCCCCAGTGTGTGTGATTTTTTTTTTTTTTTTTGTACTAGTTCTGTCTGTTCCTCTATAGTAAGGCTTAGGTTCTCAAGCAGTAATTAACATGTAGTAAGTCACCGCCGTTAACAGACAAATAATGACATGGTATATAAAAGGAACAACCTCCCACCTATGACCTATGATAGAATTATGTTGATAGAAAATTAATATGATGAATTTTGAGGAATTATCATAGGAAAATATTTTTAATGGCTTTTCAGTAAGCAAAATATTTTTATAAGAATTAAAAGAACCAATTATAAAGTAAAAGATTGGTGAGACTAGACTACATTAAATTAAGCACCTCTGATCATCAACAGAGATATTAAAATACTAAAGGGTAAACTGCACAGAAGCAAAAGTCATATGCTGGAGTTAATAGTGTGTATGTATAACATATAAGGAATGCAGTCATCATCACCTTCATTATCACCACTGGCTCAACAGGAAAAAAAAATGGGCCTCAAACTTGAACTGGCACTTTACAAAAGAGGATATCTGAACCTTAGTGAATGTTTGAACTGCCTCTATTTTCTTAATTAACACTGAAACACAAATTAAAGGCCAGTGAAATGTCCACTCCATAATGACCAGAATGGCAGAAGTAGTGTGAGGCTTTGACAAGCTCAGGACCTGCAATTGTCAGGTTGTATTAGAAGCAAACTTCGAAAGATGGTGCAACAGTACTTACAAAAATTGAACACACACATACATCTCTTATGAGTTCTCTTTGTTCTCTTTTAACTCAGTAACTTCAGTCTTTGGCCTTTACCCTCCAAAATTAATATGGGTTTGTACACTAAAATACACATGCAAGATATCTAAAATACAATATGTAAAGAACCCAAAGCTATCAGTAGAACAACTAGATGGTGATGTATTCATTCAGCAGAACACTATACAGCCATCAAAATGACTAAACTATAATCATAAAAAAATATAGATTCATCCCCAAATATAACATTATTTTCCTTTTGCATTTGAACAGCTCTGGAAGACATGTTATGGTAACTCAATGCATGTACATATGCTACAATATTCAGGATAATTCACATTTCTACCTCTTCAAATATTCATCCTTTCAGTGTGTCTGAAGTTTCATAAATATAACATTAGGCATAGTTATTCATATAAGATAAACATAATCTCTGATTTTGCCCATGAAAAGGTCAGAACTAACCATGACAGTGTACTGTGGCTAATGCCAGTGTAAGGCGTGGGCAAAGCCTGGTGGAATGAGGAGGGTGTAAGACCTGGATGATTGTAAAATGGGTTTGTTCATGTTGTGGAATTCCACAGTGCTGCACATTTGTACTTTTAAAAGCATGTGATTTGTGCTGTGTGTATTTGCCAATGTGCTTTTTGGGGTTTTTTTTGTTTTTGTTTTTGTTTTTCTTTGTTTTGTTTTGTTTTCTTTACAATCGTTTCCTCTCAAAACATGAATATCTATATATTTTCAAGTAGAAAAAAATGATTTTATACAATATGTATTGGATTTATATGCTAAAATAACATTAAAGTAACAATGTCCACAAAATAAATGAACAAATAAGGAATAATACAAAACATGTCCTCAAGCTGTACTTCTGATGTCTGTGTAGCATAACCTATCCATCTTAGGTTTCATTCTCTAGTTCCCGGTTATTTCGTGCTGAACAAAATCAGTACAATAGATGCTGGTTTCTATATACCTAAAGTAATGTGACTCATCTTCCTGGGTTTGGAAAAAAGAAAAGGACCAAAGACTATTTCCCTTTTACACACATGCACATTGGGGAGAGGAGAAAAAAAATTAAAGAGCAATGCCTGGCCTAGTTTCATATAAACATCAACCAATTACAAGCAAGCAGATCTGGAGCCCTGTGTGGTGGCACACGCAGCACTCAGGGAGCAGAGGCAGGTGGAGCTCTGTGCGTTTGAGGCCAGCCTGGTCTACAAAGAGAGTCCAGGACAGCCAGAGCTACACAAAGAAACCTTGTCTCAAAAAGCAAACAAACAAAACCAAAAAAGATCAACAACAAAAACAAAACAAAACAAACCCTGCTTCTCCTCCTACACCTCCCCCCCAAAAAAACTGAGACAAATAGATCTGGATTCTTGAGTTGAATGCTATTGTCTTAAATTTTCACAAAAATATGCAGTATTAAATCAGAAAAATTTCTATAGATACCTACTTTAAAATGTTTCAAGGAGAAACATTGACTTTCAAAGACATACACACACACCAACCCATGGGTTTTCTGTATGCTTAGTAAGAACTCTATCATCCCCAGTCCTGGAGTTACTTTTTTTAAATTTAATTTAATTTTATTTTATTAATTACACTTTATTCACTTTGTATCCCCCCATAAGTCCCTCCCTCCTCCCCCTTTTTCACGCATGCCATTCCCCAAGTCCACTGATAGGGGAGGTCCTCCTCTCCTTCCTTCTGATCTTAGTCTGTCAGATCACATCAGGAGTGGCTGCATTGTCTTCTTCTGTGGCCTGGTAAGGCTGCTCCCCCCTCAGGGGGAGGTGATCAAAGAGCAGGCCAATCAGATTATGTCAGAGGCAGTCCCTCTTCCCATTACTAGGTAACCCACTTGGATACTAAACTGCCTGGGCTACATCTGTACAGGGATTCTAGGTTATCTCCATGCATGGTACTTGGTTGGAGTATGAGTCTCTGGGAAGACCCCTGTGTTCAAATTTTCTGGTTCTGTTGCTCTCCTTGTGGAGTTCCTGTCCTCTCCAAATCTTATTATTTCCCATTTTTTACATAAGATTCAATGCACACTGCCCAACAGTTGGCCATAAGTCTCAGCATCTGCTTGGATAGTCTGCAGGGCAGAGCCTTTAAGAGGCCCTCTGTGGCAGGTTCCTAGCTTGTTTCCTGAAATCAGTCTGGTGCTTTCTCAGACAACTAGGAATAGCACGTCCTCAAGATCCAGCCATACCACTTCCAGGCATATATCCAAAAGAGGCTCAAGTACACAATAAGGACATTTGCTCAACCATGTTTATAGCAGCTTTATTTGTAATAGCCAGAAGCTGGAAACAGCCCAGATGCCCCTCAACTGAAGAATGGATGCAGAAATTGTGGTACATCTACACAATGGAGTATTACTCTGCAATGAAAAATAAGGAAATCATGAAATTTGCAGGTAAATGAAGGGATCAGAAAGGATCATCCTGAGTGAGCTGTCCCAGAAGCAGAAAGACACACAGGGTATATACTCACTCATATAGACATATAACATGGGATAAACCTACTAAAATCTGTACATCTAAAGAAACTAATCAAGAGAGAGGACCCTGACTAAAATGCTTAATCCAAATCCCAAAAGGCAAAGAGGATGGATACCAGATGGAGTTACTTTTAAAATAAATTATTACTCAAGAATTGTGACATTATCTTGTTCCCATCACTATATACACAAGACAATTTACCATGTTTTCAGTGTCATTCACTATGAGATGTAGAAACTGGGTGAGGTTCCTCTCAGCCTTAACACTTTACATATGACAAAAATATTGATGAAGTTACATTCCTAAGATACTGGATTATTTCAGATATTAATTCTTGTATAGGGCACTCTGGAAGAACATGTTCATTATCTTTAAGTACACCATTTATGACCTTGAAGTCCAAATGGTAATTCAGGAAGCCAATCCAAATACACAAGTTTTAGAAGTTTCTTTTTCTTTCCCTTATTAGTCATTATTGTAAATGTTTCTATAGTGTTGTTTCACAGTGAAACATGTCATCACCTTTTGAAACTTTTACATTCTAACACCACATGAAAGACTTATGAAACTGGAAAATGTCTTTTCATTGTGTTTTCTGAAGAAAACAAATTCCCAGAGGAATGGCGTTTTCATCTCTTCCTGATAACAATGATAAGAAAAGCTGACAGTGTACTCAGTAAGAGAGAAGATGAAATGAGAGGGAAGAATCAAAGACGCATCTAGAAGGCAGAATGTGTCTATGAAATGCTATGCTATATACAAAGATGTCACCAAACTACACAAGTTTTTGTCAGAATACTGTCTGTCTTTGTGACGGGTGGCAACATGAAAGGAATGTGTTGCTGTTCAAATTTGGGTATCTTCAAGGCAGAGACTACAAGAAGGGGGCTACATAAAAGACAGGCTGTATCAAAAAGTAAACAGAATTTCCTAAGACACCTTGATCCCCTGGAATGCTTCCTGACAAACATACAAAAGATAGACTCTTTAGTTAAACTGTCTATGTTAATGCAGTGTGCTCTGTTCCCCAAGAATACTGACAGCAATATTAGATAATTAAACATGAGTAAAATATTAAAGGAACAGAAACAAAATGACTACCCATGCTTTCAGCCCAAAATACTCTTAATGTTAAGATTACAATGACCTAAAAACATCTCCTGTGTGTGTGTGTGTGTGCGTATGTGTGTGTGTAAAAATACCATTGTGACAAATAGCCAGATAAATAAAACATTTTTCCTAGGGTCACTGCCCAAGGTCCTCACCCTTTAAAGGCAGAGCCTGAACCTCATACTAACAACCAGTGCTGCTATGTAGACTTGACCTCCAAGTGGCCAGAGATTAACACCCAAATAGAGAAAAGACATATGTGTAGTCCTGAAGTGATTAAAAGTCTTTCTTCATAGTGTCACATGTGGGTAAATGAGCCCATGTCATTTGCTTTGCCTACTTTGCCTGTGCAAGTGCAGGGGTGAGCGAGAGGTAGGGGTGAATTTAATGCACAAACCAACTCCATTATACATAGCAAGACTTTCCCAACATACCTCAAAGTCTGTGCTCTTTCCCAACCACAACCTTCTCAAACTGCAGCACATGAAAAGCACAGTAAGAACCACGAATGGAAGAAACCAAGTGTCTAAGGAACTTGACTTAACATCATTGTCTATAGTACTAAGTTACAACTACAAAACACTTCTAGATACATGCTGATAGATGCATGCAAATGCCTGTAGTTCCGATTTATTATGAAGACTCATTATATGGATTATACAAAGTCCAAAGACATTCAGGTAAACCCCAAATTGAGGTAACCTATGAGAAGACAGGAAAAATTATGAATTATAGTTCCACCAAATTATTAGCTACTAACCAGAGAAGAATTCTATTTTTAAAAAAATCTATTACACCACTTTGATATCTGAGCAGAACCACAGTGATTGGCAAAAAATAAGCACCTTATAAATTCAGGAAAAATGAGAACAAAAAAATGAAGTGATTGACTCACTACCAAGTGAGTTGTTATGTGCAAATACTGGCTATGCTCAATATTAGAAATACAGGGAAAGGCTAGTTATGAGAAAACAGAATTATATTTGATGGCCGTAGGGATCGTGTGCTTGATATGAGCCTTATTGATCTACAGAATAACAAAGTTACATTTAGAAAAGGAAAGCTAATTGCTGAGGCTGATCAGGGCAAAAGTGTCTCATTTTCGTGACAAGGATTTTACCCATGACAAAATGTATCCCATGGTCCAAACTGGCATATACAATGGAAATGTCTGCTGATGTCAAGGCAGCCAGGAAATGGTTCCATCCATGCTTTGCCTGTTTTTCTGTTGGTTTAAAAATAAAATGAAATAAAATAAAGCAAATATTCAAGATCTCCTGCGCTTGGCACCAGCAGGCAAGTCTACCAGGACTAGAAGATAATAGAAGGACAGTGGATATCCAAGAGGTCAGCCACCCGACAGAAGTAGTATTAGTGAATTCGAGACAGCACTGGAGAAACAGAGGAAAGCCTGATCCACTCTACTCAGCCTCCTCAGGGTTCCCTCAAGAAAAAGAGTCCAAAATTGTGGTACATTTACACAATGGAATACAACTCACCAACTAAAAATAAGAAAATCAGGAAGTTGTCTCCTGTACCAGTGAGTTCTAGGGTTTTCCCCACTTTTTCTTCTAACTGATTTAATATGTCTGGTTTTATGTTGAAGTCTTTGATCCACTTGGAATTTAGTTTTGTGCAGGGTGATAAATATGGGTCTATTTGCATTTTTCTACATGTAGACATCCAGTTAGACCAGCAATATTTGTTGAAGATGCTATCTCTTTTCCATTGTATGATTTTTGTCATCTTTGTCAAAGGTCAGGTGTCCATAAGTGTGTGGGTTTATTTCTGGGTCTTCTGTTCAGTTCCATTGCTCCACCATTCTGTTTCTATGCCAGTACCAACAGTATTACTGTTGCTCTATAGTACAGTTTAAGATCAGGGATGGAGATACCTCCAAAAGATCTTTTATTGTAGAGGACTGTTTTAGCAATTCTGGATTTCTTGTTATTCCATACGAAGTTGAGAATTTTTCTTTCAAGGTCTGTAAAGAATTGTGTTGGATTTATGGGAATTGCATTGAATCTGTAGATTGCTTTTGGTAAGATGGCAGTTTTTATTATGTTAATCCTGCCAAGCCATGAGCATGGGAGATCTTTCCATCTTGTGATATCTTCTTCTAATTCTTTCTTCAGAGACTTGAAATTTTTTTCATACAAGTCTTTGACTTGCTTGGTTAGGGTTACTCCGAGGTACTTTATATCATTTGTGGCTATTGTGCAGGGTGTTGTTTCCCTAATTTCTTTCTCAGCCTGTTTGTTTGTCTTTTGTATACAGGAGGGCTACTGATTTTTTTGAGTTAATTATGTATCCAGCCACTTTGCCACCAATAGCACAGGCTCTAAGAGCAACAATCAATAAATGGGACCTCATGAAACTGAAAAGCTTCTGTAAAGCAAAGGACACCGTCATCAAAACAAAATCACTGCCTACAGATTGGGAAACAATCTTCACCAACCCTCTATCTGATAGAGGACTAATATCCAGTATATATAAAGAACTAAAGAAGCTGAAAAGCAGCAAACCAAGTAATCCAATTAAAAAGTGGGGAACAGAGCTAAACAGAGAACTCTCTGTAGAGGAATATAAAATGGCAGAGAAACACTTAAAGAAATGCTCAACATCATTAGCCATTAGGGAAATGCAAATCAAAACGACCCTGAGATTTCACCTTACACCCATCAGAATGGCCAAGATGAAAAACCCAAGTGACAACACATACTGGAGAGGTTGTGGAGAAAGGGAAACCCTCCTCCACTGCTGGTGGGAATGTAAACTTGTACAACCACTCTGGAAGTCAATCTGGCACTTTCTCAGACAACTAGGAATAGCACTTCCTCAAGATCCAGCCATACCACTCCTAGGCATATATCCAAAAGAGGCTCAAGTACACAATAAGGACATTTGCTCAACCATGTTTGTAGCAGCTTTATTTGTAATAGCCAGAAGCTGGAAACAACCCAGATGCCCCTCAACTGAAGAATGGATGCAGAAATTGTGGTACATCTACACAATCGAGTATTACTCTGCAATGAAAAATAAAGAAATCATGAAATTTGCCGGTAAATGGTGGGACCTGGAAAGGATCATCCTGAGTGAGCTGTCCCAGAAGCAGAAAGACACACAGGGTATATACTCACTCATATAGACATACAACATAGGATAAACCTACTAAAATCTGTACATCTAAAGAAACTAATCAAGAGAGAGGACCCTGACTAAAACGCTCAATCCCCATCCTGAAAGGCAAAGAGGATGGACATCAGAAGAAGAAGAAAACAGGAAACAAGCTAGGAACCTGCCACAGAGGGCCTCTGAAAGGCTCTGCCCTGCAGACTATCAAAGCAGATGCTGAGACTTATGGCCAACTGTTGAGCAGAGTGCATGGAATCTTATTCTTATATAAGAAGTGGGAATTAGCAAGAGCTGGAGAGGACAGAAACTCCACAAAGAGAGCAACAGAACCAGAAAATTTTAAAACAGGGGTCTTCCCAGAGACTCATACTCCAACTAAGTACCATGCATGGAGATAACCTAGAACCCCTGAACAGATGTAGCCCATGGCAGTTTAGTGTCCAAGTGGGTTCCATAGTAATGGGAAGAGGGACTGCCTCTGACATAATCTGATTGGCCTGCTCTTTGATCACCTCCCCCTGAGGGGGGAGCAGCCTTACCAGGCCACAGAAGAAGACAATGCAGCCACTCCTGATGAAATCTGATAGACTAAGATCAGAAGGAAGGAGAGGAGGACCTCCCCTATCAGTGGACTTGGGGAGGGGTTTATGGGGGATACAAAGTGAATAAAGTGTAATTAATAAAATAAAAAAATAAGAAAATCATGAAATTTGCAGGAGAGTGGTGGGAACTAGAAAACATCATTCTGAGTGAGGTATCCCAGAAACAGAAAGACACACATGGTATATACTCACTTATATGTAGATTCACTTATATATATATTCACTTAGACACATAACATAGTCTAAAACATCCTAAAATCTGTACACCTAAAGAAGCTAAGCAAGAAGGAGAACCCTGTGTAAGACAATCAATCCTCATTCAGAAAGAAAAATCAGAAGAGGGAGAAAACAGGGAACAGGACAGGAACCTACCACAGAAGGCCTCTGAAAGACTCTACCCAGCAGTGTATCAAAGCAGATGCTGAGACTCATAGTCAAACTTTGAGCAGAGTTCAGGGAATCTTAGGAAAGAAGGGGGAGATAGAAAGACCTGGAGAAGAGTGGAGCTCCACAAAGCAAGCAACAGAACCAAAAAATCTGGGCACAGGGACTTTTCTGAGACTGATACTCCAACCAAGGACCATGCATGGAGATAACCACCACCCCTGCACAGATGTAGCCCATCACACCTCAATATCTAAGTGGGTACCTTAATAAAGGGAACAGGGACTATCTCTGACAAGAACTCAGTGGCTGGCTCTTTGATCAGCTCCCCTTGAGGGGGGAGCATCTTTACCAGGCCACAGAGGAAGACAGTGCAGCCAGTTCTGATGAGACCAGATAGGCTAGGGTCAGAGGGAAGGAGAGGAGGACGGTCCCATTAGTGAACTGGAGGAGAAGCATTGGAGGAGAAAATGGAAGAAATGTGGGATTGGGAGGGGATGAAGGAGGAGGCTACAGCTGGGATACAAAGTGATTAAAGTGTAATTAATAAAAAATTAATTTTAAAAAATAAATTAATAAAAAAGAAAAAGAACAGGCTAGAACTGGGGATAGTCTCAGACTTCATAATGAAGGTCATGGTTTTGGAAAAGCTGCTGGTGATAAGACAAGGGCTGAGACTGAATAAGATAATGGCTGGATATCAACAGCCAGCCAAGAGATTTTAATAGTGACGAATAGTGTCCTATTTGTGAGAAAGTTCTATGACAGAAAATACCACGGGAAATTTACAAAAAAAAAAAAAAAAAAACACTTTTTTTTTAAATAAAGACATTGTTCATTATAATTTCCCTCTTTGTTTTCATCACATTTACCTCTCTGTTTGTTTGTTTATTGGAGGGGGTGTGCATATGTGGAGGACAGAGGACAACTTCTGAGGATCAATTATCTCTTACTGCATCATGTGTGTTTCATGATGGAACTCAAGTTGTCAGGGATGGTGACAAGCACCTTTACCCACTAAGCCAGCTCACCAGCCTCTGATACTATTTTAAATCTACCAAGTGCAATTTATTGTCTTCCTCTTAACCTAGTGTTTTACCTCTGTCACAGCACATACATTTTTTTTACCTTCTTTGCTTGACTATTTCCTTCTCAGATTTTAAGATTGTAAGCAAAAGCTAGATGATTTTTTATTATTTTCTTTTTGTTATTGTTACTTTTTGTTATTGTTTGTCATTGGGTTTCTCTGTAGAGCCTTAGCTGTCTTGGAACTCACTCTGTATAAAAGGCAGGCCTCACAGATATTTGCCTGCCTCTGCCTCCAGAGTACAGTGATTAACAGCGTGTGCCACCACTTGCTGGCTGTTTTGCTTAATTTTTATAAATGTAAGTAGTTGAGTAGGAAATATGTAAGTAAGGTTTTGCTTGAGCTATCTTGACATTGCTTAATAATCAATCACCTTCATGAAAATACATAGACAACACCTTAATAAAATTACCTTTCTACTTAGTCCTTTACCATAACCCACAGTACCAATCTTCATGTTATCAGTCTTTTAGATAAACGACAGGGCTACAACTCAAGCTAAGCAAAATAAGATCAAATAGTGGCTTTGGTGGTAAGGAAATGCAAGAGAATTTACAGCTGATGGCATACTGGCAGGTACTTCAGGGATCTAATTCATCACGACCCTGGTTTCCCCACTTTATGCCTCTACTACCCTAGTAATTCTCAGAAAGGCTCCATCCTTGTTGTGGTAAAATCGAGCAAAAGGCATCTCTCATTCACCCCCTCCCGTTGCTAAGCTCAGCATCCTGAGTGAAGAGACATTACCTTTTTCCAGAAATCCCAGAAAAGAAACTGTGCACATACCTGTTTACTGACAGTGATCTGATTTGTGCCACACATCCATCCACAGCACAGACATCAATTTTTGTTTAATGTGTCATTCTGTTTTCAAGCTTACTTTTTTGTTTTGTTTAAGACAGTGTCTAATTATATATCCCTGGCTAGCTTTGAACTCGCAGAGATCTTCCTGCCTCTGTCTCCCACATGCTGGGATTAAAGGGTTGTGTCAACAATTTCAGCCTATTTAATATTTTCTATTATCATATCTTAATAATACATAATGAGTTTTATGACATTTCCATACATGTACATAATATATATTGATCACAGTCTATTTCTATGAACCTCTTTTCCTCACCCCCAATTCCTCCTTATTTCCTCCTCAATCCAACCAGGCCTCTGTCTAGTTCCATGTCTTTTGTGTGTGATGCAGTGAGCTTTGCTAGTGCTTACAGAAGCACCTTACCATTGGCTACCCCTCTGCAGAAAATGTCTCTCCCTCCCCTGTCAACCCTTAACTTGATATAAGTTCTCAGGAAGGGGTGTGGCCTCACGAGCCCCTTACTGCCCATGACGTGATGTTGAAAGGCCTCCACTTTGTGCAGGCCTTGTGTAGGCCTTGTGCAGGTAACCACAGCCCCTGCGAACTGAAGAGTGGAATGGCCATTATCTTGCCCTGCAGACTGGGGTTTACCCTCTACCCCTTTCTTAAGCCCATGTCCCCTGGCGTCAGAAGGTAGACTCAGACATACCCAAACAGACTGGAGGAGAAGAAGCGTTCCCTCACAGGGGAAACCAGGTTCTGTAACCAGAAGAGAGTGGATGGATCCTAGTAAGAGGAGCAAGCCACAAGACCCATCATTCCCAGGAAAAACGTCTTGGAAGGCACAAAAGTTTCTCACGAGAGCACATAGTATTCCTGCCGCAGAACGTTAGGAAGGTCTCAGCGCACAGATGTTCGCTAGTGGTTATCACTCCGTCGGGCTCCTCACATCTTACAGACAGTGATGTTGACTTCTGAAATAATAACAATCTTCTACGCAAAGCCGGAAATTATAAGGTGTCCCTGTTTTAGAACCAAAGGACAAGACACCCCAAACTCAGAAAAAAAAATTTCAAATGTTATTTCATAAATTATAAAACTTTTAAACTAAAACTCTTTAATACTTTAAGAATTTATTCAGAATTTAAAACGTTAGCAGGCTTACATGGTTTCAGGGTTAAATTTAAATGCAATACATACAGGTTTTTTTTTTAAGCTATTTACAGGAATCTTGATATTCTTGTAAAATCAGCCACTGTAGTAATTCCAGCTAATAATTGGCTCCGTGGGGGAAAATCCAACTTCTCACAACCTCACATCCAGACAGAAAACAGCCTTTCGCTCCAGCACCTAACCATGTTACATTCATTATGCAAACACTGTTGCCCGCTGCCTTTGTGAGGAAAACTTAATATTTTTCCTCTAAGTACGTCAAGATACATCTACCTTTTCAAGATATTTATAGGTTAAGAAGAATTTCATTCTAAATTAATTGTTAGGAGGCTTTTTAAAAATATTAATATGCTCCAGAGTTTGCAGCCTAGAAAATTATTCGAAAAATGAAAACCGAATCTAGTTCTTTTTGTCCTCATTTCACTATCCCAGGTGACTAGAGACAGACAACAAACTGCATGCAATGAACATGCTTCCTGCTTACTAGGGGCAAAAGACTATTTTTTTTTTTGCTTGTTTTTTTAAGACAGGGTTTCTCTGTGTACCCTCAGCTGTCCTGGACTCGCCTTGTAGATCAGGCTGGCCTTGAACTCATGGCAATATGCCTGCCTCTGCCTCCCTGAGTGCTGGCATTAAAGGAGACTTCATTTGTCTCCCATGAAGTCTGCTTCATAATAGGAGTCTCAGCCCAAAGGGAACAATTTTAAGATACTCGAAAACAACATAGAACATCTATTAGTAAAATGGAATTCCAAACTATAGATGATGATATGTCTGTAAACATTAAAACTGAACCACCCCTCACACTTTCCTTCTTCCCTCCCTCTCCTGCTTTGGCCCTCTCTTGGATGCCAATTATTCAAACCTCCCGTTATAAGTTTGGCTCTTCGTTGGCTCTGATAAACTCGGATCAGAATGGTTCTTTAATTGTTTTACTATGGATCTGCTTTCCAGCATGTGCTAACACTACAGTTCAGTAGGCTAAAAAGATTTGTCTCAAATAGCTCTTTGTACATAGTAGGATTAAGCAGAATTAAAATCAGAAGATCAAAGCACCAGACCTAACAAAGAGGGCAGGGTGGGCTTCGCTCCAAAGAAGCAGAGTCCAGGAAGCCCAAGGGTCATTGATTAATGAATGAAGAATACAGGGAGCACTTGAGGGGAGTGCAGATGGGGAAAAGAAAGAGAAGGAAAGGGTAGACAGGGAGGGAGGCAGGAGAGGCAGGAGGAGGGAAAGAGAACACAACTTTAAAGAAAAAAGGATACAGATGAAGCTAGAACTAGGAAAAAATTGGCATAGCATTCAAGTAGGTCTCTTCATAGAGAGATGCTGGACGCTGCTTTCGTATGTGTGTACGCATGTCTGTGTATGTGAGAGAGAGAAAGAAAGAGAGAGACACAAATGTGTACAGCTGTACTTCCCCATATATATGCAAGTGAAGGACAGAGGTCAGTAGTAGGTTTAGTCTTCGGTTTCTCTCAAGAGGGTCTTTCATTGAACCAGGAGCTCACCACTCCAGCTAGCCAACAACCCCCAGGGACGTGCCTGTTTCTGCTTGCCCCACCACTGGATTAATAGGTGAATACCACCATACTGGGCTTTTGCATGGATGCTGAAGACCTGAACTCAGGCCATCATACTTGTGGACCAAGCGCTTTACTTACTGAGTCATTTCATCACCCTGTCTCTGTCTTCCCAATGAGCCACTTGCTTATCACTTACAGAAACAAGATACACTCATTCACCTTTCTTGAAATGGCTCAGAATATATCCATTATATATTAGCCAAAATAGAGCACCACCCACATGAACAAGAATTTCAGTCAGGTAAGGACAGAGTCCAGGCTGCTATCAGCACAAGCATGTCAACATGCAGTCTCAGAGTAATGCTGTGCTTGAAAAATGAGTCGTATGCTAAGATCAGAAAGAAGGAGAGGAGGACCTCCCCTATCAGTGGACTTGGGGAGGGGCATGTGTGAAAAAGGGAATAGGAGGGTGGGATCAGGAGGGGAGGAGGGAGGGGCTTATGGGGGAATACAAAGTGAATAATGTGTAATTAATAAAAATAAAATTAAAAAAAGAAAAGTGAGTCATATGTAGTGCTAAAATAAGGGATGGCTAGATTCCTAGTGATCTTCTTCAATCCAGGCACCATCAACTGCCCTGCTCCAAGCCCTGTCCAAGCAGACTGCTATCCTCATGCTGTTCCCAGAGGCTCCCCCAGCCTGGCGTCAGATCTGGGCTGATTACTGAGTATACCTACCAACAGTCTAAATTGGTTAGCTTTTCTCTATTCCAGCATTTACTGAAAGACATGAACACTATAACACCAATCCCCAAAATAGTTATGGGAGCCAAATGAGACAGCACTGCAAAGTCCCTAGCTATGCACCTGCCCAAACAGTATAAGTTGACAGCAAGAAAAGGAAACTGAGTCAAAAGCACAGAAGAAGGTATAATCTGGCGGCTTGTAGCTAAAAGGCCTTTTTAGAATCAGAAAGCCTGGTTTTGACCCAGTTGACCCCATCTTCCAATGCAAAATGAAGCTAACAGAATCTCAACATCTCTAAAATGGGATTGATTGAGGTCACAGGGATATTGTGATGTGTGCCTGCAATCCCAGTGCCAGGGAGGTAGAAGCAGCAGGATTGTGAGTTCAGGGTCAAAGTGAATTATATAGTGAGATACGGGCTAATTTGTACATGTAAGAAGACACGTTACGTTAAAAAATAAAACAAAGCTAAGACATTCTTTTCACTCTAGACAATTCTGTGATTTAAGAAATATTATGAACTAAGAATTTTCTGAATTTTCTGTTGACTTTACCTTTGTTTTCCACAGACTCCCCCTCCCTATTTCCACTAGTTTTCATCGGTAGTATTTGAAGCTAACAGAAAGAACATATAAAATATCAACCTTAAAGAATACTGCTTACTTATTTTTAGAAGATTGATTTTATTTTTAATTGAGTGCATCTGCGTGTTGGTATGTCTGTGCACACAGGTGTGCAGTGTCACTAGAGTCCGGAAGTCAGATGCTTTGGTGCTGGAGTTATAGATGGTTGTGAGCCTCTGGATATGGGCGCTGGGCACTGAACTCGGGTCCTCTGCAAAAGCAGTACATATTCCTAAGAATGGAGACATCTCCCCAGCCCCCAAAATGGACTTTACATTAAGGAGTGATAAAAAAAAAATGTTGGTACTAGGTAGGCATGCCATTAACTCCTGGCTCTGCCATACTGATCACGTAACTTCACAGTGGTTGTTTCGTCTCCCTGAGAATGTTTGCCCCTCTGAAAAGCGAAGAGAAGTACCTCTAAGTGTGAGAACTCCCCTGGCTTCCAGGAGACCCTGAAATCTCCCAGCTTTCAATAGACATCCAGTTGGTTGTTTTGTTTTTCTCAGTCTTGACCAAAAGACCTTAAGAGAATCACTTTTAAAACTGTCTAATATTAACATGTTTTTGATAGCAAGCACAGCAAATACTTAAGAAAATATTACTACGATATCCAATCTAATAAAAACAATGGGAATTAAAGTAAAAACAAGTTATACAAAATGATTTCTTTAACTTCACTACCAAATTGTGGTGCAATAAGACAGTTCAACAGCAGATGTGTACCTCAGACCCATCTATCCAGAATTACAACCACTATGAGAAATACATTTTAAATTATTGTAATGAGCACACATTAAGAATGAGGCAAAGGCCCCAAACCGAATATTTAAGTACAGTCTCAGAGACTGTTCTCATAAGAGTGCTTCAAAAAGTTCAGGAAGATTGTTTGTGAATAATGAAACACCATTTCAAAGCCAGGAGCGAAAACTACAGCCTGGTGCACTTTACCATTCTCCTGTTATTAGCTCAATGGGTTTATTTAAAAATCTTTCTGATCTTTTTCTCTCAGTCAGTGAAATCAAATTCTTAAAAGCAAAAAACCTGTAGGGCCTTTCATTTCCTATTAAGCACCATCCACATACCTAACATCAATAAAATATGGCAGCCTGGGACCCGACTGCGACAGCCCTTATGGTGTTCTAATGTCTTGTCCACCACACACACAGAACAAACACCAAGATCAGCAGGAAAGGAGATCAATCAGGAAAAGTAAGAACTTGAGTTCAATCCAAAGACCTGACACTACCAAATTACTTTTTACTCAGTTCCAACTACTTTTAGAATCATAAAACTTTATTGAAAAAGTAAATATAATTGACTTATGAGACATAAAGAGAGTGATTATTTCTGACCTATTCAGTGTCTGGAACAGTTCAGGTAATAACCATAATAATGCTTACCAATTTCTTGACAATGGTCCATTGTCAAGACCATTTACAATGGTCCTGAATCACTGACTGTTGTGTGTAACTTATTTACACAGCCCCACAGAAGCCTTAAGACAATCTGAATTATAGGGGAGGAAACCAATATTCTGTGAGTTCAAATATCTTGACCAAAATGTACATTAAATAAAAGATGGAGACTATGGAGACAGGAATAGAATTCATTTCTGCCCTATACCTTTCCTTTATACATAATCACTATTTAAAGATATCTTTTTCTAGACAAATGTTACTGTAATAGAAAAACGAATATGAATTCTTAGTCATCTTACCCATTGACAGATACAATTAATTTTCCTCCCTTTGAATCTAGGTTTGCCGTATGTCTTATTTGACTCATTGTGACGAGACCAGCATGTAAGGAAAGCTACTTTTGTTATCACAAGGATGCCAGAACATCCTTGCAGTCAAACCACAGTAGAATGAGTGCTCAGAGGCATGTAGGAAACCACATAAAGAGAAACAAAGATGCATTCAAGAGTCCCCGTGACCATCAGGAAATGTGACTTGTGCCAACACCATGGGAGCAGAAGAACAAAGTAGAAAAGTAGTCAGCTCAGCACAGAGAGAGATAATAAATGGTTATTGTTGAAAGCCATGTGGCTATGGGGGTGTGGGATAAGTAACACAGTGTGAGATAACCCAAAGACTCACAATATTCTTCCTGAAAAGAGGCGATTTGGTATAATAACACTGAAAAATGCAACTCAATAAAGTAAGAAAACAGACGGTGAAATTGCTTTTTTCTTTTATAAGCATTTAACACTCATCCTAGCTCATCCTAGCAGAGGCTCCACTACTAATGTACTGAAATCATCTGAGATATCGAAAACATGTTTGAACAATTGCTGCTTTATGAGAATAAAAGCATCTCTAATCATAAAATATGACCATAAAGAGAGACAATGTGGCATTTTCACCACAGGTACCAACTTGATGACATCTTTTATCTTCTAGTCGAATGCTTTCTTCTGTTTCCCAGATACAACCTAAAATCAGAGGAAACCATGGAACCCTTTTCTTATTCACTCAATTATGTGTTCATTTACATGTTTATGAAGAAAGTATTTTCCACTGTGGATTGATGCCTGTGTTAACTTTGAGGGTTATACATAAAACTGAGAAACCCTTCCTACCTTCAAGATCTTTTAGTTCTAAAGAAGAAATGGTTTACTGCTTGAATAATTTCTACTCATTCTGTGGAGAGTGAAATGGAATTAGAAATTTTTAGAGTGGGAGGGGGAAGGCACTAGAAGTCTTATCTACATTGTCAACCTTTGAAATTAGTAACATACAGAGTAGATTACAGACTATATGTACTGCATTTGTGTTTTCAAAAATTTATTTTTTATTTTGTTTTTGTGTGAGTGTGTTTAGGCCAGAGGTTGCTGGGCGCCCTGGAGCTTTTATAGTTGTGAGGTGACAGATGTGAGTGTTGGGAACTGAATCTCAGTCCTCTGCAAGAGTAGTAAGCGTTCTCAACATCCTTACCTGCTGAGCCACCTCTCAAGCCCCTTTATTTATTGTATTTAATACTTTATTATATCCCCCAAAATGCTAACTGTGAAAAATAAACATAAAAGGCAATGTGCATTCAATTGCTTTTGCTTCCCTGCTTAGTTATCCATAAGGCTACTAATTTCCTAACCTGAGTCTCAATTGTCTTAAATGCAAAAATGACATGACTTAGGTCCTACTGGCCCCAAGAGATGATGTGGCATGTATATGCTAACAGTGAGATCATTTATAAAACCTTGGTGTTGGGTCACCACTTATTTACATGGTGATCTTATTCAGGCAAGAACAAGGTTGCCTTTTCAAAAAGAAGTACTGCACGCACATATGAAGAAAAAAAAAACACTAAAATCAACCATAAAAAATACTACCAACATGATGTGCATGTTTGCCCACATTAAAACAGATGATCCTCTCCCATGCTCATGGCTTGGCAGGATTAACATAGTAAAAAATGGCCATCTTGCCAAAAGCCACCTACAGATTCAGTGTAATTCCCATCAAATTACCAACACAATTCTTTATAGACCTTTAAAGAAAAATTTTCAACATCGTATGGAATGACAAGAAACCCAGAATCACTAAAACAATCCTCTACAATAAAAGATCTTCTTGGTGGTATCTCCATCCCTGATCTCAAACTGTACTATTGAGCAACAGTAATACTGTTGGTAATGGCATAGAAACAGAACGGTGGAGCAATGGAATCGGATAGAAGACACAGAAATAAACCCATACATTTATGGACACCTGATTTTGACAAAGATGCCAAAACCATACGATGGGAAAAAAGACAGCATCTTCAAAAAATGGTGCTGGTCTAACTGGATGTCTAAATGTAGAAAAATGCAAATAAATCCATACTTATCAACATGCACTAAACTAAAATCCAAGTGGATCAAAGACCTCAATATAAAAACGGACACACTACACCTGTTAGAAGAAAAAGTAGGGAAAAACCTTGAACTCATTGGCACAGGAGACAACTTATTGAACAGAACACCAACAGCACAGGCTCTAAGAGCAACAATCAATACATGGGAACTCATGAAACTGAAAAGCTTCTGTAAAGCAAAAGACACTGTCGTAAGAACAAAATGACAGCCTACAGATTGGGAAAGAATCTTCACCAACCCTATATCTGACAGAGGGCTAATATCCAGAATATATAAAGAACTTAAAAAGTTAAACAGCAACAAATTAAGTAACCCAATTAAAAAATGGGGTACAAAGCTAAATAGAGAATTCTCAATAGAGGAATATCAAATGGCAGAAAAACACTTGGAAAAATGCTTAATATCCTTAGTCATCAGAGAAATGCAAATTAAAACGACCCTGAGATTTCACCTTACACCCATCAGAATGGCTAATATCAAAAATTCAAGTGACAACACATGCTGGAGAGGACATGAAGAAAGAAGAACCCTCCTCCATTGCTGGTGGAAATGTAAACTTGTACAACCACTTTGGAAATCAATCTGGCACTTTCGCAGACAATTAGGAATAGTGCTACCTCAAGACCCAGCTATACCACTCCTAGGCATATATCCAAAAGACGTTCAAGTATATAGCAAGAACAATTGTTCAACCATGTTCATAGCAGCTTTATTTGTTTTTTTTTCTTTTTTCTTTTTTTTAATATTAGTTACAGTTTATTAACTTTGTATCCCAGCTGTACCCTCCTCCCTCATTCCCTCCCAACCCTAACATCCCTCCCTCATCTCCTTTCCAAGTCCACTGATAGGGGAGGATCTCCTCCCCTTTCATCTGACCCGGATTTATCAGGTATCTTCAGGACTGGCTGCTAAGTCCTCCTCTGTGGCCTAGCAGGGCTGCTCCTCCCTCAATGGGTGAAGGGGAGGTCAAAGAGCCAGCCATTGAGTTCATGTCAGAAATAGTCCCTGTTTCCCTACTAGGGTACCCACTTGGATCCTGAGCTACCATGGGCTACATCCAAGCAGGAGGTTATATCCATACGTGGTCCTTGGTTGGAGAAACAGTTTAATAAAAGACCCCTGTGCCTAGATATATTTGGTCCTTGTGGAGTTCCTGTCTTCCCCAGGTCATACTAACTCACTCTTCTTTCATATGATTCCCTACACCCTGCCAAAGGTTTGAATATGAGTCTCAGTATATGCTTTGGTACACTGCTAGGTAGAGTCTTTCAGAGGCCCTCTGTGGTAGGCTCCTGTCCTGTTACTTGTTTTCTCCTATATCCAATGTCCATCCCATTTGTCTTTCTAAGTGAGGATTGGTCATCTTACCCCAGGTCCTCTTTCTTGTTTATCTTCTTTAGATGTATAGATTTCAGTATGTTTATCATATCTTATAGGTCTATATAAGTGAGTATATACAATGTGTATCTTTCTCCTACTGGGATACCTCACTCAGAATGATCTTTTCTAGGTCCCACCATTTGCCTGCAAAATTCATGATTTACTTGTTTTTAATTGCTGAACACTTAAAGAGATGCTCAACATCCTTAGCTGTCAGAGAGATACAAATCAAAACAACTGTGATATTTCACCTTATACCTATCAGAATGGCTAAAATCAAAAACTCAAGTGACAACACATGCTGGAGAGGTTGTGGAAAAAGGAGAACCCTCCTCCATTGCTGGTGGGAATGTAAACTGGTAAACCACTTTCCTCAAGAACCAGCTATACCACTCCTAGGCATATATCCAAAAGATGCTCAAGTACACAACAAAGTCATTTGCTCAACAATGTTTGTAGCAGCTTTATTTGTAATAGCCAGAACCTGGAAACAACCCAAATGTCCATCAACTGAGGAATGGATACAGAAATCATGGTACTTTTACTCACTTAAAAGTGGATATTTGACATATAATATAGGATGTTCATACTAAAATCTGTACACCTAAGGAAGCAAATCAAGAAGGAGGACCCTGGGTAAGTTGATCAATCCTCACTTAGAAAGAAAAACGGGATGGACATTGGAAGAAAGAGAAATCTGGAAACAGGACAGGAGCCTACCACAGAGGGCCTCTGAAAGACTGTACCCAGCAGTGTATCAAAGCAGAGGCTGAGACTCATAACCAAACTTAGAGCAGAGTTCAGGGAATCTTAGGAAAGAAGGGGGAGATAGAAAGGCCTGAAGGGAATAGGAGCTCCACAAGGAGAGCAACAGAACCAAAAAATCTGGGCCCACTGATCTTTTCTGAGACTGATACTCCAAACAAGGACCATGCATGGAGATAACTTAGATCCCCTGAACAGATGTAGCCCATGGCAGCTCAGTGTCCAGAAGGTTTCCCCAATAATAGGAACAGGGAGCATCTCTGAGATGAACTAATGGGCGGACTCTTTGATCACCTCCACCTGAGTGAGGAGCAGCCTTACCATTCCACAGAGGAAGACAAAGAAGCCAGTCGTGATGAGACCTGATAGACTAGGGTCAGATGGAAAGGAAGGAGGACCTCCCCTATCATTGGACTGGGGAAGGGGCATAGGGAAAGAAGAAGGAGGGAAGGTGGGATTGGGAGGGGCTGAGGAGGCTGGGATACAAAGTGAATACACTGTAATTAATAAAAATAAAATAGAAATTAATAAAACAGGGGGTCCTAATAACACTAAAGATGGTGACATTCTGTGTTCCTCAGAGATGAGCAAAGGACACCACTGTGTTGCAGGATTATTAATTAATATTGATTCATATGGTCACTAAAGTACCAGTTATGATTTAACCAACTATTATATAAATAAAAGTACAGACACCTGTTAGATTTTTAATAGCCTTAAACCACTGGGAAAGGCAAAAATAACCCTACCATGTTAGGACCCAGTGTAAATCCTCATGCCATTTACTCTAATCATTCCTATCAGGGCTATTTCTCATCCAAACTTTTAATACTTGCACATGTTATCCATTTGGGCTGCTTCTCTCCATCATGCCAAACCTCAGAGCAAGTTCCTCCTGGCCATGTGCTGCTAGTTCATGCTTAATTCATGAAGACTCTGTTTCCTCCACTCCTGCTTCTCTCCCTTCCTTTTCTTTTCTGTAATCCTTCTCTCTTCCAAGCCCACGAACCTTAGCTTCCCTACCTCTCTTCTGCCCAACCCAGGAACAGGTATTTTTATTGGCCAATCAGGGATAATTTTGAGGACAAGGTTATACAGCACACTTGAGCATTAGCTCCTAGGAGTAAAAATCTCTGGGGACAAACAATTAACAATCAAATACAAAGTACCAGACCATGCCGCAACACCACTGTGTCAAGATCCTCCTTTCAGAGTTTTTAAATCTGCAACTGACAAAGGAAAGTCCATGGCCAGTAGGATATGTATCAGACATAGTCAGTACTATTTCCCCTGTAACATGGAGAAGTCTGTGGTTTATAAACAAGTATGACAGCCAAATGACCATGTCTTGACAACCTACTTTTGGCCTCTGGATCCAGCTGGACCTGAAGTCATTATAATACTTAATGTCAGAGATAAGCAAGCCATCAGATTCTCTTTTATTATTCAAATAGATAGAAGGAAGAGTATGTCCATTTCAACCAAAAGTCTTGCATAAAAATAAAACTAGGGTGTGAGAGGTATGCTGAAACCATCTAAGACACTTCAAACTTATTTGCACAATTACATCCTAATTAGGATTAAGCATCTCTCATCATAAAATATGAGCTTAGTTAAAGCTAGACGGGCAACATGACAGTTTTACTCTAGTTACCAACTTGATGATATCCTTCACCTTATAGCTGAAAGTTTCCCAGCTACATACTAACACAGAATGCACCTTGTCCTGACGTTTAAATTCTCATTTTACAAAATGCTACCCCTCAGAATGTAGACAGGAGAAAATACAGAAAGTAGAATTTCAGAATGTAGATAGAAAGGCAGGAGAAAAGGGCAAAAGGGAGAAAGAAATTTTTTACTTTGTCTTTGGGCACCATAGTTAGTGCCTCTAACCTCCAGCAAATGCTCTGAAGTCATGATCCCAGAAAGCCTCATTCATTATTATTAAGATAATGAAGCTAGAGGCTGGGGAGAGCTCGGTGAGTAAAGTGCTTGCTATGCCAGCTTTGGGACTTTCGATCTCCAGATCCCACACAACACACACCTGTAATCCTGGTGGTGAAGATGGGAGTAAGGCCCTGAAGCTCTCCAGTCAGGCAGTCTACCAAAAATGGTGAGACCCAGGTTTAATGAGAGACCTTGTGTTGAAAAAGAACGTGGAAAGTGACAGAGGTGGTTACCCAACACCAACCTCAGGCCTCTATATGTGCAGTCACAGGCACACACACACCTCTCCCACACACATGAATAACCACCACTAACACACACACACAGACAAACCCCCCCACACACACACGTACACACACAATAAATGATGAACCTGTCTGGGCTGGTTAGCACACACCTATAATCCCAGCACTTGGAAAGCAAAGACAGAAGGATTATCCTGAGTGTGAGGCCAGCATGGACTATTTAATGAGTTCTAGGATAGCATGAGCCATACAGTGCAAATTTTGTCTCAAAAACAGAAAGAGAAGTAGGACAAAATTGGAAGAGAGGTGGTAGGGAAGGAAAGGAAAGGAGTAGAGAGAAAGAGAGATCTAGTAAGTTAACCGAGCTGGGTAAATTAGAGTAATAGAAAATAATACTATGTTGATAATCTACTAAAATTAAATTTATACATATATATTAATTTACCAAAGCCAGGAGAAAACACAGTCACCTAACCACATAAGCCTCAGAAATGCTGCAAAAGCCTCAGCTAAAAGTTACTTCTAATTGCTAGTGAAGCAGCTTCTGTCTCAAACTTTATCTGAGACCCTGCAGCATATGCCCATTTGTCTTGTGCCTACCTCCCTTTTCTGTGCCCTCGGACATCAACGGAACATGACAGCCAGACTGAATAGTGATCACAGTGCCCTGGTCTCTCACTCCAAAATGCCATATATGGCAAAGGAAACAGAGTGGAAAACAGGCAAACATCATGTCTATAAAATAAATTAATTGCTGCAGGGGAAACTGGGGTATATTTTCTTCTGAAAACTAACTCCAAGGAAAAGCAAGATTTGGGGAATCATTTCCTTTGCTTCCATCCAGAGCTACCTGAAGCTGAAAAACGGATCCTCAGTAGACAACCGTTGAGTCCCTTTTATCCTCCCACTGTCAGGGATGAAAGACCCCCAAGCCTCAAGTGCAACAAAGCTCCAGGCACTGACTTTTCCAAAAGATAAAAATCAAAACCCAAAAAAGACTGCAAGTTCACTTTGAAATAGGAAAAACCAGGCTTCTCAGGGTGGATACTTTCCAGACACAAATGCTTTAAACACAAAAACAGGTTGTCATATTTGTTAGGATGAATAAAAAACCCAGAGCAGGACTGTCGAGCCTCTTTCTTTATGCCTGAGAACATCATCCCTACTCCTTACATTTTTGAGGCAAATAAAGGCAGAGAAATGAATGATAAATTCCTGGCAAGAGCAGGGGAAAAGCCATAATCCATAGGGTGGTTCTGGGGACCTAGAATAGAGTGACATCAAAGATAAGAGTTGTCCTGGGACTCTTCTAGGAGTTTCTCAAACTTTATTAACAGGGAACCTGCAATTCACTGCAGTATTTGCTGAGCACACCTTACAGATTGGTCTCTATTGTAGGTCCTATGGATGTGTCAGTAAGGGACAAAACAAAACAAATAAAAAAATCTGCTCATGTTACATTGTGAGAATACAGAATAACAACAAATTGCAATAAATACCGTATAAAAGAGGGAGTACTTCAGAGGCAATAAGCCAGGAAGAGAGAATGCTGAAAGACCAGTGGACAAGTGGAAAGTTTGCCATCTTAACTTGGCTGTCAGATAGACAACAAGGAGAAATCAAGGTTTGAAGAAAAGTTTTGGAGAGAAGGGAAAAGCTTAGGACTTTGGAGGAAGGATGTGAAGGGCAAAGGAAAGAGCAAGTTCAAAGGTCACAAGCAAAGTTCAAAGGAAAGAAAGGAACTTACAGCTGGACACAGTGGCAAGGGCTCAAGATGAGGTCAAAGAAGCCATTTTGAACCAAGGTATGAAAGGGTTGATAGAAGTCCATCTTTATTTTGATGGGGGACATTCTTAGAGAGTCTTAAACAGAAGTTTAATGTCTAATGTGGCTGCTGAATTGGGAAGGTTGGAGCAAAAAGAATAGTTAAGAAGACATTAAAATAATACAGTTTTGGTGCTCTGGGAAATTCTGTCTATATCTCAGTTTCATCACAAAATCATTATTTTCCTTCCAATAATACTAAACAACTTCACATTGAAAGACCAAAAGATAAGCAGCGATTGTTAACACTATGTAGAGTAGGCGCGGTTATAGCAAGAGCTACCTCGCTGCACTCTTTCCCGCCTTCCCGGTTCCGGGTGGGTACGTGACTTGGCTCACAATCTGCCTTCCCGCCTTCCCTGTTCTGGGTATGTGACTTAACTACGGCTTTGTTCAAACCACCCAATCAGACCCCTGTAACTATGCTTCTCGCTTCTGTAACCACGCCTCCTGCTCCTGAGCCCTATAAAAACCCATCACCCCAACCGAGAGGCGCGCAAGTCCTCCGATAGGCTTGGTCGCCCCGGGTACCCGTGTATCAAAATAAACCTCTTGCGGCTTGCATCGAAGGCTGGTCTCGCTGTTCCTTGGGAAGCGGGGTCTCCCCGTCTAGATAGGCTCCTGGGAGTCTTTCAGCATAACTTCATAATAGAATTCTTCCATTATGCTATGGTCTTATTCCTACTTATGTCACAAACCCCAAAATACATTAGTAATTTTGCTCTAAAGAAACATACCTTCCAACAAAATATAAGAAGTTCTAATTTTTTATATTGTTTCTCTGAGAAAAAGTTCCATTGTTATATTTTCTACTTGTTTCTTCATTATGACCACAATTAAATATTGTGTGTGTGTGTGTGTGTGTGTGTGTGTATGCTCATATGTCTGGGTTCACATATGTGTGCAAGCACACAGGAGCATGCAGATATCTGTGTGTAAGAAGGTCAGAACACAATCTAAAGTGTCATTCCTAAGAAAGCCTTCTACTTTTTTGTTTGAAACAAGGTTTCTCATTGATCTGGAATTTCATCAAGTAACGTAGGCTAGCTGGCCCAGAAGCCTCAGGGATCTACCTGTGTCTGGCTTCTTGTCTTACCATTGTGAGCACTTCAAGTGTGCACCATTCTGCCTACCTTTCCTCCAACCCCACTTCCTCACCAAGAGATTCTCTTTGTGTGACAACCCTGTCCTGAAACTCACATTGCAGACCAGACTGGCTATGAGCTCATAGAGGTCCGCCTACCTGCCTCTACCTTCTGACTGCTGGGATTAAAGGCATGTGCCACGACTGCCCAGCTCTGCCTAGCTATTTACACTGGTTCTGAATCAAACTCAGGCCTTTGTTTTGTGAGGCAAGTTCTTTACTGACTGATCCCATCCCTCCAACAATTAGCTTAAAACTTGAAGAGATTTCTCAGAGCTGACTTGAAGTCCTAGTCTGCTAATTCCAACACTTTTTTCATTTCTAGATCTGATGCTATTGTCTGATTCACTTATCTTTTTACATTCACTCTTTTGTCAGACTAAGGAAAAGGCTCATATATTCTTTCTGATTAGATCATTGACTGTCTTGTTCCAAACAGCACTAAAGTTTGTTGGTGAACATTTACTGCAAATAGGTGGGTATTTGAAAGGCTTATTTTAAGCAATGTGAAGATGAATCTAGAATAGCTTTTATTTTACAGTCAGTCTAGTCCTCCTAAAACATAAACCTCCGGAGGCTCCCATGAATACATGGGTACTTGATGCAGTCAATTCAATACAGCTGAAACCTAGATAGCTCCCATCTCTGTGTGCTATCTGGGGTCTGCATCGTTCACAGCAAACCAGACCATTGCCAAACCTTCTGAGTTCTGTTACATGAAGGATCGTTTAATGAAGATTCCACAGGAACTCCACGCATGTTGTTGGAGCCATTTTACACGTTTCTATCCCTTCTCTGATGCTTTCTGCCACAGCTCTGGTGCCCTAACACTCCACAGTTCCAACACTTATCTCTTTGACTCAAAGCTCTTTGTGGGCTTTGCAGGTTTTCCCATCTCTGAGGGATAGTCCAGAAAGTGCCTTCTGGCTCAAAGTTGGAGCATCTTAGTTATCACCATGTTTGCTGTCTTCCCCCAGCAAGTACATTCCTACAGTGCCAGTTACCAAACAGCCTGAAATTATCTTAATACTTGTCCTGTTTTCCAGTTGTTTTTATTTCTTAAATAATAGGAAAGCAAGAATAAACCTGGGACCAGATGCATCTGTCCACATCCCTCTCATTTATAAATGAAGCAACAGACACTCGTGGAGGGACTGCAGCTCAGTCAAGGTCATACAAATGCCCATTAAGCTGAGGGCACACATTTCCTAACTCCAAGCACACTGTCTTTTCCTTCCTTTAACATGCTTCCTCCTCCTACATGATGACATATACAGGGCGGTGTGTTCATTTCCTAGAGCTGCTGTAACAAATTATCAGGAATCGAACAGCTTCAAACAACAAATGTATTCTTTCCCAGTCGTGAAGAACAGAAACCCAGAGGCAAGGTATCGACAGTGGTATTCATTCTTGACACTTCAGGAGAAAAAAAGATACTCTACAATTCCCTCCTTGCATTTGTTAGCTATTTACCAATCTTGGAGTCACCTGACTTATAAATAAAGTATTCTGATTTCTGCCTTGTCTTTATGGACCCTTTTGTTTATGCCTTCAACTATTGATCTAAGGGTGGTGGTCACCAAAATTAGCGCCTGTCTTTTTTTTTTTTTTAATTTTTCATCAATTACACTTTATTCATTCTGCATCCCCCCATAAGCCCCTCCCTCCTCCCCTCCCAATCCCACCCTCCCTCCTCCCTCTGCATGCATGCCACTCCCCAAGTCCACTAATAGGGGAGGTTCTCCTCTCCTTTCTGATCTTAGTCTGTCAGTTCACATCAAAAGTGGCTGCATTGTCCTCTACTATGGCCTGGTAAGGCTGCTCCCCCCTAGAGGGAGGTGATCAAAGAGCAGGCCAATCAGATTATGTCAGAGGCAGTCCCTCTTCACATTACTATGTAACCCAATTGGACTCTGAACTGCCCTGGGCTACATCTGTGCAGGGGTTCTGGGTTATCTCCATGAATAGTCCTTGGTTGGAGTATGAGTCTCTGGGAAGTTCCCTGTGTTCAAATTTTCTTGTTCTGTTGCTCTCCTTGTGGAGACCCTGTCCTCTCCAGCTCTTACTATTTCCCAGTTCTTACCTAAAATAGCGCCTGTCTTTTAAAAGGAGATGAATTCAACTCTGGGCCTTTTATGCATCTGCAAGGGCCCTTTTCCCCAAATAGGCTAATACCCACAGATATTGGAGTCTAGGACTTCAGCATATCTTTTTTTGAGAAGTGGCACAACTTGACTATCAATGGGTAAGAAAACTGGATAATATAGCCAAGCTCATGCTCATGGTATGAAAATACACATTTCAACAATAATAATAATAGTAATAATAATAATAATACTTTGAAGCTGATTCCTGCAAGGTCTATTTTAGAGATTTTGGAAGAGTTTCAATATGGAGAACTAGGAATATGAGGGAAAAAATAGATTGATCACGTTTCATTTCCCCTCCACCTAATCATGTTACTCACCCACACCTTCTCACTGCTTTCTGCCTCATGCATGAACACCACTGCTAACTTGGCTGAAATTCATAGGATATGCCAATAATGATTGCTTTCCTTTCATCTAACCCCTTCTTTCTCTAATATTCCAATCAGGCAAAGTGGTAGGCTTGAGTCCTTATGAGCAGAGGTGTAGAAAGAAAAATTTCTAACAAGACCTACCTGCCCTGTAATGGAAGAATGCCATTGATGCAATAGAACGTAATGTAATTGGTGCAAAAGAAGGTAATTGATGCAATTACTGAGAGGTCCCAATGCAAGGTCGTCTTAAAAGGGGAGGTTTGTTGTGTAGTATCTTATTACTATTTCGCTACTATTTCTCATTTCCCAGGGACCTTTGTTTTCACATGAACTCCTTTTAAACTTGACCAGCACGTTTTTATGTTATGATATGAGACAAGCAAGAAGGGAATTTATTTCACAAGAAAAAAAAGCAGTAAAACATAGTGACTGCATTGTAAAGGCACTCTAAACAATCAGCTCAGCACCCATAATTTCCCAACATTAGTGCATTAGGAAAAATACACCTAGAACATAATCCTGAGAGCCTTAAATAATCATTTAAAATGGCATTTGCCATGAAAACAGACCTAGAACAGAGCCCTTGGAGCTTTAAATAATGGTCTGAAACTTTATTTGCTATGAGCATCCACAAGATTGTAATTAGAAGCACATCTTTAAACCCACATTTCACCTGGGCTATAAGTCCTACCAGGCACTGAACAGAGGCAGTTAATTTGGTTTGCTTTATGATCTGGACCAAACACAAACATTAAGTGAGGTCAAACAGAACACCCACTGGCAATCCTCACATCTCTAAAGCTGATTAAAAAAAAAAAAAACAACTGGGAACTGAGTTGAATAGGAACTGCACAAACAGGGGCTCATTTTTAATGAAAAAGAAAGCTTGCCAATACCAGTCCCCATTGTGCCAAAGACACCCCAAAATGGAATGGAAATAACAGCCGACAAACACAGCTTCCTTGTCACCCCCATGACAACTTGGCAGAGGGAACTATTTAGAAAAATATTGACTTAGTACACATAAAATTAGAAAGGTACCCAGCATAAGACAATGAGAGGTACACAAAGGAAATTTTGTACATAGCCAAAATAATCAGAAAATGTGCCTAATACCAAGAGTATCCCAGGACACTGGTCACGAAAAGAAAATAGAGCTTAAACTCCTCAGTTTATAAATGCTGACAGGGAAAGCAGTCGCTTAAAGTCACAGGACTGGAAAAATGTGGAAGCACTTCCCATAGCCTTTATGTCATCAACTGTGTGGGACGGGGGTGCATCAGACTTTCTCCAAGTTCACAGCTGGCTGTTCCCTTTCTTCCCTTCCTCATCTAGGCTGTATCACACCCCACCCCTAAAGCCTGTATTTCAGTTAGCAAAGTCAATTAATGTTTTTCTTCAGTGCTGTCTTTTCTGAACTCCAACCTAGAGTGAATGGTTTTTGTCTGTGTTTCACAAGCATCTCATACTTAGCAGCTGAACTTCAGCTAATAGACAGAATGAACTCTCACCTTACCAACTCCTACAGCTGCAAGCCAAGGCATAAGTTGAGATTAGATACATACATATATAGGTATGTGTATATATATATACATGTCTATTACATATATAGTACCCTACACTGAGCCCATGGTAAAACCATTCAAGTATCTCTGTTTATTTTCCATTTTCACATTTGTGGTCTACGCCATCAACATTCCTTATAAACACTGTCTACCAACTTCTCTCTGCTGTGATTTCCTAGACTAAGTTATTTGTCATACGGAATCCAGAGCAATTACACTTAGGAGGATAGCCAAGCCCCTCCTCAGGACAGGCATAATTTGGCTATTTACTCTTCTTACAATGTGTTTGCCACACTCTGCCTTGACCCCACTGCTGGGCTGCACTCTAAATTCCTCTGTGCTCTTTCCACTTCAGAGCCTCTGCGTATGCTGCCCTCTTTATTGGGAGTGTTCTTTCCAGTTTAAAAGGCTGGTTTCATTTATACTTCAGCCCTCCTATTAAAAGTCACTTACAAAAAGAGACCTTCTTGGACTACCCATGGAAACAAGGCCTTAGCTTCCTCCTGCTGTACTTCATACCCGCAGCTTTCATTGCTCCATCACAGCACTTATGACAACCTTTAGACATGTATTGATTTGGCTATTGGTTATCATCCATTATAAGTCTCTCAACTAAATGCCAACAGTGATCAAGTCTATCATCCTCTCTGCATCACAACCGTGTCTCCAGCACCAAGTATACAGGACTTAATGAGTGTTCTTTAACATAATGAAAACAAAGGGCATGCATAACATGTTCCCTCTACCCAAAGAGGACACAGATTACAGGCTTCCTTCAACGTCAATATACCTAACATGATGGAAGGGATGTCACCGCTGAAGGTTGCTAAAACACCAAAGTGTCGAATCTTATTCTCGGGAGAACCTTGTTAAACAACATCCCGTCCATCAAGGATAAATTAAATTCATCCCTGGCTTGAAGAAAGAACAAGATGACATCACCAAGTCTCTTCCAATCTTATGATTATATGAAAAATCCATAAGCTTTTATTCTTACAGCACTCTGATAACAAGGTAATTACCCTTTTAATGAAAAAGGGATCCTTTTGCTATCTATTTTCATTGAATTATGGACCTTACATTTTGAATTGGAGCCTAATAGACATCAAGCCCAGCAACCTGCCTGCTGCTGGCAAGAAGGGAGATAATCTGTAATGACATTGGAAGCTCAAAGGAAACTGCTGGTGGAATGTCCTCCCCACTTGCAGAAGTAACAGATCATTATGACCATCGAGTCTATGGGTATTTACTGGGCATTATTCTCAGTTTTTTATATACTACCTGACAAAAGGGAAAAAAAACAAAAAACAAAAAAAAAACCTTCTCTATCTGGAGGGTGGGTGGGGTATAATTAGGCCTTCATACAGATTCCCTTAGACCTACTATGTTGACCTAGATCAGCAGGCTGGACTCAGTCCTAACAGCACATCCGTTTCTGTGCTACAGGGGACTTGTTCTGAAACCTCAGTCAGTTTCTTTGGTGTCTTAAAAATTCCCAAAGTCCCTGGTATCCATTCCCTCCCTTCCTCAAAGGGTCAATTTTTGGAACCACAGCATTGACATCCACCTCAATTGCACCAGCACTCCTTCTCCTCTTGAGGAACACTGTACTTAGCAGCAGCATTTCGATGAACCCAGCTGACCCACCACACAAACAAGACTCACTCTCCTCACTTCCTTCTTCTATATGTTAAATAATGAATTTTGTTCGACTTACATCCTTGCAACTAAACTCACACATTTCCTTAAGTTTAATACTCTGTGCTTTCTTTTTATATAATTGCCAGTTGGAGGGATAATCTCTTAAACCTTTAATTTGCAGACAATAGCATTGGAAAACTTCATTGTTTTCAGTTAAATTCAACACAGATTAAGAAGTGTAGCCTTGGAGAGCTGAACAACTTCCCCCTTGAGAATCTCTGTTAGACTTTCTACATACAGTACCCAAGGACATTTCCTTTTTCTCTTTGCTAACATGGAGTACAGTGAGGTTACATTATCTAATAAAAGCCCTCGACTGACAAAAGATGCTTTTGAAAATTCACTCAAAAAAAGAAACTCTGTCGATAGCTTTATTAAAATACAATGTCACATCTTAGTGAAGTTGAAAGTCTCTGGGTTATGGTTAAAAGTCTGGTCAATTCTAAATACAATGACAAGTCTTTTAAGAGTCATGTTTTGCTGCAGCTGACTTAACTAAGCTTAAGAGATACGTTATAAATTTAGACTCTCCTAGCCCATCTAATATTTCCTTTTTATATCATATAAGTATTCTTGAATAAAGAACAAACCCACAGAATAAGATAAGGGATAGTTTGTATGCTAAACACCAGATAATAGAAATTACAAAAATCATCATACTGGAATCATCTCAAGCAGGCAAAAAAAACTAGGCACTGTTTCAGCCAGTTTTTCTGGTCCTATAACAACATAACTAGATGATTTATAAATAACTGAGATCTAATTTAGCTCAAAGATCTAGAGGAAGTTAAAAGTTTCAAGAACACATTTTCATTTTCTCAGCATCTAGACAGAGCCCTTCTGTTCAACAATAACCTTGTAGAGGCTGTGACATACAAAACAGGACAAAGCAAACATACCAGAAAGCTCCAAATACCATTAAAATAAAACTTGAGATTAAGTTCCCAATGAATGAGATCTCAAGATACATTATCAATTACTTTCCTCATCTTTATGATGAAATATTTGACAGAAAGTAACATTAAAGAGAAAAGAATTATTTTCACTGGTTGCTTGAAGGAATAGTCTATTATGAAAGAGTTGGAATGGCAACAGATGGTTTCATGGTGGCAAATCCATGAAACAAATATCTATGATTTTTCCAAACTAAGAATCTAAGAGATTCAAACCTGAACTGGAGAGCTTGAAGCCCATTTCAGAGATGTCTACATTCCCTCTCCAGGACCTACCTTCTAAAGGTTGAGCCTCCCAAAACACTGCCAACAACTGGGACCAAGCACCTGTGAGGAATATTTCACATCTACGTCATAATAGGAGGACACATGCAAACCATGCAAGGTCCTACTTTTGTTCATTGTTAGAGCAACAGGGCTTAACTTTTAATATTGGCCAGTATTTAAGAAATTATAATCTCATGTAATATCCCCAGGACAATAATTTTTGAAGCTTTTCTAATAAACATGTTGATGGAACATACTAAAAAACAAAATGTAAATTCCCTTAAACTTGACTAGTTCTATAAAGACTATAGAGTTACAGTTACCCATGTTCAGAAAAGAATGTGTACCATGATGCTCATTATAGTATTGTTCATGACAATAAAGGCATCAAGATTTACAGGAAACACCATCAACAGAAAACTGTTACATATACATGTATGTGGCAATTTTAAATATTGAAGGATCTTCTCAGAGATAAAATCTAGTAAGGTGACTACATAATAAAAATAGCACAATCCAATATATACAGAAACCTTTAAATAAAGATTTTTAAAACTTTAAATTTAAATAGAAAGGACTCAAATTTAAATTTGCATTTAAATTTTTTTTAATTTGCTTTTTTCAGACTTTTGGATAAATGTATTTTAAAAGGTTGTAAAGAAAATATTAGTCATTGATATGTTCTTTTAAATACTTTAAACCAGCATATTTATTATAAATAAATGATTGACTAATTTTAAATAATATATCTTCTATGCTCTTGTAACACATAAAAATATTCTTAAATAATTGTTAATCATATATATGAATACATAAAGAATGCTTACAATTTAATGGAAAAACTAGTAGTCCAACTTCATTATGGACAGAAGACTAGAATAGCTGTTTCTCCAAAGAATATGTGAAAAATCAGCATTGTAGCATAAAAAGAAACTAAAGATCAATTACCACTAGAAAAATGAAACCCAACATCATGGAGATTTATCACTTTATTATCTATCAGGGTGCCTGCAATCAAAAAGACAGACAAAGACATGTGCTGATGAGGTGACAGGGGTGGGAAAATCCTCAAGCATTCCTGGTGGGGATGAAAAATAGGGTTGCTGCTGCAGAAAAGTTTAGCTCTCCCTCAAAAAGTTAACACGAAGCTACTATATAAGCCAACAAGTTGACCAAGAGGAAAAGTTAGGGCAAATAGGCAGCAATAGAAAGAGAAGCAAAAACCAGCAGCTATGTGTGCGGGTATTTGGAGTTTCCAGGGAACAATGGTCATTTGTGGCTATGGCCATAAAAGATATCTTGTGGGCAGATTTGTACGTGTGTGTGTGTGTGTGTGTGTGTGTGTGTGTGTGTACACCAAAAGCTTACACTTACAGTCACAGGAATGTCTATAAAGTATTATTCATAATGCTTTAGCCAACTCAATATAGCACCAATGTCCACTCACTGATGAGCAGCTATACAGAATATCATACATTCATGTCATAATATCTCATTCTTTCATAAAAAGGAATGAAGTGCTGAAACATGCTACAAAAATACATGAATCATGGAAGTATTACGTTAAGTGACAGAAGTCAGACACAAAAGGATCTATGGAAAGAATGCATTCATATGCAGTACTCAAAGAAGAAAATCCATGGGGAGATTAAGTGTTTGTTGGGGCTGGAAAGTAAGAATCGGACTGACTGAGAATGGGGAGATGAAATGTCCTAAACTTAGCTGTGATGACCATGGGACTCTGAAGAAACCGCTGAGGGGCAATTTGAGAAAGGATGGATTTTATGATATGTGGATTATTTTGCAACAGATCTGCTATTTTAAAAAAAAATTGATGTAAGAGACCTTGAAGAGTACCTACAAAGCTGATTAAAGCAATGACAGTGGGAGAGGGGATTAACAAATTTTCCGAAAATAAGAAAAGGTTTATATATTTCTTATTGCTTATATAATTTAAATATATTAAGGGGATACTGCATTATGAGAAAAGCATAGTAGAACATTTTATTCTTTCTAAAGAACAGATATCCATTGCAGAAAATATGCATTTGAGGGAAATCTTGGTTCTCCATCCATATATAAAAATGTATGATCCACTTCCTTTTCCTCCAGTAATTTATAGTGTATGCGAACATAGAAACCTAGGAAGGGCTCACCGTTAAAGAGTGGGATGAATGCTATGTAACTAGCTTATGCCACCTAGCTCTTGAAGCTCCAGGTCAGAGATGTAGGGAAGAGGGGCTGAACTTTCAAAGATCAGCAGAAGATAACCCAGCAGAGAAGAGGTACAGGCAGAGGGGCCATAGAACCAGTGCAAACAAAGGCCTGCAGGTGTCTATGATAGTGCGTAGCATTTTTAGGGAACAGTGATCATCAGTGGATAGAAACATAACAAATGTCTGCTAGGGGAGTTTCCTATATCTATATTAGTTTATGGTGAAATAAAACCGAGAAAGCCTCACACGGTGCCTTGCTAGGGGCCCTGTGAGCCAAGGACACCAAAAAAAAAAAAAAAAAAAAAGGCCCACAGAATCAACTAAGCAGGGCTCAGAGGGGCACACAGAGACTGAAGTGCTAGTCAAGGAGCCTGCATGAGCCTGAACTAGCTCCTCCGTATATAAATTACGAATGTGTAGTTTGGTTTCCTGTTGGGACGCCTCACAGTGGAAATGGAGGGTGTCTCTGACTCGTTTGCCTGCTCTTGGGTCCTTGAAATAAGGGTTTGCGCCTAGTCTTATTGCAACTTGTGCTGTGCTCATTTGATAAACCTGGGGTGCCTGCTCTTTCCTGAAAGGAAGGGAAGGAGTGGATGGGAGCTGGGGCGAGGGGGTGTTGGGATGAGTGGAGGGAGGGGAAACTGAAGTAGGGACATAATCTATGAAAGAATAAAAAAAAATAAAAGAGTTAGATTGAGGGAACTAGAAAGATGAGTCAGTGGGTTAAAAGCACTTTAGCTCCGCTGGAGGATCCAGGTTTGGTTTTCAGAATCAACATCAAACAATTTCCAACTCTATGTCCAGCTCCGGGCGATCTGATCCCCTTTCATAGCCTCCACCACTACTCACACATGTAGGTACCCAAACACACACCTACGCTACTCATGCTTTGTTTCCCTGCCCATAGTGACCAGATTTGGCCTAGGATACTGACTGTGGCTCCTGAGAGAGGGAAGCTAGCCAAAAACAGCCTTGAGCGCCAAAAGACCTCAAGGTGGCTGTGAGCAGGAAAAGAACAGAGAGACTGGCTTCAGTCAAACAGCTCAGTTTCAGTTTAGTAACGGGAACAAAGGCTACTTAAACCTTTGTGGGGTTGGGTAGGGGTTTTCGGGGTGAGTGGATATCATTGGCCGGGGCCAGGGTGCTTGGGATGCCTCATTTGCATAAGAGGAATTTCAAGTGCTGCCAGACAGATCTTCTAAGGGGAGAGAAAATTTAACCTGACTACAGACATCCTGGGGTGGGGGATGAGGGTGAGGGTGGGGTAGGGGAGGCAAAGATAGGGGCTACACGCTCCAGAATACTGAGGCTTGGTGCAGTTGGGAGAAGTGATCCCACTCTTGCCAATTTCAGGATGAGATTTCCAGGGTTTGAATATGTCTCCACCCCACTCTTATGCCTGGTGGCTTCCCATGGCTCCCTGCTACCCCTTTCCCCACACATATGCGCAAATGACTAATAAAAATAAAACTTAAAAAGAGTTAAGTTGATATTCTGTAGACAGAGCAAAAGACAAAGCAAAGAAGGATGAATGTTGGAGAGTAAGTTAGGGATCCTCTTCCTTAACCAGGCAAGAGAGGGATGCTTCTAAATAAAGGCAGTAGCATCTATACCATAGAGAGGTCATATGCCAGACCTCTTCTATGAAAGAGAACATCTAGTACCTCTGTGACAGTCACAGACAGAACATTATTTTTAACCAAGTAATCCTGAAGAGGTTGAATTAAGTGAATTAAGCGGCCTCCTCAGTTCAATTCCAAAATAGTTAAAGCAGGGGACAGACGACTGATGTGCCTCTCTCTCTCCCCATACCCAATATACATCCATTACTTCCACCCAGGTACGATGAAAGTGACCTCATCGCTATCCAGGATGTCTGCCATGGTGGGTAAGGCAATGGCTGGTGGGCGAGGCAGGCACACTCACCTCAAGGAGCACTGTGGCTCTGTGACCTGCCCTGGGCTCCAGGCAATACCATAGCCCTTCCTTGAGGCCAGGGGTCCTCAGCCTGTGGCTTGTGACCCCTTCTAGTGTGTGGAGTGTCCATTTCCCAGAGGTCACATATCAGATATCCTACCTATCAGATATTTACATTACGATTCCTAACAGCAGCAAAATTACAGCTGTGAAGTAGCAACAAAATAATTCATGGTTGGAGTCACCACAACACGGGAACTGTATTAAAGGGCCGCAGCCTTAGGAAGGTTGAGAACCGCTGTTTTAGGCCAATGAGACGGTGCAACCTAGCACTCCAGTTTTCACACTCAATACGGTGAGTTTAGATTGAATCTCAGGCTCGTCCATAGATTGAACTCTTTTCTATAGCCACCATATTTTTCTCTAGGGAAGCAAACATGACCTAGGCTCGGTCCATCTGGTGGATGTTCTTTTGTTTCCCTGTGTATCCTTGGCTGTCCTGGACTGGCTTTGTAGACCAGGCTGGCCTCAAACTCACAGAGCTCTGCCTGCCTCTGCCTCCCTGAGTGCTGGGATCACAGGCATAACCCACTACACCCAGTGTGGTGGATGTTCTCTGTTTTAATAGGTGAGCACAAGATTCAGGTTTGGTTATCCAGCACTGTATCACCCTGGTCCCAGGGATGTGCTGGAACTGAGAGCATTCAGAATAAAGTCCAAAATACTGTTTCAAATTACTCGGTAGGAGAATTTTTTTTTTCTTTTTTTTCCTATGTTTAGGCCTACAAGAAAGAAAAAATGTGGGACAATTCCCAGGATATGGTAAAGTTCTATCTGGGAGGACAGCCAAAGCCAAGGGAACAAGAATTAAAAGACAGCAGCAAAAACGTTGAGCCACCAAACAAATGGTGAAACCTAAGTTGAACTTTTAAATGTTATATAATCTAGTAGCTCCCCTTGCAGTACTTCAGCTATTTTCAATGTTTTATATGTTTTGGTGTGTAATCGAAAATATCCTTTCACATATGTATGTGCACACACAAACACACACACAAAGACAGGGAGGGAAAAAAAAAACACAAAAACAGCCAGCAGCACCTGCCTAGAGAATGTGCTGAGCAGGCAGCTAGACTGCCTTCCAGAACCAGCGGTGCTTCAGAGCGGCTGATCCTCTGGAAGCCTGCTTGGGCACCATCTGTAGAGAAGCGGCAGCTATTGTCGGAGCTGTCACACCCAGAGATACTTGTGTTGGTCTTGTAAATTAATAGTACACCTCCCAGAGCAGCTGTGGACTCTAAATAACAAAAGAGGAAATTAAATAATCTCTGTTCACATTGCCAGACTTTGCTGTCACCGGGCTTTCTCACTCTCTGGTGGATGTAGTTTCTTCTATCCTGACACCGTGAGTGTAAGTTCTCCCCTTCGAATGCCAGCCCTCCTCAAGCTCTGATGTTTTAGGCCTTGACTGTTTCACAAGACTCACCTCCAGGCAGCCTTGGTCATTGCAGTCTCCCCCGCTGTTTTCTCTGAGTTCTTAAAAGGGCTAGCCACAGTATCACCTACATAGCATCGGAGGGAAAGAGATGAATTTGCATAACTAATGTAGAAATACACTCCAGGAGCTTGGTTTCCATGTGTGCTGCCAGGCCGTGGGTGAGGACACACAGAGAAGAGTTTGAAGCTATTTTTGGGTTGATAAGAACACTGAGCTTTAACATTACAAAAGGAGAATGATAATATGTGTTTCTACAAAGGATATCCTGGGGGGGGGGAACACAACTATGCACAATTCAAGCTTCAAGAAACTTAGGCATCAGACAAGCATTGCAGCTTCTTCTTTGCTTCCTCCCTCCCTTCCTTCCTTCTTTCTTTCTTTTTTTCCCTTCCTTCCTTCCAAGGTGAGAACATATGCTTAGAATCTTATGAAGATAATGGTAGAAATAAGGAGAACTGTGCAGCAACTAAATCCCCAGAAATCCAGACATCAGGAGACATCACAAAGTCTAGCAGATTGCTCTGATAGGAGAATCTGCAGGAACACCTTCAACCATAAGGAGCAGCTGTTGGCACTGTGGCCAAAGACATCGGGAAAATCTTTTGTCTAGAGCTGCCCCAGGTAGATTCTAGCTGCAGGGTGAATGGAGATCATCTGGCAAAGGCTCAGCTTCTTATATGCCAGTGTAAGGAGTGTGTGCAAGATTATGATCCCTGCACAGGTAGACTAAGATTGGAATCATAACTCAGCTCCTGACTGACAGACAGAGAGAAAGACAAAGAGAGAGAGACGGAGACAGAGAGAATACAACCTCAGAAGAATGTTGGGCAGATACATGGTATAGCACACATAATGGGCTTTATTCCACACCTGGCACACGGCAAACAGCTCAGTAAATGCTAGGCATCAACATCATTACGACTGTTATTAGCTGAGAGAATATTGTGGGGATTAGAACTGTTGGTGTGACAAGATACCGATCACTGAGAAGAAACAATAATGAACACTTCCCTGTAAGCCCAGAGCAGTGACTGGACCCTAAGCCTGACTGGAGGTTCATGTTGAAACCTTGCACTGTAGAGCCTCACATACCATTTGAAGATGGCCCATCAAGGAACGTTATAGACATTCCGCATTAAACTCCTTGTGACATTTCCCACATAATTTGGTTTTCTTAGGACGTAAACTTCTGCAACTTTCATCCATATCTTAGACATTTTCTTACATCTTTGAACAATCTAAATCAAAGTCAAAGGGCCCTTGCTAATCTGCTGGTTGGTACATTGTGGTGCATTGTAGCTTCAGCTGTCAACCTGACACAGCCTGGAGATTCTCAGAAGGGGGATTGCCTTATTGCCTTAATTATACTTCTCTGTGGCCATATATTTGAGCTTTAAACATTAATTGATGTAGGATGGTCACGTCCAATGTGCGTAGTATCATCTCTAAGAAGATGAGCATGGGTTGTATTAAAAAAAAAATATATATATATATATATACATGTGTGTATGTGTGTGTGTATATATATATATATATATGAGACCTAAAATTACCTACAATGCTTGTAAGTCAGTATACATATATAATATTTATATACTATTTAATAATAATAAAAGTTATAATATATATAGTCTGAATGAAATTTTCCCATCTGTGCAGACTGTGTTCTCCCCAAGAGCCAAAGAACAAAAATCTGAATACCAGCCATGAGAAACACTCTTTTGAGTTGTTAGTTAGGATTGCCTAACAATTCAGGCTTTTGCCCTTGCCCACATCATTCCCATCCCGCAGCCAGGTGAAAGGGAAGTCCCTGTTACTAAAGATGCTGTGCACTTTAGAAACAGGGCACAGAGGAACCCAAGCGTGATCTAATCTGAAAGCCTCCTCTCTAAGTGCTAGTTTTCATGGTACCAGAAGGCACTGTGCAAGCTTCCAAAGGGAGGCAACCAGTAGTCATACCCAGCTATGACACCTATGAACCACAATAATGACCAGCATGGCCCAATGACCCTAACAGTGCAGAAAGAGCATCTAAACCTTCCCAGTAGCCAACGGCTCTGTGGTACTTGAAACCTAGCCTACTGTCCAGACTTAGTGAATTCATGGGTCTTGAAGGAGAACATACAACCACTACCTTACTAAACTGGCAGAATCCCTAACATACACTAAACTTGTGTCTAAACTTGTGTCCCTAAAGCTGCAGGTAAGTGTAGTTCCCACCACTTATCAAGAAAATTTCTCTTTGCAACAGATGGACCAATCCAGAAAGCTTCAAATAATCAAAGTACAGAGTTGTGGAACACAGTCCCCATGGACACACCAATAATACAACCTCTGCACCTAAGGCGCAGGGATCATTGCAGAAGAGGGATTGAAAAAATTGCAAGAGTCAAAGAAACAAAGAGTTTGCCTTGAGAAATGTTAGAAGCAACATCGATGAAGCTCATATGCATGAGCTACCCAAATGTGACTTGAAGAAAAATGACACTAATAAACATGCTAATGTAGGTGAGAGAAAGCTCACAAAACCTCAACCCTAGAAAAAAAGAACTGCAGCCTACTAAAAAGATGCCAAGAGCAAGAGAAATAGTCTTCCCCAGGGAAGAATTCACAAACTGCTTGTCAAATACCACACGGTCAGCCCTATAAACACACGTTTATATAACATTATATAGATTGAGCAGGTCATATTTATGCGTTTGGGAACATACACAGAGAGAGAAACAGACAAGCAGACACACACACATACACAGGTATATAACAACAGTTAAAGAAAAATGGGCCATAAATTAGAAAGACAATAGTGTGAGGGTACAAGGAGAGTTTAGCGGTGGGGGGGGGGGGGAATGATGTGATTATATCATAGTCTAAAAAATACAAAACAGTATTGAGAAATGAATAAAGCGAGTTCAGCAAGTCAGGAGGAGCAAGTCATAAAGAACAAGCCAGTAAGCCATATTCTCCCATGTTCTCTGCTTGAATCCTGCCCTGACTTCCCTTTATAATGAACTGTAACTTGTAAAATGGAACAAACCATTTCTCCCCCATTTTCCATTTGGTCATTATGTTTATCACAGCAACAAAAGAGCAAATTAAATCAGTAGCTTTTCTCACTTTCAGAATGAGGAGATACAAGGCAGAAACTACAGACCCAGTGAGAACACCAAAGGTGACCCTAGCCCTTGGATTATGGGCAAAAAAAGAATGGTAAAGGCATAGTAGGAAATATTTACAATGAAATCATAGAAGAAAAGTTCCCAGAACTGCATGAGATTCTCATCCATGCACAAGAGGCCTACAGACCACCAAAGAGACACAACTAGAAAAGAAACTGCCCTTGACATATGACTGTTAAACACTAACACATATAATAAAGAGCATTGAAAGCTGCAAGAAAGTCACTTCTAAAGGCGGGCCTATCAGAACAACAGCTGCCTCTTCAATAGAAAAGATGTATTCCAAGTCTGATAAACCACAACTGCCAACAGAGACTATTACACCAAGCAAAACTATCTTTTATGATCCAAGGAGAAACTTGAAATTATATGATTAAAAACAGACTATAAGAATTTATGACCACTAAACCAGCTCTACAGAGAATAGTAGAAGGAATATTTTAATCCAAAGAGAAGGTTAAACATGCCCATTAAATCACAGTAGATAGATAAATACTAGGATAGTTAATAAAAAGAAATCTCAGAAAAACAGAAAAAAATTAATATACATTTTCAATAATAACTATGAATTTTATTTTTTATAACTTATTCACTTTGTATCCCATTGTAGCCCCTCCCTCTTCTGCTCCCAGCCTTCCATCTCTCCCTCTTTCTCTCTATCTCCTTCCCCTAGGCCTCAAAAAGAAGGAGCCCTTCTCCCCTACCGTCTGATCCCAACCTATCTAGTCTCATCAGGACTCCTTACATTCTCTTCTACTATGGCCTGCCAAAACCACCCCACCGCCCGGGGGGTGGGGAAAGTGATCAAAGAGCAGGCAACAGGGCCATGTCAAAGACAGTCCCTGCTCCTCTTACAAGGGAACCTACATGGAAATTGAGCTGTCTATCAGATACATCTGAGCAGGGGATTTAAGTCCTCTCCATGCATGGTCCTTGGTTGGTGCATCATTCTCTTCAGGCCACCCCTGGGCCCAGATTTGTTGGCAATGTTGGTCTCCTTGTGGAGCTCCAGTCCCCTCTGGGTCCTTCAATCCCTCCCTCTTCTGTAAGACTCCCTGTGCTCTGCCCACAGTTTGGATGTGAGTCTCAGCATCTAGTGGGTGTAGTCTTTGAGAGGACATCTATGGTTAGGCTCCTGTCCTGTTCTCTCTCTTTAACTGCTTCCTTTGTCTATTCTATTTGCCCTTCTGAATGAGAATTGAGTATCCTCCCTAAGATCCTCCTTGTTGTTTACCTTCTTTAGGTCTGTGGATTGCAGTATGGATATCCTACACCTATTTGTAGGATTTTCCTGCATTTCTTTAAATTAATTGTCCAATTCCTTGACCTGTTTTTTGTACTTTCATGTATTTCTTTCAGTGACTTGTTTATTTCCTCTATAAAGGCTTCAAACTGTTTGACTGAGCCTTCTTGTATTTCTTTAATTTCTTTTAATTTATTTCTGTGTTTCTTTTCTCTGTTATCATTTTCATAAGCCCTGATTTAATGATATTTTCTTGTGTTTCAGCTGTGTTAGGATATCCAGGGGTGCTTTCTGTGGGATAACTGGGTTCTGGGATGCCATATCCTCCTGGCTTTTGTTGATTGTACTTTTACACTGGCCCTTAGCCATATGGTTGTCTCTGGCATTGGCTGTTAGATCCTGTTGCCTGCTGGAGTTCTCGGGGGTGAGGGAAGAGCCCTGGGAAGGAAGCTGGATGTTCCTGCAGGAGTCCTCCTTAGGTTTGTGGAAATGGTCTCAGACTGGCAGGTAGTTCTCAGGGACTTGCCCACAGCTCTCCTGGTTTGTATGATCCTGGGAACCAAGTGGTCTCCTCGGGAGCTCAGGTATGCTTTTTTTTTTTTTTTTTTGCCAAGGGAAGTCCCAAGGTTAGCCACTCTGCTACTGGCTTTCCTGCTCTGAGGTTGGTGAGCTCAGACACTGTGTTCTCCGGGAGCATCCGATTTGGAGAACCTGTGAGCTCAGAGGTCTTGCCAGTCTCCTTAGGGAGACAGGTTAAGCTTCAGAGCAGCTGGAGTTGCTTCCATGGGTCCTGAGCATCAGGAGGCCCAAGGTTGAAGCCAAGAACCCCCAGTTTCCAGAAAGTAACCATGGGCCAGTGAGAGTGGGCAACTGGATTTGGAGCCAGGCCCCTGGTACCGGAAGGACACTTCACAGGACAGTGAGAATGGGTGCCTGTGGTTGTTGTTGCAAGCTGCTGGTACCTGGAAGGTATCCAAAGGCTGTGGGTTGAGTGGGTGGTAGGATCCCAGGAACATTTCCCAGGATTAACCAAGTTACCTTAAGTTGGACCAGCTTGTTTCCCTCACCACCGGCTCTTCTCTCACCTTGGAAACACAGAAATTGGGGCTTGGGGGTCCACAGAATGGCCTGTCAGTCACTCTGCTCTCACTGCTGTGCTGCTATTCAGACAACATGTGCTATTGGCCCTGCCATTTTGGACCTCCACATAACAATGGATTTCAACTACACAAGACAAACAAAGACTAACAGAATCACCAAATTCTTTTTCCTGCCTCCAAGGAACACACCTCACCATTTTCATCCTTGCAAGATGAAAAGAAATATAGTCTAAGAAAATGGAACTAAGAAACAAGCAGACATGGTTATTCTAACATCTGACAAAAGATACCTCAAACAAACAAACAAACAGGAGAAATGAAGAACATTGCTTCATAGTCATCAGAGGAACAATCCACCAAGAATATATTATATTTCTAAACATAAATAGATTCATCTAATGTCACACACACACACATATGCAAATACTACAAAATTTAAAGCCATGGATTTACCCTGATATTTAACTTACTTGTTTCAGATCCAAAACATAGTCCAGACTCAAAGCAGTTTTTTTGTCCAGTGGCTGAATGTCCATCCTCCTGTGCTCATGAAACCACATTGCAAGAACCTGTTTTCGTAGCAGCAGCATCAATCCTTAGTAGCCAGCCCACAGCTGGAGTCAATCTGTCCTTCCCCTCACCAATCCAGTCTCCCCCCTCCCCCTCTCCCTCCCCCTCCCCTCCCCCTCCTCCTCCTCCTCCTCCTTCTTTTCTTGGTTCTTAGAAATAGGCAAGCTTTTTTCTCACAGGGTTTCACAACCTGGTGCTAGGGACAGGACTGTGGACCTCCACAGCACAAAAAGCACAGTGGTGGCTAGTCTTCCTGTGCCTCAACTTACCACCACACACCCACCCACCTTCCAATTTGTCATGATGCTTCCTACAGAGAACTGGGAGTAGGATACTGTTTGGATCCAAATGTGAGAGAGGCTCTGCTAAACTGTGCCTCAGAAAGGAACAACTAGACCAGAGTACGGAGCCATCTTAGGTCCACGTAGCTGGGCTGGAATGGATGGACTCAGCCTCAGAGCCAGGAGACCATGGGATGTATCTATTTCATCTTGGCAGGGAATATTGAAGACATGGGAGGAGGCAGGGCAGGGCAGAGAGGAGCTTATTCAGGCTGTGGGTACAGGTTTGGCACCGAGTCTCTCTGACGCGTCTCTCTTTGGTGCATGTTTCGGCAGCTGCCTTCCAGGCAGAAGGAGGGAGCTGACACAGAGTAGCAGGAAGCGAAACTAAATAAAGGTGGTTTGGTTTTTTTTTCCCCAGACTGGTCAGTGAACAGGTAGGTAAGCCAGAGCTTGCTCGTTGGGAACAAGCCAGTGGTTAGCATCCAAATGCGAGCCTCTACTACGATTTCTGTTCTGTAAATTGTAGCTTTTTGTCTGTTTCCAGGCTCTACTTACTACCTACGCAGGTAAGTGGAAATGGCCCTCAGCTCCACTGTCCGCACAGAGCAGGCTCTGGAGCCTCTCTGACAGAAGCAGGGCCTCCACTTGATTCTCTCTCAACTTTCACTTGAGCCAGGCAAGGCACTTCACTTTCAGCTTCTCCGCCACCAAGAGGACGTGACCCCCTACACCCTAGCTGCTGAGCCTCTTGTCAAGGACTGGAAACATGGGTTCAATGGCGATATAAAAGCCCAGCTTCTGTGTTTTCCTCCTAGCCTCCAAAGCCGCTGGAGCTCTTGTCTTGACATAGGATCGCCTGTGCCTGTTTCCCATTGAGAGGACCTGAGTGTAATGGAGGAAAGTGAATCCGGATGCGGCAGCCTTTCTCTGTTCTCTAGAGTAAATGAGCTTGACTTTGTGCAAACGGAGAGACTAAAGGCTTTTGATTTCTTACTTGCATAAAAAATGTTACCGAGGTGTGTGGGGTGTGGTGGTGGTGTGCATGTGTGTGTGTTTAAAGTTTTTCATCTTTGATATGTCTACATAAGCAATCCTTCCCCTGTTCTTTCTCCCTGAAGCCTGAGTGAGACACATGAAAAAGCTGTTTCATTTAAAGTTATGAGTTAATTGAATGATTGAATGACTCAAATTTGAAGGGGGGGGGAGGAGATGCAGAGACTAAACAGAGCCCCTAGTACAATCGTTCTGTAAATACAACCTGTTAGGGAATAGAAAATATTCACATCCTCAGTTGTCTCTTATCCTATGAAATTGTCCTACCAAAGTAATCTAAAGAGCAGGTGAAACTTTATTTGGGAAGACATACTTTCAATAGAATATATCATCAAAAAATAATGGAAGCAATCTAAAATATGCAACTATAGAAGATATGTTACATACATTATAGATCTTTCATGACAAGCATTTTTAATCCTTACAAAGCAGTGTTTTAAATGCGACTCTCTTATTTCCTCTCTGTCTCTGTCTCTGTCTCTGTCGTGTGTGAGAGGACACATATGTACATATGTGTGCAGATTTGCATGCCTCTGAACCTCGAGGTCAGAAGAGGGTATCAGGAGTCTTGTTCTGTCACTCACAGCTGTATTTCCTTGATGTAGGGTATCTCACTAAACATAGAGCGACACTGTCTTATCCTCCCACAGAACTGGGGTTATAAGTGCACACATGACCATACAAATTTTTAGTGTAGGTTTAGGGAATTTGAACTCAGATCCCCACGCTTCACAGTAACTGTCCTTATCTGCTGAGCAATCTCCCCAGACCCAGAAGCATTAATAGGCATCTTACCTATCATGCCAAGAAAGTACTGCACACAAACTACAACCTCAATTATGTTAAAATACATAGTCTATTATTAATACATAGTAATAAGTAGTTTGCTGTGAATGGTGACATATAGGATGTTTTTACTTTCTTATCTATATCTTATACTTCGTAAGTTTTCTGCAATAACAATTTAGTTAGAATAAAGTATTGAAATATTATTTTAAATTCTGTGTGTAAGAATATTAACCAGTCTGTGTCACTACTGGTGACATAGTCATGTAGGTAGATAATGGCCCAAGTCATAAGGGATTAATATATGAAGTCTGATCATAGCATAGTAGTGATCTGGGAAATCTGAGCCCACCTATTTTTTAACCTACAGAATGCTGGAGTATCAAGTCAAAGACTTCTGAACTCCCTCCTCAGGGCAAACCAATGTTAAAGAAATGAATGGTGCTGAAATATAACTCACAGGTAGAATGGTTGCCTAGCATGCATAAAGTCCAAGAATCAATTCCCAACATAATAGAAATAACAGAAAAAAAAAAAGAAATTGTTGTTTTCCCTTTTAGAAGAGACCATCACTTTCTCAGTTGGGTTAACCTACTATAAGATCTTTTAGTTCAAAGACACTGAGGTCTGTTTTGCTCAGCCCTGTCCTGTCCAGGCAGCTACAGTTAGCTCTCAACTCTCTCTTCTTCACACACACCCTTTCCAAACAAAGCTCTGAGGAACACCTGGCCACACAGCAACCCCAGGGCCCTGTCCCTGACATTCTCATCACACCTGACTTTCTCAAGTACCGAAGACACTGAGAGTTAGAAATGTATCATCATTGTTTGTGTTAATTACAATGGGGCCGTGTTTGTGACAATAATAAATGCCATAAAAGAAGCACATTCATAATATTCTCAATTATTAGAACACTAGATGGGTGCTTTACATACTTACTGGAAACAAATAAATATCAGCTTTGATTTATTACTTCATTGACAAGCTGCAAAAATACTTTATAAAATCACATCTCTCTACTTTATATATTTGTTTTCCTGTGACTTTCTAATAAAAAAAAATGAGATGAAAACACATTTCTGAGTTATTTTCTTTTAGCTTTTCAAGGGAGGTTTGTTGTGAATACAGATAATGTGGTTTATTATTATTTTCCTAGATTCTGGTCTGCCTAACCAGTTCATTAAAGATTCAAGTCAAAAGAGAAAATTCTTGGAGATAGAAAGTTAATATGCCAGTTCAGAGAAAACAATACACAATTTCTTTTGCAGGAAATCGGTTGGCTACATCAACCACTGCCTAGAGACAACAAGAATTCTAAAGATGCTCCAAACACCCTTTGTGGCCCTGTGACTATTCTGAGCACAAACTCCAAACCTTGCTTGCCTTCACCAATGCCTAATGATTTTTTAAACTCCATGTATTATTTATGAGAGCAGTTAAGCAGATAAATAAGTCTCCTGACACTTCAAATGAAAAATGAAGAAAATGTGAGTAAATATAAAAGTAATTCATCAGATATATCTCTAAAATCATAGCTGTTCGATTCGGAATGGTTTGCTTTATCGATATGGGTAAAGAATAAGCACACACACACCCCCAACACACACACACACAGCTGGTTAACACCAAGAACAGATTTCAGTTTCCAGTGTCACTAGATAGGCCGCTGCACCAAGGCACTTCTTTGATATCACTCTCTCCTGAACTTGAGATGGGGCTCAGTCAGTGTCGTGCTTGCCTTTTATGCACAACCCCAACTTTGATCAGGATCACATTATAAAACCAAGCAACCCGTAATCCCAATCACTTGGGAAGTGGGCATGGAGGGATCTCAAGGAAATTCAAGGCCAGCCTGGGTTATAGGAGATCCCATCAAAAAAAAAAAAACCTTATGACCTTTTAAATGTGAGTGGCTCGTTCCTATATGTTTTTTTAAGCAAATACTGTCATCCTATATGCTAGTTAGTAAAATTTTTAAGAGATAAAACAACAAATAGTTCTTAAAGAACTCATGATTGAGGGAGCCAACGGACAAGAAATATACAACCATGCACAGAAACATGAGCAAAGTTATGAGAACATAGAACAGGAAGCAATAAATTCTACTTAGAGGGTGTAACTGAAAGTTTCAGAGAGGCCCTGAGCCTCAAAGGATGAATAATGGGTATTCAGGTGAAAAGAGCCGTGAGACCAAAGGCATAGATGTGAACAATGTGTCTGAGGAGCAGTAAGCATAAAGCATGAAAGACATTGCACATCAGATTCGAAAACAGTCTTTGCTTTTATGTAAACCTGACATGATAAAGCATCCTCACCGCTATGCGCGCTTAGCCCTCTCTGTACTCCCTGGGCTTTAGGAAGGGCATCACTTTTACCCATGATCCACCCTCTGTTAGGAAAACCTTTCCCTCTGCCCCTGCGCCAAGCCCCCAGCTCCTGTCCCAACACATCTCCAGCATTCCCTGGGGGAATCCACTCGTTTTCCTTGTCCTCCTGTGACGGTTTACGTACATTAAGTCTGTGAAATTCTTAAAGACAATCGACTTTAAAGTAAGGCTGTGTTTGATAATCATAAAGGGATGAACTTTTACGTGGAGAGCTGGATGCCGAGGATGACAGATAAAATGCACAGCAGGAACTTTTGGCAAAAATGAATGGAAACACAGGTAACTCCTAAGTGGAAGAAAGTGTTTCCAGAACCGAAGCCCCTAGGGAAACACTTCTACTCTACTTATGTCCTAGCTTTAATCCAAAGATTTCCATATACAACTGTTTTGGCATTGATTTAAAACCCTTCCTAGACAGATTCATAAACTCTGGTCTTCTCTCACTGCGTTTTTAGAGCTCATAAAGGAGAGACTGTGAATATGGATCTTTGGATATAACTTAGTCATATTAAACAGAAGTGTGAGGGGAAGAAAATTCCTGTCTAGTCTTTCTTTCATCACCAAGCTTGTAATCCATTATAAAGGTGTTAAACTCACCGATAGGTGAGAAAATAAGAGGAAATGAGTCCGCTGACAGAAAAAAAAAATACAATGAGACAATAAACTAAAATTAATGCTTCACAGGCCCTCAGATTCTCTGTCTTATTGTCTCGATTTTTTATTTTCATGAATGACCAGAAAGTGAAAACACAACCATTGCCCCTAAAAATAAAGATTGTATTAAACTTCAGTATGCCTGAGAGTGCCCTCAGACATTGCCTGTCTTGGGACTTCATGGGCTATTCAAACTGCTCAATCCCAGAGTGAAGGAAATAGCTCATTAACAAGCCCTGCTGTCAGGAGATGTGTTATTAAACTGCCTGTCACTCAAGACTCAACACCAAAAAAATAAAATAAAATACTTACTTGCTCATGCTCTCTGCCACTTCTCTCCGAAATATAATAGCAGTGACTGTTTTGCTGGAAATTGTTACTAACAATAACCCCAAAACCACAGCCACTTCTCAGCTGCCTTAACAAGAAAGAGGCTATCTGCCAGGCGAGGTACCACACGTTGGTAAGAGATGATTGGTAAGCAGATGACAGATAGATGGTATATAAACCTGCTTTGGCTGCATCATTCTCCATTCAACAACTTCCAACACTGTATCATATAATAGCAAATAAACAACAGAAACTTATTTCTCACAGGTCCAGAGGCTGAGAAAGCCATGATCAAAGTGTCTTCAAATGTAGTTTCTAGTGAGGGCCTGTTGTGGGGCTCAAAGATCTTGCTTTCTAGTCATGTCATTCTCACTTGGTAAAAGCAAGGCAGCTACTAGAGCTGATTTTAGAAAGGCATATTTCTTCTATGTGGGCTCTGTTCTCAGACCTAGTCATTTCCCAAACTTTGTAATAGCATTACATTAAGGTTTGGATTTAAAATATAAATTTGTGGCTTACAGGAATACTGAGACCACAGCAGAGTTGTCACTGTATCACTCTGCTGTGACAACAAAATGATCCAGTTCAGTGACTTGAGGAAAAGAAATTTACTGACTCATAGATTTAGACCTCACAAATAAAGGTCCCTTGAAGGTGATGTCTGCTGAGGCCTATTGAGGACCTGCATAAACACCAACAGGGTAAACTGAGTCAGGGAGTAGATCCCCTGCTGCCACGCTGGTGACCCAGCTTATTTTTTCTGAGGGTAATTTTTCAGGGCTGGAACTGATGGTGACTGACCATGGCTTCCACTGATAGTGGCAAACTGAGGGGTGAGAATTAACTGCTGGCAGCGGGCCAGAGCTGACAGCTTCCTGGCAGGGGCTTATAGCTACCATGTAAGTAGGGGCTAGGGCTATGGGCTCCTAGCATTCGCTTTCCACAGGTAGTGACAAAGCATCTGAAAAATGAGAAAAGGGAAAAAAAAGGAGAGAAAAATATGACACACACACACACACACACACACACTTACTCTTGATGATGAAGTAAGATAAACTCCAGCAAGTAGGTTCCAACAAGCTTCTTTCTTTACTTTTCTTTATTTAGCTTCTCTTACAGGCTTCTTCTATTTTACACATACATATAGATACATTCACATGTTGGGTGGATGGAACAAACTCCAGAGAATGAGCTCCAACCTAACCTTACATACATATATATACATACATCTTGGTAGATAAAACAAACTCCCAAGTGTGGGGTCCAAACTACGTTACATAAATACATGTTGGTGGATGGAACAAACTCGGGAGAGCCAGTTCCAAACCACAATTTTATTCTTTTTCCCACAGCAAAATCTTTTAAGAAGTACAAAAAATCACAATGTCATTACATTCGATTTTTCTTTAAGTGAATGATTACAATGAGTATAGGCAAGAAAAACGCGCTCTTCAATACCTTCATATGATCATATGGTTTTGCATATTATAGGCGAAAAACAAACAAGTTATTTCCAGGAACCCATATACATTTGTAAATAAGCAACCTGTTTATATATTAACAAGGTGAGCAAGCAAGGTAATTTCTCAGCCAGCTTTTCTTTACTGGCGGGCTGCTTACTGTTTGCAGTTACAAAGAAAGAATCAATTAGCTTAAAAAAGCAATCTTATAAAAGTCTTAAAATAATCACAAATCTAAACTTTTATATAAAAAAACAAACAAACAGCCATTTCTACTTTAAAAATCTTTAAGGTGCACATCTACTCGTTAACAATTTTTATTAAATCTTAAGGGAAAGCTGAGGCAAAAATGGGAGCAAGAAATTAATCTCCTTGAAGCCCAGTTTCAGTGAGAGGGTCACATCAGCTAAGTGGGGTATTGTTCTCATTCACCAACCTCAACAAGTCCCTGAAAGTACTACTGAGAGTATACTTTTCTAAACTTCAAATTGTTCTCTAAGATTTTTCTACATCAGAGCCACTACGAAAATATCTTTTCTTAACCTTGCTAAACCTTGCTAAACAATCTGTTTTTCCTAAGATTTTCTATGTCAGAGCTGCTGGTCAAAAACATCTTTACTTAACTTTGTTAAGCAATTTTTCCAAATTCTTTCTAGGTTTAGGCGCCATTGCTACCAATCTACATCTGTAGGTTCTTTTCAAGGGCAGTGGTTAAATCATTGATCTGTTCCAGCAGCAATGTCTGAATAAAATCAAGCTTTGCTATTTGTAGGTGCCAGATATACTGCCCAGTCAGGGGCTGGAAGCCCCCTTAGAATTTTCACACAGTTTATGTATTAGGAAGATTATGAGGCCGGCAAAGATAACAAGCCGAGCTAAGCTCCAGAACAGCATGAGGTCCCCAGGACATGTAGTTCTCCGGGTTGTGCCATGCCAAGATACGCCCATCATGGCTCTGCTACCTGGTGGGCTGCATTCCATGAGTTGTAGAGCTGTTTTGCTGTTGCTCCTGCATGGCTCCCAGTAGAGGCCAACTACGGGCTTACAGGTGGCTTCTTGCTGCCTTGTCCCAGGGCCTTTTTCTGTGTGTGCACAGGAAAAGACCAAGTTCTCTGGTGACTCTTTCTCTTTTTATAAAGACAAATACAGTCTGCTTTTATCATTTCATGTAGCCTCAAGTACTTCCTTACAGGGCATATTTTCAAATATAATCATACTGAAGATAGGTCTTCTACACATGAATCCGGGGGGTGGGAGGGGGTAGTTCAATCTATGGTAGATAGGTAAGGCAAGTAGACAGACAGACAGATACATAGATACATAATCCAAGGACATAGTACTAAGAGTGGACTTAAGTCTCTGGAAGTAAACCATTAATTCTGAGTAATTAAATTAGTAATTTAATCAAATGAGTAAGTGAAAAAGTAAAAAGCTGAGAAGTATTTTAACAAACCTCATACTGCTCCAAAATATGTGGGGATATGTAAATATGCCCGCATGAGCACACACAAGGTTCATGTGCCTAAAATTTCATATTAAGAAAACATTCACGGGGCTGGAGAGACGACTCAATGGTTAAGAGCACTGGCTGTTCTTCCAGAGCACCTGGATGCAAATTCTAGCACCCACAAGGCAACTCACAACTGTCTGTAGCTCCAGTTTCAGGGATCTGGGACCCTCATACAGGCATACATACAGGCAAAACACCAATGCACATAAAATAAAAATAAGTAAGTTATTAAAAAACAAAGCATTCACCTAACAGTGGTTTTCAATGCTGTGATCTTGTTGTGGTGACCCCCAACCATAATAATATTTCAGTTCTACTTCATAACTGTTATGAATTGTAATGTAAATATCTGATATGAAGGATATCTGATATGCAATCCCTGTAAAAGGCTAGTATGACCCTCAAAAGAGTCGTGACCCACAGGTTGAGAACTACTGACTTAACCTTTATTGTGTAAGAACACTGTGTCTGTCACCAAAGTAGGCATTCTGGAATACAGCGAATTGGAGCCCTGGCCGAAGACACACTCTAATATGGTAGAAAGAAACTACACATTTGTAAAGTCATTCCTCATCAGCATCTCACGAAAGACCACTTGGGAGGCTTTTTAAAAGTACATATACCATATTCATATCATCTGAACAGACACAGCCTGAGGAGGGTAAAACATGTGGAAAGACTGTCACAGCTAGAGGGCGTGGATATCTGCAGAAAAAAAAAAAAAAAAAAAAAAAACAGTCTTTTTCATTCACAACAGCACACATGAAATCCCAGTAGCAAGACTGCATGTAGCAAGAGTTACATGGTCCAGATCAAGCTAGCTAAAAGTTTGGCACGGTAGGGGAGGAGCACATAAAGTTCTACTTCATCTGAGGAGCTATTGGAAGTTGCTGGACACTGGGAGATAGAGTAACTTCTCTTCAGAGATGTAGTACCTAAGACGCTACCCATGTGCCAGTAGATGGCCCAATGCCCATGCACACACCAGCAGCACTAAATGACCCAGTGGCTATTAAACTAAAGCAACAAAACAGACAGAGCACATAAAGTTGGGAGAAAAAAAACTAGGGGAGATGGAGGAAGAGGGTAGACTGGATCCAAACACGCTGTATGAGTGCGTGGATCTGGAATAAAATATTTAATAAAACATTTCTCCAGGTGATTCTAAAACCCAAGCAACCTGGAAAAACAATCCAGGCCGTTCCCTGCCCCCTGCTAAACACCAACTCTTCTGAAAGATAATCAGTGTAGAGCCTATTACCTCAGTGTAAATGATCTCACCAGAAGGCTAAAAATAAACGATCCCGGGCCACACAAGACTAATAGCAAGAGAAGGTCTGAATGATCTAAGGTAATATGCTGAAACTTAATAGCAGACACAAATCTCTTTGAAGATGTGAGAGGTTATTGTCCCAGTGCAGGTCACATTTCGCAAGCCAAGCGATTCCACTACAAGTGCTTTCCAGTACCTAGGCCTGTCTTTCTGGAACTTTCTTCTAGTGCTTTGAGCCCTGTGGTTTTCACTCCCTACCTCCTCTCGAGAGCAAGTCCACAAAGCTTTAGGTATGCGGCCCCAAGCCCTACCTGGTGCCTGAATAAATCCAGATGAAGGCTGATAAAAATAACGAGACTCATCCCCAGAAGGAGACATAAGGAATACTGCTTCCCTTACAATGGGTTTCAGGGGTTTAAGACCAGAGCCGCTGTGCTTCTGGTGAGTCTCAACTCCTTCTTCAATCTGAAGGTCCAAAGTCTAGTCCATTCGACCAGACATCTGTCTGGGATTTCCGTTCTCTAACTGTGCTCCCAGAGGGTTTCAGCCCCCATCACTGAGCACTGACATTTCGTTCAGCAACTGCTATTGGTATATTACCTGTCAATTATCGCCAGGTAGCCAGCTGTTGCAACTCATATACTACCACTGCCTGTACACTAATTCCATCCTCTGTGCATCTATTCGATGCCCAGGCTAATTTTCATTTATTCTCGCACGTTCGTGATGACATATAAACCCCACATTTAGATCAATCACTGATGCTGCACAGGGCTGTTTCTGCCTCCATTTTGGAATTAATAATGATAGGTTTGGTTACCGCAACAAGAAGCTCTAACGCGTCACACACCGTCACCCCACTCTGACTGACTAGTGTGTGGAGGCTATGGAAAATTAACATTCTACCAATAACGTACAGACAGTAATGGTACCAAATTCCTCTGGACATTGCTGCAGGTAAAAACCCCTTTATTAGAATGTGAGCTTAGACACCAGCTTCCCTTACATATAACCTGAGGGTATTATTTGCTGTGAATTCCAACACGTTATGGATTTTCAGAATTCCCTCTAACCTGTAAATCAGGAGGAGACTCTAGCTTTAAAAATTGTCAAAACTGTTCACTCTCTTGAAAATCACTTCATCAATAATAAAACGACCTACTTGGGATTTGAGTCATAAGTACAAAGTTCCTGTCTCAGTCGACACTTGTGATTTCTACTCTTCCTGCAGGGCCAAGCACCTGACCACTTCATTACATCTTTCAATGTAACCAGGCCCCAAGCTCTTACATATTGAAACCCGTACTACATTAATTTTAATCACTTTACATTTGTGAAAACTTAATACTAAAACTAGAACATTATGTGGATATGCTTTTTGTGTAAAATTATGAATGAAGATAGGCTGTACTGTCTAAGAATTATACTTGCGCTCAGGAATAAAGATGGCATTGTAAAATGTTGAGAAATGAGATATTAGGACTGAACAGTTTTGAGAGATAAGGATCGGTTTTTATTCAGAATACAATGGATTTTTAAAATAAGCCTGTAAATCCTTGACATCCCCTTTCAAGGCCCAGTCCTGATATCAGTGTCACACCTGCAGCCTGGCTCCCAAGAAAGCATCCTCCAGGCTCAGGGCATCCCAGCATGCATTTCAGCAAATCTGCTCATTGACAGATTATACCCTATAATTTAGAAAATAATCCTGAAAGTTACTTATGTAATTCACTTGAAGTAAAAGCTATAATCTCAACTGTGGTAGCATAGAACAGATTGGTGTTTACTTTTAAACTTGTATTCCAACAAAGCTTTCGATATAATGATTTCTTTCAGCATTAAGTGTGTGGTGAGATGGCAGGGTTGAACACTTCTGTCTCTGTTTACCAGGGAGAATTCTCGAGGCTCTGAGAGCCTGACCATTTCAGAGAGCTGGAAATCAATACCATGCCTTCACAATCCAGAAGTGGTTCTCTTTGTTTGATTATGTAACTGAGACCACTAACAACGGGAGAAAAACCTAACAAGCCCAAAGTAAAGGAGGTCAATTTAAAAAGCTAAAATCATAGGAACACAAATAGGACAACGGAGATGTCTGAAAGCCTAATGAGTAAGATTCAATGTCACCACCTAGGAGATGTAACGAAAGGCACTCTTTTGACATACATGTAAAGGCACACCACAGCCTGGTCACATCTACAAGGCCCAAGTGCAAATGCCTCTCAAAGACACACCAGTATGCTGCCCTCTAGTGTTGAAAAACGAGCAAGCATTCAGGTTGCTGCTGGATTTGCTACCTAAATTGCCTCCCTGAGACAACAGATTTTTATATATTTATTTTATTATATTGTATCTTTAAAAATGGACAGCAGTGGTGCTAAATGCATCATTTTGCTTCTGTCAGTAGTGGCTCGACGGTTAGGCTTTTATTAAATAAACATTTTGGCTACCATAGAGTTCAAGAAATTTCTTTGCCTTAACAACAGCAACATTGCCGCAATTGTAATTGCTAGTTTTATTTTTTGAATTCTGTTTTTCAATCGAATCGAATGAACACAAGCATTTCACATTTTACAATTAGGTTTCATATTCTTATAATTTCAGGGCTGTAAATGAGTCACAGCGAGGCAAATACACATATCTGCATAGCAAATCTGAGCCATGGGAAGTTGTTGCCTGGAGAAAGAAAAAAAAAATTAAGATTCTGATATTGTCTCTAATATTAGTGAGAAAATGTGTCATTATTGATAGGTCATGTCTGTCAAATAGGATATTAGTTCCACAAGTAACATTTATCCTTGGGTTAAATTGGACGACTATCTCTACGTGCCTCTGATCTGCTTATTTCACAGAAGGGGAAACTGAGGTGCAGTGAGATGGGTTAAACAAGACTTACAAAAAGCCATTAATATTAGTGAACCAGTCTCCTGCAGTAAGCAACAACAGGGCAAGCCAATATGGAGTTTACTCACCGGTTCGGAGCTTTCCTTAATTGCAAAAGGTTCTGTCAGCAATTAGCCCATTAAGCTGCAACCAATTAAATTAGCCTCTCCCTCACCGCTCCTTTCTGAAGGGCTGTCAGATCTTATTGTCGGATGGAACCCTTTGAACCTGCTTTGCTTCCAGGGGTCACCTGCCCGATTCACAGATTACGCTTTGTTTTACTTTGTTGGGCTTTGTTCTGCTTTGTTTATACTTGCTCAAAGACAAGCCGCTAAATTTGATCGGTCTTGGGAATTTTCCCTCTAACAGATTGTCAACGAGCTCACTGATGTTTGAAATCAGGCGAGGTCAAGCACGAAAGTATTCTGTACTCTGAAACATTTTATTTTATTTTATTTTTTTATTTCTATTTTTTATTTTATTTTATTTTATTTTATTTTGCCACTAGATGTAAGTTTCTCAGTTAGGTCTCCAGCAAGCGTGCTCAAGAAATTCCAGTCCAGACTTCAGGAAGTGAGAAGTGCTGTACATTCTGGATGCAGATTTTTCATAATTCTTTGCGGGTACCACTCTGTTTATCGTCTTCCTTCCGTGGAACAAAAGACTCCCTGAAAGGTAGCTGCTCAGGCAAGGCCTTTTCATCTTACCATCGATCTTCTTGAGGATTTGTTCATAAGAAACTAGAATTTTGCATTATGGAGTCATTTCCATGGTTACCTATTGATTTCCTATAGGAAGTGTGCTGTTTACAGAGGCGGCACGCCTTTATCCGGGAAGGTAAATCACCTCCCTGTGTCTGCTCGCTCGCTCTCTCTCTCTCTGCGCAGCCTGAGGCACGCAAAAAATGAGCTCCGCAAAATTACAAGAACGAATAAATAAATGATTCATGCAAGTTGGTTTTGCATGAATAAGTGATTAATCCTCTCTTTCAACCTTGCTTTAAAAAAAAATAAGAAAGAATGCAGGATTAATGTCATTCTATGCAAATTGGAGCCCACTTTCCTGGATTTTGACCTAAAACACACCCAAAATTTCTTGCTCTTAAAATAAATAAGTAAAAGCTGCCACTGAAAACCCAGGAACCACATTGCTTTATAAGCTTGACCTGCAGACATGAGATTGTGATTCCCCTGAAATTTCTCCCAGAACCTCCTACCATTCTTTCAGAATATACAGTCATCTGACCCAAATGTTCTAAAGCAAACAGCTGTTTTAATCTTTCATTTTAAACAGTGGCAGCGTGGGCATTCCGAACTGACCACACTGATGAAAACAGGACACCCAGGATACCAATTGTCTCAGCTGGATGAAAAACTATACAGACCATTCAATAAATCAATTAGAAACCACTCAAGAACCCAAGACAAACATCAACAACATTTCTGCCCTCACTGGAAGGCAGAAAATAATAATGCCCTTTATCAGAAGTGTGGCTCAGCCCTGCACAACAGGCTTAGGTCTCTGCCCAATGAGCATTTCATTTCACCTCGAATCTGAGGGTTTTGAACATAAACTTTCAACCAACTAAATAATTCTATAGACTTCCCAGAATAACACTGTCTCAGAGTGGAAAGTGGTCAGAACAAGCTTCCGGGACAGGAAGTGTGAGGTGTGTTTTGAATAGTTAGAGGGACACTGGAAAAGTAGTGAGGCTTAAACAGATGAGAGCGGAAAGCTGTCATAGCTATGTGGTGAACTGTTTGTTACTCTAGAGCTTGGGTCCACCCAACCCTTAATACCCACTAGCTTATTTCGGTTTTTGCAACTATCCAATCGGGTAGGTGCTCTCTTAGCGTTTCTTTTATACAGGTGAGAGAGTTGTGGATAAACAGTGAGCCTCAGAGAACCAGCAGCTACTAGGATTTAGGTGGAGATGGTTCTCCAGAATCTACAGTTGCATTCTACTGCTGCCCAACATGGTGAGTGCCGTGGCAGGAAAGCAAACTACACAGCCAGAGACAAGCAGAGGGCAAGTCACCTAATTCAAGGATGAGTAGGAAAGGCAGTGGGGAAGGGCTGGGAAAATGGCCTGAGGGTGGAGTACACAGAGCAGAGTTCTGAATGCCATTCTTGGGAGGATAAGCAGGGAGAACTGAACTCCAACTGAGAAGGTACCAATTAATTCAGGTGGCGCTGACCTGAGAGAGGGAAGAGGTCTCAATCACAAGAATGTGGAATGCTCATTATCCAACCTTTTAATTAGCAAAGAAACTACCAGGCCTGGTAAAGTGATCAGCAAGGAACTAAAATCTGATCATGCTGTTAAGGAAAGGGGGTGGGGGGAGAGACTGAAAAGAAATAAACAGTCCTCTGATCTCTCCCAGGCAACAAATCTGTATTTCAGATGTTTATTTTCTTACCTTCCCAGTCCCCAATGGAGATAAGGCAAGCAAAAGATAGAACAGATGGGACTAAAGCCACAAAGAACCTGATGAAAGAAATAAAAAATAAAAAGCAAGGCCAGGGAGTGGGAGGGTGGGAAGAGGGGAGGGTGTAGGGAGAAGAAACTGGAGGGAAAACAAAGTACAGAAAGTTATACTACTATGCATCATGGGTGATATAGGCAAATGCTGGTGGAGACTGGTGCCTGAGAACAGTCACACTAATATTTCAGAACCAGATTAGGTGTGTTGCCACTCAGGTATGAAAATATAGAGCCTGGGGATGGCTCAGTGGTTAAGAGCGCTGACTGCTCTTGCGGAGGAATGGGTTTCAATTGCCAGCACCTGCATGATGGCTCATAACCTTCTGTAACTCCAGTTCCAAGGGATCTGGTCTCAGGGCACACTTGCAGCTTACAGACACACATACAGACAAAACACCCATATACAAAAACCAAAATGTTTTAAGTTTAAAATAATCAGAAAAAGAAAATATAAGCAAAGGCGCTATCATTTTCAGTTGGTTTACATGTAAATGAAATCAGGAAGTGAGATCCTTCCTCACCGAAGAAAGAATAAATGCATTTCTCCAAGAGACCAGATAAACATCGGAGGGCCAGCATCTTGTTTCCCTCCCATCGCTTAGAAGGACACATCTTCTCTATCTTAGGAACCGCTAAAGGGGTGGAACCTGCACTCTCTGCCACTTCCTGCTCTGCCTGCTCTGCCACTTCCTAATTCTCTGACCCACACCTTTATTCTCTTTGCCACAAAATAAATAGAACCACTTCTTTGCCCTCAAAAAAATCACACAGCAAGAAAGGCAAGGTGAAACGGGAAGAGCCCACATTAATTAAGCTGTACCTCTTTTTGTAGAGTAGAACGTGCCATCGCAGGAACAAGTGGCTCTATATTTTTTTTTTCCTCAAAGCCAATCCCACTGGTTTCATTGAGGAGGGGGAAAGAACTGTAATAATGCCATTCATGAAATATCATCTAGGAATTACTCAGAGGGATGTCTAGCATGCTTGTAGTTTTGCATACGTTATTTCGTTCAGTTTCTCCAATAATCCTGTGGATTATAATTTCAGTTCCACAGATGAGAAGCTTGAGCTTTCAGTAGATTAAATGACTTGAATCCCTCTGGAATTAGCACTGTGCTCTGAGCTCCCTGCAAACCAGGAAGCTGACACAAGAACACACCTGGAGTCTTCTCAGAGCTTCCTGACCAATCTCAGGGCTACCCAGCCCTGCAAGGAGCTCCTACTAGACTGCACATACATCATAATGGCCAAGAATTATGTCCATTCCCTGTGGAAATCATTAAACACCAATTGAAGAAATTTGGCTGCATTCCACTGATTTGTGAGGCATTGGAGTGATGTGTCAAATGATTGTTTTCTTTTTAACTTCAAGGAATTTATAAGAGCATGAAGGCGGCCTATTGGCAAATAGCAGAAAGTTAAGGCATCCTATGCTTTGATGTATTTTTACAGCACAAATGTACAAAGGCAGAAGGAAATGCATTAAGTGGAAGGCAGAGAGATGGAAGGCGAGGTAAGAAAGAGAGAGAGTGAAGGGAAGGAAGAGAGAGATACCAGCTATAGGTCATGGAGACATACTATATTTGGCCAAATGTTTTCTTATTTCTTTATTCTCTCAACATCCCATATAATTGTCAATATTTCCATTGTATCCCTGTTTGCCATGGTTCTCCACATCCCTTAGAATGACCCGGTCCTACACAATCTAGTTTTGCTCGCTCTCTGATATGCATCCTACCACACCAAATACTTCCATGTACCTTAAACACACCAGTTCAATTTTGTTCTCCCCACCCCAAATGCTCTTTTTCTCCTTCAGTGTCCATATACCTTGTTTCTTTCCCTCCCTCCAATGGTCTCTGTACAAACACTGCTTCCTCAAATTAATTCTCCCTGATTCCCCTAAAAGCATACCTCCTCCCTCTATTATCTGTATCCTTGCTTTGCTGTATTTTCCTTTAAGAGATGTATCATTAACTAACTTGCTTTCTTTTTATTTATTTATTGTCTGGCTCCTCACTTCTTACCCAGAGCACAAACTTCACACAGGTGTGACTTGATTCATTTTCATACATCCCTGAAGTCTACATACTGTTCTACACAGAATAAATGCTCAAAAAAAATTCACATATTTATTTTTGCTTCAGACTTTGAGCATTAAAATTCTTTCTGATTGTGCTTTTGCTGATGTATGGTCATCTACCTGGTGCCTCCTCATGGCTTCCAAGAGGACTTCTTGGATCATTCTATTTAAATTTGTTCTTCCCTGCATACCATCACCCTTTATCTAATTACTCAATTTGTATTCTTCATGACACTTCCTCCTCAGTGAAATTATCTTGTTGTTTGTTAGATTTTTATTATCTATCACACTAAAATAGAGCCAATGGGAGCAGCCTTTTCCCATGCACTGACCTCTCATACAGAGAAACAGAAGCACAGAGTATGAAAATCAATGAAAAACAAGCCAATAATTGAAGAAGATTTGCATGTAGATCCCTTGGCATCATATGTGCCCATAGTAAGTGCTTACTAGCTATGAATTATTTATTTATTTTTACTAGCATATTTTGTAAAGGTAGAAATGGTAAATAATTTTAATAGGAAAAAAACACAGGAAAAAAGTCAAAGCAAAAAGAACAGTGTGAGTAGTTTTTCTTAGACCATGCCCCCTCGGGAGTTTGGCACTGTGTTGAACAAAAATAATGGAGATTGCCCTCAATTAATCCCATGACTTCCGGGAGATTCTTTCACTCCCATGAGTCAACAATAATGCGTTTCAGCCAAAAGCACAGCTCCCGACAACTTCCCATGATATTCACAACTATGTTAAATACACAAGTATTTCAACCTCGGGAATGGCATCTAATATACAGGTCAAAGTTCCATTTCAAAGTTCTCTATGCTAAGCTAATAAATGTAGTTATTTTTCATTATACAACCAAATCTGGGTTGTCCCCACCCAGGACCGAGAGAAAGCAACCAATAAAGTCATTGAAGCTGGAAATACACTGATACTATGGCCTTCAACATGTGTGTCATTAAACAATAGATATAGCAAGATTTATCATTTTAAAAATAACTCATGTGACATAAAAGCTTCTAAAGTGTAGAAAAAGGAAGACCATGTTTTTGTGTCTTCAAGATTCCTTTATAGACCCCAACAGAAAAAGAAGGGTTACTTCTGATCCCTGATCAAACTCTTAATCTTGATTTTGAGGATTATTTGGAGACAACGGCTATTGTCCAGAAGAAAAGACCATTTACATACTATAGACACTTCTGACATACTTCACAACCAGTCTTGAACTAAACAGGCCAAGAGCTAAAAGATATTGCAAAGAGCTGTGAATCTTGATCCGGACTCCAATACTGACCCCGGGAAATGCTCTGAATGGGAGTAGTGAAACAGTGAATTCACCCCAGCTTACTAATTCTGTCTGTACTTCACCATTTTACTGGAGGATGAAGGATTAATGTGTCCATCCTCCCAAGACAACAAGTTATTTCCACAAAGACCAAAGGAAACTTTCAGCAATGGCCTTATACAATCTTTAAAAAAAAAAAACAAAAAACTAATCCTGGTGACTCAGACTCTAGTCATTCTAGCATCACCAACCATAAATGTTGATATGGCAGGTCCCATGAGACCACACAGCTTGAATTCCATTCTGCATATTACTCAATGTACAATGCTGAGTCAGCATCACAGAGTACCATGCTGCTATATCTTGGACAGCTCGTGACTACAGTAAAGAGAAACGTACATGTCCCTAAAAATTCAACCTCAAAGTTCTGAAGCCCAAGCATGAAAACCTCCCACCCAGAATCTGACTTCTCTTTGCCTTGGTTTACACAATACAAAATGTGTTTACACATAATGTTGTTTAGCTTTTTCATCAGTATCCTGAGAAAACAATTCAATGGAGCATGGCTAGGTCCCTCAAAGTCTTGCTCCCAGTGACATAATTCCTCCAGATAATCCCTACTTCCTGTTTTTCTATAACCCTCCAATAATCACTTTCTGAATCTATCAAGTAGTAAATCCACTAATTTGTCAGAACTCTCAGGATCAAATCATTCCAAAGCAGCCCCATCATCTGGGATCCAAGCTTTGTCAGAAAGAGCTTTTGAGGGTGATTTTAGATCCAAAAACCACAGCAGTGCCTCCATTGATAGAATTATAAATGAAGGGGTAATATACAGTGATAAAATTTGGAGGTTGCCAAATGGAAGATAAGATTAAAAATACATAATTCTAAGGCATAAAATTGTATATGCTTACTTTACAACTTTTAATATCCCTTTTCCTACTTAGCTTATATGAATCTCTTGAAAAATATGTGAAAAAATCATGTGTCTATATGCATGTATATGTATACATAAATATATTCTACATATTTCAAATGACCTTCTGGGTATACCTATAGATTGTATGTATGTGAGTGCCTATGTGTTATTAAATTTATTCTTATGTTTCTGAGCATAAAATTCAGTGTTTTGTGAGATGAATGACCTCAAAGTCATATATATCTATCATATCCATATGGAGACTACAGAAAGCAGGATGTCTGAGATACTGACCAGAATGCCAAAGGAGCTGCTGTCATAATGGATGCCAAGTTCTCTGGTCTCCCATGTAGTCTTTTTGTTCAGATATTTATACATGTTTAATTTTACTTGATTTTATCTTTAATTGTACATATTATGTGTGTATTATGTATATATGTATGTAGATATGGGTATGTGCACATACCCATAAATACATGTGATTAAGGAGACCAGGAAAGGGCATCAGATCTCCTGACAATTTTGAGCACTGGAAACAAAATTCACATTCTCTACTTGTAACTTCTGAGACATCCCCTGCCAAGCTATTTAAGTGATCCAGACCCTTTCAAGTCTATAGGGATACAAAGACACACACACACACACACACACACACACACACACACTTTCTTAAATGGATTGTATTAAAAATTAATCTCAGTATCATAATCCCATTGTCAGGAGAAACTGGTCCATAATATAATTTTTTTCTCAGTTCCCTGATTTATGTGTTATCATTGTTTATCTACAGTCTTGTTTTTTTAAAAAAAAAATTATTCACTTTACACCCTGATTGTAGCCCCCTCCCTCATCTCCTCCTGGTCCCACCCTTCCTCCCTCTTCCTCCCATACCTCTCCCCTAGTCCACTGATAGGGAGAGCCCTCCTCTCTTGCCATATGATCCTAGCCTATCAAATCTCATCAGGACTGCCTGGATCCTCTTCATCTGTGGCCTGGCACCACCATGGGGAGGTGATCAAAGAACAGACAACACAGTTCATATCAGAGACTGCCCCCCATCCCCTTACTAGAGAACCCACATGGAGACTGAGCTGTCTATAAGTGACATCTGAGCAGGGGGTCTCAATCCTCTCCATGCATGGTCCTTGGTTGGTTACAATCTTGTTCTTAACCACAGACTAGCCCAAGCTGCTGCCAAAGCGCTTTAAAGATGCCAGTCAGCAACCATGATCATTTTTGCTCTGGATATAGCCAGAACTAGCACTGAGACAGGATTGAAAATGAGCTCTCGACTACTCTGCACCACTTGCACTTTCCCATAACAAGGTATGTCTGTGTGTGTGTGTGTGTGTGTGTGTGTGTGTGTTGAAATGTACCTCCTACCTAAAATGAAAATATTGGAGTCCTAACCCCTAGTGTCTCAAAACATGATTTTATTTGGAGATATTATCATTATAGAAGCATTTCTTTTTCCAATTTATTTATTTTTTATTAATTACAGTTAATTCACTTTGTATCCCAGCTGTAGCCCCATCTCCCATCCCCTCCTAATCCCACCCTCTCTACCTCTTCTCCTCCCATGCCCCTCCCCAAGTCCACAGGTAGGGCAAGTCTTGCTTGCCTTCCATCTGATGCTAGTCTATCAGGTCTCATGAGGACTGGCTGCATTATCTTCTTCTGTGGCCTGGTAAGGCTGCTCCCCCCTCAGGGGGAGGTGGTCAAAGAGCCAGCCACTGAGTTCACATCAAAACAGTCCCTGTTCCCATTGCTAGGGAACCCATTTGGAAACTGAGCTACCATGAGCTACATCTGTGCAAGGGTTCTAGATTATATCCATGCATGGTCCTTGGTTAGAGTATCAGTCTCAGAAAAGACCCCTATGCCCAGAGTTTTTGGTTCTGTTGCTCCTGTCCTCCCAGGTCTTTCTATCTCCCCCTTCTTTCGTAAGATTCCCTGCACTCTGCCCAAAGATTGACTATGAGTCTCAGCATCTGCTTTGATACCCTACTGGGGAGAGTCTTTCAGAGGCCCTCTGTGGTAGGCTCCTATCCTATTCCCTGTTTTCTCCCACTTCCAATGTCCATCCAGTTTGCTGGCCTCTGTGTGTGCACACAGGTACATGTACCTGCACACACATATGCACATTTACACAAACAACAAACAAACAAACAAACAACCCTTTTTAAATTCACCAAACAAGCTTCATTTTTTAAGTAGACAGAGGCCACTACATAAATCTACAACTGACTAAAATGCAGAGAATAAATGACTATGGGAAAATGAAACCCTGTTACTGCATTTACAATGCAACCCTTACAACTAAGGCTCAGAGAACATTGTGAAAGAGGGAGCCGAAAGAGTTTAAGAGCTAGAAATCCAGGAATTCTGCTGGTAGACATGACAGAGATACTACACCCATGAAATATGGGTGTGAAAAAAGAGCTACATAATGATCACCGTGGCAAAATGGGTTGGGGAAAGTTCAGGAGGTTCCACCACTAGTTGAAGACACACACGCAATCAATCACTTCTGAGAAAGGAAGAATCACTTTTCCCAAGGAACAAGCCCCCTGACGGGTTATCAAACACCAGTAGTCAGCCTTAAACACAGGCACGTAGGAGTAACGCTAAATGAGCTTTATACATATAGACATGTGTATGTGTCAGAATTTCTTCAATACATCCAGAATCACCTCTACCACCAAAATACTTATATGTGTAACTTATTAGCTAGCTGATTCCAGAGGATGAAGAAACCTGACCAGAATTCTGCGCTGAGTACTCAGTTTCACAAATGTGTAATTATACATGGGCTGAGCATAATCTTCTAGCTCTCTCAGGTTTCAGGCTCTCTTTTGATGCAAATTGCAAATAATGCCTTGATCCTCCCCACAGCCCATTCAACTTCTCCTTATGACACTTCCCAGACTGCAAGGCATGTATGTGGGACTGTGACATGTTAAAGGGGAAAGACAGCTGCTGAAGGATGGTGCTCACTTCTCTTTCTCCATCCCCATACTCATCAGCACACTGCAGTCCACATCTACCTGTCATCTGCTTCTACGCTGTGATCACACTCAAGAAATAAATTAGCTTTATCTCAGTCACTAGCTAAGGGTAACTCAAACTACTCTGAGATGGAAAAAAACAAAAAACAAAAAACAAAAAAAAACCAAAAAAAAAAGCATTTAAAAATTAGGGTTAACTCCTAAGTGTAGTGTAGCTGTGGGTTTTTTTGTTTTTGTTTTGGTTTTGGTTTTGTATAGGGCCATAAAATAGAAGGTAATGGCTTTATTTGTAATAGCCAAAAACTGGAAACAGCCCAGATATCCCTCAACTGAAGAATGGATACAGAAACTGTGGTAGATTTATAAAATTGAATACTATTCAGCTATTAAAAACAAGGACATCATGAAATTTGCAGGCAAATGGATGGATCTGAAAAAGATCATCCTGAGTGAGGCAACTCAGACCCAGAAACCCCAGCATGGTATATACTCACTTATAAGCAGATATTAGCCATATAATACAGGATAGCCATATTACAATCCACAGACCTAAAGAAGCTAAGTAACAAGGAGCACCCTAGGGAGGATGCTTAATTCTTATTCAGAAGGGCAAACATAATAGACTGAAAGCGGTTGAAGAGAAAGAACAGGATGGGAGCCTACTATAGATGTCCTCTGAAAGATACCCAGCAGATGCCTTAGCATCTGAGACCTTTGGGCAGATGCCAAACTGTGGGCATCATGCAGGGAGTTTTATGGAAGACTGGGGAGGATAGAAGGACAAAGAGGGGGACAGGAGCATCACAAGAAGACCAACAGAGCCAACAAATCTGGGCCTAGGGGTGAGGTCCAGGGGAGGCTCTGCAGAAACTGATGCACCAACCAAGGACGATGCATGGAGAGGACCTAGGCCCCCTACTCAAATGTAGCCAATAGACAAGTCAATCTCCATGTAGGTTTCCTAGTAAGGGGACCATGTAACCCAGAGCTATCTCTGACATGGACTCTGTTGCCTGCAACTCAATCACTTCCTTCTGGCTAGGTGGTCTTGCCAGACTACAGAGGAAGAAGAGGCAGCCAGTTCTGATGAGACTTGATAGGCTGGGGTCAGTTGGTAAGGGAGGAGGGATCTCCCTTTCTGAGGACTAGGGTAAGGAGATGGGGGTGGGGAAAAAGGAGGGAGGATGGGACCTGGAAGAAATGAGGGACAAGGCTATAATCAGAATGTAAAGTGAATAAATTTTTAAAAAATAATAAATTAAAAAAGAGCATGAATTCATGCTGTCACTGATTATATAGAGCCATTTCTTAGTGCTCTTTTCTGACCACTTAAGGAATCAGAATACACCATAGTGAGAATTAATAATGTCAAACAAAAACCACTGGTCATTACCTAGAGTACAAGCAAACAATTACTCGGCACTATCAAAGACTCCAACTCTGCATTGCTGCCTTCACTGCACCCTGCTGAGGCAGGGTAGGACAGCCTGGTGTGTAGGTGCACACTGCTTTGTCCTTTGACCTTGGAAGAAGATTATCCCATATTCTGCTCATTGATATAGCTCCCAGGATGGGTATCCTTCTAATCATCCCACTCCCATATTCTATGCAGAGTTTTCTCCTCACTCTTCATCCTTTTGTTCTTGACCTTGCAATGTCAGCATGGCTATTCCCTGACCCAGTAATGCTGCATATTTCTGATGCTGTTTATACCAATCACTCACCAGTTCCAAATAGTTTGTTTTGGGCCTTGTTCTGAGTGAGTATGAAGGGTATGGTGTGGCTTCCCTGGAGATGGGTTGATCCCTCTCCTGGGGTCTTTTTCTTTCAGGGTCTTTATATCCTGGTCAATTCTCTCAATCTTTTCTAAGCTTAAGCCAATCTACCTCTGAAGGTGAAGGAGGTGTTCAGAACATGCTTATCATCCCCTTGACCACTTTCTACATCTGATTTCAGTGCAGACCACCTATGCTCTACCTCCTTCTTCTGCTAGTATCTCTCTATTTTAGCCTGACTTTGAGATGTGATAGCAATGAAATTTAGAGAGGCTATGGAGAAGCTAGAAAGGTTTTTATTGTATCTGGTTCCTATGTATGTAATTAAGAAAATAGTCACTCAATAACCGTTTTTAGTGCTCTCATATACTATGAATGGTGTCAGAGGCAAGAAATACAATGTTGGACAATACTGTATTCAGGACATCCTTGCTGTTGTGATGTATGTGATCTAGATACTTAAATACTTGAATTAATATAAATGGCATATAAAGAAAGTGCATTAATCATGAGCAAGTTGAATAGACGGATGGATTTGAGGGTAGGGGCAAAGAGAACCTGCATTACCAAAAGAGGAAGCTTTGAGACTACATGGCAACAGTTAAAAAAGAAGAAGAAGAAAGAAAAATAGCAGATTTGAAGAAATGAAAGATGAGTAAAATAGCCACTGAAAAGTACAAAGCATGGAAGGGAATGCCACAAACTCGAGATGAGATGGTACAGAAGATGCACCAAAGACACTTTAAATATAAAGTACAAGATATGTTAGGAGATAACAAGAGGATAAATATATACAACCCATTTAACCCCCACCCCCAAACACAAAGACACCATTAAAATATTAGCTGGCACTGCACAATACATAGAAAGGCAGAGAAAGAAAATAATAGGACGATGGTGACTTTTTTTTTTAAGTAAGATTATCTTCCACTGGAAAGAATAAAAGACAAAGGCTCACCATGTTGAAAGGATTTTCTTTTGAGAAAAAAAAAATCACAGAGTTTTCTAGAAATACCCACTGTAAAATCATCAATGGTTTGCAATGCCAGCCCCCATGTGGTACTGTGCAGGTGAAATGACAGACCAGCTACCAGGCTGCCTGGAAACAATCAAAAAGGCAGACATCTGTCTACAACATCAGGGTCAAGTCATCAAGTCACAGGAACTGTAAGCAGATTTTGTTACAACTAAAAGGTACACCATAAAATGGATATTTTATTTTGGATTTGCATAAAACTAAAAGACACTAACAGGATTAATAGGTCTTTTTTCCCCCTTAAGAATACTACATGGCAATTTGCTAATAAAATCATAAATGAGTGTGAAAGAATGTCAGCTCAAATAAGGATGTTAATTAAAAGAAAACGCTCACAGTTCTGCAAGTTCAGACTAGTATATCAAACCCAAACCCAAAGGAAAGAGAAAAGAAGAGAGGGAGAGAGAGAGAAGACACGAGATGGTACTCCATAAAGCAGAAAGTGGGCAACAGGCCTGTAAATAAGCTAAGGTACATGAACTAGCAGACCTACAGACTTGTATGTGTACAGAAAACCCAAGACAGAACCCCATAAAACTGAAGTCAGAGGGAGTTTAAAGAAAAAAAGAACTACCAGATATAATCAGCATAATGGCACAGAATAATTTTTTTTTTCCTTTCACAAAGTGAAAAACCAAGTAAGTAAAAGGAACAAATAAAGAAAATGAGAAGGGGCATTCTATTGCAACTTTATCTTCACCTATCTTCTAATTTACAATATCCACACATAGTACCCAGAACAGGAAAAACAAAAAAAAATTTTACAGTAATGAGACATCTGCAAATCTTCACTAGAAGAGTGGCTAACTACATACCAAAATAAATTCTTTTAATAGATTTAATTACACAAAACTAATTTCATTTAAAAAGATGAAAGGAGAGGAGGACCTCCCCTATCAGTAGACTTGGAGAGGAGAATGGGAGGAAATGACAGAGGGAGGGTGGGATTGGAAGGGAATGAGGGAGAGGGCTATAGCTGGGATACATAGTGAATAGACTATAATTAATATAAAAAATAAAAATTTAGTTAAAAAATGAATAGAATATTTAAAAAGGACCTAGAAGGGGAAACCAAAAACAATTTCAAAAACAATAAACAAACGCATGAAATCATGTTTGCAAGAGAGGTTGGCAGGAAATCTCACACCTAACCAAGGAGCTATTTGCAATTAATTGCAACTGAGAGAGGCAAAGTCAGTTTTCTTCAGTGGAGTGACATTGCATGCATCAACCACACCCCAGGGAAGATCTCATGCACAGGAGTCATTGACCAACACAAATCTGATTCCATGTGTTTTGTAGTGTGCGTGCACACTTGTGTGTGTGTGTGTGCTCTTTTTGTTTTGGTTTGTTTGGAGTTTTATTTTACTGCTTTAAGAGAGAAAAAGGACATAAGCTCAGAAGAAGAAGATCTGGAAGAAGTTGGGTGAGGGGAAAGAATATCCTCAAAATATATTGTACAAAATATTGTAATTACTTCATAACAACTAATGACTCACAAAATATTGCAACTTAATGAAATAAATATCTGAGAACACATTAAAGTATTTATATAATTCACCATGAGAAGCGCAAAGAAATAGGTGCTCATAGACTATATGAAGAAATCTCTGAACTCAATGTTGGGCTCTTTGATTCCCCCCCCCCCCCCCCGAGGGAGGAGCAGCCCTACTAGGCTACAGAGGAGGACTTTGCAGCCAGTCCTGAAGATACCTGATAAACCAGAGTCAGATGAAAGGGGAGGAGGTCCTTCCCTATCAGGGGACTTGGAAAGGGGAAGGGAGGAGATGGAGGGAGGGAGGGTAGGATTGGGAGGGAATGAGGGAGCAGGATACAGCTGGGATACAAAGTTAATAAACTGTAACTAATATTAAAAAAAAAGAAATCTCATTGGGAGAATTCTGGACATGTAAAAAATGCATGCTATTTTCTTGCAAAACATTTACATTAATGGACTATATATCAATTTAGCGGGGAAGTAAGGTAAATTATGCCCTTTTAAATAATAAAAAAACATGTCCTTCTAGAAATAAATAAAAATATAAACTTAAATAGAAACAAATAATAGAGTGGAAGAAATACTGCAAACAATTATGGCAGGTAGTCATTAGACTACCACTCTTTGAAATATGGCTATACTGGAAATATAAGACACCAATGAAGGGGAAATGAATGCATGATAAAGACAACAGAATGAAGGCCAAGTACCTGTTTGGTTTTCTAATTTTCACACTGATTATTTAACAAATGTGTAAATCTGGTTGTCCTTTAAGAGTGTGAACCCAAGGAGAGCAGGGATTAGGCACCTATGTCTCCCTTGGATCCCATGATGAAGAAGTAGGGGCCATCCCTTAGCTCCTTGAATAGCACTACAATACGACTACCAACAGTAGCTCAAGAAAAGACAATAGGAAAAGTTACGTTGTGTTTCATGACAGCCTCAAAAGTGACACTGTTTTGCTCCTACAGCATCCTACTGGTAAAAAATGTCCAGTGTGAGAGATGACTAAACTAAAGACTCAGAGTTAAAAATCTGCTCACTGACTAACAATAGAAGACCATATATATTTCCTCTAGCTGGTAAATGTTTATTTAGGATGTATAATAAACCATCTAAGATTCTACACTACCACTCTAGCAAAATCAATTCAAAAACAATAAAGTTACGATTCTTTATCCTAGAAATAATTGTAGGCCACTTAAACAATGATGAGCTCAGAAGTCTACTTGACAGCCCCAGAATTAACTATTGATTTCAAATAATAAACACAACACCTATCCCAGGAGTGTCCACAAAAATTTCCCAACACAGCCAATAGTGGAGAATAACTCCCCTAAGAATGACTGACCAGTTGTCAAAAGGCTTATATTTAAAGCCTGTGGGAATTCTCTAGATTGCTCCACTCTATATACTCTGTATACAAAAAGATGACTCTTCTATCCCCAATAGGACAAGCAGATTATGGTTAGAAGTAAACAAAAGGCTATGCTTTGTTATCAGTGTCACAAGGTGAAGAGGCAGAGGTCATCTGTAGATGAATTTTAATCCAGCAACATGGCTGCTCTGATCACTTTCAAAGACCTTCTAGGTCTGTGTGATCCAGCTGGAATTCATACATACCTCACACCTGGAATAAACAATGACATCTAAATGAGGGACAGATATAGTGACAAATTAGAGAAATATTTGACAGAATGAGTCAGAGATAGGATACACCAAGCTCTCACGACTACAGACAGGAAAGAAAAGCTTCTTAGGAGTAATACACTAGAGTTGCACACAGTAGAGCAGAGTACAGCAGAGAGAGAGACGACACTATGAGAGATTTAAGTTCAATACAGAACAATATAATTACAGGCAGTTTGGTGCAGTTCAGTTGAGGGCAGTTGTGTTCAGCTGAGTTCATGCAGCTCGGCGCAGTGCAGTTTGTGGAGTTCAGAAGCAGAGCAATTCAGGAGAAGCCAAGAGAAACCAGTTTGAATCAGTCAGCTTGGAGAGGAGTTTTGAGCCAGAACAGCAGCAGAGTTGGGCCACTCAGGAAGAGTTCAGAAAGAAGTTGAGAGGGTGAGCTTATTCTGCAATAATTCTCTGAAACAATTACATCTGGTGAGTAAAAGATATATTTGCAGTCATCAGCTGAGGGTGATGAACATAATAGGGATAAGGAATAGGATGCCCCTCTGAGATAATTCTGGAGCAGAGACCTAGAGAAGCCATCTTTTAACAGTCCGGGAAAACTATAATACACCTAGCATTCCAGAATGCCAAGTGTCAAGCAATAAACATTTGTCTCAGCTGACAGTTTGGCTGAGACAGGGAAAGAAGAAACAACAGACCCAAGCTGCTAGGGTCAAATCATTGAGGGCCTCAAGGTCTGTGGCAAGGAATCCAGAATTTACACTCAACACATTAAGACACAAGCAAATGATTTTCATCAGACAAGTGACAAGGTCAGGCTTACATGATAATTTGCAACACATTCTCTCAGATGTGGGGGGTGGGGCGGGAGGGCGGGGGGCGGTGCATGTGTGTAGGGTGCTGTGATTGTGCTGCTTGGGAGTGAGAAAATGATGTAGCCTGATTTGGCCCGTGCAGAGCTTAGACCCTTGGCCTGACTAATTAGAACAGTACCATTTATACTGGGCTCTGAAATAAACGTAGCTGTGGCTGCTGATAGTTAGTTTGCCCTCATTTACTGCAAGTGAAAGGTCTTATTCTTCATGACTCATCCACAAATCCTGCTGATCTCTCTAATTAAAAAGTTTTCAAAGAAGTTGATACATTAGTTTTTATGATCCTAGACACACCAGGCATAAATCGTCCCTGCCACATATGCATATATACATGCCAGGACTTCACTGCTGAACCTTTCATCATCATGAGGGTTAGTTTTCAATATCATTTTCTTGACACCATCTGTCATGCTCTTTTCTCAACCTTTGTCGGCGAAGTGACTATTTGTTGATTATGAATATGTAACTGGCATCTTTTTAAAACAAATCCTTGACAGAGATTCAAGAGGAAAAAGTCATAAAAGAAAAAAAAGTGTCAACTGCCGGGTGCTATGGACCACAGGCACAGGAATACACTGTGGGTTAGTCTATTGTACAATGAAGTCAATGTCACAAAGAATGAGGGTGAGCTGAGTTTGTAGCCATCCTAATTCTTAGCAAGTCAATCTACTCATTTCAGTGACCTTTCTAGACATTGTAATATTTCAACAGTATAATTAAAGGACAGAAAAAGCAATTCTGAAATTAAGCTATATCTATATTCACCTTAACCCTGTCTATCTGAAACCTCCAGAACGATATCTGTCCTGAGATAATTTTCCTAGTTAATGCAACCATATGACCCATTTATACTATTTTGACTTGACCTCTGGTAAGAAGTATAAGAAAAAAAAAGGGGGGGGGGCTGTGTCCTGTATGCTTACTCTCCAGAACTAAATTAATAAACAGAGAAAAGGACTGTAGTGCAAAGAGTTTATTCTGAAGATACTCCCATTAAGAAGAACTTAGAAAAAAAAAAAAGGAGGTGAATGAAATACTGGAAACTGCTGTGGACCATTGGCACTCAGTGCATCTGAGGTTAATTCCCAAGGGTCCAAGTAAAGTACACCTAGGAATTACTTCTGAAAGATAGGGAGCTGAGGCATTTATCCTACTTTCCATTGGTTGAGGATTGTCCCTCAGGGTATTTACCACCTCAGAGTTCTGTGCTGCCTAAAAGGTACACTAAGAGCTCCAGGGGCTTAAGAAAAAGCCCCGAGGCAAAAGTGCAGAGGCGAGGATGCTTAAGGTGGGATGCAGATGATTTGCATGGAATCTGTCCATTAGTGACAGCTCAAATCATTGGTGACTTAAGAGGTTATGGAGCACAACCTACTACAGCAGAAAAACGCTGCTGATAACAGAAGCAGTGGGGATACTGGTAATCATCTCTCTCAGTGTCCAAGGCAGAGGGATCAGCTGATCCACACCTTTCAGTTTTCTAAGTATTAAATGAACTAAGTACCAGCTGAACAGAATGGGGCCATGCTGAAGTCAAAGACAAGATGCCCAACTCTCAACAAACTTGAAACTCTTAGAGATTGCCAGCAACTGCAAACACATGAATATGCAACATATAAATCTAGAACGAGTGGATTATAGTACCAAGAAGTGAAGAAGACTCCATTCTACAGTCAGACAGACAAATGAAACAAATCAAGGACCTGCAGTGAAAACATGGACATGATGCTTATTCTGCACCTCATAATCTCTTCACGTGATAGTTGAAAGATTAATAGTGTCTACACTGTATAGCGGTTGTGAGAATCAAATGTGTATCTGACAGAGCAGCAGTCCTAGTGTCCACCATATAAAGAACAAACTCTACTTTCTTGAAGAAGAAATTTAACAGTGGCATGACAATAAGAACAAAGAAATTCCTTCTCCATTTCAGACTCTTCTACTTAAATATTCCATATTTATTTATTTATTCCATAGCCCTAGGCCTGTTTTAGTGCTTTCCTGTATATCTTTTTTAAATCAATTTTATTTTTTATTTTTAGTTACATTTTATTAACTCTGTATCCGAGCTGTATCCCTTATTCCCTCCCAATCCCACCCTCCCTCCCCCATCTCCTCCCTGCCCCTTTCCAAGTCCACTGATTGGGGAGGACCTCCTCCCCTTTCATCTGACTCTGGTTTATTAGGTATCTTCAGGACTGGCTGCAAAGTCCTCCTCTGTGGCCTAGCAGGACTGCTCCTCCCTTGGGGGGTGGGGAGGTCAAAGAGCCTGCCATTGAGTTCCTGTCAGAAATAGTCCCTGTTTCCCTTACTATGGAAAACCAATTGATTACTGAGCTACTACGGGCTTCATCCGAGCAAAGGTTCTATGTTATATCCATACATGGTCCTTGGTGGAGTGTCAGTCTCAGAAAAGACCCCTGTGCCCAGATATATTTGGTCCTTGTGGAGCTCCTATCCTTTCCATGTCATACTAACTCACCTTCTGCCGAAGGTTTGGTTATGAGTCTTAGTATCTGTTTTGAAACACTGCTAGGTAGAGTCTTTCAGATGCCTTCTGCAGCAGATTCCTGCCATACATCCAATGCACATCCCGTTTGTCTTTCTAAGTGAGGATTGATCATCTTACCCTGTGTCCACTTTCTTGTTTATCTTCTTTAGGTGTATAGATTTCATTATGTTTATCATATCTTGTAGGTCTATATAAGCGCGTATATATCATGTTTGTCTTTCTCCTTCTGGGATACTTCACTCAGAATGATCTTTTCTAGATCCCACCATTTGCCTGCAAATTTCATGATTTCCTCCTTTTTGATTGCTGAGTAGTATTCCATTGTATAAAAATACCACAATTTCTGTACCCATTCCTCCTTTGATGGACATCTGGGTTGTTTCCAGATTCTGGCTATTACAAATAAAGCTGCTACAAACATGGTTGAGCAAATGTCCTTGTTGTGTACTTGAGCAAATTTTGGGTATATACCTAGCAGTGGTATAGCTGGGTCTTGAGGAAGCACTATTCCTAATTGTCTGAGAAAGCACCAGATTGACTTTCAAAGTGGTTGTACAAGTTTACATTCCCACCAGCAATGGAGGAGGGTTCCTCTTTCTCCACAACCTCTCCAGCATGTGCTGTCACTTGAGTTTTTCATCTTGGCCATTCTGATGGGTGTAAGGTGAAATCTCAGGGTCATTTTGATTTGCATTTCCCTAATGGCTAATGAGGTTGAGCATTTCTTTAAGTGTTTTTCTGCCATTTGATATTCCTCTACAGAGAGTTCTCTGTTTAGTTCTGTTGCCCATTTTTTAATTGGATTACTTGGTTTGTTGCTTTTCAGCTTCTTTAGTTCTTTATATATACTGGATATTAATCCTCTATCAGATAAAGGGTTGGTGAAGATTCTTTCTCAATCTATAGGCAGTCGTTTTGTTTTGATGACAGTGTCCTTTGCTTTACAGAAGCTTTTCAGTTTCATGAGGTCCCATGTATTGATTGTTGCTCTTAGAGCCTGTGCTGTTGGTGTTCTGTTCAGAAAATTTTCTCTTGTGCCAATGAGTTCTAGGCTGTTCCCCACTTTTTCTTCTAACTGATTTAGAGTATCTGGTTTTATGTTGAGGTCTTTGATCCACTTGACTTTAGTTTTGTGCAGGATGATAAATATGGATCTATTTTCATTTTTCTGCATGTAAACATCCAGTTGGACCAGCACTATTTGTTGAAGATGCTGTCTTTTTTCCAATGAATGGTTTTGGCTTCTTTGTAAAAAATGAGTATTCATAGGTGTGTGGGTTTATTTCTGGGTCTTCTATTCAGTTCCACTGATCCTCCTTTCTGTTTCTTTACCAACACCATGCAGTTTTTATTACTATTGCTCTGTAGTACAGCTAATGATTGGATTTCTTCAGTGTCTGTAGTTATGTCCCCCTTTTCATTTCTGATTTTGCTGATTTGTATAGTTTCTCTCTGCCTTTTAGTTAGTTTGGCTAAAGTTTTGTCTATCTTGTTGATTTTCTCAAAGAACCAGCTCTTGGTTTCATTGATTCTTTGTTACTTGGCCTTTTTCCCTTGCTGCTTTTAATATCTTTTCTTTGTTCTGTAGATTTAGTGTTTTGACTATGATGTGTCGTGATGTGTTTCTTTTCTGGTCTAGTCTATTTGGAGTTCTGTAGGCCTCTTGTATATTTATGGACATCTCTTTCTTTAAGTTGGGAAAATTTTCTTCTATGATTTTCTTGAAAATATTTTCTGGACCTTGGAGTCTGGAGTCTTCTTTTTCGTGAATTCCTATTATTCTTAGATTTTGTCTTTTCATAGCATCCTTGATTTCTTGGATATTTTGTGATTGGAACTTTTCTGATTTTACTTTTTCTTTGAGAGAAGTATCCATTTCTGCAAGTGTGTCTTCAGCTCCAGAGATTCTCTCTTCCATCTCTTGTATTCTGTTGGTGATGCTTACTTTTGTGGTTCCTGATCTTTTCTCCAAGTTCTCCAGCTCAAGGGTTTTCTCATTTTGTGTTTTCTTTATTGATTCTAATTCTGTTTTCATGCCTTGCACCATTTCTTTCATGTGTTTGAATTTGGATTCCTGTCTCTCTACGATTTTGGGGTTCTGTGAGTGCTTTTATTTCCCTATTTGGTGTCTGTCTAATTGATCTGTCCCTTGGTGAGAGTGGAGTGTTGAAGTCTCCCACTATTAAGGTATTAGGATCAATGCATGATTTAAGCTTTAATAATGTTTCATTTACGAATGTCGGTGCTCTCGTATTTGGGGCATAGATATTCAAGATTGTGATGTCCTCTCGGTGGATTTTTTTCTTTGATGAGAATATAGTGGCCCTCCTTATCTTTTTTGATTAACTTGGGTTGAAAGTCTATTTTATTAGATATTAGGATGGCTACTCCAGCTTGTTTTCTGGAACCATTTGCTTGAAAAAGAGTTTTCCAGCCCTTTACTCTGAGGTAGTGTTTGTCTTTGTTGCATAGGTGTGTTTCTTGGATGCAACAGAATGTTGGATCCTGTTTCCTTAACCATTCTGTTAGCCTGTGTCTTTTTATTGGTGAGTTGAGTCCATTGATATTGATAGATAATAGTGACCAATGCATGTTAGTTCCTTTTGTAATGGAGTCGATGATCTAACCCTGTTTCATTGCTTGTTTTCTTTTCATTTTTGTTGGGACATTATCTGTATGCCCTGTTTTCTTGGGTGAATTAGTTTTCATTGGATTGGAGTTTTCCTTCTAGTATCTTCTGTAGGGATGGTTTGCTGTGTAGATACTGTGTAAATTTAGTTTTGTCATGGAATATGTTTTCTCCACCTATGTTGATTGAAAGCTTTGCAGGGTATAGTAGTCTGGGTTGACATTTGTGATCTCTTAGGGTCTCCATGATACTTGCCCAGGCCCTTCTGGCTTTCATAGTTTCTGATGAGAAGTCCGGTGTGATTCTGATAGGTCTACCTTCATGTGTTACTTGGCCTTTTTCCCTTGCTGCTTTTAATATCTTTTCTTTGTTCTGTAGATTTAGTGTTTTGACTATGATGTGATGTGATGTGTTTATTTTCTGGTCTAGTCTATTTGCTGTTCTGTATGCCTCTTGTATATTTATGGACATCTCTTTCTTTAAGTTGGGAAATTTTCTTCTATGATTTTCTTGAAAATATTTTCTGGACCTTGGAGCCTGGAGTCTTCTTTTTCATCAATTCCTATTATTCTTAGATTATGTCTTTTTATGGCGTCCTTGATTTCTTGGATATTTTGTGTTTGGGACTTTTCTGATTTCACTTTTTCTTTGAGAGAAGTATTAATTTCTGTGAGTGTATCTTCAGCTCCAGAGATTCTCTCTTCCACCTCTTGTATTCTGTTGGTGATGCTTACCTTTGTGGTTCCTGATCTTTTCTCCAAGTTCTCCAGCTGAAGGGTTTTCTCTGTTTGTGTTTTCTTTATTGATTCTAATTCTGTTTTCATGCCTTGCACCATTTCCTTCATCTGTTTGAATGTGGATTCCTGTCTCTCTATGATGGTCTCTATTTTTCTGTTCATTTCCTCTCTATATGCCACTAATTTTATCTCTACTTGTGCCTCTATTTGTTTGGCTATGTTTGCCTATGTTTCTTTAAGAATTTTGTCCATTTCCTCTTTCTTTACCTCCAAATGACTGGCCAAATCTTTGATAGATTTGTTCATTTCCTCTTTAACTGCCTGAATTTGCATGGTTATTGCTCTGAGAGAATTGCTTGTTTCCTCTTTATCAGCCTCGAATAATTGGGTAAGCATAGCTTTAAAGTCATTTTCCTATGCTTCTGATGAATTGGAGTATCCATCAATATTGTGGGTTGCTGGTGAAGTCATGATGTCCTGATTTATGTTGGATGTATTCTTTCACCTACCCCTGGCCATTGGCTTATCTGAAACCTTCCCTGTTTGTTTTTGGATTCTGCAATTCAGACTGGTACTGTCTCTCCCCGGCATCTGGAGAGTACTTCAGGAAGCTAAGAGAGGTCCTGTGGCCTCAGCGTGTGGGTTGGTGGTCTAGCCGTACCTGTGGGAGAAAAATACACAGGCACAAAAGGGGCAAATGCAAGCGTGCGTGCATGTGTGTATATGTGTATGTTTGTGTGTGTGTGTGTGTGTGTGTGTGTGGAAGTGTGCATGGAGGTGTGTCTTCAGGGACAGAGTGATAGATAATGTTGAACCCTTAAGTGTGTGGGAGGGGCTCTCCACTGTATATGTAGCAGGCAATAGTGATGGTCACGGCGCAATTTCTGCATTAACTGCCTTAACTCCTCAATTGGACGAACAGAACAGGGGCTTCAATGTCCCAAGTGACCCTCTGTTTCCCAAAGAGGGTATGTGGGTGGGAGGGGTCCGATGCCTGGCTTCTGTTTTAGAAGGACCCTAGATCTGGGGCTCTACAGATACTCAAGGGTGCACTCACTCTCAAACAGGTCACTTTGGCACAGATCAGGGTATCCAGGCTCTCTGCTATCTGGTTTGGCCCTGGTTGGTCTTATGCAGGAGGACTGATGTGCTCCACCAGCTCAGTGCTGCTGCCGCCACCAGGTTAGGAAGTCTCGCTGTAGCTGGAGACTGGGATGCCAGTTCAGATGTCTTCTGGGAAGTCCCGGGGGCTCTCCACTGTGTTCTCCAAGCCTGGGAGGCCCAGCGCCTGGTGTGCTTAGCTTGTATGGTGGGTCTGCTTGGCTTTGGTGGGTGTATAGCATATTATCTGTCACTAAGGGTTTGGGCGGGCTGTGCATTCAGTGGCTGAGTGACCCTGCGGAGCCAGTATGGTGGCTAGCAGACCTGGGACCCTGGGATGATGGTGCCGCAGTGCAGGGGCCTCAATGTCCCAAGTGACCCTCTGTTTCCCACAGTGGGTATGTGGGTGGAAGGGGTCCGATGCCTGGCTTCTATTTTAGAAGGGACATGGATCTGGGGCTCTGCAGACACTCACAGGATTACTCATTCTCAAGCAGGTCACATCGGCAGAGATCAGGGTATCCGGGCTCTCTGCTCTCTCGTTTGGCCCCGGTTGGTCTTATGCTGGAGGACTGATGTGATGTGCTCTGCCAGCTCAGTGCTGCTGCCGCCGCCATGTTAGAAAGTCCTGCTGTAGCTAGAGACTGGGTTGCCAGTCCAGATGCTTTCTGGGAAATCCTGGGAGCTCTCCACTGTGCTCTCCAAGCTTGGGAGGCCCAGCGCCTGCTGTGCCTAGCTTGTATGGTGTTTCTGGCTGGTTTTGGTGAGTATATAGCATATTGTCTATCACTGTGGGGTTAGGTGGGCTGTACCGTCAGTTATCGCGATCCTGCGGAGCCAGGCTATGTTGGCTAGCAGACCTGGGACCCTGGAAGGATGGTGCCTTGCATCTGGGACCCCAAGACCAGTACCACTGGCAGTTGCCGCTAAAGGTCTTGGAGCTCTGCCTCATCCACTGCCGACCCCAGGCAGTTAGGTCTGAGCTGAGAATCTCGATGAGTCCACTATGCCGAGGAGGAGGGAGGTCTGAGAGAGGGGAGTGGGGAGATCAAAGGACCATTTCTCTCCTTCCCCAAACAAGTCCCCGGGTGACCCGAGACCAAAGTTCTCACCTCATGCGATGGTCCCTGTCGTTTAGAAAGCCTCACCGTTGTTTTCCTGGCTTCAGAGGTCTTTCCACTCACCAACTCAGGAATTCACCTCTTCCATAGCTCAGAAACTGTGCATGCTAGTCGCCATCTTGGCTCCGCCCCCTTTCCTGTATATCTTTAAAAGCTACAATATTTAAAGGAGAGCTACCCAGTTTAATACCACAAGAAGGACATTCAAAGGTGTGGAAAATGCATGGAATTATAAGCAGTCAGGACCTAATTTCAAACCCATGTATCTTGTCAGTGCACTACCATGGGAAAACCTCTTATGAGCTCCACCATTCAGTTCTCTCACCTATAAAATGGGATTTGCACAGCTGCTGTGTAAAGTGAGGGAAAATATTTCTATAAGGTTCCCCAACATATTTTAAGTCTTCAAAATGTTGCTTATACTATTAACTATCCATTCCATGGCCACTGATTAGGTACCTACTATGTGAAAGGTGAAAAGGTATCCCATGTGGTTTTGGGAACAAAAAGACAGCTATCGATACGGTACAGTTCCAACAGCCAAAAGTCCTACAGGTTAATGTCTTTAATACTTAGACAAATCTAGCTATTTAAAAGAATTAAAATTATTAAGTTACCTTCATATCAAATCCCATTACCCTAATATTAATAAGAAGGAGGGAGACAGACCAGAGGAAAGACGTAACCAAGGTGGTTAACTCTGAGCCAGAGTTCCTGGAAATGCAAGATAATGAGTTCCCTCTAAATTCACATCCGCTCAAGGGTAATCAGAAGTCTGCAATGTGAACTGAATTCAGAGAAGGTTTCTCATGGACTGAGCTTGCGGAAGGGGAAACCCTACCTGACCTGAATTTGGAACAAATAACAGTGCCGCTCTTCCCCAGACTTTTTACTCAAGGGAAACCAGGATGAGATGCCCATCAATAACAGCCTAGAAATGAGTTATGTCACACATTCATGGAAAGAGGAAAATGAATGAGGTAATGGTAGGGATTACGTCATCAGCTGGATGCATATATGGCCTCGCTCGCCCCTAGGTCACTGCCTTGCTGAACTAGAAACAAAGTACTCCGAAGAGAGAGGGACGGAGGTTGGCTTCCTGACTACCATGCACCTCAGCACTTCACAGGCATACACTCTCCTCAAGAAGAAGGAAGAATATTCCTTCCTTATGTCTGCAGGACACTTTATACTTCACAAACCATTCAATGTCCACTGTCCCGCTTAATTCTCATGATGTGGTGAGAGCTTTTTAATGTCCATTCACATAGGTGCAGCTGTGACTTACAAAGCTAAAGCCACCTGTTTAAGGTCCTATACCAAAGAGTTGAATTGCCCAGACTGAAATACACATCTCCCAGTCTCATTTCCAAGGCTTTTTGCACACTTGTGTAAAGACTCTGAGAGAAAAGAAGGTGGCATCAACAGAGCTGGATGATAATGACAACAGAAACAAATGTGTACCTAGAGGCCTCAAGAGAACTCCCTCAAATCAAAATTACTAGCTAATGATGGGGGTGGGGGTTTTCTGGCTCTGTGCCATCCTTCCACGGGTCAGATGAGAATTTTTTTATATATATCAAGCCTTCTCCATGAACAGCACCATTAGATTCAAGATAGTAAATTTCATTGGCAACTAATTGGTGAGTAATAAAGTCTCTAAGGTTTATGAGCCTTGCACTCCCACTAATACAGAGGTACAGTGTCAACAATAAACCTGTAACCACTGACAAACTCCAGCCTTCTGTAGAAGGGAGGGAGGGAGCCTTTTCTCTTGGCCTGAAGGCAAAAACAGCATTACTCAGTTTCAGAAGTGACAAGATCACTTTCTCTTGTGTGATCTTTAATAGTAAATAGAAGAAACAGCTTCACCATTAGAAATAACCTTTGATTGTGGCATAATGGGAAAAGAGGAAAGAGGCGGGTACCTCTGCTCTAGTTAAACTGCAAGCATTGGCAGAAGTGCGCTTGAACACATAATAACAAAGCAACCGTGACCAGAGATAAGAGTTCCTTCAAACCCCACACTGCTTACCCAATTGTTCACTAACACGGGGAGGTACTAAAGAAATATAGGATTTTGAGCAGAAAGGACAGGCTCTCTGGGATGGGAAAAATATGGTATCTTTTTTTACTCACATCCAAACACCCATAAATAAATAAATCCATTGAGTACTGATGACACAACTCTATTGCCAACGCTTTCTGCTCTTTCTTATTTGGTACTGAGTTGGTCTTCCAATTGTACTAAGAGAACCAATCATTTATAGAAGTCAGGGCTGAATAATTCTAGTAAACCTTGGGACCCCAATAAAGAGGACCCAGTCTTCATGCGCAAATGACACAGCAGATTTTGAAGACTCAGAATAAAATAATATAGGATATCACATTAATAATTTATAATATAAATTATACATTAAATTAACTGAATGAATGGCTTAACTAAGAGAGATGGCTACCCATTTTTAAAATTGTATCCACTCAGGAAGATCAAAAGAACAAATTCAGTCTACATCTCTGAATTGCTTCATATTTTTGTGGGACTGTTTATGTGGTAGCCATACACTATTTCTCTCAAATCTCTAATACATCCTATATATAAGCTTAAAGGGAGATGGTATACATGCCCAATTTTAATGCCTTGGAAGCTAAGCTGGAAAATGGTTTCTTCCTCTGCAACAGGCTTTGAAAGGAGAAAACAGAAAAGTGTGTGTGTGGGGGGGGGAACATGTGTGTAGTTGTCTGTGGTTTGTGTGTGGTTTTCTGCAGTGTGTGTGTATGTGTGTGTGGTTGTCTGTGGTATGTGTGAGGTGTGATGTGTGTCTGTGTCCGTTTAGGGCAGTTTGCTTGTCCACTGCCTCCAGTAGGAGCACTGTTGATCTAACTGATCTACAGGAATCTGTATACTGTGGCATGCAACCATTTGATTGCACCACTTCAGGGAAATGCTTAGAGAGCAACTATTAGGATGTGGTGCTGATCAACGTAGGGTGAGGGGCTCAGTATCCAAGCAGATTCACTTAGTTCAGCTTTTTGAGAACCAGAGATACACGCTGCACCTGGGCTTGCTTTCCTGAAAACACACAGTCTTGATTACAACAGGGTCAGTGAAATAATGGCACTGAGTGCTAATCACATACATCTCATTACTACAAAATCAGTTTAGTTTCATCCTCAGCAGGGCATTGTCACCTGTATCACCCTGACATGTGAAAGAAAGAGTATTATTTTCTGTTGGTTGAAAAGAAAAGGCTTTAAATATGCCACAATTTTCAAAACCCAATGACAAAAGCTTAGAAAAAAAAATATGTCCTCTCAATTGGTTCCAATAAAACCATTCCCCTGCTACAAGAGGTCCATATTTAGATGACCTAAATACTACACATCTAGATATTTAGGATTTGTACGTAAAAGTATTTATTTATGTACTGTGACTTCATATCCCTTTTAAAAAACATTGTGGTGCTAGGAATTGAACTCAGGGCCTTTGAACACGCAGGACAAGCACCGTAACAGTGAACATGTTATATCCCCAGCAAAATGAGCTTTAAAAAACTTACTGTTATTTAACATACTCAGTGCATTAGATTTTTACACAACTATGATCAATCTGATTGTCAAGAAACAATGCCTAGCGGTGCATTGTACCAGACAACTGAGTCCAGAGACTCAGACAACGGACCCACTCATTACCCATGTCTGTAAGAAAGGACAGTTCTTCCTCTCTCTAAACGTCTGCCTTAGTGAAAAAAAAATCTACATTCACGTTTTATCCACTCCTACAATTTCAAAGTACCCTAGCTGACCACGTTGAAGACTCACGTTAGACTTGTTCCCACCCCCACCCCCATCCATTTACCTCCCTGTTGATCTGCCACTGCTATAGAGGTGATGCCTCGTGGATCTGGCTGACCTTCATTTCCAACAGCTGTGCCAGGCAGCTTTGGCTGCGCTTCCCATCTCCAGTGGCTCTTGCACCTGCAGTCTGGCTGGCTTGAGCTTCCTGTTCTCTGCCTGCCTTGGCAGCAAGCTAGAAGTGAGAGCTGTTGCCTGTGGTGCTCTCTGGACCTCCTGTCTCTGGTGACTGACCCAGAAAATACCTGAGGGATCTGTCAACAGCTGAGTCGGTGTCTCCTGCTCCTTGGCTCGAGACGAACTGCTGGAAGTTATCATTGCCATGTCCAGCTGGAGATGTGCCCTTTGAAAGTTGACCTTTTATTAAATACTAACATAGAAGAAAAGTTTTTTTTTTTAAAAAAAAGGGAGGGGGCGGTCCCATCATAACTTAATAAGACGCAGAGGTTTGCACAGAAGATGCTAAAATACTACAGATGTGAAATGATGGAGTATGTTAGTTTGAACCACTGTGACAAAGGCCTGACTTAACCAAACTTAGAGGAAAGACTTGTTTTGAATCACGCATTAAAGGTTTCGCTCTCTGACCCTTGGCTCCATTGATTGGAGGCATGTGGTGAAACAACGCCCCCATGGCCATAGGAGCTTGAGATGGAGGGAGATATTCATATGATGGTGGCCAGGGAACAGGGAAAGAGGAAGGGATTAAGGACTACAAATCACATTAAAAACATGTCCCCTCCTGCAGCTGATAGGTTTAAGCAGAACACAATATAGAGACTGTTTGATATCATTGTATAGTAAGCTTTCTTCCTCTTCCCCCTCATCGTCATCATTATCAGCGCCACGGCTATAGCATCATCATAATGACATGGTACATATTTTAAGTTTATTTTATTTTTTATTTTATGTGTATGGGTGTTTTTCCTGCATATGTGAACCATGTGCATTCAGTGTCTGCAGCGGCCAGAAGAGAGCATCAGACCAGCTAGGACTGGAGTTACAGACAGTTGTGAGCCGTCATGTGGGTACTAGGAATAAAATCTTGGTCCTCTGTTCTTAACACCTGCTCCATTTCTGCAACCACAAAATACATGTTTTTCTAACTTCTTCTGGATATTTTGAAGACTGAATGAGGAAACCTGTAAAATGTGTTTTAAACAATAAATATCTCTACAATCATAAAGAAAGAATATTCATACGACCTACGCTATTAAAATTATAATAAAAAAAATCATATGAAATTAAGAGAAACTTTGAGATTTCCAAGTTTAACAGTATCAAACTGTTTTACCCTACTTATACAAATGAGCAAAACCCAGGTATGTGGTCCTCTGCAAGTTCCTTTTCATGGTGTATGGGCTTCCGAAGCCTTATCGTACAATTCATCTAGAAATAAAAAGAACAACCCAAAGCACATGGTAGCCAGCATCATACTAAAAGCAGAAGTACACAAGAACAAAAAACAAAACATTCAAGTATTCCAATCTCAGAAGAAAAGTTGAGCACAGTGGACTGGAATTATGTCAGACTTCTAAATGCAAACATTTACTGTCATCTAATTATTGTAGATTATTGTATTTCTGTAATTGTTTTGCTCCCATGTGTATGTATGCTCCACATGCCTGCTTGGTTCCCAGGAAAGTCAGAAGCATCAGTTCATGAAAAAGCATCAGATCCTGAAATTGGAATTACAGATAGTTGTGAGGCCACCATGTAGTGCTGGAAACTGAACCCAGGTCCTCTGCAAGAACAATGATCCAGCTCACCAGCCCTCTATCTCAGTTTCTTTACCTACACAGTCTGCCTGTAGGAGTGCATGCTTTACAGGATCACAAATGAGAGGAGGCATACAGCCTACAGGGAGTATTAAGTGAGCAATGGATACAATTGTACCATCATCATGCTGAGATAAGATATTGCTACTAAAATTCCTTCCAATTTACTGTGAGAGTTCTGCTGGATAGAAGATAAAAATGAAAGAGGAGCCACATTGTGAATTTGGCTACAGGAAGGTGTTATGTGATTTGTGTCAATAAGACTGGTGAAAAAAAGTAAAAAAAAAAAAAAAAGAAAAGAAAAGAAAACACTCTTTGGGACAGACTTGGGAGGTCTTAGTTCTTTTCTCAGATCTATTGTGGAAACAAGTGTCCCCAGTTGCTGAATGCAGGCCAGTCTTTTTCTTGAGTCTTCCCAGGCTGTATGTATAGATCCTGGTGCTGACACCAGAGCGCCTTGTCTTTCATACTGGAATTTGAACTCGGGGCATTATATATAACAAGAAACTATTTCCACTGAGCTACAATCTCAAGACTATTTCTAAGAAAAATTGTGTTGTTGTTTATTTGCTTTGAGAAAGGAACTCATTATGTTGCCCTCACCGGTCCTAAAGTTGTTATGCATGAACAGCAGGCTTTAAACTTGCTGTCTTTCTGTCTCCTGGGTATCTTGGATAATACAGAATCCATCTCATATTCAGCTTAGTATTGCCCTAAAATAGCCATAGTCTAGAGACAAAGTTCCAAGATTTGAATCCTGGATCTAACAGTTACTGTCAGAAAGCCCATCTGTATTCATCTATGAAATATTATCTGCATGGGGACAGTGGTTGAATTCATCAAGGCACTGAATGTATAATATATAGAATAGCATGCCCTTCTCACAAAACATTATGCCCTAATTCTCAGAACCCAAGAATGTGTTGAGTCACATACCAAAAAAGGATGTTACAGATGGAATCAAATAGACAGGCTGTCATACATTACTTAGGTGGGCTCAGTTTAACCACATGGGCTCAGAGCAGAAACAGAACAGTCAGATAAAGAAGTGGTAGACTTTATAGATATTGAAAAAGCAATTCTCAACTTCATATGGAAAACAAAAAGTTCAGGATAGCTAAAAAAAAAAAAATCCTGTAAAACAAAAGAACTGCTGGGGGTATCACCACCCTTGATTTCAAGCTATATTACAGAACAATAGTGATGAAAAAAAAAACACATAAAAACAGATAGGTAGATCAGTGGAACTGAATCAAAGATACAGAAATAAACCCACACACCTACAGACACCTGAGTTTTCACAAAAAAGCCAAAATCATACAAGGGGGAAAGGCATCTTCAACAAATGGTACTTGTCTAATAGGATGTCTGGATGTAGAAGAATGCAAATAGATCCATATTTATCACTTTATACAAAACTCAAGTCCAAGCGGATCAAAGACCTCAACATAAACCAGATACGCTAAATCTAATAGAAGGGAAAGTGAGGAATAGCCTTGAATACATTGGTACAGAAGACAACTTCCTGAACAGAACACCAACAGCTCAGACACTAAGATTAACAATTAATAAATGCTACCTTATGAAACTGAAAAGCTTCTGCAAGGCAAAGGGTACCTTCAATAGCACAAAACCACAGCCTATAGAATAGGGAAAAGATCTTCACCAATCCTACATCCAACAGAAGGCTAGTACCAAAAATATACAAAGAATTTAAGAAATTAAACACTAACAAACCAAATATTTCAATTAAAAAGTGGAATAAAAATTAAAAGTCTCCAAGTGGGTACCCTAGCAAGGGGAGCAAAGACTGTCTCTGACATGAACTCAGTGGCTGACTCTCTGATTACCTCCCCCTGGGGAGTGCAGCCTTACCAGGCCACAGAGGAAGGGAATGCAGCCAGTTCTGATGAGAACTGATAGGCTAGGATCAGATAGAAGGGAAGGAGGACCTCCCCTATTAGTGGACTAGAAGGAAAAGAGAGAGGGAGGGATTGAGAGGAGATGAGGGAGTGGGCCACAGCCAGGATACAAAGTGAAGAAATTGTAATAAATAATTAATTTTTTTAAAGTGGAGTACAGAGCTAAACAGAGAATTCTTAAGAGAGGAATTTCTAACAGCCAAGAAGCACTTAAAGAAATTTTCAACACCCTTAGTCATCAGAGAAGGGCAAATCAAAATTACACCAATCAGAATGGCTTAGATCAAAATCTCAAGTGTCAGCACATGCTATTGAAGACGTAGAGAAAGGGAAATACTCCTCCATTGCTGGTGGGAATGTAAATTTGTACAACTACTTTAGAAATCAATCTGGCAATTACTCAGAAAATTGGAAATAGTTCTACCTCAAGACCCAGCTATACCACTTCTGGGCATATAACCAAAAGATGCCCTACCATACCACAAGGACAGTTGTTCAACTATTTTCATAGCAGGTTTATTTGTAATAGCCAGAAACTGGAAGCAACCTGGACATTCCTCAGCTGAAGAATAGATACAGAAATTGTGGTACATTTATGCAATAAAATACTATTCAGCTATTAAAAACAAAGACATCATGCAATTTACAGGCAAATGGATGGAACTAGAAAAGATCATCCTGAGTGAGGTAACCTGGACCCAGAAAGACATGCATTGTATGTACTCACTTATAAGTGGATATTAGCCGCAAAGTATAAGACAACCATGCTACAATCTGCAGACCCAAAGAAGCTAAGTCACAAGGAGGGCCCAAGGAATGATGCTTGAATTTCACTCAGAAGGAGAAATAAAATAGACATCGGAACCCAGCATAGTGGCACACACTTTTAGTTCCAGCACTCAGTGAAGCAGAGGTAGGTAGATCGCTGTGAGTTTGAGGATAGAGTGGTCTACAAGGTAAGCCCAAGACAGTCAAGACTATACAGAGAAACCCTGTCTCAAAAAAAATTATATATATGTGTGTGTGTAAAGTAGATGGGGGAGGGAAGTATAGGTGGGAGAGGGTTTGGGAGGGGAACAGGAGCGGGAACAGAGGTGGGGAGGGTGGTGGGACAACTGGGAAAGAGCACAGAAATCGGTTAGGAGGGGGCACCTCTGGGATAGGGGAGGCTCCTGGGAGTCTATGGGGTGACTCTAGCTAAGACTCCTAGCAGCAAGCTACATGAAACCTGAAGTCACCATAGCCAGGTAGGTCTTTCAGTGGAGGAAGGGGGACAGCAACCCACCCACAAAGCCTGCAACCCAAACTTTGTTCTGTGTTCAATAAGGGCAGGGATAAAGATGGAGCCAAGACTGAGGGAACGGCCAACCGATGACTGACCCAACTTGAGACTTACCCCATGCCCGGGAGCCAACCCCTGACACTATTAATGAGACTCTGCTTGGCTTGCAGACAAGTGCCTAGCATTAATGTCTTCTGAGAGACTTCATCCAGCAGCTGTTGGAGACAGATGCAGAAAACGACAGCCAAACAATAGGCCTAGGCCGAGAAGCACTCAGCTCAGGGTGGTTTGTGGAAATGGGGCGGGAAGGATCTGGAGCAGTTAAGGACAGCACAAGAAGACTTATAGCATCAACTAACCTGGGCCCATGAAGGCTAACAGAGACTGAAGCACCAACCAAAAAACACGCATAGGCTAGCCCTAGGGCTCCCAAATGTATGTAGCAGATGTGCAGCTTGGTCATCGTGTGGGTCTTTTAACATTGGGAGCACAGGCTGTCTTTGACTCTGTTTCTGCCTTTGGATTCCTTTCCCCTAGCTGGGCTGCCTTGTCTGGCCTCAGTGCGAGAGACTGCTGTGACTTGATGTGCCAGGGTGGGTTGATACCCATGGGGGTGGGGGGCTCCCCTTCTCCTCAGAGGGGGAATAGGAGGAGGGAGTGTGAGGGTGGAGCTTGGAGGAAAGGAGACTACAATCAGGCTGTAAAGTGATTAAATAAATTAATGGAGGAAAAAAAAAAAGGTAATAGAGAAGTTCTCAATCATGAAGCGTATTTAATCCACTCATGCTGCCTCCGGATACTAAGGAAGGACATCAGTAGCCAAGCAAAGGCAGGGGCCTCCTGGAAGTAACAACCATCATCAGTTGTCAGCAAGGAAACAGGGACTTGAGACCTATGATGTCAAGGAGCTAAATCCTGGAAGCAATTTGAACTAACAGGAAGACAGAATCCTCCCTAGAGCCTCCAGGAAGAACACAGCCTTCCTGACACTTTGATTTTTAGCTCAACAAGATCCACACTGTACTTCTGAAGCATTCAACCACATTTTTTATTGTGTTATGCTCTAAGCATGTGGTGATTTGTTATGGTCACTGAAGAAGCCTAGTGCCTAATGTCAACACTAAGAACGCCACATTACAACACGTAGTAAAAACTTACTCAAATCCTTAATTTAGTGATAGTGACAATGATTATGAGGATGGCAACAATGAACTATTAGGTTACCTGTGACATTGCAAATATTAATCCTGCATGCGGACCTGCAGGCATAGCTAGCTCGGTGGTAAAGTGCTTGCCCAGCAAACACAAAGTTCAGTACAGTACCCTTCACCAAACAAAAGAAGCAAAAGCTTTCTATAATGAAAATACTCACATTCTTCCTATTGGTTAGTTATCATACTAATTGTTTTCCATGTATAGTAAATTGCTTTATCTAATCCCTAAAACTATCATATGAAATAGATATCATTATCATCATTATTTCCAGGTCAGGTTGGAACACAGATAAGGAAATTTAATTTGCCTGATACTGATTTCTGCTGTGACTGATTTGCATTAAACAGAAATCATCAAGGATGTAAATTCCTGAGTAGAAGAGGGGACATTTTTAATGTCCCCAAAGGCAGAAATAGAGCACAACAGGCACACATGCTTGTGCGGCCCTTTCTTCTGAGCCAGAAGTGGGGGTGTTGGAACCCTTTGAAATCATGAAACAGCAGGAAATGCACAGAAATTGGGGCTTGAGATGTTCTGAGACAGAGTAAGACCTCTGTGTGTACTGTCTACATAAGACAACCCTAACTAGCTATGTCCCTGCTGAGTCCAGAGTATTGGAGTCTTAAGAAAACCAATCCCAAATCCTCTGCAGCTCAGGGAACATGAAAAGCATTTCAGGTGTCCTGAGTTTAGAAATGGGACCAAGTGTTCAGTCTCTTTGGACCACAGTGTTAGAGGAGGACTTATTTTTTTTTTCCAAGCAGAAAGGAATTTTAAGTCACTCATTTTATCCCCAAGAGTAATCCACAAAAACACACATAGAAAAGTTTGGGTTCCTCAATACACTCTCAGTAGCAGTGGCAGTAAAAGGACTACAATGTATAACATATGTTAAAAAAGTTAGTGGGGCATGAGAAATAAAATGCACAGAGTTGAAAACCAATGCCTGGGTAGAATCTGGACGACTACAATGCCTCTGTGTCACAAAGAAGTTTCTTTACCTTATAGAAATTTTTTGGTCTAAAGTTTATAAAGCAGAATACTGTATCAATAGGTTGTTGTTAGCATTAAAAGAAATAGTGCACTTACTTAAGCTATATAATGCTGTGAGGTCGGGACAGAGGAACAAGTGGATGAGACTGAGACGCAGAGGACTAATGCTTAGAAAGCAAACAAAATACTCCTTAGTGCAAAGGCTCATTCAGGTCTCCCAGTAACTGTTTATCACCTTGTTAGTTTCTGGCTCTGCTCTGGGAAGATGGCTGCCCCTCTAGGTGCCCATAGGAAAACCCACTTCCTAGATCATGGCTCCTGTCAAGTGCAGTACTGCCAGTAAGGTTGGAGGATGCAATAGGGGAAAGATGGATTCCGTAGGGAATCTGGGGGATCATGTGGGAGACTGCACCTCAACAGGACCAGGAGGCTGCTCTAGGAAGAGAGTTCTCTCTGTATCCCTCAACTTTGGTATCTGGGAATGAATCCATTTGAGGAAAGAAAGAGCAAGTTAACAAATACCTGTAGAGACCACAGACACTGCACAGAGCCTCTCTGGAGGAGGACCTTACATAGCATCCGCTCTGAGGCTGAATGTCAGTCTACACTTTAACACACTGGAGGAGACCTACTCTAATATACATAAACCTAGTAAACTGCCAGGGTGTTCTGGAAAATCGGGTCTTGGAAACTCTTGCTTTCATTTGCAAGAAGGGATTGGTAAAAGCATACACAGAGAGAGACACAGACGAAACTCAGTGAACTAACAGCCTCCACATTGCTGCATATACTCTCTCTATATATATGCTCTCTTTTTCCTCAAATGGATTCACTCAAACTACAAAGCTTCCAAGGTTCAAAGGCAACACAGATTAAAACATTCAAAGTGATATTGAGGGACCACCTGGGAATGACAAAAACAACTGTGATTATTTGAATTGAAGCCAGGTGCACATAGCTCTTGAAGGACAGGGTGAACTGTTCTGAGAAAAACCATAAGCAACCAGCTATAAACTATCTACAACCAGCTATAAACTATCTACAACCAGCTGTAAACTATCTTCATGCTATTCTTGCTGACCAATCAATGTACAGAGCAAGACTGGTCTGATTTTCTGGTATAAAAACCCTGTGCTCTGCATGTTCAGGGTTGTCTCCTGTCTTTGGAGGGGCGACCCCATCGCGATTGGAATAAACCATTTGCTTTTGCATTGAGTTGTGGTCTGTGAGTATTCTTGGAAAGGGCGCGATCCTGAGCTCCTGAGCTGTGAGACTCCAGGTCTTACAATATAAACCAGAAAAATGTATCATCACTAAAAACAGAGTAAATTCAAGCATACTCAAATTAGATTAGATGAAGGAAACAGTCAAAGGAATTAGACCTTTGACAGATTGACCCATTAGCACAAGAGAGATAGAATGGGGAAATGGCATGGAGAAACAACATTTAATTTCTATGAAGAAAGTACCATAGCAAAGTTAAAACTGAAGCTGGATTTAATTAATTAACTCATTAATTTTACATCCTGACAGCAGTCTCACCTCCCTCTTCTCTTCCCAATCCCTCTATCCCTCGCTCCCCTGCCTTCATTCCTCCTCTGTTTCTCTTCAGTAAATGGCAGGTCTTCGATTTGCATCTAGCAGCCATGGCATACCAACTTATATAGTAAGACTAGGCACCTCCTTGCCTATTACAGCTGAATGAGACAACCCAGTAGAAGAAAAAGATCCCAGAGCAGGCAGAGTTAGAGACGACCCCGTACCCACTATTAGAAATTCCACAAGAAGATAAAACAACATAACTGTAACATACAAGGAGAGGGCGATGCAGGCTCCCCTTGAAGGTAGATTTCTATCTGAACCCCTCCTTCTTATCTGGCATGGCCACTCTATTCACAGTAACTTCTAACTGATTTCCTTGCCCATCCCCAATGTTTCCTGTATTTGTTTATGTTGTGTGCGTGTGTATACACGCTTCTGTGGAGGCCAGAGGATGGATGTCTTTCTCAACTGCTCTTCACCTCTTTTTAATTTTTTGGATTTAAAAATATTTAATTGTGTGTATGTTCATGTTGGGGTATGTGAACCTGAGTGTGGGTACCCAAGTAGGCCATAAAAGGGTGTCAGAACTGGAGTTGTGTTTGCTAGCCACTTACATTGAGTGTTGAAAATGGAACTTCGTTCCTATGCAAGAGCAGTACATGCTTTTAACTGCTGATCAGTCCTTCCTGTCTCTGAACCTCACTGTTTGAGACAGGGTTCCTCACTTAACTCAAGATTTAACAATTAGGCTAGAATGGATTAACAGCAAGGTCCCAAGAGCCTCCTGTTTCCCCTTTTAAGAAAAGTAACTCCAACCAAGAACAATGAATGGATATAACCAAAACCCCTGCTCAGATGTAGCCCATGGCAGCTCAGTATCCAAGTTGGTACCTAGTAAGGGGAACAGGGACTGTCTTTGACATGAACTCAAAGTGGTGGGCTCTTTGACCTCCCCCCCCCCCAAGGAAGGAACACCTTGCTAGGCCACAGAGGAGGACATTACAACCAGTCCTGATGAGACCTGATAAACTAGGGTCAGATGAAAGGGGAGGAGGACCTCCCCTATCAGCGGACTTGGGGAGGGGCATGGGAGGAGATGAGGGAGGGAGGGTGAGTTTGAGAGGGAATGACGGAGGGGGCTACAGCTGGTATACAAAGTAAATAACCTGTAATTAATATAAAAATAAAATAATTATGAAAAAGGACATTGATAAAAAAGAAAAGAAAGTAAAAGTGGTTTAACACCCTGGTGTAAAAATGAACATGAGGCAATGCAATAAAGGACAAAAGGCAGAGTCCCCAAATCATGTTACGTTCACTAGAGGGAAGGTAAATTATTTTCTAAAGTTGATAAATTAGGAAATAAGTAAGGTGCATTATTTAAAGGTAAAAATAGAAACACTAAAATAAAAAAACCAAGATGGTATAAACCTACAAAATTACTACTCAAAAAGAGCACAAACCAGATAAAGTAAAAGAATCAGTAACAGAGATAACACCAGACAATAAAATAAAATGACAAAGTAAAACTAAACATGTCTACTATGATGACATATAAATGGTATGAATTCAAATATTGCAGAAAGAAAATAATTTCAACTGGCCTCAAAAGAAATCAACTGCAGTATTTCCTGTAGCTGAGACATAACATACCTCTTTTACACTTAACATCTCTGGACCCATGATCTCAAATATTTTATGTGCGTATTTCAAAGAAAAATGATATTTTTTTAGGAAAAGTTGTTCTCTAACTGGGGATAAACTTTACAATTCTTAGCAGTTTAGAATGGAGTAAACACTGTCACATAGCAAATTTAAAGCAAAGTGATGCCAAAAGGTTGAAAGAGAAAATATGGTTACCAGGCAAATGCAAATTAATAGAGCCCGGAAGCTGTAATATAAATATCGGACGAAGCTCAATTCAAGGAAAAAGCATTAAAGAGGATCAACAGATTAACTTGATAATCCATAATTAAGACAGCAGCTTGAGCATTTATGAAACAAGTAGCCTTATATGAAAGCATTTAGACTGTTCAAAGGGAGAAACCTACCAAATTACAACAGCAATGGTAAATGCTAAAGCATTCCCTGTAGTTTGTAACAATTCACATATAAAAAAACGAAGACAGAAGATTAAAATAATCTAGGAAATTAGTTTATTATGACTCATATTCTGGGTCTATAATTTTTTTACCATACAGAAAACGTGAAAGTTATCCAAATCATAAAAACAAAGAAAATTAATATCCTAAAAACAATTGTTCCTGATTACTATAGTTAATAACGATGCATTATATAGTTGAAAATATGTTGAGTCAGTAGACTTTATACACTGTCACCGTAAAATAATAAAACATATAAAAGTGATATATTAACTAGCTCCATTGTACTAATCATCCACCGTCTATGCATATATCAAGTTATCACATCACATACTTTAAATGTATAGAATTTACATTTGTCATATATAAAGTTGAAGAAAATAAATAAAAACCATACCTCAAAGCTATATCATCCATAATTAGCATAAATTCTGTTGTAAAATTATTTTATTATGACTACTAAGGTGACTCAGATGATAAATATGCCATTGCCAAGTTTTATTACCTTAGTTCAATACCCACAACCTATACAGTGAAAGGAAAGAACCAACTCCAACAAGTTATTCTCTGATTTCCTTATGCATGCTTAGGTATACATCTTCCCCCTAAATAACCAGGCAGATAGATAGATAGATAGATAGATAGATAGATAGATAGATAGAGATAGGTCTTAAAAATAAAATAGCTGAGCATGCTGGTATACATCTTTAATCCCAAGACGTGGCAGAAACACATGAAGCTCTGTGAGTTTGAGGTAAGCCCAGTCTAACCAGCAAGTGGCAGGCCAGCCAGTGAGACTCTGTTTATCTGTGTGCCTCCCACTCCGTGTGTGTGTGTGTGTGTGTGTGTGTGTGTGTACAAATTTATTCCTTTTTTTTTTCACTTGTTTTTTTTTTTTTTTTTTTTTTTTTGGAGGGGGAGCACACATTATGACATAAATGTAGAAATCAGAAAACAACTTGCAGGAGTGGATTTTTTCCCTCCACCAAAGGTCCCAGGGATTGAAGTCAGGCCATCAAGCTTGGTCATCTCACTGGCTTGACAACGCATTGTTTGATGAGCTCTTGCCAGCCTAATTTTCCAGGCCCATTGTTACTAAGTTGCCAATGTCTCAGCTTTGGCAAGATTCAGGGTAGAATCTGGGATTGGATGCAGTATTCACTTTATCTCTTGGGTTGCCAAGCTGATGGCTCAGACGACTGATCAGGACAGATGATTGAAAAGAAAAAGAATTGGAGGCGGGAGTCCAGGATTCCTACTCTAGTGATTTGGGACTGGCTGTACTTTGGCTAAAGAGGAAAACTTAAACTGGTCACTAAAGTAAACTTCAGCCTGCTTATCTTAGAAAACTGATGGTTAAGCCCTGAGTCTACTAACTTATTTGTGGCTCCTCAGGGAAATAATAAATACGAGAGAGATAGAAAACAGACTACTCATGCACACAAGCATTCAAAAAGGAAAGGTAGATGAAGTTAAAAACTATACATTTAACTGGAACAAATTTTTACAAGCTTACATATGAAGCTGTTGATATCAGCTAACATCTCAACTAAAGAAACTGCAGCAAGTTCAGGCTGCTATTCCATAGTATCAGTCTATACGTACATATAGAAAAACAATCAGACACATAGACCTGTGCATATTCATACACACATTCAATGGATGATACAAAAGGAGCTCCTTACATACAGACATATAATTGTCATACATTCATGTAACATATGTATAAAAACAGACAGAAATATTTACATGCAAACACATATCAATATACATATTTACAATTCATGGATAAAGCAAACTTCAGTGGGCTTTAATCAATATTTACTGTATCAAGATAAATCTGTCTCAAGCCTCTCTCCTAGTGAGGCAACTGGAAGTCCACAAAGGTATTTGTTGCAGCCATAGACTTCTAAAGTTGTTTTAGCACTACTAGAGCAATTTAACTTCTAAAATTGTTTGAATCAAATCAGGAATTCCAATAACTGGGAGTTAATTCATTTGAACAGCAGTGTATCTTCATAAAGATCTCATAGGAAGTTAGTTCAAACAGAGCACATGTTCGCAGCATGCTAGATTTTTTAGAGATACAGCAGCAATGCAGAAATGATGGGGTGTCACATGTTGGAAGCAAGTCTGAGACACAAATCTTGAAAAATCCTGGATCTCTTCCAGAAATCCCACATGCCTCTGAACTTCCCCAAATCAACAGCTCTTGACATTGTGTCAGAGGCTGGAAGCAATTCTGGGGATGTATCACTGTACAGCCCTTTCAAAATACTGGATCCTTCCAGAAAGACCACTTGATTACTGAACTCCTTTAACAGAATGGCTTTTGACACTCTTTCATTTTATGACATTATGGTCACTCTGTATTAACTGATTCTTCCTCATGTCTTCCTACTTTACTTATTCAGAATCCAGGAGCATGTGGTAGTGTTTTGCCCTGTGTAGTTTAACATTTTTGTTAATTACTTAGAAAAAGATGTGCATGATCTAGACCTTGAAATTTGCTAGAACATAGAGGAAGTATATGGATAAGAAATTTAAGTTCCAAATAACCATGATGATTCTAAGCTAGTCTCCAAATAAGTTGGTATAACAGACAAACAGGCATAATATATGTATGAAAGCTAAAGAAGTAAAAAATGCTGAAGGCTTCATTTAGCTGCAGATGCCCTGTCAAATGACAAACTATAAATGATTTTAGCAGACAATGAGCTCAGTACAATATAACACTGTGCAACACTGCTACCAACAAACCTAATCCCATGTCACTATATTAAGAATAACCAGACTTGGAGAAGCAACGCATCCAAATTTAGTTTGGAATAAGAAATCCCATGGTGAAGTAATGCAGAACCAGAAAAACAAAGTCCTCATGTTCTCTCTCATATGTGGATCTAGTGTCAAATCTTCAGATTTATATTTTTATATAAATCAGAGTGTCTACAGAAGCTAAGAAACTCATGGAGGGTACTAGAAGAGAGGAGAGAAGAAAGATCTTTAAGGAGGAAGAGAGAGAACACAGGTGATATAAATGTGAAAGCAGACTCATGGGGGAGAAGTGGGAGAAGAGGACAGAAAAGAGGAAAGCTTGAGGGGGGAGAATATTTATCATTAAAACTGTTTGAAAATGACATATAAAACATATTATTTTATAAGCACCTATATAAAATATATAATATATATAATAAAGTATACATATAATAATTTCAATGGAGATACCTCCAAAAAGCCATAGGTTGTCAAATAAAAGGCTCAGTGGCAAGGGTAAGATATCTTCCTGGAGAGGCTGTTAGTCCAAGGATATTCCAGAGTCCTTCCAACTAGTACAGGTTATTGCCATTTCTTTTGGTCGCTCACCAGAACTTGATGATAAGACCCTACTGCTGAGGACACCATACATATATTTCGTTAGAAGACTTGGGGAAACCAAGCTGGTACTGAACTAGAAGCTTTTTAGCTGGCTTTTTTACAAGAAAGTGCTACACAGGCTAATGGAGGAGAAAATCACCAACAATATTACTTGGCTGCAAATCCTTTAAGCTTTTATAATGATCATCCAGGAAAGATGTGACCATAGCTACAACAGTGGCATAAATGTTATGGGTATAACCAACCATTTTCATGATGGATTTAAGGCCTGTTCCACAGGAGAAAATGCTTGGTCATGTAAATCTGGCCAAAAACCTATGGCTGGGTAGTTCATAGACCTTCAGAGTGAATCCACCAGCTATTTTTTACTATTTAAATGGACATGGTATCAAAGTGCCTTCCAAATATATTTCTGTACATACACAGATTAGTGTAGCCCTTAATTTTCATCAGCATCTTTATGCAGAGGATAATACAGAAACTCATAACTTGTCAAACAACAGAGAGAAAGTGTCTGTGTAGTCAAACCGTACATATTTAGAAAATCTACAATACTAGGTGGCTTTTTCTTTTTTATGTAAAGTATCCCTCCTTGTATTCTTTCTTCTAACCATGTCTAACCCAATTATTCTTTGTCACTTCATTATTACTCTCTCCTGCCCCCCCATAACACTATTTTTAATTCGTATAACTCTTCAGAAAATTTAGGCATCAAATACTGGTCAGAGAAGAACTAAGTGAGCAAAACAGAAATACCACATAAAGCAGTAGCTCTTAAAACTCTCCTAACATAGTATGTAAGCAGGAGTTATTGCCCTGTGTAGGAATGGAAATTACCCCCTCATAGTCACACATGTAGAGGTAATTCAGATTCTCAGGTAAGTTACAAGAGGGTACAAAATGTATACATAAGGCAATTGTATTTTGTTTATGGCAAGACATAGGAGCTTTCTTTTGCTTTTTCTACAAAAAGAAGCCAAGTATAGAAACTGGAAGTAAGGTCTTTTTTCTTCCCATTTTTTTTTTCTTCCCCAAAGCCTTCTCTGATATAAAAGAAGGCCTGCATCACTCACTAATGAGCATTTCATTCTCATCTGGCCATCTGATACCTTCACAATGATATTAAGCCCCTCAAAACTAACTAAGATTCTGAATTAAATAATATTCATGTTCAAAGTATACTAAAATAAAATTTTAGTCACATTTTTCAGTGAAAAGATCCATGAGCTTTGAGTCCATGAAATAAGCAGTTAACTTTTTTCAGCTCAGTCATCTAAATAATAAAACCTATTTTGACTATCCTACAGGCTAGTTTTCAGATGTAAATGAAGAGACGTGAAGAAGACTTCCAAATTATAAAATGTGACAAAGATATAAAATTAATGAAGCGAGGTACATATGTTTTGCCATCTAATCTTTATAGCAGTGTCAAGAAATTGGAAAAGTTATTACTCCCCCATAGATAAGGTGCAAAAAATGAAATGAAAAAAGATTTCTTAAAACACATCAGCTAGTTGGCTACCAAGCAGGTCACTTCTTCACCTTTCCTGTTTCCACAGAATATCTTGGGTGCATGGTAGGTGCCCGTGGCTCAGTTGGCCTCAAGCTGTTAGAGAGATAGAGATCAGAAGTGGGAGAGAGGTGCTAGGGTGCTTGCTCCTTCACTATTTCTGTCTCAGCATTGTGACACTGGCAGTGGCTGAATTCCTCTACAACTTCTGCTCTTGTTTAGAGACCCCTTCCTCAGTGGACCTCCATAAACTCCAGGTCCCCATGCTTGTGTCTTGCTCCTCGGACCTAGACAGTAGAACAGCATTATGCCACTCCTGATCCTGAGCTCCTCACCTTACTGTCCTTTGTGTCTTTTCACATGCCTCTAAATTGTGTCTTCAGTGAGTTCTCTTCAGAATTCCAGCAGAGTGTGCCTTCTGTCTTCTGCTGAGTTCCTGATGGAGAAATTCCTCCTTTCCAAACTATTTGTTTCCAATCTGCCCAGGAACACTTTTACTGACTCATCTCCAATTCCTCTCTCAGCATTCTCCTCAATTTACACAGCCTGTCTGAAGGAGACTGCTAGCCACCTCCTTTTCCCTAGGAGCTGTTTCACCAGTGGTCCAGATCTAACTTTGCCCAATTCTCAATTAATTCAAAAGCTGCAGAGCTGTCTTCTTAGCTCCTATACCCAACATTTTCTTCTTCTTCTTCTACCTATTATTTCATTCTTCTACAGTAAAGAACATAGACTTAAGACCTTTCTACTGTAGAATTTAAATTTGAGAAATAGAGAATTAAATCAGCCTTTGAATACCCAGGGAAACATACACTATACATCTATGTATTTCTTTCAACTCTAAATTTGTAAATGATCCTTTAAATAGAAAAAAAAAGGTAATTCTGCACAAAAAGGGATATAAAAACAACCATTTGATCAATTTTGCCCTCAAGGTTATACCGACTATTCTCCACTGACAAGACAACCATTTCTTCCCTAGTAGATTACAATTGTTACCAGGCACATGGGCCGCTAACTATCTCCAAGGCTGCAATAAATCAGTGGTCCAACACTCTTTCCCACCATCAAAATTTATAGCAGAAACACACACAATAGTCATTCAGACCTCTAGGGTGCCTTCTCACTAAAGACCATGAGTTCAATGGTTAGACATAATAATAGCTTTGTCTTTCTAGAATGTGGTAAGAAAAAAAAGAGAGAAAAATGCCCTTGCTTCCTTCTGTTAGAATCCATAATCAAAAGCATTCAAGAGCTGACATTCAGTTCAGGATTTTAGAGTCTTTATCCTCTTCTTGCTGTGAAAAATAATGATCTGTTGATCTCAGATTGTCATTCAAACCATGGCCACAAAGCCAGCATCTGTCTCTTCATTGGCCTTTTCTTCTCTAAATGTACTGGCTGTCACTGAAAGAGAAACAGTACTTTTAGTGACACTTGCCAAACCACGTTAGTCATGAAATGCTAACAGTAATTACCAACAAAGTGAAACAGTAGCCCCAAATGATCACTGCACAGGCCTACAAAATAGCTGTTATTTTTTTTCTACAGTCTAAGAGGATGAGGCTTCAAAAGTGATTTTATGACATTTTTGGCTACTGATCACAGGTAGAAATTATCCATGCTCAATTAAAGAAAGATGAAAGTTCAGCTTTCTATGATTAAACCAATAACTTGTTCAGCCTCAGGGCTGGAATTAAATGATAAGGATCTGTGTCTCTTGCAATCCTGTACAAAGAATTAAAGAAGCAAACGGTGCTATCACTGAGTTACTTAAAAATCAAGGATTTATTCATATTGGAAATTATTCATGATAAGACTCCTAGAAAAAGAAACGTTATGCCATTCTCCCATGCCTTTGGCTGACTGCAGTTAGACTTCCCTTGGATTATATTTCAAAAAGTGGCATCATTTACTCTAGATAAACCAGTTTATATAATAAACTGATCCTGATGTTTTCTTTAGATTTTGCTATAAATATTATATACATACCTAGGAAAATATTTCAGCATAATAAACGAAGCTGCAACAGCTAACTACACAATTTACCAACTTCAGCCTCTAGTTCTCTTAGAGTAGAGGACAGGCTGTGATGGTCAGTCTTACACAGCAATTTAGCAGGGCTGCTGGTGTCATCCCTAAGTCAAACAATAATCTATAAGTGGCTGTGAATGCAGATGTGATGATTAAAGTCCATCAACAGTTGACTTTAAGTAAAACAGATTAACCCTGATAACCTGTGTGAGCCTGTATGTCTACTGAAGCTTCTGACGAGCAGATCTGTCTTGTCTGAAGAAGAAATTCTTTCTGTCTTCAGCTCAATTCCTAGGATTCCATCTCTTTCATGATAGTCTGCCCTACAGATTTAGGAATTACCTATTGCTTCCACTTACACAAATCTGTGTATCCATCTTGCAATCTATCTCTGCAGATCAATCAATCGATTTATCATTTATCTATTAATCATCTACTCTGCAGGGTATTTCTCTAATTATGTCTGACTGATAAAGGAGAAGGTAATACCTCTTGTCTGTAGGAATTATGAGAATAACATGAGATTATGCACATGAAAGGTATTTAAGTAAATGTCAATGTCTGTATGATTTAGTATTTGCTGTGACTAACGGAAATCCAACTAATAACTCCAGATAAACAATTCTTTTTTTAAAGGCCTTATCAAACGATTGAGTTTTCTAAATTTTGCATTCTGATATGGGTTTTTTTTTTGTTGTTGTTAAGATAGGGTCTCATGCCATAATCAGGGCTTAGTCAAACAGCAATCCTCCTATCTCAGTGTCTTGACTATTGAGATTGAAGGTATAAGCCACAATACCAGGCTAATTCTCTAGCATTCTAGGTCATTTTGCAATACTACCAAACTTGGCTACACTAAGACAATCAGACTGAAAGCATTCTGGCATGGTATACCTTATAAGAAACTGATGACAAACTTGAGACAGAATCCATGGATATGGTATGAGAGATCAATTGCAAAGCAAGGGGCTAAAGTCTATGTTCAAACAGATTCTTAAGGCAAGGCTGAGACAGAAAGTTCAGTGTCAAAGATAAAGGAAAGTTAAAGTCATTGGGAGTAAAAAAGGGACCGACCTACCTACCTACCGTAGACACCATCTCTGGTTTGTTTCTTTGTTTCTGAATGTGGACTGGCTTAGCTCTCCAGCAGTGGGATGAGATAATGAGATGAAAGGATGCTTCCTCTAGTGGTCAGCCAGAGGAGTCCATGCTCAGAAACTAGGAGAATCTGATGAGCTGTACCCTTTTGGGAAAAAGATAATTCTGAAACTCTTCATTTCATCTCTGTCAAGTCACAGGGCTGGATTAGACACCACAGACTCCCTTGGTATTAGACTAGGATTCAGCACTGAGTTTCAGCCAGGGACAGATTCAGTTCTCCAATGGCCAAGCCCACAAATACCTCCCCACGACTTCCAGTCTTTTTCCCTCTGGCTAAATAGGATGGAGTCTTGGGAGCTACATAGGAAAATGGAAGTTGGGGGAGGGAGCATGTGAAAAGCCTGAGTCATTGCCTGAAGTCATTCATTCAGGAGAGCTTTCCTGAGACTGTCTACCGTTAGACCATTACCCAGGAATGAACTGGCCTTCCATCAAGCCACTGCCATTTGAGGACTTAACTCTAATCAGCGAGCTCACAAAAACTGTTACCAACTTTGGCATATGGTCATAACAAAAACATAAAATGTACAGCATTGGCTTAGGAAGGCAACAGATGGCAAGAAAATCGGGAGTGGAATCAAAAAAGACAGAAATGCATGCTCTGGAGTAAAACACCAACCAAGCACTGTAAGGCAGTTTAGAACTCATCAAAGCCAATCAAATCTCACACTTAGAGGTGTGTCCTGAAGTCAGATTAAGAACAGGACAACTGTGTTAACTATTTTTTCTATTTTCCTGTTCATATTAATCAAGTTGCTGTCTTCCAAATCAACTTTTCCCTGCACATTTATCCCAACTGATTCTCTTTTCTTCTTCTGTCATGGATAATCATCCATGAAACGTCACAGGCGTGCATGTGTGTGTGTGTGTGTGTGTGTGTGTGTGGTTCATGGGGCTGTCTCAGGAAGTTGTCAAGCCTTTTGTCATGGGGCCCAAGGTGGCAGACACTGAGGCATGGGAATCAGTGATTATAGCCTAGCCCCACTTCTGCCTGAGTTCTCTGCCTCCTGGTCAGCTACCAAGATGTAAAGAAGCCACAGTTATAGGCTCCCTATGCTGGCTAGTTTTATGTCTACTTGAAACAAGCTAGAGTCATCAGAGAGGAGGGAACTTCAGTTGAGAAAAATCCCTCTATAAGATTAGGCTGCAGGCAAGCCTATAAGACATTTTCTTAATTAGTGATTGATGGGTGGTTCTATCCATGGACTGGTTGTCTTGGGCTCTATAAAAAGAAAAGGCCAAACAAGCCACGAGGAGCAAGCCAGTAAGCAGCACCCCTCCATGGCCTCTGCATCGGTCGTGCTTCCAGGTTTCTGCCCTGCTTGAGTTTCTGTCCTAACTTCCTTCAATGATGAACAGAGATACAGAAGTGTAAGACAAATAAGCCCTCTCCTCTCCAAGTTGCTTTGGTCATGGTGTTTCATCAGAGTGGTGCTAATTCCTGCCATAATAGACTATATTATTTTAAATTGTGATCCAAGACAAATCACTCTCTCCTTAAGTTGTTTGAGGTATTAAGCCACAGCAATAAGGAAAGTGGATACACCATGCAAACACTGAACTTTCTTGGGAGTAGATCAAGCCCCATATTGCCACAGGGCTTCAAAATTGTTTTAACTGTGGCAATCATTTCTCCAGCCTCACCTCCATCCCCTTAAACATGACATTTATATCACATGTATGGATATTTAACCATACATTGTCTCAAGCCATTCTGAACCCCCTTGCCAAATGCTCTAGTTAAGACATAAAATTTTCTGAGAAGGAACCGAATCAGATATGAATTATCTTTCCTTCACCCAAATCCTGCAGTCGTGAAAATGCAGATAGGAATCTTAGTAACATTATACAGACTCAGCAGGTTATAGTTATGTATTCAGGAATGCATATTTATATATACAATTAATGAATAAAGGCCACGAATTTGAAAGAGAGCGAAAAAGGGTATATGGGAGAGTTTGGATGGAAGAAAGAAAAAGGAGAAATGTTGTAACTGTATTACAATCTAAAAAAGCAAATAGAAGCACACAGCACACAAGTGGGACTAGGGAGATGGCTCAGTGAGTAATACTTGCTGTGCAAGTATGAGGCCCTCAGTTTGAATCCCTAGAGCCTGTCTAATGTTTTGGGTGTGGCCTTATACATACCTGTAACCCTACCCTGTGGTAGGTAGAGACAGGAGGGTGTCTGGGGCTTGTGGGCTGCCCAGGTCCAGTGAGAAACCTTATATCTAGGGAATGATACCAAGCATGATAGAGAAAAATATCTAATATTGTCCTCTTCCCCATCTCCAACACAGGTGTGTGCACCCACACACAGGCATGGATATCTCTCCTCTCCTCTCCTCCCCCTCCACACATACACAAACACACACATTCAGAAAAAAGTATACCTGAATTTACAAAAATCAATTATACTTCACTCATCCTAGCTTTGCTATGAGACATGATGTTATACAGCACTGGGTAGCCTTGAAATTTCTATGTAGCCAAGAATGACCCTAAACTTCTGGCCATCCTTTAACATGCTAGGATTACAAGCTCATACCTTCATTAGCTGTTGTATATAGTGCTAGGGACTGAACCCAGAGCTTTGTGTGTGGTGGGCAGTTGTTCTACCAACAGACTACATCCTCCTAAATTTTTCAGTAAGACAATGACTATTCTGAGATGGAAAAGCAGGTGCTGATACAATACAACAGAAAAGAGAAGTAGATGCCTTTTGAGCACCGACCTCAACAGGGTGGTGCTCTGGTTCGCTGGAACAGTGTAATTAGAAAATCAGTGGTAGGCTCCAGTCCTGTTACTTGTTTTCTCCTACTTCCAATGTCCATCCCATTTGTCTTTCTAAGTGAGGATTGATCATCTTACCCCGGGTCCTCTTTCTTGTTTATCTTCTTTAGGTGTACAGATTTTAGTGTGTTTATCCAGAATCATATGAAAGAAGGGGGAGTTAGTATGACCTGGAGAGGACAGGAGCTCCACAAGGTCCAAATATATCTGGGCACAGAGGTCTTTTATGAGACTATTTCTCCAACCAAGAACCACACACGGATATAACTTAGAACCCCTGCTTGGATGTAGCCCATGGCAGCTCAGTATCCAAGTGGGTTCCCTAGTAAGGGGAACAGGGACTGTTTTTGACATGACCTCAATGGCTAGCTCTTTGACTTCCCTACCCTACCCCTCCCGAGGGAGGAGCAGCCTTGCTAGGCCACAGAAGAGGACATTTCAGCCAGTCCTGAAGAGACCTGATAAGCTAGGATCAGATGGAAGGGGAGGAGGACCTCCCCTATCAGTGGTCTGAGAGAAGGGCAGGGAGGAGATGAGGAAGGGAGGGTGGGATTGGGAGTGAATGTTGGAGGGGGCTACAGCTGGGATACAAAGTTAATAAACTGTAACTAATATAAAAAATAGAAAATTTAATTAGGAAAAAAAAGAAAATCTGTAAGGTCAAGTCTAAGCTCTCCCAGAGAGTTCTGTAATCAATTAGCAATGTCTGTTAGGACACTCAGTAATAAAATGACAACATAAAATTTTGGTATTTGAAACAACCTTATCATGAACAATGGGTAGTAAAAGACAAAGGTTTGAATAGCCAAATGCTACTTTATAACATCCCTCACTACTTGACCTAATGTTATGCTCATATGCCCCATATGGTCTCCCATTATTCCTTACCATGATGAACAGCGCTACTCAGTTGATGAGGGCAGAACACTATAGGCAAAGCTAGTCTTGATTACTCCTTCCCCATACTGCACTCACTAACTCCTCCAAAATCTGCCTTCACTCTGTCTGTCCATCCTTTCCTCGTCTCAAGGCTGCTCCTTGGCTCTGTACCACTGTCTCCCCAACTAGACTACTGTGAACTCTGAAGCAAGATTTTAAGTCCATGCTGGCCTCCCTGTTTCTGTTCTCTTCCTCTAACATTCTCTTCTCTGGCAAACAGCAGACTTATCTAGGTCATTAATCAAACTTTGTCACTCCACTGCCTGAGACTTTCCAGGAGGCTTCCTTTACTTTGTACTTAAAATCACATTTGAACTTATAAGAATTGCTTAAACCTTATAAATGCAGCCTCATCCACCCCTCTGACCCCATCTCATACCGATATTGCCCTTTTCCACTGGGCTTCCACCATGCACAGCTTTACACACATTAAGTATATTCCTGCTTTGCCAACTTTGAACATGTTATTCTTTCTGCCTGGAACACTCCTGCCTTAGATCTTTGCTGGTGCATTTATACATTCCAAGTCTAAGTTAAAAATGTCACCTTCTCAGATAAACCTCCCTGCCTACCTCATAAAATGGCTTCCAAGCATATTACTTATCAACATGATCTGTTCCTTCTAGAAATTCTGTATTTCTGAGTCTCCCTTCCCCCCCTCTCTACCCCAAAGACCAAGGACCTTCCCTACTTCCGTAACTCTTTCATTGTTGTGTCCCCATCACTTCGAAAGAGAACAGCTCTGATAGTCTTTGCTTTTGTGGTTCCAAGAGGGCTTTAGAGCTCAGGGCTTCCTAGACACTGACATTTCTCAATGTATTTTTCAAATGAAGTCAACCCCTCAGGCAGCCCAGCAGGGAGGTCACTGACAGCCTGCAAGAAGGAAGTCTAGCAAGTTAAATTACACAGTTCCTTTTTCATGCTACACCCATACTGAGGAGATGCAGCTCATTAGGTACTAAATGTTTAGTGACTGTCACTATTAATTGGTGGGTATTAATACTCTAAGGGAACAGTAAATCTCATGCTGAACTCAATGACATCAGCACCTTGCAGTTAGACTACCATCTGCAGTTTTTATCTAAAGCTACCGAAAAGAACCCAGAGATTGTGCCTTCCTTGTTTGTAACAGAAAATGCTGGTTGCTACTACCATTTAGTTACACCCTCATTATGAGAGCCTAAACATTATATGTGTTTATTAGTAAATATTTACCATAATATTGCAGAAATTATTTTAATATTATCTCATAGCTTTTGGATAGGGAGACTTTTATGTAGGGAAAGGAAACACCTTGGTCAAGGTCACAGGATAAATAATGGCTCCTTCATTTGAGCAGGAGTCTGTCTCCTTCTGAAGCCATGATCTTTGCTGAGAAATACTTCTAGTTTATTATAATTATTTTCTTGTCGGTAATTAAAATTCTTTTTGTTGAATCCTTTTCTATTCTTCAAGTCTAAGTTCAAATGCTATGTATTCATGAAGCCTTCTCTGACTCGGCAGTCAGACCCATTCCCTTTCCAACCTCTGATGAGCTGGTCATGGTGAATCAATTTCACAGAGAAAGGGGAAAGTAGCCAAGCTTTACTGAACCTTTATGATATCCTGGGCATTGTCACAGGGGAAAAAAAAAGCTTATATAACTTCACAACTAACCTGTAAAGAAAGCAACACTTTTCTGGAAGGTTGGGTGCCCTGGTTAAGACTTCAGACCTCAAAGAAGCAAAATTAAAATTTAAACCATCTGAAAAGTTACTGAGTCCAATTTATCTCCAGAAAGTTCATATAAGTGTCTTTAGTCCAAGTAAATGTTGCATCTTTGTTTCCTTGTATGTAGCCTTTGTCCCATTGGCGTGGCTAAATTACTATCAAGCCCATAGCCTTTCGCATTGGCATGGTTAAATTAGTGTCAAGTTCTAACTTCATAAGGAAATGGACTCACCTTTCTTCACTACACTAGATTTAACAATCATGGACCATAACAAGCATGTCTGTATGGATGAATGAACTGTGTACCCTTCGTTCATATATTGACAAAATAAACACAGCTATCTCTGCTAACCTGAAAATCTGTGGGACAGATTACCTGCCTTATTTATCTCTGGGTCCCTGACAGTGTTTTCTACATCGTACACACTCTTTACTAAGTGTTGCTTATTATTGTCTGTGCTACTCAGCACGCTTCATTATCCAGGGATCCAAGCAGGCACTGAGCAAAAAAAAAAAAAAACACAGAGCAAGAAGACTACATAATTTTTGATCAGAAGATCGTAACCTAACAGTCTTAAGTTTAAAAACAGGAGAAAAATATACCTGAAACTTAAAACCAACGTCAGGTAATTAGTGTTGGTTTGAACAGATGAGACCATGCTGCCATCCCATACACCTGCCATCCTATACACCTGCCATCCCATACACCTGCCATCCCTTACACCTGCCATCCCTTACACCTGCCATCCCTTACACCTGCCATCCTATACACTTGCTGTCCCAGTGGTTGAAAGAATGGGTTTGTTTCTCACTTGCATTACACAGAAATGTCACAGCTGGTTCAGTGTATTGTCCTATATCATCCAAATGCTAGGACCCAAGCTGACACAGAAAGCACCCCCAGCTACCATGACAGAAGAAAATGGAGCAAGGCAAATCACACAAAACTCTGAAAGCATCAACATGGAGGTGACATGTTTCCTGGGGGTTAAATCCATATTCAAAGAAGTGAGCCGGCGCTCTCACACAGTACAACAGGGAGCGGAAGTCAAAGCAGTAATGACCCTCGCAATAGACCGCAGACACACTGAGAAGTCAGCTTCATAAAACCTGAAACACCTAGGTTAATGACAGGGCTCAGGTAGTAAAGTGCCTGGCATGTAAACATGAGGTCCTGAGTTTCATCTCCAGAAACAAAGCACAGAGCATGGAGGCACATGCTTCTAACCCAAATGGCCAGATGGCCTAACCTACTCAGAGAGTTCTAAGCCAAAGAGAAGCCTGCCTCATCATGCTCCTGAGGCATGATGCCTGTGCTTAATTTCTGCCCTCCACATGCATCTACCCACACACACATATGCAAACACACCCATAGGCATATCTTTTCAAACAGAAGATTCTGACATGTAATTCAGAAACACATGTACTCAGATAAATGCTGAAGCTGCTAAAGCTTTTCCCTGAGGTCCCGGGTAGTTCCTTTCTAGGCCTCGGTGTCCCTATCTATAAGGAAGAAGCAGAAAAAGAGAATCTCTAAGATGCTTTGAGAATGATAATGATGTATGTTAATTCACCCATCACACAGCCTGCCTCAATAGATCATGTTAATCTTATCTAAGTGTCATCTCTGAAACGTAGAAAAAATAATTTCTCCAGATATTAATGAGATAAAACTACCACTCACCCTTTAAGCTTGACAATTTCATTTTCTTGATATCAATAATCATAAACCAGATAAAATGATTTACTTCACACAACCCCCCACACAGTCCCCAAATACCACAATCTGAGTAATTTGTAAATGGCTAACTAAACCATGTTCTAAGGCAAGAAAAGAAAAAAGAAAAGAAAAGAAAAAGAAGAGGAAAATGGTTCAGAGGAGGAAGGCAGTTAATACAGGAAGACTTGATTGTCTCTAGACAACAAATGGTGCAGGCTGACACAGCTTTTCTGTCCTTGTGTTTCACTTCTGGTCCTCACACCCCTCCTATGTACAGGGCTTAGTACAGAGTTCCAGCTCTGCTCCAGCCTCTGCTCTTTTTTTCCTCATGGCTAAGCCTGGGGACTGGGAGCAATGTGCTCATGATATACAGCACCCCTGCTCTCCTTCTGTCACCCGGTGTGTGAGTCAAGGCACCTTACAAGGCGCGTGCTCCCAAACCGCACAGCACCGTGCTGCTATTTCCCAAAAGGCACATGTCGCCAAATTGCACAGCAGTGTTTTGCTATTTCCCAGTCCAATTCAAAGCCCCTAAAGACATTCTCGGGATGGGAGGAGAAGCAGATGTTAGAGCCGTGATGTTTTTAAATAGATGTACCATGGAGTTACCTAAGGAAAAGGAAGCCACCCACTCTTCTCTTCCCTCCCACCCTCAGTGATAGTTTTCAAGGACAAAGCCTGATTCCAGTACAGCAGGCCAGAGGGGGATGCTGGATAAGAAGAGGTCATTGCCTATAGTTGCTCCTATCTTCTCCGAATCAGCAGCTGCTAGAGTAATGAGACTATAGACTGGCACCTACAGAAAGAGACCAAGACTCAGCCTTATGTTTTTAAAATTTGAGATTCATTTCTCTCTCTCTCTCTCTCTCTCTCTCTCTCTCTCTCTCTCTCTCTCCTCTCTCTTTTAACTATGTATCTGTGTGCAATATGTGTTTGTGGCTATGTTGACAAAAGTACAGGTGCTGTGGAGGCCACAGTCCTCAGATTCCATGAAGCTGGAGTTAGAAATGGTTCTGAGTTGCTCAGTGTGGCTGCTGGGAACAAAGGTCAGATCTTCCCCAAGACTCCTGGATGCTTGTAACCACCACGGCATCTCTCCAGCTCAGGGCTGGGCCTTCTGATCATTTCATTTTCTATTCCTGTCTCTGAAAAAGTCAGAAACCAGTTCAGAGTCAAGCCAACACAGACCCTGGGTGACACAGAGCAAGAGAGTATGAGCCGACAACCAACCAGGGTTTCAAAACTCAAGCAAATGTGTTTATTATTTATTGGCATACATTCATTGTTTGTGGTATTCATTTCATGAGGTCATTTCCATGCAAGTATATGATGTACTTAAAGCATGCCCTCCATGCTTACCTGCCTTTTCTCACCCCTCTCATTAGTACTCTCATTCCCCTACTACATGATTTAATGTACCTATCTGAATTCTAGGATCCAAAATTGAGAGAAAACCTGATATTTATCTTTCTGACATTGACTTAATTTGCTTTACAAGATAATCTCAAGTTGCATCCATTTTCCTGCCTATAACATAATTTTGTTTTGCTTTATGACAGAGTAAAACATATCCCATACATTCTCTATTTCTAGGTTAGTTTGGTTCCTTAACTTGGATTCTGCAAATCCTTCTGAAGTGAACACTGTTGTGCATGCACCTCTGCAGTTCACTGATTTAGAGCCCATGAAGTGAATACTGAGGTACGGTGTAGCTGTATCATTTTGGTAGATTTCTTTGGGGGACTTACGGATTCTCCACACTGATTTCCACAGTGGCCAAACTCTTTGACATTCCATCTGGGATTGTGTAAGGGTTCCCTTTGCTTTGCATATTAACTAATATTTGTTAAAACCCATATCTTAATTGTGGAAGTGTTTCTGATCTTCTGTTTCACTCTATCCTCATTAAAAACTTCTATTTGTATTTTAGGGTGCAATCTCAAAGTACCACAAACTATTGGGCCTAAGAACAACAGAAATTTATTTTTATGTAAAATACAGCTAGTTCTGACACTATTTTTTTGTTAGACTTCTATAAAGTACAAAGATAACAACACCAGCAAAGGTTATGACTGGGAAAGACGGCCTGGCTATTGGGAACAAAGTAATGCCTTCTCACTATGTCCTCACACTGTAGAAGTGGCAAGGCAGCTCCTACAGGATTTATTTTAAGATTTATTTTTATTTTTAATTATTTGCACCTGTCTGTGTGCACTCATATCACATGCCTGCAGATACCCAAGGGCAACAGAAGAGGGTGCTGGTTACCCTGGAAGTAGAGTTACAGATGGTTGTGAGCCAACCTGTGTGCGCTGAAAATGAAACGTGGATCCTCTGCAAGAGCATAATGTGATTTTTACCTTCTGAGCTATCTCTGCGGCCCAAGAGGTCTCTCTTATAAATGTGGTGACCCTGTTCCTGAGGGCCTCCCTTCATAATGTAGCCAACTCTAAAGGTTGCTATCTGCTAAAGTTATCTTGGGCTTCAGACTCCAACATATGAATGGGTGGGGGTGAAAACAATGTTCAGACAATAAGAATCCACAATCATCTATTCTCTTCTTCCTTTAACTAACCTCAGGTTAAAGTCAAGGCCAGCCTATTGCTATGGACATATAAGCTTTTTCCCCCTCACTGCATGCTTCCTAAATGAAGGAGACTTCCTGGGTACTTTCAGTGGCACTACTCCAACACCAGCTCCTTAGGAGGCAAACATATACCACTCTCAAATAACAAATTCTTGTTCTAGGCATTAACTTGAATGGATTGCGTAACCATTATTTTTCTTTGAATTTTTAGTCTACTCATTTTTCACATATACTCTTCTTCTTGCCATACTACCGAGAAATAGGGAGAATAATTATTAATTGCAAAACTGAGAACAAACGAATCAAAAAGGTCAAAAGGATCAAAAATGTACAAACTTGCAACACAATTTTGAAAATGAGTAGAATCTCAGAATCTCTTCTTTCCCTAAAGGGCCTTTACCCTCCCTTACCCACAGTGACCTGGCCTTGGACCTCAGAGAAAGGGCAGAGTCATAAGATATCAGAGCTAGAGGGAAATTAATCTTATCAAGTAGGATGTAAAAGAGACCGGAGAACAAATGAGTCCCAAGGCACATGCTAAGATACTGAAAGACTGCCACTTCCCCAACAAATTAGTTAAGTTAGTGTCACTTAACTAATTTCATCTTTCCAAACAAGAAAAATATGAAAATGCATAAGCCTAGGAAATAGTATAACAACTTTGAAGTCCTTCCACGAAGAACAAAGGTTTATCATAATCACCGACTCTGAAGTAATTTCAAGCTCTGCAGTCACTTATTCTGTGGCTTAAAAACTGCCATCCTTCACCAAATTAGTCTCTATGAAATCAATTTCCAAAACAATCAATAGTCACACACTCAGAAAAGAGTGTCTGAGAAATAATAAAGACCGATAAAAGTAATCACTTTAGTGAAAATTCAAGCATGACCTTTTCAGCAATACCATTTGTTTAACTGACACTCTCTAAGATAGATAACATTTTAAATAAATGGACACAGGCCAACTTCGATAAAGGGGGGTACATACGAGAGTAATTTTAACACTTATTTTTTGTGTAGCTTGCAAACCAACCATACCTTCTAATGAAACAACAAACACAGCTTTTAATTTTAATGATTCGTGATAAAGCAAACTTAACAACAAGAAGGAAAAAACCTCCTTGGAAATTTCACTAGTGAGTCTAGAACTCATCAAAGGAGACATAAAATTAACCAAAACACAATAACTTGTTGTGGCATCAGAAAATGCCAGGACAGCCCACCATCTTGTCAAACTCCATTTCTTTCTTTTATTGGCACTCTGACATCAATCTGAAAGTGCTTGTAGCAAACAGCTAAATATTTCATTCAGGTGCATGTTTTTGTGCGTGCTTTTAAGGACTTCTTTACCCTCTGACATCCATTTATTTGTCACTGTCTTTTAGCATCAAGGGCATGCCTTTTCTTCACATCATGCAATATTCATAAGACATGGTGTACCCTGGCCGATAACACCTGCCAGCTCTATCCCCAACCTTCCTGACCCAGGACTAGGAGAACTGATAAATATGCAACTACAACAGCAGTACTGCTGAACAGGGACTAGGTTCTTTCTTTAAAACAGATACTGTAGTAAAGGCTTTGTGCATAATGCTATTGATCTGTACAACAAATACCGATACTGGTATTCAAACTACAACTTGTTTTTTAACATAAAAGACAAGTTAGAGTTAAAAAAAAAAAAAAAAGTCCGGGGACATCCCAAGACCCAAATCAAATGTATCCAAGGTCTCTCCTCCAGTGCCATCACACAGCATTTATCACCACGCTCTCACAGCCTCCCCTACTCTCCTTTTCTTAGTCTTGAAATGAAATGATGACATCTTTTAATTATACACCATGTTACCACCTGCTAAACTAAATCACTAAATGTAGCAAAATAAAAATAAATAAAAAGCAAAAGGAATGTCAGGAAAAATCAGGAGTGGCTCCAAACTGCCGTAGTGTGGATGATGCAATAGGATAAACTCAATGACAGAGCCTCTTGAAATATGAAGTTCAGATAAAATGCTTTGGAATGTGGTAGAATCTTGGAGCATGTCAAGAGAAGAGTGAGGGGAAAACAGATCTTATGGGTGATATGTGTGAAAAACAAGGAGGGACATGACGAAGTCACTGAAGAAAGGATTGCTCAGAATTTCTCTTTTTTAATTATTTTTTATTTTTTATATTAATTACAGTTTATTCACTTTGTATCCCAGCTGTAGCTCCCTCCCTCATTCCCTCTCAATTCTACCCTCCCTCATCTCCTCCCATATACCTCTCCAAACTTCTCTTTTAGTTGCAATTGGCTTATGAGTATGCATGTTTAGTTTTCTTGTCAGATGTTCAAAGTTCCAGGAATGGACAGGTTTTATATTATGTAGACTTGTAATCAATTCTATTAATTTCTGCCACACTACGTTGTTTTAGGAAGAGATGGCTCAACAGTTAAGAGCACTCATTGTTCTTTTTTATTATTTTTATTTTTTTTTCATTGTTCTTATAGAAGATCAGGATTCAATCCCCAGCACCCACACAGTAGCTTACAACCACCTATAACCTCAGCACCTGGGGATCCTGCACCCTCTTCTGGCTTCCACAGGCATCATAAACACACACACACACAGTACATGAACATACATGCAGGCAAAATACTCATATACATAAAAAAAATTTAAACATGTCTCTAAATAAATAATAACCTTTAAAATTAATAATTGTATTCAGGCTACAAAACCACTGAAGCATCCACACAGTTCCAAGACAGGGAGCTCTGCTGAAAGATGGCTGGGAGGATAAGAGCAAATCAATTGACAGGAAAAGGGGAAGCTAGAGAACTGACCTAGTAATAACATAAGTGAGCTCAAGATACCCTGGCATAGTGCATTATTCAGCCTTGAATCACAATAAATACATAAGAGGGATCAAAAAAAAAAAACTAATAAGAGAAAGAAAAACCTAAAAGAAAAGATTTTTTTTGGCTCAGTTTCAGAGGCCTCCGAGGGTGGTCATTTGATCCATTGTTTCTGGGTTGAGATGGAGCAGGAAGTGTGGGGTAGAAGAGTGAAACTCACCTCATGATGAGCAAGGAAGCAAACAGAGAGACGAGCCCATGATTTAACCCTTCCAGGACACACCCCTAGTAACCTATTTCCTCCTGTCAGGGCCCACCCCCGGAAATTTTCATTGTCTCCCAGCAATGTTATCAGCTGGTAAATAAGCTGAGCCTACAACATGAGACTGAGGAAAACATTTCACATGTAAACTCTAATACCTCATATCTATCTGTCATATTAAAGAAAACACAAATTTGAGGTAATAGCATTGTTAGAAGTAAACCAGCATGAGCTTGGTTCTTCAAAAGACATCCTGGCATGAAAATAAAAGAAAACATACAGTACATATAAAAAAAAAAAGCAGAAAACACTAAATAATTCTAATGATTAACCTAAGGCCCCCTTACCAATCATGTTTAGGTAATAGCTTTTATTCTGCATTTATTTTTCAATTTCTGAGATGTCAGTCTGGGAGGCTTTGTTGAAAACCAATGAGGTAAGAGATTATACTGGCAATTACCCCCAAATAATAGATTGCTGGGTTTGACAAACCTGTAAATTTAAAAAAAAAAAAAAAAGTTTTGGTTTTTGTTAGAGGGAGTGAGCTATAGAGAAAAAGAACATCAGGACATATTGGGAAAGCTGGCCACTCCAAATATAGAGTGAGCTTTTATGAGATAGATTTATGTAGGACTATAGAATAATCTCAGAAATAAATTGTGCTAAAAACCAATAATAAAAAAGCAGCTGTGCTTCCTTCAAAGACCTCCAGCTTGCTAAATTCAGCAAGGCACAAAAACGAATGAACAATGCTTCTCAGTAGGAGAGCTGTGATACCCGCATCCAAGTACCTAACACAAGATGGCTTGCCATTTGAGTTTCCAAGAAAGCAGTGCCCTTTCCCTGCACTGTTGACCACTTCAACTGTTTCCTATATGTCAGAATAAAGCCATCGGAAATTGTCATTGTGGCATTGAAAGTCAAAATCCTCCAGGCTGTCATTAACTTTTAAAGACCACATGAAAATGTAACTCTACGATGTCCAAGAAAGTAGTAGTTCTGCCAAGACCCAAAACCATAGACATCTCCAGCTGTCTCAATAAAATACAGATTTGAACTTTGCAGTCTGATCAAGAGCCAGTCTTATTTTATTCAACAAATGTGTGTGTAGCTCTTACTGGGTGACTACAATTCGTGATGTGGAAAAAAAAATCACAACAGTGATCAAAACCAGAAATAAATCTGGGCTTGGCAATATAGGTCAGTGGTCACGACAGCAAAACCAGGATAGAGATGAGAATATTCTGGCTGGAAGAAGAGACATGGTGTGCCAAGATCCTGTAGCAAGAAGCACCACAGTGCAAACAAGAAAGGGGAACCGGAAGTGTAGACAACCTTGGGTGGTAGACACTACAGTGTGAAATGAGGCTGACATGACAGACATTGTCAATCCATGCCAAGTAGAGGATTTGGCTTCTTATAGGCATGATTGCAATGCTTTAAACCAAAGGTTGGTAGAGGTGGGATAGGAATCATATTTACGTTTTCAAAAATCACTCTGCTGCTCAGGGGTAAATATATTGGTAAATCAAGAGATAATGGCAGGCTGGGTGGTGCTGGCACATACCTTTAATTCCAACACTTAGGAGGCAGAAGAAGGTGGATCTCTATAAGTTCAAGGCCAGCCTGGTCTACAGAGAGAGTTCCAAGACAGCCAGGGAGAGAAGGGGGAGGAAGAGAGGGAGAGAGAGAAGGGCAGAACTAAAAAAGAGAAATAATGGCAGAACTAAAGAAGCAGGGGGAGGGGGGCACTGAGAGAGACTAAGAATCTTAAGTCATATGGTGTCATCTGTGCACAGAATTCTCAGAGGAATGAATGTCAGCCTTTTAATCCATGTTTAGCCACATGTATGGTAAGGATGAGGGCACAGAGTGATTAATTGCATCAACTGCCCAAGGCCAGGAGATAAAGTGCCAGTCCTCATATAGGTATCTGATCTTCAGAACTCATGTCTCATGTGAAAAGCAAGAGGTGGTGGCTCAGTATTGTAACTATGGCTGGGGGGCCAGTCAGGGATGAGATAGAAAAATCAGTGAAGTTCGTTGCCCTAATCTATGATTGTCAGGTTCAATGAGAGATACTATCTCAAAAATTAAGGTCGATTAATGGTAAGATGACTCAGCAGGTAAACCATTTGCTGAGTAAGCCTGGTGATCTGTTTATGACTTTCAGAACCCATGTAAAGGTGGAAGAAGAAAGCCAACTGCACAAAATCATCTTCCAACCATCAAACGCTCGCTATGGAACATGCACCCCTACACACATCATACACACATACACATGCACATACATGCATGCACATATATATGCATACATACATGCACATACACGTATACTAACTAATTAATTAAAGGTGAAAAGTGATCAAGGAAAAGCACCCAGAGGCAACCTCCACAGGCTTGCACACACATGAATATGCATCTAAATGTTCATGTCACAAACCCACACTAAATACAAATCACACACACACACACACACACACAAATACCCACATACATACATATAATGGTACTGAGAAGCAGTGCCATTGCTGTGACTAAATCTGAACATATCAAACATTTGGAACTGATTGGTGAGAAGGATTTGGGGAGGTCTTGGTGGTATGGGCTTTAAATGCTGTAAACAGCTCAATGCACAATTTGTGTGTATGTTTGGAAGAATGGAATGGTGATAGGCATGCAGACAGTAAACATGGAATTTCAGATGAGAATGAGGGCTCTGTTGGAGACCAAAATCTATTCATGTTACTTTGTGGCAAAGAACATTTCTTTATCTCTCCATAAATCTTGTAGAAAGCCAAGTTTAAAGCTGATGAGCAAATTACTCAAGCACTGGAAGTGTCAGGACAGTCTAGCGCTATTCAGCCTGTGGCATGGTTGCTGCTGGCTACCTTTAGCCAGATATATAGTGAGACTTCCAGAATGTGAAGGTTTGAAAAACATGAAGTTTAGCCAGAAAAGAAGCATGCCAAGCAGGGCATGATGGTACACACCTGTGATCACAGCACTCCAGAAGCAGAGGCAGGCAGATCTCTGTGAGTTGGAGGCCAGCCTTGTTTATATAGTAAGTCCAGGACAGCCAAGGCAACATAGAGAAACCCTGTTTCAAAAAATTAATTAATTAATTAATTAATTAATTAAATTAACTAATTCATTAAAAGCATATTTTTAAATAAAACAAGAAAGAAACATATGCCAATTCTGTTCTTCCTGAATAAGTATGTTTCCTGCTGCTGCCATTGCCTGTAGATTCTTCTGATTTTCAACGGTAACTCACACTAGCAACTCTCTATGGAGCCTGAAGCCTATGACTACTTTGTTACTGTCTCTTATCCCAAGGCTGCCAACATCTTTTCTTTTCCAGCATCTGTTCTAATACACTATGTATTTATTTTCACTTCTACTTAGAAATTTAATGAAGTTTTTGACAAAAGATTAATTAAGCAGTAATTATAGATGCCCTTTTATGTAACCACGTTGCAAAGAAGAGAAACAAATTTCTATTTTGTTATTTTTCTTTTATTGAAAATAGATTTTATGCCCTATATTCTGAATAGTTTCCTCCCTTCCAGCTCCTCTGAGTTCCTCCCCATCTTCCCTCCCAACTAGATCCACACTATTTCTGTCTCTTGTTAGAAAACCAACAGGCATCTACAGAAAAATAATAAAAATGAGATAAACCAAAAACAAATAAATTGGAATAGCAAAAAATAAACAAATGGAATAAAACAAGCCAGAGAAAACACAAGAAATATATATAGACACAGAGATACATACATATGCACAAACAGAAATCCCATAAAAATACAAAACTGGAAGCCATAATATATACATGAAGGGCATGTAAGGTTTAAAAAATGCCCTGACAAAATATTATGAGACAAAATAGTTACAAAGATGCCGTTGATTTTATTTTGTACTGGCTGTCTAATGCTGAGCATGGGGCTTACCCTTAAAGGTGATTTGTATGGTCAGTGAGAAGCCATTGGAGAAAACTAATTTTCCATTTGAGAGTGGTTATCAATTCTGGTTTAGGCATGGGGGTTAGGTCCACTTCTCCTCTCTGGGGTAAGATCCCATTTTATGTAAACCCATGCAGGCCCAGTACCTACTATTACAGTCTCTGTGAGCTCATAAGTACATCTATTGTGCTGTGTTTAGAAAACCTTTCTCCTTGGTGTCCTTCATGCCCTGTGGCTCTTACACTCTTTCTACTTCTTCTTCTGAATATGTTTCCTGAGTCCAGAGGGGAGAAATTTGACAGAGACATTCCACTTAGGACTGAATGTTTTAATGTTTTTGCTGTCTGTACATTGTCTAGTTGTGGGTCTCAGTATTTGTTCCCATCTATTGAAGGAGGAAGCTTCTCTAATGATGGCTGAATAAGGTACTTTTTTATGAATATAGCAAAATGTCATTGAGAGTCATTTTATTAGCATATCAGTAGTATTTGACTTTCCTTTAGGTCCATGGCTTATTTAGTAGTTCTTGACATCTCCAGTAGTATTGGGTTTGGTTCTATCTCATGGGGTAGGCATTAAAAATCAGATATTGGTTGGTTATTCCCACAAGCTTTGTGTCACCATTGCACCAACCTGTCTTGTAGGAAGGTCACAACTGCAGATTGTGGGTTAGTAGGTGGGTTGGTACTCACTTTTTCTCTTTTGGTAACATGTAGAGGACCTTCCAATATCATGAACATAGTCTATAAGGATGAAGGCTCTACATAAGAATCAGCTTGACTTCTGGGAGTTCAATAAGTTATACAGATGTTGTCTTCAGCAAGTCTTCAATGACTTAACAACTATCATCCACATGTAAGCAAATGCATATCATATTTGTCTTCCTGACTCTGGGTTACCTCACTCAGGATGATTTTTTTCTAGCTCCATCCATTTACCTTCAAATTTCATTATTTCATTTTTAATGGCTGAGTAATACTTCATTTCTTGATACATTATTTTTTCCATTCATTCATTGATGAACATTCATAGACTGTTTCCAATTTCTGGCTATTATGAATAGAGCAGAAATGAACACGGTAGAGCAAATGTCCCTGCAGTAGGATGAAGCATCCTTTTGGTATATGCTCAAAGGTAGTATAGCTAGATCTTGAGATAGATGTATCCTGTCCTTCCTGAGGAATCACAACACTGATTTCTGTAGTGGCTGTGACAAGTTTTCAGTCCCGCCAGCAATGGATGAGTCTCCCTTACTCCACATCTTCACCAGTATGAGCTGTTATTTTTTTTACTGATCTTGGCCATTCTGCCTGCTGTAAGATGAAATGTCATAATAGTCTTGATTTGCATTTCCTGAATAATAAAAGAACTTGCTGTAGGTATCACCATTCCTGATCTCAAATTGTACTATAGAGCTATAGTAATAAAAACAGCATGGTATTATAGGCACAGAAACAAACACATTGATCAGTAGAAAAAAACTGAAGACTCAAACATAAGTCTACACACTTAATTCTTTTTTAATAAAGAAGCACTGAAATACACATGGGGCATTTTCAACAAATGGTACTAGTCAGACTGGATGGGTGAGTGGAGAAGAATGCAAATAAATACATATTTATCACCCTGCACAAAACTCAACTCCATATGGATCAAAGACTTCAACATAAGACCAAACACACCGAACCTGACAGAAGAAGAAAAAAAAAAAAAAAAAAAAAAAAACTTGGGGATATCCTTGAACTCATTCAAACAAGAAAAAAGAACTGTCTGAACAGAACATAGAACATCAATAGTACAGACACTAAGAACACAATAAATGGGATCTCATGAAACTGAAAAGCTTCTATTTGCCAAAGAACACCATCATCTGGACAAAGTAGCATGCTACAGAATTGGAAAATACTTTTATCAACTATACATCTGATAAATAACTAAAAAAAAGAAAAAAAACAGAACTGGACATCAAGAAAACAACTCAATTCAAAGATGCAGCAAAGATATAAACAGAGAATTTTCAAAAGAGGGGCCAAAATGGATAAGAAAAACTTAAAGTAATATTCAGCATGGGAGACAGAGGCAAATGGATCTCTGTGAGTTCAAGGACAGCCTGATATAAAAAGCGAGTCCAGAACAGCCAGGGCTACACACAGAAACCCCATCTCAAAACACTAAATAAATAGAATAAATAAATAAATAAATTTTAAAAAAGGAATGTTCAACATCCTCAATCACCAGGCTGCCAGCTTTTTAACTGAGCATTCATTCACCAGGTTTTCTAGTTTTTTTTTTTCTTTTTTAATAATTATAGTTTATTCACTTTGTATCCCAACTGTAGTCCTCTCCCTCATTCCCTCCCAATCCCAATCCTTCCTACCTCATGTCCTCCCATGCCCCTCTCCAAGTCCACTGTTAGGGAAGGTCCTCCTGCCCTTCCCTCTGACCCTAGCCTATCAGGTCTCATCAGGACTGGCTGCATTGTCCTCCTCTATGGCCTGGAAAAGCTGCTCCCCATTTTCCCCCTACTCGGGGGTGGGAAGTGATCAAAGAGTCAACCACTGAGTTCATGTCAGAAACAGTCCTTGTTCCCCTAACTAGGGAACGCACTTGGATACTGAGCTGCCATGGGCTACATCTGTGCAGGGGTTCTAGGCCATCTCCTTGAATGATCCTTGGTTGGAGCATCAGTCTCAGGAAAGACCCCTGTGCCCAGATTTCTTGGTTCTGTTGCTCTCCTTGTGGAGCTCGTGTCCCCTCCAGGTCTTACTATCTCCCCTTCTTTCATAAGATTCCCTGCACTTTGCCCAAAGTTTGGCTGTGAGCCTCAGCATCTGATTGTTGGGTCACATAGCCTTTAATTCTGCCCCTTTGGTGAGCTCTAATAATACATATGAGCTTACACCATGACCTCTCAAGTTACTGTATATACTTAATAGTTTCTGATACATTTCAACATGCTTTTATTTTTCACTGACTTGGCTTCCCCCTCCCGCCCCCAATGATACATAGAAGCAATTAACTCCCCATCTTTTCACCTTGATATTCACATTTCATTTGTCTTCAAGTTCCAGAAGAGTATCTCAAGGAATGTCCATTTTATAGTACTTTGTAAACAATCTGGGGCAAGGGCACTTTGCACCCACTACCCAACCAGGTAATAATCTTGTAAGAATTTTATTGCCTGCCTTCTCACTGCTTTGTTCTACTGACCGCTTCAGGCGCATTGAGAATTTACCTCTTCTAAAATACAACCCACTGCCATTTTCTTAGACCTCAATCTCCCTAATAGAACCATCACTATGGATTCAATTAACTCATAAGTTCCACAATAACTGATATGAATCACCAGGATCCCAGAAAGAAAGAAAGAAAGATCAGCTAGGCCAACATAACACTAACCCCCCCCCCAAAAAAAAAAAAAAAAAACCCAAAACAGAAACCAACAGTTATTCTTTTCTGGCTTGCTTTCAAGTAAATATACCAGAGGAAGAGCCTAGGTCTAGATAAGTTAGAATTTTGATTTCCTTTTGTGCAATATTCAGATAAGAATAACAGCAGAAGCCATTCTACCTCTTCCATATGGATTCTGTGAATATCATAGAAGATACAATGCAAATAAAAGCTACCTTGCAGGGTATGGCTTATTGTTATTATCATCTGCTGTTTTATTGTTGAAGTTCTTTCATGAGGAAAAGATGTTCTAGTGATGGAAAATAACTTCAAAAATAGAAAAATCTTCTTTGTCAAGTCTTTATTACAAATATAGATAAACATTTATTTGGGCCTTACCCCATGCTAGCCACAATTTTAGATTATTTTCCATGTATTATATCATTCAATTCTAAGACCCGCTTTGAGAACAATGTCTTTGTGTGCTTTATTCAATTACTAACTTCTTCTAGTCTTTATCTCAGGCTGAGCATAGTTTTATGAAAGTCAAATTCCCTTATAATAGATGATTAGCTTGGAAATAATGGTCCCTCAAATAAGTACAATGATTGATATTTTACAGAGAGCAGGGGTCACATTAAACTGTCCTAACAAAATACAATTTTTTAGTCTTTCACATCAGGGAAGGAAAGTTAGATATTGTGGCCTGAAAAGAAACTTGGAGAATGAATGAATTCAGGTCTTTCAAATGCACTGCTATCTTTTTGCAGTTTTTATTGTGTGTATATGTGTGTGTGCATGTGTGTCTGTATTGTGCATGTGTGCATTTAGGCTAGCATTTATGTGGATATATGGAAGGCTGTACATGCATGTGAGGTCTATAGTTGGTGTCCTGGATTATCCGTGGTCACTCTTCTACATTGTTCATTGAGGCGGGGGTCTCTCAGACAAACTTAGAGGTCACAGATATGAGCAGTCTCCCTAATCTGCTTGCTCTGACCATCCTTTGTCTCTGCCTCCTGAGGCTTAGAGTACAGGTGGCCAAAATACCCATCTGCCATTTCTCTTAGTTTTTTTAAGTGTTTCTCTTTATTACTTGATAAGCTGTAATATCATCTTACACAGTGATTATTTGTAAAGGAAACATTGGGAATGGGGATATGTATCGTCCAGTCGTTAAAAGCATGTACTGCTCTTGCAGAGGACCTGAACTCAGTTCTTAGTATGCACATCTGAGAGTACACAACCTCTGGCACCCCTGGGCATGTGCACTCACGTCCACGTGCCTACACTTTAGCACACGTGTACACATAAACTCAAAACTGAAAATAGGAGCTGGAGAGATGGCTCAGGGCTTAAGAGAGCTTTCTGTTCTTGAAGAAAACAAAGGTTCCCAGCACTCAGATAAAAGCTCACACTATGGAAAAGCACTCTGTATGACCTCTTCTGCTTAATAAATATATTAAGAGTAAAATTCCAAGGGAAACTGTGGGTATATACACTCTTTTTTTTTAATTAATTTTTTCGTTTTTTACAGTTTATTTAATAACAGTTTATTTACTTTGTATCCCAGCTGTAGCCCCTACATCATCCCCTCCCAATCCCACCCTCCCTCCTTCTCCTCCTCCCATGCCCCTCCCCAAGTCCACTGATAGGGGAGGTCCTCCTCCTCTTCCATCTGACCATAGCCTACCAGGTCTCATCAGGACTGGCTGCAACCCATCTGGTATTTTGTGTAGGATTTTAAGAGTCCAGACTCAAGTCTTTATATTTGTATGGAAGTGCTTCAACCACTGAGAACCTTTCCAGTCCCAAAATGGCGCATTCTCAATCACTGTACTCTAGAGTCTCTGTAGGAAGGCCCAAGAAGGGCTATGTCACAACCAGCTTTTTAATGAGCAAGTTCTAAATTCCCTTGCTCAGATCATTCCAACTATTTCATTTGGAAGAAAAATAAAACAGCATGGGACACAACACAAAATAGTTAGTGTCATTAAAATGGTGTAACAAATGGAAGCATGGAGAAAGAGACAATCTAATGGACCCACGGAAATAAAAAAGCAAGGCTTGCACTTTGGTGCAATTCTCCAGTCTCCCCTTCAATCCTCCTAATAACCCTGATTTATGGCATGTAAAATGCTACAGCCGAAGGAAAATCAAGTCCTGTTTGCCTTGTCCTGTACCTCCTTCCCCCTGTCAGTGGTACTGTGAAAAGCTACCATGTAGACCCAATACATCCTGCCACAGTCCAACACCCTTTTCTTCCTATTGCTTTTGCTTTTTTTTTTTTTTTCTTTTTCTGCAATGAGACAAAGAAGCAATTACCTCTCTGCCTGCTCATCTTGATACCCATGCTTCATTGGGCCAGAAAGAAGAGGAAATGAAAATGAGAAAGCTGAAGACCAAAAGACCTAAAACGTGAGAAAGATATACAAAGTTTTTAATTCAATGAGATTTGCATAGAAATGTGCAGTTAAAGCTTCCTCCTTCCTCTCTTTCTTAGGGGGAAGCTTAATTGCCTCTGATTAAGGCAAGAAAATCTGAAATAATAATAAACTTCTAAGATTCACAAAGCCTGACATACTACATCTTGCGTTTATATTGTGACTTACCATAAACAGGACATGTTCCATATCTTATTTCATTTATTACTAAAGCTATGCTCATTCATTAAGCAATCATTTGAGCTTAGAATATCAAAGGATTTAGTAGGAAAATGTGATTTTGAATAGAAACAAAGGGCTTCTCATTGAACTGAGTGCTTTGCATTTATTATCTCTAGTTCTCACAACAAGGCAGGCACATCAGTCAGGATTACGATACAGTCTGAAGTTCTCCAGCACATACTACTGAGATAACCAAGAGGAACTCAGAAAGGGTAGCAAATGGCCACAGGAGTCATAGCTTCCCACAGGGTAAGGCAGCCAACCCTGTGATACAAAAGGAAGAAGCCTGGGAGAATACTATGCACTCACCTTCTGGCTGTTTGCTTCCCTGCCATCACTCTACTGACTGAACACAACGGGAATTAAAGGGCAGTGTGCCCTGAGACGACCTTTAACATGAACCTCCTGAGGACAGAATAGGGCGGAGAAGGTGAAAGTGTGTTAAGAGGGGAGAGTCAATCCCGGATCCTTCCTTCTTCCAGTACCAACTCCCACCATCTACTTGTACCTTTAATAGAATTGAAAATGGCTCCAAGTCAGAATGGGATGATGACGATCCAGTCTCCTGAAAACTGAAACCTAAAAGATGAGTAACTACAACCTTTTTTTATTTCAATTTTAATTTTTCTCTTCACAATTTATTCATTATATATCTCCTATTGAATCCCCCTCCCTCAACTCTCCCCATTCCCTTTCCCTAGTCCACTGAAAGGAGAAGCGCTCCACTATTGCCCTCTGCCCATAGCTTGTTAAGCCTCATCAGGACTGCCTGGATCCTCTTCCTCCATGATCTGGCAAGGTCGCATCATCAGGGGCAAGTGATCAAAGAGCAGTCAACTGAGTTCATGATAGAGGCACCCCCTGTTCCCCTCACTCAGAGATTCACATGGAGACTGAACTGCCAATTGGCAACATCTGAACAGAGGGGCTAGGTCCTCTCCATGCAAGATCCTCCATTGGGGCATCAGTCTCTGTAGGACCCCCTAGGCTCAGAACTTTTAGCTTTGTTGGTCTTCTTTTAATAAGAGATCGACAGCATAAAAGATAAATAGGAATAAAATACAACTGTTAGAATGCTCCTGTGTGGTCTCTGGAACTGAGCACAAGGCCTGAACTGCTAAGCATAGCAGCCTGCCTCTCTCCTCCACCATTGCATGCTCCTCTTGCCCTCCTCATGTTTCTCAGTGCGATGGTATTCTTCACTGACAAGATGAATGGATCTAATGAAACACTCTAACCCTCATCCTCAGTGAATGCACTGTTGTCGTAAACAGAGAAAACAGCTGTTTTTTCATTTAAAAAATATTACTCATATGCTTCTCTTCAAGAATACTGACTTTCTATAGACATCCTCATCCACGATAAAAACTCAGCCTATACCCAGAGCCAAGAACACCCACTCACCTGGTTGGTAAGATTGTTTTTCTGGCACACAGAACAACGTGGAGAAGGGGGAAAATTCTAACCTGAGAACAGAGACACTCAGCTCCACACAGTTCACTGTTTCTGTATCAGATAAACAAGACATCTGGTCAGGAGAAAGGGCTCACTGATTAAAAGTTTTGCCTTTCATTCTAGAGGACCCAGGTTTGGTTCCCAGCACTCACTGGAGACTTAGAAGCATCTGTTTTCCAGTTCCAGGGGATCTGACACCTCTTCTGGTCTCCAGAAGCACCAGGCAAGCATGTGTTACACAGACATAGATACCGGCAAAACACCCATACACATGAAATTAAAAAAATCCAATTGAAAAAAAGAAAAAGAAAGAAGCTAAGTCTCCAAAAGGCAAAAGAGTTCGCCTCAGGTCACACAGTCTAAACCCTGTGTTATTCCGTAAGCCACTAATATCAGACAGAAGAGGAAAAAGCCTTTTTCAGTTTCTAGTCAACGAGATTAGGTTCATCTTAGATGCAAACCAATTATCAGCTTAAAACACTTTGTTACATTGATAAGTAAATCCAAAGTCCCTCCTGTGGTCGCTAAAATTAAAACGTAAAGATTATGATGAGCAAGGGGTTGAAAGAGCTCTATTAGCTCACTCCGTGTCATGTGTTCTTAAAGATGGCTTCACTCGTAATAACCACCACCCATAATCAGTCACTAGGGCAGCGGTGTCTAATGGAAATACAATGTGATGTCCGTGAGTATCTTCATGTTTTCTAATGACCATGTTTTAAAAGGTAAACGGAAATAATTGAAATTTGTTTTAATGGTATATCTTAACCCAACATGTTCAAAATATACTCATGAATTCACAGTTCATTTTCATTAAATTGGCTCACTGTGATACTTTTATAACTTAATGTAAATATATAAATATTATATTATATATTCATGATTTATATGTAATATAGTATTAATAACTATCTAAATTACATAGATATATTAGGTACTATATTATATAATTATGAAATATATTACATAAATATGTTATATGGGTATAATATATTCTATAAATATATTTTTATATTATATAAAATATTGTGCAAAAATATTATATGAATATTTATACATAAATACAATCTATCTTGATGATAACAAAATATTAGAGATGTGATAGATTTCCTGGTTCACAGCCTTAAATAATTGTAAGTTCATGGAACTTCATTATTAGGACTGTTGTAAGTCAAAATAAAGAGGAAAAAATAGTCCTTGAGGAAGAAAAGTAATTTTGATATTTGGCCTCCATAAGCATGTGCACACGTGCACATATTCATGTATGTATACACACACACACACCTTCTGAATCTTGGTGCTCTATAAGGCAAAGACAGGGCACACCTGCAAATGCTAGTAGAGCCCACCTCATGAAGACAGGGGACAATCATTCAGCACCTTGCACTCAGAATGGCCCTATTCTTGGTTTACTGCTAGGCTGTCGTAGATTTATAAGTCTTAATAATGTTGTGACTGAACTTGTGGTGTTCAAATGAGGTCTAATAAGGCAACAGAGAGTGTGGGTGCACAGAGGAGATACATGTGGCATGTACATGTCTCCTTTATATTTTTCTGTTACGCAGTGGCATCTGTGAAGCTTCATTAGCAGAGAATTCTAGGAGTCAGACAACATGTAACAGTTCAACAAGACAGTACAAGATTACACACATCTGAGTTAGCAGACAGCCCAGAGTCAGTACAAGATAAGGACACAACTGAGTGAGCAGACAGCCCAGAGAGGCCATGTTGCTATTTGAGCCCCAGTTTGCTTCAAATTATTGCCATTCTTTTTCCTACAAAAAAAAATTTGAATTCTAAGAAAAATGAGCAACTTATGACCCACCATCACACCCTTTTTACTTGTGTTTTTTCCCTAACTTAATTAAGCATGCTATGAATGGTGACGGGTCAGAAAAGGAAAGTCAGGCATCCCATAGTGCCTTTCTCTTTGTCCTTACTCATCAGTAAGCTTTCTGTGAAGAGTGTGGAAGAATGTGTGTACAAAGACTAGCTAGAGACAAAGAATAGCTAGAGAGTTGGCATGGGGCACATTGTCACTGTTCTGACACAAAGTACCTGTGTACAAGCTAGGAGAACCAACTGAATAACTCTGTCAATACTTCATAGAAGTTAAATGCTCCTGTGTTTGTATTAAAAATAGAACTGAGCTGGAGAGATGGCTCAGCAACTAAGAGCACCTACTGCTCATGCAGAAGATTTAAGTTCAGTTCTCCACACCCAAGTCAGACAGCTCAAAACCAGCCATGACTCCAGCTCTGGGGCATCAAATACCTGGCCTACATGGGAACCTGTAGGCCAGGTTCTCATTTCCTCCCCAAAACACACATATTACTAATTAAAGATGAAAATAAAAAGTTGGCAATTGAGTTTTGTGTATCAAAACACACCTATAATCCCAGAACCCAGGAGGCTGGACCTATAATTTATGGTCATCCTGGAAAATGTCTCAACAAATGACAACAATAAACTTATCATGAAATGTAAGATAGATGGTTAAAAGAAACGTACTTATCTAAATTTTTAGTTTTCCTTCTTTGAAAGAGTATTAAACAAAAAAAAAAGAGAGAGAGAAGAAAAAAAAAAACCTGTGAGGAAAAGGAACCTGCAACACGCTTCAGTATTTGTCATGACACTTTTGAACAAGCACTCCAAACACTGATTCTGTACTGGGCCTCTCACGTGCTCTGTACTGAGCCCTAAGCGCAAGAACGTTACTTTTACTTCAAACATTTCTGATTCCGTATGACACACTTTTCCTCAAAATCCAAATACAACCTCAGTATTTTCTCAGTGCCCTAAACAATATGGGAAAAGACATGAGTTAAGTCTATGTCACATTCCTTCCACCCTATAGATCATACAGTAAAATCTTGGAGTTGTAAAGATCTTTAAATATTGTCTCACCCCGAGACAATAAAAAAGGTCATCCTGTGTACCCTTTAATACGGCCCTATGGTAACAGAGGCATGGAGGGATATAATAAAGATTCTAAGACTACTGGAACCTGTTGCAATCAGGCACGTGCCTGCTAAGTGAGGAGCCCAAGGGAGGAATGTCACAAGCTCAGAGGCTACCCTGGTGGGATACTGTAACTTCTGAGGAGGTCAGACAGGCTCAGGGGCTGTCGCCTTGTTCCTTTACTGATGGAACAACCTTGAGAAAGCACTCTCTCTAAAGTGTCTCTCTAAGAATCTATCTCACTTATAGAAATGATGACTTAGAAAACCTACCTCATAAGTTGTGAGAATTTAGTGAAATATATAATAAAGATTAAAGTGCCCGTTGGATCATCCACTATACCCCAGGCACTCAACACAGTTCTTATTACATACTGGCCATAGCAATTCATAGTATCTGTTCTTGGGCCTACGGGTAACAGTGGCATAAACAATGTCATTTTTATGCCATTTACACTCTATTCTCATCCCCTAAAACGCACAAACAGGGACGCTATGCCTGTGGCAATGTTTAACTTTTCCCCCAAAAAGTTCTATTTCTCTCAAAATTGGAAGCTTGCACTCTCTCTGCTCCCAAAAGCACGGAACCCTTAGCAAGCTGCTGCTCTCCAGACTCCACTTCCCTGACCTGTAAAACCGAGAAATTAAAGTCCAATTGATGCTACAGGCTGGTTATTCCCAGGCGACTATGTTCTCAGTGGTGAGCACCACTCTGACCCACAGTTCAGAGGAGGTTACAAATGTTGAGTCCTTCATTCCAGGTTTGACAGTTTTACTATAAACTAGTATGCCTTGCACAAACACACATATCTATTCCTTCTTCTCTGGTCACAAAGTTCAAGGTTTTTATTAACAAAAGATTCAGCTGGATTAAAAAAAAAATTTAATTTTCCAGTACCTCAGGGGTTCTAAAAAGCTGTGACCCAACATACTCATTTATGGGTGACACTCTGTGCTCTTAGGGAGGGGCCAGTGTGATGCTAATGTTTTCTTCTCACCTTGGCTCCCTACCTACCCATGTGCAAACATTTTAGCTATAACACTCCAGTCAAGTCTCTTCCTGTTTTGATTGGATCTATATAGCTGAGTACAATGGTCAAACTGGGAGGCGCTTTTCTTTTTTTTTCATTTATTTCTTGTATTTTCATTGCATGTGTATGAGTGAATGCACCAGAGCACATATATGGTGGTCAAAAAACAACTTTATGAGTTTTCTCCTTCTGTTTTTTTAAGTGAATTTGGGGGATCATCAAACTTAGAGTCCCAGGGCTGTATAGAAGAGCCCTCACACACACAGCTGTTACACCAGCCCAAATCCAAGTATAGACAAAACAAATATAAATATACATATTTTACAAGACATGAATTTGCACCAGACCATTTTATATTAGATATGTGGGGGGTGTTTGGAGATTGTGGTGTGTTTGGAGGTCAGAGAACAATCTCAGGTACTGGACCTTTTCTTTCACCTGTTTGAGAGAGAATCTCTTTGTTGTCTGCCACTGTGTAAACTAGGCTGGCTGGACTCTGTGTTTCTGTGGATTGACCTCTCTCTGTCTCCTATTTCACTGTAGAAGTGCTGAGATTACAGGTGCACTCATTCAGGCCGGGCTTTACACGGGTTCTGGGGATTTGACCCAGATTTTCACTTTTGTACAGTAACTGCTTTACTGGTCCCTATATAGGATGTTTCAAGTCCTCGTAGCTTGGGGTTACAGCATGTCTTTTGTAAACCAGGAATCACACACTCCGATCTCACGCAAACCTTTCCCACACAGTTCAGAGCACAGCGTGGGCGTTAAGAATGAAGACAAGACAGCCACATTATTTGAGTCAGATCCTGGATCTCCATTTCAGCTGCTGTTCTATAATAAAGACTCCCAAGTCCCCCGCTGGTCTTTGCTCATCTATCCACAATATGGGAATAGATGGCTAACTCCTAAAGGGTTGTTTGAGGACATGAGAGGCAACACACACTGCGCATTTGGCCAGCTAACTGCATATGTTTCACTAGGATGGTCTTCTCAAGCCTCTTTGGTAATGACCTCTGTAGTTACCTTCTAAGTTTGGGGCTCTTTCACCCCTCCTATTTTACAGTTATGTTAACATTTGCAGAACAGCACTTACTTGCCTAAAGCTATAATTGACTGTGCATGGTGGTGCAGTCCTGTAAGTCCAGCATATAGGAGCCGGGGTCAGGAACATTACTGAAAATCAAGACTATACAGCTATACAGGGAGTTCCAGACCAGCCAGGGTTGCATAGGGAAACCTTGCCTCAGGAAATATATTTAAATCATATTTCAAGAATTTTATTTATCAAGCATGATAGCTCACATCTGTAACCCCAGCACGGAGACTGAGCACATAGACTGCTCTGATATCAAGATTACATAGTGAGTTCCAAGCCAGTTTTGAATTCAATGTGACACTCTATCTCTAAACACCTTTTAAAAAATAATCGCTTTTGTTGAGCAAGCCTGGATAGAATACTACTCTTTAGCACAGACAGAACTAGAACCCAGTTCTTTCCAAACCTCAGAGCACTGCCTTCCCCAGGAAATAGTCAGTTCACTGTGTACATACATGTTTATATTTACTTTATGAACTGCTTCTATATTATTTAGGCTTCTTGAGTAAGGATTTATATCCTATCTTGATTGCGTGGCACCATTCCTAGCACACAGTAAACAAATCTAAGTGAGCAAAATCTACAAGTTCTTCGCACAGAAAAGCTCTTTAAGATGCTGCACGGACACCGACAGCCAGTTGTTTTGTTCTCAGGGCCTAGTTTAGTGCAGTCACTTAGAGAGGAGGCTCTGGAGCAAGAGTAAGGGCTCAAAATGCACATCTGCCACTTGTTAAGTTTCAAATCCAGGACGACCCTGCTTTGGTGCCTATTTAACATATCAAAGTGACCTGGCCTTCAGGCTCTCCCAGCCTCCCTCAGTGCCTACCTGTTGTAGGGCAATGCAAGAAAAATGGAGGTCTCTGTAAAGGAGAAATTATCCTACCTTTGTATGTCTAAGTTCCCAAGGTAGTCTCTCCCCCCGCCGTGCATGTAGCATGAACACTTGTGTACACATGTATATGGACATGACAGTGGCTCTGCTCCTCTGATGCAGACTATAAGGCACATGCAGAGCCTAGTGTTAACTGTTAGAGGTAATATTTTCTGTAAGTTGTTGAGCACATAACAAAACCCAACACAATAGCTATTAAAGATACATTTTTTTCCTTGCCTGAAACTTGTCTGAAAGAATCGTGTCTATAATTTAATTATATATGTGAATGTTTTGTTTGTATGTATGTATGCTCACCACGTGGGTGCCTGGTGCCTGCAGAAGTCAGAAGAGAACTTTGGGTCCCATGGAACCAGAATTACAGATGGCCATGATCTGCCTGATATGCATGCTAGGAACCAAACTGCAAAAACAGCAAGTGCTCTCCAGCACAAAAGGTATTTTTTTAATAATAAAAATTAATAGACTAACTTAAATTTTTTTCAACAGGTTTACTCCAATGACAGCCAAAGTTCTGAGAACTAGGACAACATGAAATTAAAAAGACCAGTGTAATATTACTTGGTAACTTTTAAAATTAATGATATTATGTAGTAACAAACTGAATTGCTTATATTTTTATAAGCAATATTTTTTATATTATTTATATGAACCATTGATGAACAGAAGACAAAAATTGAGAGAAGTAGAGATCATATCCTGCTTAGAGAGTTAGAGAGAGGATGGGCATGACTTGACTAGGAGAAGAAATAAAAGAGGGAGGCAGTGTCTCCCGAACACCTGAAACAGGATAAATGAATTCGTTTATTTTAGGTGATGAACTCTGTCCATTCAAACTTTTGGTCGTGTAATAAGTGGTCAGCACATAAATCACTGGATCAGTACACTGACTGGCAGGTCAAAAACCCTCCCTTCAGGCATGATGTTATGTAGTTTATTTAGAAAATACCTAAATGTCTCCTGGGTCTAGGATATTAGAGACAGCAGCAGGCCTTTCAGCAGTATCAAAGTGCACCCCATGGATAAACGTGCCCAGACTAAAAGGCCAGAAATCCTGGGCCATCTGCTGGAGCACAGCTTTGTTCTCACCCTCGCTTTTGATTAAGGGATCACAAACTGACTGTTATTAATACCATAAGTTCAACTTTGTTGGCCATTACACAATTGGCACCTTACAGACAACCTGCCTACTTTTTAAGCATGACATTTGAGTTAATGTCCTGTCCTTTAGCCAAGACACACTGTACTAAAAATCACTGGAATCTAAAGGCAGCGAGGTTCAGCAATCAAGCCTTGGATCCTGATTGCTATCACTCAAAGCTCACAGTGAAGAGGTCCATCTGCATTGTGAGGATACTGCAGCGGAGTCCTGCTCATCACCAGGTCACCCTAGACTGCATTCCAGCATGATGCTGAGACACCCAGGAGAAGCAAGGAACAATCTACACTTACTCCACCAGATTCCCCAAATCTTTTGCATTCACTAGATTCCATTGGCATTTTCCCAGCAAAGCATACTCCATTCAAAGTTAGGTGTCGGTATAATGTTCCTGTGGAATGTAAACAATCTACCCTTGTTCATTCCCATGCTGATTTCTCTACCCCACTATCTCATTTCTATCTGGACATTGCATTATGATGCTTATTTTAAGCATCACCTGTCTCAAATTTGTGTAAACATGCTACCATTTGTTCTCTGTGTTGCTAATAAAACAACCAGCCAGTGCTGAGCAATGAAGAGAATAGCGTGGGCCATCCTGGTCCAGAAAAGAGGAGAAAGAAGCAAGTGGGAGGAAAGGCTGGGAGAGAGATCTGAAAGGAGAGGACCTGGAAACACCAGAAAAGATGAACCGGAACTAAGATATGACTAAATAGCAAGAATAATGTGGGAAATCTGAATGGGAGGAAGCTATGTGAGATTGGAGGTTTAGGATGTAGTGACTATTGCCTAGGATTGTGCTCTAGGTTAATTAAATAAATCCTAGTCTCTGTGTGGTGATTTGGGTAAACAGCTAGTTTAGGAATAACCACTGTTTAACTAAAAGATAAATCAATAATAAATATTAATAATCATCAACAGTTGGGTGTTAGAGTAAAACTTGTACCTCTTCTTTTATTTTCAGAAGCATTCTTTGAAAACTTACTACATATGTAACACCTTGCTAGACATACTAAAAAGTCACTGAGACACTCTTATCCTCAAAACTTTATAGTCTAAGGAAAGAAAAACACACAAGTATAAACTGGACACAGACATGGCACCACCTTGCCACAACAGCATTCATAAAGGGCCATGCTAGAGTGAATGACTCATTCATGAAAGAACCTGGAGTGCAATGCAAGCATGAAGAGTTCCCATCACCCACGAAAAAGTCTTTATTCTGTTGTTACAAGTCTAGGAATATGCAAAAAACATAAAAGCTAAAGGTCTTTTCAAACCACCAAACACCAAATCTGGACTGCAGAGAAGGCTGAAGGGAAGGAAATCTTTCAAGGAACATAATTTGCCTAAGAGCAAATGTCAACCAGTAAGTGGCAACTCAGGGAGGGCTTATATGTCTGCCTTGCAAAAGGACCATATGGTTATGGTCCACAGAGTCTAGACAAACATAATGTGGAAATGAAAAGATGGCTCAGAGTTGGAGCACTGAGTGTTCTAAGAGGATGCAGGTTCAATTCCTAGCACCCGCATGGCAGCTACCAACCATCAGTTACTCCAGTTCGAGGAAATGTGATGCTGTCTTCTGGCCCTGCAGGCACTGCACACACATAATGCACAAACATACATGGTGAAGTGGGAAGAAGCCATCAGTAGTAGTCTGTTTCACATTTACAATATTCAGATGCTAAATGAACAAACACTAATTTACAACTATTAAGAAGGAATAAAGTTATTATCCTGAAGGAGATAGCTATGTGTTTTAAGGCAATAAGAGTCTGGGTTTTGTTTGTTTGTTTTTGTCATATGCAGTCATGAGGCCTTGAGAATGGCACATGAGCCAGCACAAGCCTCCATGTTCTTTCCATGCTCTTGCCCACCTTTCTCTTAGGCCACTAAAGACAGCATATGTATCAATGCCTGGGGGAATTGTGATACTAAGGAGACTCAGGGCACTTTATTTTACTTTGTCCTTTTAATTTCTTTTTAACCAAAGAATTACAAATATGAGACACACAGCTCTTTTCACACAAAACCCAAAAGGGGACAGGAACATCGTCCTTCAGATATCAAACTATACATGCCTCCACAAACTGAGACAGAATTCTAATGATTTGAGATCACTAGCAATCATCTTTCTCTTTTCCTTTCCCTCAAACAAACAAAGCCACACAGTCTACCACAAAAAGTGTTTAAAACCGAAACCAGCAAATGTCTAAAGTAAAGCTCAGCCCTGAAAAGCAATCATTTTGTCCCCTCGCGCAAGCTAATACCAATTGCCTCCAACAAGGTCCACAGAACAGTTTTAAACACAGAGGTCACAGGAACAAGGGCCATCAGACAACCTACCTGATTAGACAAAACACACATTACCAATTCTGTGATATTTAAGCATGAAAACAACAATGCTGCAATGTTTATCCAACTCAAGAGTCAGAAAGAAAAAAATCAAAACAAAAGCCAGAAATATCAATAAACAAGAGTAGACTGAAACCTGTTACAAAAACAAAGAAAGAGAGAGAGAGAGAGGGAGAGAGAGAGAGAGAGAGAAATAAAGAGAAAGAAAGAAAGAAAGAAAGAAAGAAAGAAAGAAAGAAAGAAAGAAAGAAAGAAAGAAAGAAAGAAAACACAATTACTGTTTTCACTCCTCTGCCCTACTCAGGTTCTTTGTGTCCTTGAAAAGTCTCTTTGCCTCTCTGGATCTCATTTTCCTCTGTGAAATTAAGAGGTTAGAGTAGATAATATTTACAGTGGTGAACAGCTGTATGATGTAACACGAGGGAGTTACAAGGTCTGGTGTATAATGGCAGCTCTGTCATGAAATGTTAGGCAAAACATTTAACCTTCTTTGAGCCCTAGAATTCCTCATCTATTAAATGGAGACAGAATCATCTGCTCTGCTTCTTTAACGGAGCTGAAAATAAGCACACTGAAAAGGGCTAGCAAACTACACACGTGATTTATGAACTTGAATCACATGACCACTTTTAAAACTTCTAGAAACCACCAATGAAAAAAAAATCTTTGTCCTTTTTCTCAATTACCCCAGGATGACTCCATGGCCATGAGCAAACTTGGCTCTGAGGCTTGATAGAATGGCTGGAAAGTCAATTTCATGAGGTAGTGTGAATCAGAAGACAACTTCAGACACAGGTGTTCCATGTGACCTCAAGGGAGGCACATTGGGCTGGGCAAACCTTGATGCAGAACATTCACTGAGTGGTCAGTAGGCTCCATGCTTCAACCCTTCCTTCAGTCACATGTCACCATAGATAATGCCCAGCCATCTCACGGGTGAAATGGCTGAAACTTATGGCATGAGTCTTGCTTACTCCCCAGTGCTCAGGTACACGACAGGCAGTTTGATCCAGAGTCCATACCCTTCACCTCTGACCAGAAGTTCTCAGCCTTTTTAGGTTTAGAACTCTTAAAAAATAAGTGAGGATTTCTAAAGCATCATAAATGTTCTATCTGTCTGTATTTACAGTATTAAAATTTAAAAGTGCTACTAAAAATCTACAGACCTAAAGAAGCTGAACAACAAGGAGGACCCTAGGGAAGATGCTTAATTCTCATTCAGAAGGGAAACAGGATAGACACCAGAAGCAGTAGAAGAGAGAGAACAGGACTGGAGCCTACCACCAATGTCCTCTAACTAAAAGACTCCACCCAGCAGAGGATCAAATCAGAAGCAGAGACTCACACTCAAGTTTTGGGCAGGAAGCAGGTTGTCCTATGGAAGAAGGGGGAGATAGAAGGATGCAGAGGAAACAACAGCCCCACAAGAAGACTAACAAAAACAAAAACAAAATGGTCCCGGGGGGCCAGCAGAGACTGATGTATCAACCAAAGACTATGCAGAGAAGACATAGACCCCTGCTCAAATGTAGCCCATAGACAGCTCACTGTCCATGTGGGTTCCCTAGTAGGGGAGAAGAGACAGTCTCTGACATGAACTTGGTTGCCTGCTCCTTGATCACTTCTCCCAGAGGAAGAGGATCCAAGCAGTCCTGATGGGACCTGATAGGTTACAGTCAGACAGTAGCTGAGGACTTCCCCAATCATTGGAAGAGGGATAGGGGAGGAAGCAGGAGAGAGGGTGGAACTAGGAGGAGATGAGGAAGGGGACTACAGCTGGGATACAAAGTGAATAAATTGTAAAAACTAATAATAATAATAATATAATAAATTAAAATTGCATGAGCTGAAGAGGTGACTCAGTAGTTAAGACAACATTCAGCTGTTCAGAGGACCCGAGCTCAATTCTGAGCACTCATGTCAGGCAGCTTAGGATTGTGTATCACACCAGCTTCAGATACCTTTAATCCTGTACGCATACCTCCACACGCAAAATTTTTAAATTAAAACTGAGAAAAAATACAATATATTAATTCATTTGAAAATAATATTAGAGAAGAGGGAAGGAGGGCAGGACTGGGAGGGGAAGAGGGAGGGGGCTGCAGCTGGGATACAAAGGGAATAAATTTTAATAAATTAAAAAAATTAAAATAATATTAGCTCATTAGCTACTAATATGAATAAAATATTTTGTGAAAAAAATCTATATTTTCAGCTAGGTGTGGTGTCCCATGCCCACATGCTAATATGAATAAAATATTTTGTGAAAAAAAATCTGTTTTTAGCTAGGTGTGGTGTCCCATGCCCAAGCTCAAATATTCCAGCATTTGAAAGGCAAAGGCAGGCAGATATATGTGAGGCTAAGCCTGACTTCCAGTCCAAGCAGGGGCTGGAACATAGCAAGATTTTGACTCAAAAACTCAATATGTGTGTATATATATATATATATATATATATGTTTCTCCCAATGTAAAACAATGGGATGAATGACTCTCCTTTGTTTTACAGGTTTCTTTAAAGTCTTTCTTTAAGGGAAGGGTATAGAAGTGACAATTGCTTCCCCAATGCAAGCCTAGTTCCATAACTAGGAAGATAACTCATTATATAAACAACTAGGAGAAAACCTACAAGAAGACAACCACAATTATACCAGTGTCATTTTAACATTTATCTAGTAAACACCTAAACTTCTAAATTAGAAGGTCACCATATTTAGTGAGTGAAATGGAATAATAATCATAATAAGGTTCTAAATTGCATTTTATACTTCAGTGATAATCCCGGACAAATCAGCTGTTACTAGCAATTACTGATAATTTATTTTTATGAACAGCTTGAATAAGTTTCTAAGGGGAAATTAATGGTGGGGAGCTTGTCTTGGGAAAAAATGCATGTGCCTATATGATTCAGAGAAAGTAGAATGCAAACCCTCCCCACCAAACAGTTGGTGTGTATTCATCTGATAAACGTCCATTCGTGACGCACAGGAATGCACTGCCTTCAGTGCTCTTAGCTCCTGTCTTAGGAGAGACAGTCATATAAGTGAAAATCTCCAACTGATGTTCCCAATTGGATCCCTCGCCTGCACGCATCAGTATGGGAAGAGAAAACCACAAAGACAAAAACAAACAATAAAAACTGTCAAAGGAATGAAAGTGACCTGAGTGAGTGATGGATGCGTGCGAATAGCCAGGCAAATGTACTCTGATTTTAAGTAGCTCCCAGTGCACCAATGGCTCTCGGCTGGATATGTGTGACAGAGGACGCTTGTGTGTGCAGTCACTCTATGGTCATGATCACATTAGCATATTTTGATAATGACATGAACTATAGAGCGTGTGTGCTTTCCCCTAGTGTCTTCAGAAATTCCTTGTCTTTGTTTAAAGTGGAAAAGCACACAGGAGCTAGGCATTCGAGTGGTAGGACATGGAATTGTCATGGGGGTAAGCTTAACTCTGTCTCCTTTGGTAAAGTAATTTTCCCCAAAATAGATAGCTTCCCTGCGATAAGTAATTATTTGGGAATATGTCATACTCTCTGCAATATGACCTCATGTTGTTCTTTATTTATTCCACAACCCCTTCTATTATACATCTGTACATATTCCTGCAATTCCAAGGTTTATGAATGATTAACTGAATCACCAAATAAAAACTCCACAAAGGAAGAATGTCAGGTAAATCATTAATTGAAAGAACAGAGATTCTGAAAGCCCCAAACTCAGTTACCACTTACAACTTTTTTCCAACCCTCACAACAGAATTCCATTTTTCCAGCCACTTGATTGCATGATAGTTTGTAAGTGTCTTTGGGAAAGAACTCCCATTTCACCCTCTGCTCTCTCAATTTCAGTGGTTAAGTCTTTCCCTCACCACTGCTGTAGTCTGAGGATAGCACCTTTCTTTCAAGACATTAGCTACATGGTCATTATACATTTGTGTGTGTATTCCTTTCACATTAAGACTGCCTCAAACCCATAAACCACAGTTCTATGAACATAGTAACAATATATGACATTTTTCATTCTCTATCCCCTGCACCAACCTACCCAAAATGGCTATATCATCAGTATCTATCAAATAAAGAAACTAATGCATAGTCTATAATTCTGATATTCTGCCTATAGAATATCTTCTCTAAAATTGCCCTCTCTCTTTGACCGTCCTAAAGTGCACTTTAATTCTTTGAACATGATAGTGAATCCATAAATACAAAATTTGTTATACCTTCCTAAATACACACACCACCACCACCGCCACCCACAAGTATGTGGTAGAGAAACGGGAGAGAAAGAGAAGCAGAATGGTTTGAGCATTATGAAGAAAGGCAGAACTGGAGACTCGAGGGTGGAGAAGCCTGATGTGAATACCCTACCCTGCCACCTGAGTCCATGATGATGTACTGTCCCATGATGCCTCCAAGGGCCATATCTGGGTCCATGGTCACACAGCAGGAGGGGTTTGTGTCAACGGCCATGGCTTTTATTACCACCAAAGGCCCTACAGACATCCCTGGTCGGGGCTGCCTCCTAGAACCATGCTGATGCCCAAGAGTTGTACAGTGCAGAGGAGGCCTAGCCTCTCACTGGCTGCAGCACTCAGAGAGTGGGTCCTAACCACGCATAGGTAACAGCACCTTGTAACCTAGTAGAACTGGCCGTGGTTGAGGAGGGGGGGGCATAATCACACAGGGGTAGCTGGCCCTGTCACTCATCTGCCTTGTGGTGGCTGGTGAGGGAGAGATACATCTTCTCACTCTGTCCCTTGCCACTTGTGGCAAGAAGAGCTGGCCCCGGGGTCATGAGAGCAGGAAAGATGACCCTGCCCCTACCAGCTACAGCACTGGGTTAGCTAGCTGGGGCAGTACTAGAGAGCTTGCCCTGGTAGTATGGGTATGGGAGAGCTGGCCAGCTCAGCTCCCATCCAGGTCCAGCTCCAGGGCTTTGTGTTGGCACACCCCAACATCTACCCCATCTGTGAACTGCCACTGTACATGAAAGGGCTGGTCCTGCAGATCCAAAACTGTAGGATCTCCATGGCCCAGGGCAACAACAGGATATCTGAGAGAAGTCCCCAGCAGGATCCAATATTGATAGTATAGCAGAAGCCAGAGGCTTTAAACCAGGCCGATGACTCATTGCAATAAAATTTACAAGTTAAGTTGTACGGTCAAAAGGTATATTGTATGACATACTACAGCTTCCATGAAGAGGTGTTTTGTTTTGTTCATTTTTTAATTCTTTTTTTTTAATTTTATTTTTATGGGTGAGGTTATAAAGGCAGATGGCACATGTGAAGGTATGGGGAGATGAGTGCGATTGGGAGGCATGCTGTGAGGTTCACAAAGAATAAGATAATTTAAAAAGATATAAAAAATGTATGCATCAGAATAATCAGATTGTGGATTGGTAAAATAAATGTATGCATATAAAGGAGGGAAAAGAAAGAACTTCACTACAGCTTTCTCCATTTGGCCCACAGATTCCTTGATGGCCCTTGTTTTTATGTGCAAGCTGAATTAATTCACTATCATCAGGTGTTATGGTACTGATAGAGAAAGCACCTACTTGTTACAACCTTTAAGACAGCCACGAATAGGACAAAAGCTTTTGTCATTTGAACCAAAAATCAAAGTTTTACTGAAATTAACCAGCATGTTATAGAATCTAATATTAATAATAATTATTATTATTCTGCCAGGGTTGGCAGTTTGGCAGAACCATCTGCAATACATTCACTGGCAACAGAGTTGATTTAAGAGGCCCTTATTTGGAGCCATCTTAAATACAAGAAGACATCAGTTTCAAAGCCTATTCCAAAGTCATGTGATCTTTTAGGTGTTCCCACTTCATTGTCATGTTTGAACTTCTACTTTTTAGATAACAAAACATCTTCAGGAGCTAACAAACTAATTCCTGGCTTTCTCTCTCCAAAAGGAAAGCTACAATACGCTTAGTCATTTCCTTATTCCATTATCGATCCTCTTATCTCCAAGGGCCAAGTCAACACAGAGTAAAGAGACAGGTCAGAAACATGGCCTCTGGTCCTGGACAGCTATGACTACCTGGCCCAGTGTATTGTATAGGCCAATTAACAATGATCAGCTATTTAATGCTCTCTTGGGGCTGCTTAGTTGTTGTGCTGGTCCACAGCCTTCTACTACTAACTCTTTGACAACCAATGCCATTCAAAAGCCCACCTCATCTAAAACTGGGTTCTATTCCAGAACAATGGAAAGAGCCAAGCATTTGCATTTGTCCTTTGACATAGTCTCACAGGTGTCCTTCTCCATCCTGAAATTCCCAGGAATTTTTCACCTGAGCTCTCCTGTATGGGAAATAATTGCTGTCACTGCCCTGTTTTCTTCTCTGTTTCCTTAGGAGATAAATTCCATGACTTCAAAAATATATAAGCACCAAAATGAATTTCTTTAGACAATAATAAATGTAGCTTGTATAGGAAAAAAAATCCGAGAAAAGACAAGGTAACTGTAGATGAAACTTATTGATAGAGGGCTTGCTTAGCACATACAGGGCCCTGGGGTTCAATTCCCAGTACTGAAAAAAGAAATCCAAAAGAAACAAACAAAAATGACATGATAAAAAAAAATCAAAAAGGTATCGGACGGGTCTGATGCTCTTTGGGTGGATGACACCTAAATGAACATCAGTACAAAGTCCCAATTTATTTCTAATATCAGAGATCAGACCTCTACTCTTGCCTGATGCGTCAAAAACAAAAAGGGGGAACTGTAGAGAGGTGCGTAATGCCGCGCCTTAAAGATGGAGCTGGTTTCCTTCTTCCACCTTCCCGATGGTGAGTGCTCTCTGTCACAAACAACTCCACATTTGGCTAAGGCTGAGGATCTGGCTTGCTTCCATGTATGTGGACCTATCTGCATTGCCCACGTGTCATGCTGAGGTTGGCTACCCAGAGGCTATTTAAGCTGTGGGCTGGCTTTCCCCAGGGTCAGATGATTGTTCAAGGTTCCTGAATAAACTGCATTGAAAAAAAAATTTAAAAAAAATCACTTTCAATTGGTGAAAACAGAAAAGTCATTATTGAAAAGTTGGTGGGTAATTCAGGCCTTCAAGATAAGTAAACTCGGTGAACATAGGGTGGCTGTGTGCCTCATTTTACACAATGTTATCCTTTTCGTCCAAAAAATTCAGATCTTTTTGTAAAAAGTGGGTGGGGATCGAAGAGATGGCTCAGAAGCTAAGATCACTGGCTGCTCTTACAGGTTCAGTCACCAACACCCATAGTAAGCATCGCAACCTCCCCATCCTCCAAGAACACCAACACAAATATATCATACACTCACACAGAAACACACATATGAAACAAAATAAAAAAGAACCCTTTTAAAAATCGATAGGTCCCCCTTTAGTACCCTGAAATATCTCAGGGTGGAGGATGCAGTTTTCGTGGTAAAGGGGGTCATCCTGCACCCCCAATTATTCCAAGTCAAGAGTCTGTTAATAACATTATATGTAGCCAGATATATGGCACTGCTCTTCTTGGTCCTGATGCCATCTGTTTACTTACAGGCAGCCACCGTCACAGGGTAAATAGAGAACTAACTTCAAAGAGAAACTTAGATATAAGTTGAGCCCAAGCCCTGAAACGACTTCACCACTGTCGTAGTTATTTTCCTTATTGCCCTGGCAACGTAACTGAGAAAGCAGCTTAAGGGTTAATTTTGCCTCCCATTTACAGGGCGTGGTGCACAATGATGGGAAAAAGATGGCAGCCAGGGCTTAAGGAGGTGGTCCTGTTGTGTCCATACTCAAATAGGAGAAAAAAATGAAAGAGTGTTCCATTTGTTTTTTTCCTTCTTGTTCAGTCAAGGACCCCAGATGGCAAATAGCGGGGGTCCAAATTTACGGTGACTCTTTCTACCTCAATGAACCTAATCCTGAAACTTCCCTCACAGGCATACCTAGAAGTTTGTTCCCATGGTGACTCTAAATTCTATTGATCTAAATCCAAGGTCAATCACTCCAGTCACCAAACCCCACTGTGAGGTCATACTCAGTATATATCAAGAAACGTGGGGTCCAGCTTGTGACCAGCTAGTAATGGTGTCATAAAATATAATGACTAATATATAATATAATACTGAATAAAGTATTGACCTAATTGGCAAGTGTCTGGATCATTTTGGGTTGCAAAATGTAAAACTTTTACAATGTGAAGGTGCTCAAATCATCACCCTTCTAATGCGGTGAATTCATAGTTTTATGAATTTATGTTCTCAGTACCACTGTTCTATTAATTTTTTTAAAATATAAACATTAATATATAATTTCGTTTTAAGACTGTTTTGGACCTGTCTTTGTTTTTCAAGATGTTATAAAATTCAAGAAAAGATATTAAAAATAAAAAAATAAGAAAATATTCAGAGGCAGGTGGATAACTGTAAGTTTGTGACCAGCCAGGTCTACAAAGTGAGTCCAAGACAGCCAAGACTACATAGAGAAACCCTGTCTTAAAAAACAAACCAAAATTTAATACTATGTAATATATTTAAAATACGAGTTTCAAAACTCTTGCTGGTATCTTCAAAGAAATAATCATAAAATTTAAAGAAAAACTAATGGTTTTAGATGGTTATATATATGTAGGTTCTTCAAGCTTTTCATTTCAAAATCTAGAATAGATTGAGTGGGTATGACCATGAGATACTACTAGAAACAGAAAAAAAATGATATTCTGATTTCTTGTTGAAAGGGTTATTGCTCAACCCACCTCTATGGATGCAAATGCTAGAAAGCTCATGGCTGCAGAAAATCTAGTGCCTTTTAGAGTTTCCTTTGAAAGCTTTGAAGAATGAGATTGATGATAGGGTCCCTAATGTCTTTTTTTTTTTCATAATCCATACTACTAAAGATTTAAGAGCTAAGCCAGAAAATATCAAATGACTTGTTCAGAAGCGTTCAAGGACAAACACTGATGTTTTCTCACCAACTTAAAGCACTATGATTTTTATGAAAAGGTAAAATGAGATGTGACCAGCAGCATGTCTGGTAAAAGATGCCTTTACACCAGCCACCAGAAGCAGATCAATATAAAATAAATTCATACTTCTCACTGCCTGAAGGAAAAAAAAAGGCCCTCACAGATCTATAGTGCATTGAAGAAAAACGGTGTTAGCAAATAATGAATACAAAGCTGGTCCTAGTGACCCCTGAGCCTATAAAAATCAAACACATTTTTATGTAACTTTATTATTCCTTACTTAGAGCTAGTGGTAGACAATCCAGACATCCACAGAATAAGGGAAAGATAAAAGGATATTCTTTGCATCATTCTAAGACCTAACTTGGCCATAAAGATGTGGTTTAGTGATTAAATTCTCCTCATTTTGCCTTTAGTGTTAGAAACTGTAAAACCATTAGAAAATAGAAACATGAGACATTTAACTTTATCTTTTAACTAGGCAGAGCCCACACTTAGAATTCCTAGGAACAGGGTGTCTTTAGTTTGTGATGTTTGATGATCTTGTAGGCTGCTTCATTTAACTCATGACACTGAGCTTCTCAGTGACCTTATGAGACAATCAAAGCAGATAACGCAATACCCCAATACAGGCCCTGGCAGAGCATCCCTAAGTTATTCATCATGACTAAGAAGATACAGCAGATGCAGGTGGGACTGCAGCCAACCATCCTTATTTTTTACCAGTCTTTCCCCAACTGACAAACAGGTACTCTCCTTTCTTCCCCGTACTAATGAGGTTGCTAGCCTCTTTCACCCTGACTTCATTCTCTTTGTGTGGATTTGTGGATATGGGTATGTGTATGAAAGTGTACATTTGTATCCAGGTATTCATGTATTCTGTCGTATGTGTGGGCATATGCATGAAGATTTGGGAACAACCTTGAATGTCTTTTCCCTGGAGCTCTCCACTTTTTTTTTTTTTTTAAAGCAGAATATCTCACTGGATTGGAACTTACCCAGTAGGCTGTATTGGATGGCCAGCAAGTCATAGGGCTCCATCTGCCCAATGCTAAGTGTACATCTTTTCCAGGTTCACTAAAGAGTTTATCTAATTACTTAGGACATATAATAGAGTCATGAGGTCCTGGATCCAATCCCCAGCACTGAAGGAAAAATTAAATGTCTAGTACAAGGCCATGAAAGTAGAATAGAGTTTCACCCATTCACTGAGGGAACTGAGGAAGGTAGGCAGTTCATTATTTCCTTATGGTTCATGCCTTCTCTTCTAATTCACAATATATGCATTGTTTCTTTTAATCAAAAAAGACAATTGACTCTTTGGGAAAATGTGTCACATTAATCTTATGGCTCCCCAAACCTTTTGAGAATCCCAGATCTCACTCTCTTCTGTCTCTAGCTCTTCTCCCACCCAAGACTTGGAGTCAGCAATCCATCAGATTGACAGTAGCTGATGATCATGGCCTGGAATAGCATCCACAAAGGCAGACACACTCTCAAGGAACCTAGGGGCTGGCTCAAATACAGCTGGTCATGCTTGATCTGATGAACACTCTGCCTGCTGTTAGAAACAACGGCCATGGGTTTTTTCAGGACTTTCAAGCCTCTTGCCTTTCAAAACAAAGCCACTGACTGAACACTCAGACTAGCTTACCCGTTCCTGTTCCTTGGGATTGAGACTGCAAAAATATCCTTTGTCTAAAATATACTCTCATCACTTTTATCTTTAATAATAGACTTGACTGAGAAGTTCACACTGAACATCCCATAGAAACTGATGCTTTCCTGCTGTGTTGCCCATTGCAGGAACTAAGATATTACACTATACCAAGGCGTTTGTTAATCCTTCTTTTCTGAAGAGTACCAGAATTATGTATGATACTAAGCATATCCACACTCACTACTAAGTCATCTGCTGTCTTTGTCAAGGCTGGATTAGCACACACACATGTTTATGTCACATATATTTACACGCATATATCACATATTAATATCTGTCAGAGCCTGAAAAATAATTGTTTCCACCTAAGGTTTATCTTACAGTCTTCCATTTTATTTCACAAAGGAAAATTCTTTAAAATATTCCTCTTGTACTCTTCCATCTCCTGACACCAGAAATGCCCTTTGTATGGCACTGATTGATGGATCTCAAAGGCAAAAGAAAACTGTCTCCTTGGAAAGCTATCTGGGTATCTAAATGCACAGTAAGGTAGGTTTTTTTTGTGATAAATAGGCCATTTTATTCACAGCACTTTTCATCCCTGGAAATTGCATGATCATGCTAGCTATATATTGTTAGAGGATTTCACTGAGATTTTGAGGATGTTTCTTCCATCTGCCAAGAGGCATGTGGTAGATAATTCATCCTTTGTGGTTTCAAAGCAAAGGAGAGAAATATGTTAAAGATTAGAATTTCTAGAGAGAAAATGAAAGCAGCGTTAACTTACCTCCATGCACATGTCCGAGAGGAAACCACAAAAGAATTTCTGACAATTGCAATTTGTCTTTAATATGCCAACACACTGCTCACATTCAAGACTCATTAACAAGTTTGTAACATTCATTTCACAGCAAATGTAGTGAGAGGATTTTTTAACCCACTGATGAAACAAAGGTTTCAACCACTGCTGTCCTTAGCAAAGCAAAATTAGGCCTATATTTTCTACAGGCCCTGAGATGGCCTAAAGAAACAGCCCTTTTACAGTCTCTGGGTAACAGCGACTTGAATGGCTTCTGCTCCCCTTCTACATCAGGTCTGTAAGGGGCTGATAACACCGCCTGAACTCTATCTCTCTCTCCTATTTCTCTTACTGACAATACATATGTACATATACGTACATACTCTGCTGGTGTTTCTTTACTTTTCTGCATGTCTATTTTACTGAGAACACAGAGGTGAATATGCTACTCATTCACTGTATCACATTAAAGTAAGAGTGATAGGAACAGAGGTAAAAGAGAGATGTGTTCTCCCTAATTCCCACAGTTCAGGCCTCCTAAGAGACAACAAAGCATTTTCTATAGTGTTCTTCATGTCACTCAGTAGGAATTCTCCCAGGCACATCTTTCTGAGTTCAACAATGATACAGTCAGCTTGATAAAGATGTTCTAGTACCCCAGAAGCCAATGTGAAGAGACAAAATCCTTTATTGATTCTCTTAGGTAGTGGTTGAGTCACATGGACAGCGCTATGCCAATGTGTGCATACAAGAAAAATGGGTTAAAGAGCAACTAAAGAATTTTATTTGCAATTTTCTCCTTCTGCTTTTGTTTTATTCAGAGCCATACTTCTCAAAATATTTGCTTATGTCCCAACTTTTCAACTATCTTCCACCCGTGGTTGTATTGTCTTGATAAATAGCTGAGCACTACCATACCTGCAGAGCGTTGCAAAGCAGCTAACACATCAGCTATTCCTCATACTGGTAATAACAAATAAGCAGCATCACCGAGTGCCTTTGCTGTCTCCCAGGTACAGCTGCGCATTTATTTTTGTTGTGTATCGTATGCCACTATTGCTATTCAGCAAGGCCTTTGTATGTTTATCTGGAGTCCGTGTCTGTTGTTTGTTTCTCTGCTCTGTTTTCATTTGAAAATAGAGATCTGGTTCATTATTTTCTAGCCATAATTATTATGCCATTATCTTCCAGCCACAACTACAAACATTTCTTTCATTCTTTGAATTCACTGAACTTTGATACAATTTTTTTTTCAGAGAATAGTGCAAAATCTGAGTTTTACTGAAAATTATTTTACTTCAAGTGTGGTTTGAATATAATGACTATGATGTATGTTTCTCAGTAAGTATATACTCTGGCACCAACTTGTCATTGCAAACATGATTCTCAAAGACAGGGAGCTTATGAGAAACATGATAGGTTGCTGGATGCTGAAAAACATTTATCTGGAAAGCCAGGATAGGTCAGGGCCAAGGAAGCCTTCAAGAAATACCCAGAACATAAGAGCATCTACACCAGTTGTCCTCAATCTGTGGGTAGAAACCCCTTTGGAGGTCCCATATCAGGTATTCTGCATATCATATCTTTATATTACAATTCAGAACAGTACCAAAATTACACTTATGAAGTCGCAATGAAACAATCTTATGGTTGGGGCTCACCACAACATGAGGAACTGTATTAAAGGGTTACAGTGTTTGGAAGACTGAGAACCACTGCTCTAGACTAACGTCACTGCTTTGTAGATGCTTCAACCTACATGCAAGTAATGGCAAAATTCATTCCACCCTCATCCTATAGCTCACTACCCAGGGGCCAGGAAGAAGTAAAACATATTACCTACCTTCCTTGTCATTTACCAAGGCTTTCCTCACTGAGGATGTTCCTTGCCTTCAAAGCTCATCTTGTCAAGGTTCAAACATGCAGAAAACTTCAGCAATAGTTTTCCAACAGCACTTACTATGTTTTGCATGACATAGTACTCTACATGAAATAATTATGGTTATGGTTCATTTATTTGTGTGCCCTATCTACCCAAATATATCTTACATATTACAAGAGCAAAGTCTATCATCTTTCATCCTGCACTATCAGTATGGGATGTAGCCATCTTTCAATAAGTTAACATGGATTAGTAATAGCAGGAAGGAAGTGAGTAGGGAACAAGAGAGAGCAAGGGGGCAGAGGGAGGGACCTCAGTGACAAAGAGAAGGTAAGATTCCAGACTCACTGCACCACAGGGTACAATGTTGGTCATCAGACGCTTACAGAGGAAAGAGGGAGATGCTGGTCAAAAAGTAAAAAACTTCACTGAGATAGAAATAAGGAATTCTCAAGGTTCATTGCACAATGTTATAGTTCACAATAATACACTGTGTATTTTTTTTTCTTAAAAGGAATGTCTTTATTAAACCTCTTCAATTTCACAGTTCCTGTGTATTATCTTTTTCTGGTAGAAAGCCTGAATAATACAGGAAGTAAATTTATGTTAGAATAGTAATAAGAATATCTAAGAAAAAGGCCATACCTGAGATATATTTTCTAAGAAATAACACACTTACATAAAAGGCTGTAAAAAAACAGAACAGCCAAGCTAACTACGGCATGTTATGTCTATAATCCCTCTGGAGGCTGAGGCAGGAGGACTGTGATTTTGAGGCCAGCCTGGGTTGTCTAGCAAGACTCTATATCAAAATATTGAAAAAATGAAGGAGAAAAAATTAGAAAGGAAAAAAAAACACTTAAAAGTTCATTCCTAGATTTGTAAGCCTTACAAAATTGGGGAATAATGGCTCTGGAGGAAGCAGAGAGCTTATTCAAGGCCTACAGTACCATGACTATTTCAGTTTTCATTTGAGTGTCTATTTGGGAACAACAGTTCCCTTTTGTCTAAAGTATAAACTAGTAAAATTGAAGTATCCACACTTCAACTGTGAACTACCAACCTCTTTTTTTCTGAAGAAATCTTTATTATGAGTTTTAAATGCATGTTTAAAAAGTATTTTTTACATTGTATAATCCTAAATCAAGGAAATTATTGCTCATAATATCACAACTGTAAAATTGCATGTGTGGTGCTCAATAAAAGACTAATCACACTACTGCAGTTCTGTTTTTTACTGAAAATTGTGTTTTGCAGCAAATATTCATGTTAGTACATCTATATTGGTTTTATTATTTAACAGTTTTCAAATGATGAAGCACATGACTATTCCATGTTGTTCTTTGTTTCTCTGTCTGCTGACTTTCAGTGCCATAAAAACAGTCCAGGAATCCTCTCTAGGTAACTCCCACTACCAGAAATTTGCTAGCACTTCTGTGCACTACTGGGCCCAAAAGAAGTTAAATCATGACTTAGAGGCACTATGCATGGAGCATCAAAAGGAATTCCAACATTAGCTATGTCCTGCCCACAAAGAAAAAAAAAAGATCATGAAAGAAATGAAGATAAAACATAATTCTCTTTATAGTGATATTTCCTTTCTTCTTTTATTTTCTCAGCTAGCGAATGAAAAATACCTCCTCATTAGGCCCTATACTAGGTACCCTTCAGAAAAGCTCTCTGGTATTGTTCCATTATATCAAAATGATACAGCAAGTAGGAACTTTTTGCTGCATTACTGTATCTCTGTAAAAAGGTCTTAACTGGCATAACAAAGGAGAGTCACTCAAAAATAGTAAACGGTATCCATAAGATGGGGAAAATAAGAACTTATTTGTTGTGACTTTACTCTGTTTATATCACAGCCTATTCAACACCTGGAGAAATGAATCCACTGAGGCAAAGTGAAGTCTTGAAATTAATTTTTTTTGTCCCAATGAGACTTCCATGATATAAGGCAAAAGCGGGGCATTGAAGAAGGGAGGATGTATTCTTCAGTTAACTATATATATCAAACTTACATCAGAAACTCAACCACTCCAGGCAGTGGAAGAATTTTAAATTCATCCTGAGTCAACATGAGCTATATTTATTAGAGTTCTAATAATAAAGCTATATCATCAGGTGAAGAAATTATATATTTCAAGAAGGTAATGATTTTAGGACAAAGCAAAATATGGGGAAAGAGAAAAAAAATCACATGTCCCACAAACCCATCCAGAAAGGTCAGTATTACCCAGAGGGCTTTCTGGACTTTCATTTGCTTTCTGTTCTGCTATTTATTCAACTTCATCCTTCTGTCAGCTCTTAATCAGGACCCCAGTGAGGTAAACAAAGGAACTGTGGGGATGAACTACAGACACTGCTGCCTCTGGTGTCTGAGTTTAGTCACTCTGTCTAAGAAGGAGTAGATTGTCCAACAGCTAGAATGTCTCAGATTTTCCCTCTGATTACTCAAAAAACTGAATAAGGAGGATAATTTTCTTTAGGAGAGCTGTACACAGAATTAGCCTCAGGAACAAAGGTTTTAATAGTAAAATAAAAACTCCCCTTTGCAGAGATCTGTCATTTCATTGACTCCTCACAGCACCCAAGAGATGCAGCTATCTATCATGTGAGGTTCACAGGGCTAACCAATGATGGGAAATTTATACGTGACAAAGCTGAGACTGAACTGAGGGATTTCTGACTGTTTCTCTAACCATAATTTTTTTTCTTGCCTGTTTCCCAGCTAAGGGTTTAGTGGGCATCACTGCGCCAAGGCCTTCCTGTGCTGTGCACCCCAGCTGTCTTCTGCCTACCTGTCCAAATGGCCTCGCCAATGTGTGGCCAACCAATGTCCCTCAAGAGAAATAATTCTAAGGGTAAATATTAAGAATTGGACTTTTTAATCCTGGATTCAAAATAATTCTGTTTTTGTCTGCTTCAACAAAGCAAACTATAAATTCAGAGGACACTAATGTACAATGTGTTAAATGACCAGAGAGAGAGAATCATACAACAGGGAAAAGTCAGAAAAGGAGGTTCAAGGAAGAGTAAACAACTTTGGAATCATCCAAATGACCAGCAAAAGAGAGGTGAACTGTACATATGGCAAAAGCAAGCACAGTGCTTGTTAGACCATAGATCACGGGCTGTAGATGTAGGCCAATGGCAGAATACTTAGCTATCTTGTTGGAGGTCACAGGTTCAGTCCCTGGCACGAAACAAATTAAAACACAAATTTCAATCCAGTTAGCCAAAGCCCATTTTTAACGAAATAATGTGAATGAAAATAGTTTGGAAAAAAAAACTATTTTAGGGTTTAAAGAGAAAATAAAAGAGTATCACTCCTTGTGAGAGCAAGAATTAGCTCAAGAAATCTTTGCTTCTTAAATATGCACACGCATACACGCACATACACACACACATTAAACATAAAATGAATTCTTAGTGTAGGCATGGGGTATAGTCTCTGAAATTCATGAGCATAAGCTATTATGCATTCATTAAAATGTTCCTCCAAGAAACTCTGGGTGTGCACAGGACTTTAAAGGAAAACTAGGTCACAAAGTAGTACAAACATGAAGACGGCAATTACTGAAGACAGAAATACACAGAGGTATCTGGTACGGAATGCACGAGCAAGAAAACAGCCACTCTTTTAAGGAAGTGTTGGGATTATTGCTTCTTGTTTTCTTTTTATCTATAACTTAAGACAAATAGATCTATACTACAATTAAGTCCAGTTCAAACTTACATTAAACTCTGTCAATGATTCTAGAAAGTAAAATAAATCAGAATGCACTTCAAGCAAGCCAAAAGCAATCTACTAAGGAAGCTCAGAAATGAAATTGAAATATACAAAACAGGTATACAAGACATGCAAGACATGACTATAGATGGAAAAACAGTTACAGGACAAGGAACTTGCTTCTCTGTGGGAGGATAATCAATGAGGCTATCTATTGTTCATGGGAATTATTCAGGATACCTGATCTTTTTTAGTAAAAACAAAACAAAACAAAACAAAAAGTTAGCATAGGTCATGAGTAGGTGAAACTGCTAATGGCTCCTAAAAGGGTGTAAAGAAGTTGTACAGAAAGACACTTCTGGAAGGTGGTATGTTGCTTGGGGTTAATATCTTTCAGTACGTCTTTTCTTTTTTTCTTTATTTTTTTATTATTAGTTACATTTTATTAATTCTGTATCCCAGCTGTATCCTGCTCCCTCATTCCCTCCCAATCCCACCCTCCCTCCCCCATCTCCTCCCTGCCCCTTTCCAAGTCCACTGATAGGAAAGGACTTCCTCCCCTTTCATCTGACCCTGTTTTATCAGGTATCTTCAGGACTGGCTGCAAAGTCCTCCTCTGTAGCCTAGCAGGGCTGCTCCTCCCTTGGGGGGTAGGGAGGTCAAAGAGCCTGCCATTGAGTTCATGTCAGAAATAGTTCCTGTTCCCCTTACTAGGGTAACCCACTTGGTTACTGAGCTACAATGGGCTGCATCCGAGCAGAGGTTCTAGGTTTTATCCATACATGGTCTTGGTTGGATAAACAGTCTCATATAAGACCCCTGTGCCCAGATATATTCGATCCTTGTGGAGTTCTTGTCCTCTCCACGTCATACTAACTCCCCCTTCTTTCATATGATTCCCTGAACTCTGCCGAAGGTTTGGTTATGAGTTTTAGTATCTGCTTTGATACACTGCTAGGTAGAGTCTTTCAGAGGACCTCTGGGGTAGGCTCCTGTCCTGTTACTTGTTTTCTCCTATGTCCAATGCCCATCTCATTTGTCTTTCTAAGTGAGGATTGATCATCTTATCCCAGGTCTTCTTTCTTGTTTATCTTCTTTAGGTGTATAGTATATTTCATTATGTTTATCATATCTTATAGGTCTATATAAGTGAGCATATACCATGTGTGTCTTTCTCCTTCTGGGATACCTCACTCAGAATGATCTCTTCTAGATCCCACCATTTGCCTGCAAATTTCATGATTTCCTGGTTTTTGATTGATTGCCGAGTAGTATTCCATTGTGTAAAAATCAGTACGTCTTTTCAATTAGCATTTTTTTTCTTCCTTGACTTTGCTTAAAATTGACTGCCCTGAGGGGGGAGCAGCCTTGCCAGGCCACAGAGGAGGGCAATGCAGCCAGTCCTGATGAGACCTGATAAGCTAGGGTCAGATGGAAGGGGAGGAGGACCTCCCTTATCAGTGGACTTGGTGAGGGTCATAGAAGGAGAAGAGGGAGGGAAGGTGGGATTGGGAGGGAATGAGGGAGGGGGTTACAGCTGGGATAAAAAGTGAATAAACTGTAATTAATATAAAAAATAAAAGTTTAATTTAAAAAATCTAAAAAAGAATTGACTGTGCTTTACAAATACCTCAAGTGACTAACTTAAAGATTACTGAGACCTACAGCAAGTTAAATAAATCCACATTCAATAGTTTAGAACACCATAACTTTGGGTAAGAAGCAGCAAAACTTGAGATTAGGGTAAGAAGGGGAAGGTACATGAAGGAAAAGGAGTAGGGAGCCAGGCTTGCAAACAGCTATGTCCTGGTGAGCCTCAGGTTTTCACAATCCCCTTCACACCATTACCCAAGAGTAACAGAAAAGTTGTTTTTGGACACTAAAAGCTATAGATATTTACTAACACATAAGTTCAAGGTTATTATAGCACTTGATAGCTCACAAAATCTGAATTTTATGTACCAATCGGTCAAACATTAAATTATTGCCTGTTTGACTAAATGGTTAAAATTTCTAAGATGTATAGCAGGATAGAGATCTACTTCAGCTCACACTTCTTTCTTTTCTATCTTGTTCTAATTAATTAATTTTTATTAATTACTATTTATTCATTTTGTATCCCAGCTGTAGCCCTCTCCATCACCATCTTCTCCCAATCCCACCTTCACTTCCTCTTCTCTTCCCAAGCCCCTATCCCAGTCCATTGATAGGGGAGGTCCTTCTCCCCTTCCATCTGACCCTAGCCTATCAAGTCTCATCATGACTGGCTGCACTGTCTTCCTCTGTGGCCTGACAAGGTTACTCCCCCCTCAGGGGAAGGTGGTCAAAGAGCCACCAGCCACTGAGTTCATGTAGGAGACAGTCCCTGTTCCCCTTACCAGGGTACCCACTTAGAGACTGAGCTGCCATGGGCTACTTCTGTGCAGGGGTTCTAGATTATCTCTATGCATGGTCCTTGGTTGGAGTATGAGTCTCAGAAAAAAACCCTGGGCCCAGAGTTTTTGGTTCTGTTGCTCTCCTTGTGGATCTTGTCCCCTCCATGCTTTTTTTAAATTTTAATTTTTTATATTAATTATAGTTTATTCACTTTATATCCCAGCTACAGCCCCCTCCCTCATTTCCTTCCAATCCCACCCTCCCTCCCTCATCTCCTCCCATGCCCCTCTCCAAGTCCAGTGATAGGTGAGGTCCTCCTCCATCTGACCTTTTCTTTTCTGTCTTTACTGAGATGACTCATGTACTAAGGATGACTAAAAATGGAGTAATTTTAAATTAAAAATGCTAAAATGTCATGAATACTAAGGAGAAATAATAAAAGTCTGTTGAGAAGCTCTACCTGTCTCTCTTAAAATAACAACAACAAAATCTCTCTTTACGTAAGACAATTAAGACCTATCATCACTTTAGGGGTAGAACCAGAAATGAAGGTCATTCTAACCTCAAATTAGGGTAGAAAGGTAGAAACCGTTGAAATTTGCTCCACAGATCCCAGTGCCTCCCTGAAAGCTGTAATACTGAACAAAATATATTTTTCATCTCAAGATTGCCTTTAGATATTTAGAATATGGTTACTTTAAAAAAAATCTATATCCATGTGTATTTGTGTGTGGCTATGTTTATAAGCTATGTGTGGACACCTGCCTGTGGAGGCAAGAAGAGGACATCAGATCTCTTGGAGCTAGAGTTACAGGAACTGTGACTATCAGATGTAGATTCTGGGACCCAATTGCAGGTCCTCTGGAAGAGCAATATGAACTGAACTATTCCTCTAGCCCCCAAATACAGTGGTTTATATAGTATCCTATGGTTAGACTATCTTTAAAAGCTAATATACTAATCAATTTTTCCAAAATCAAACATCATCTTTTGATTCTTGCAAACTGGATAACATTGAGTGCTTAAGTAGAGTCTGGGACACATCCCACACTTAAACTGAAGAACCAAGTGCCTAAACTCAACATCAAGTTTTTCTTGTTACACTTTGAAGTTTTTTATATTGGACAGACATTGACAATGAATAAGGAGAAATCACTCACATTGGGGAAGGACATTAAGTCTTTCAAGGGTGTAAGGTACCATGCCAAGATCTCAATAGCAGAATCAAGGCTTTCATATTCTCCATCTATCACATCCCCATGTTATCTACAGTACAGGCGCCTGGGACAAAAGAAAGAGCAAATCACTCTACATGCCATAAAATGAAACTACCTCTAAAATTCTAAGTGTAATTTACCACAGTTAAAGAAAGTGCTTTTAGTAATGCAGCCATGATCATTCAGGCCTTTACAGCCATTGAAGCAGGACAGTCTCCCCAAGCATGGTTGGCTACCATAAAAAGCTAAAATGTTATGCTCAGGATGCGAGACTAAGCACTGCACTCAGGGTCAGCCGCTTTCGACCCAGAGAAGAGCATGTCTGATTGCATGTGGGTTGATGCCCCAGGTCCCGCCTCTGAGAAAAAGGTATCAGACGGGTCTGATGCTCTTTGGGTGGATGACACCTAAATGAACATCAGTACAAAGTCCCAATTTATTTCTAATATCAGAGATCAGACCTCTACTCTTGCCTGGTGCGTCTAAAACAAAAAGGGGGAACTGTAGAGAGCTGTGTAATGCCGCGCCTTAAAGATGGAGCTGGTTTCCTTCTTCCACCTTCCCGATGGTGAGTGCTCTCTGTCACAAACAACTCCACATTTGGCTAAGGCTGAGGATCTGGCTTGCTTCCATGTATGTGGACCTATCTGCATTGCCCACGTGGCACACTGGGGTTGGCTACCCAGAGGCTATTTAAGCTGTGGGCTGGCTTTCCCCAGGGTCAGATGATTGTTCAATGTTCCTGAATAAACTGCATTGAAAAAAAAAAAAAAAAGAAAGTGCTTTTAAAAAATCAGGTTATCAAAGGGAATATATAAATGTTCATATGATTTCAGACTTTAAGGTATACTTCTTGTGGACCAAGCCACTGGCTGTCACTGGTTAATGTAAATTACTACTTGCATTTTATAACATTGTATTAGTCTGACCTTTTATCAGCATGATAAATACTTAAGAGAACAACTTAAAAGGAGGAAAGATTTATCTGGGTTTGCCATTTCAGACCTCTGAATCCATGGACCACTTGCTCCATTACTGGAGCCTATGATAAGATGGAACATTATGACAACAAATAGCAGGCCATGGAATCAAGTAATTAACTTTTGGTGGCTTGAAAAGTAAATGAGAGAGAGACCAGGGGTGTGAGAGAGCAAGAACTAGTAAGAAACAGAGACAGAGATGGGTAGAGACAAAAGACAGAGACAAAGAGACAGAAAGACACAGAGAAAGATAAAGACAGAGAGTAAGAAACAGAGAGAGACATGTGGGCAGTGAGGCAAAAGAGGCAGTGTGTACTGTTCGGAGAACACCCACACTCACACACTTCTTCTACTAGGCCCATCCCTTACCTCCACTCTCTCCCCAAAATGCTATCGCATTATTATAAATCCATCAAGTGGCTAATCCACTGACAAAACAGAACCCTCATAACCTAATTATTTCTCAGCGATCTCAGCCAGCTGAAGACCCAGCTTCTAATAAACCTATTTTGAGGGACACTTCATACTAGAACCATAACAAACACCTTACATTTTATTATAAATACACCAAGTGACCGAAATAAAGATTATTGAGTACCTGAAAGTAGAATCACTTCAGGAGGTTACTTTGGACAGTCTGGAGTTATGCTGGTTGGGGAGAAACTGATCTGGACTGCCCCAGGTGGAAGGGGGTCAACATGAGGTGTTCAGATTCTTTCTTAAAATTATACAACATGGAGACATTTAAGAAATCATAGAGAAAAAAAAAGAAATCATAGAACTGAGTTTGTGCTTGTACACATACAAATTCAATTCACCAACAAAAATCATCAATGCCGCTTTAAAACATTTCCATTTACTTAAAACATGTAGCCTTTTTAAAAGGAAAAAAAATCAATTATTCCTTGGATTGACTGTTCATTTATTTCCCTGTTGAAGTTCTCATTCTTTGTTTTAGTTAACAGTACTCTTTCCATCTTGGAAGTCTAATATTTTGATAAGGGAGTCTCATGTTTTACTAAGAATACCTTGATTCTAAAATTTTCTAGATACAAACCTTTTTTTTTTTTTTTCCCAAAAACTACCATGGCATTACTTATCTCACTGCTATGGCAGAACACCCAACTAATGTAATTTAAGAAAGAAGGGGTTTATTTCTGCTTGCTGTTAGAGGGGGCGCAGGACACCATGCTGGGAAAGCTGTGGCCGTGGGATGGGGTGAGGCAGCTGCTCACATTGCAACTGCAGTCGGGAAGCAAAGAGAAATGATGTCAGTACACTTCATTCTCTCCCTTTTTATAAATCTCTGGCTCCAGCCCGTGGGATGGTGGTCCTCGTTATATTCAGGATGCATCTCTCTCCTCAGTTTAACCTTTCTGGAAACCCATTAACAGATATACCCAGATGTGTGTTGCCGTGGTGATTCTAAATTCAGTGACGCTGGCAGTGAATATTAACTAGAGCAACACCACCCTTTGTTATTTCATGTCCAAGTGCATCCCGTTAAATTGTAACATTCTACTCTCGACCCCTGAGGTCTCATTTTCATCTCCTAATACAACATATATCTAGCTCCTCTCCGAAACTCCCCATAATCTTTAACAACCCTTGCCCTATTCAAAAGCTCAAGATCAAATCACTTCTGAAACCCAGTGCAATCTCTTAACTGAGAGCCTCTATTTTTTAAAAAAGTTACATATTTGCACTACAAATTAGCATAAAATAAACCTGGCCATTCCAAAGGAGAGGAATAAAGGAATAGAAAAAAAATAGATCAAAGCAAGATTAAAACTCAGCAGAGCACAACCCACATCCAGCAGCTGCGTAATCACAGCATTTGGAACCTGTGATGGAATCACTTGGGCTCCTACACTCTTGGACAGCACCATCCTACTGGGTCTGCTATTCCCAGCACATAGTCTCTGTCTCTGTCTGCTCCATGTCTACAGCATCCCTCAGCAGATGCCCGTAGTCCTCCAACATCCTGCAGTCTCCATTACAGCCTACGCTTTACTTTGACACTTCACAAAATAAGTCTTCCAAACTTTTCCTTCACGAAATCCGACCATGTCACATATTGCCTGGCCTCAGCAGCTCTCTGCAAGCTTGGCACAAGCCTAAGTGATCCTCTTACTCTTACATCTTTCATATCTACAAAGCCAGTGCCATCCATACAACATTGCCAAGTTCTGCTATCAGCTCCAGATGTATCCTGGACTTCTAGGACAACCACAGCTATAAATGTGGTCTATGTGACTTTAGGGTTGATTCTAGGAAAATGCTTTCAAACAGGAAACCCTTTCAGTGGCGTCCTCATTCCAGGCTCTTTCTTTTCAAATGTATTTGTAGTTTTGTAAACCAGAGTCTTCAGTGGATGGGATTTTGCCTTCAGGGCTCTTTCCTAGTACAGAGGGCAATGTTTCTTCTAAATGACATTAATCTCTCCTTTTCAAAAAGATTAGGTTTTTATTGTTTTTATCTGTATAAGCACTTTGTCTTCATGATATATGTCCACTACATGTATACAGTGTCTGCAGTAACTGGAAGATGGAAATAGATCCCTGGAACTGGAATTATGGACGGTCATGAGCTGGTATATGGGTACCGGGAACTGACCCCAGGTCTTCTGCAAAATCAGCAAGTGCTCTTAACCACTGAGCCAACTCTTCAGAACTGACGTGAATAATTACTGCTGCCTTTTATGTACCCTTCATGTCCACATTCCTTTCCTCACCAAAGTGCACATTTTTCGCATTTATTCTGCTGTTTTCTGTCCTCTGTTTCTGTAAACCTGGATAAGTATCCTGATTAGAAACCCCACCACAGCCTGAATGTTAAACCTGACCTGCCAAAAAATTCAGCCAATATTAATCCCACCTCAGTCAAACATGGACAGGATGCAGCAGATTTCATGACAGTTAAAATACCTATGGCTTCTAACCTAGCTCCCAATAATGTCTTTATTCCCCAGTTGAAACCTCATGACTTGGAAACCCACTGTCCTCATTTGTCACAACATTTTGATCTTCCAAATTCCTACCAGGATTGTCCAAGCTCCTATTATAGCATCCTACAGCTTCTCTAGCATTCATCTCCAAACTCTTCCACATTTCCTCCATAAACCCATTCCAAAAGCCCATGTAGTCAGGCTTGTCACGACAATGTCCTCGCTTCTTAGAACAATTCTTCTTAGTAATTACTTTCTCATTGTTGTGAGAAAAAAAAATACCTGACAAAGGGGACATAAGGAAGGATGGGCCTATTGGCTCACAGGTGGACGGTACAGTCCATCATCCTAAGGATGGACAGGGAGATAGCTGACATAGTATATCTGCAGTCAGGAACCAGAGAGAGATGAATTCTGATGCTCAACTGACTTTATCCTTTTTATTCAGTCCAAGAAACCAGCATCCTAGGTGAGATTGCCGCCCACATTCAGAGTTTATCTTTCTTCCTAGTTTTACCTTTCTGGAAACAGCCTTATAGCAACATCCGGAGTTATGTTTCCATGGCAGTTCTACATTAACTCAAGCTGACATTAGAGAATAGCTATCACAACCACCATAAATCTAATTTCTAAACAAATGGCTCCGGATTTACTATTTGAGCTGAAACAGCCATAAATGAAAATAATTCTGATGTTTGAAATATTTTATCCTGTGAAGAAGAAACTCAGAAATTTGACTGAGTAAATTAAAGATTTCTTATTTTTATGGCCCACTCATCAGAGATATATCTTTCCCAAAGTGTCTTGCAATCCATCTTACCTTTACAAGATTTGGTTCTCACATATATGTGCATCAACCCAGGGTTAGCACTCTTTCTGGTCATACATTAAAAATACTGAGATTCAAGCAGGTTCAGTGACTTGTACTAGGTTATGCAGAATGCAAAAGGAGAAAGATCAGCCCACATGTGTAGGCAGCTGCTAACTGAACGTGTCTTCTATCACATCTTGCTGTTCTCCAACATCAAGGACAATGTCTCCTAAATGTGTTTAAGAAATATACTGACTGTATTATAATGCCCCTGGATCCTCCTCTCTCCTTTGCTCAGATGAAATAATTTCTAGCTACCAACACACAGCTGCTATTCTGCAAAATTGTCCCATAGATGCTTTGAAACTTTTCAAAAGAGCTATCTACTGCTATGTGGAGGCATGCTGAAGCTTTGGGTTTTATTCTCCCACATTCCAATTTTATCTATTAAATTTTAACTCAGTGCTTCTCTAAAGGTGTTTAAGATTCAGTGCTCAAATCCCAAATTTCTCAAGGGTCAGCAAGTCAAATTCATTTATACTTTTATCCCTGACTTTCTTTCCATTTTATTCCCACTTTTATATGAAAAGCAATAAACCAGTGACCCATGCTTTTCACTCAGAGACTCTTTGCTCTGCACTTTAATCACTTCTTATCTGGTACTTCACTGTAGGGTCTCATGCTGAAAATAAGTATTACACAACTATGTACTTCTCACCAGACTATTTCAGCAGTTTCTGTCGGGTCAGTTCAATACACAGTGAGCTAGCAGGTACAAAATCATAAGTCCAAAGTGTCTACAACCTGCAAGGAAATAAGGTCAAGGATGTGGGACTGAAAAAGATAGGAAAAAATCTACTTAAGCTTTTATATAAAACAAATGAATATTCAGTGAGTAAAACAAAACTAAATTTATAATGACAATAGAAAAGTCTCTACTAAAAGACAATAGTAACAACCTATGTTTATGTCTACATAAAAGGTAGACATTTTACATAAGTATATACAAAACTGACTCGATTCTCAAATATTAGCCAGGTAAATGAAAATGTAAAACATATATATCTTTTAAGCACAGGAACTAAGTAATATTTTTCATATTTTTACTTTTTTATTTATAGCTACTAATTACTTAATTAATTAAATTTTTCTTCTTGATAATAAAAAGTTTTCTTTTCCTGCCATCAGAGGCCTTCATAATGTGACTATCTCATCCTCCAGGCAATGTGGCCTTAACATATTTATAACCTCTGTCTTAGACACAGTAGACTCCACACTGGTCCTTCAGGCCATGGGCCCTTTCATCATTTCATTCTGGTCCTGCTGCCTGGAATTTTCCCCTTCCAGTTCTTCAACTAGAAAACTCACACTAATGTTTTAAGGCATTAATGACATGTCACTTTTCTATAAGTCATGATGAAAAAAAATTTCCTTTCTCAAGGTATTACTGGCCCTGTGCTTTTAACTCCTCTACCATTCCAAGTCAGAATGAGTCTTTGAAAATAAAAATAAAATGAAATAATAAAATAAAAATATCTACAAACCAACAAATTCCTGAGATATTTAGCTGACCAACAAATACATAACTTTAAAAAGTGTCTACACAGACCAGGAGCCCACATGTACATCTGGTTTCGCTTTTTTCTTATGTTTCCTATGGGTGCATGGCTCCTTTCTCCTTTCAGAAAGATGCAATCACCTTTAAGAAACAATGGCTTCACTGTCTCTGCCTGACATCACCATCCAGCTACTTTCCTGCTTTTAAAACAAAGAGCAAAACTTCTTAGTTCTTAATCCAAGCTTAGGCACTGTGCATACACAGCTTTATAGAAGAAAGAAAACTGAGACAGGACAAAACATTCTTTTTTATTAATGTATTTATTTAATCACTTTGCAATCTGATCAAAGCCCTCCTCTCCTCCCACATGGTATTGGCTTAAAAACAGACAGGTTGATCAATGAAATTGAATTAAACACCCAGAAATAAACCCACACATCTATAGACATTTGGGTTTTTTACAAAGAAGCCAAAACCATACAATGGAAAAAAAAAGCATCTTCAACAAATGATGCTAGTCTAACTGAATATTTACATGTATAAAATGAAAGTAGACACATATTTATCACCATGCACAAAGTTCAAATCCAAGTGGACCAAAGACCTTAACATAAAACCAGAAACATTAAATCTTTTAGAAGAGAAAGCTGGGATCAGCCTTGAATTCATTGACACAGGAGACAACTTCCTGAAAAGAACACCAACATCTCGGTCACTAAGATCAACAATTAATAAATGGAACCTCATGAAACTGAAAAGCTTTTGTTCTGTCAACAGAACAAAACGGCAGCCTACAGAATGGGAAAAGGTCTTCACCAACCTTTAAAATGACAAAGGGCTAGTACCAAAATATATAAAGAACTCAAGAAATTAAACACCAATAAACCAAATAATCCAATTGAAAAGTGGTATACGGAGCTAAACAGAGAATTTTCAACAAAGGAACCTCGAATGCCCAGAAACACTTAAAGAAATGCTAAATATTCTTAGTCATCAAGGAAATGCAAATAAAATGACTATGATAGTCTATCTTATACCAGTCAGAATGGCTAAGATCAAAAACTCAAGTGATAAGACATGCTGGCAAAGATATGGAAAAAGGGGAACATTCCTCCATTGCTGGTAGGAGTGCAAACTTGTACAGCCACGTTGGAAATCAATCTGGTGCTTTCTCAGAAAATTGGGAATAACACTTCCTCAAGACTGAGCTGTACCACTCCTGGGCATATACCCAAAAGATGTTCCACCATACAACAAAGACATTTGTTCAACTACGTCCATAGCAGCTTTATTTATAATAGCCAGAAACCGGAAACAACCCAGATGTCCCTCAACTGAAGTATACATAAAAAAAAACAAAACTGTGGTACATTTACCCAATTGAATACTACTCAGCTATTAAAAACAAGGAAATAATGAAATTTATAGGCAAATGGATGGAACTAGAAAAGATCATCCTGAGTGAAGTAACCCAGACCCAGAAAGACAAATATGGTATGTACTCACTCATAAGCAGATATTAGGCATATAGTACAGGATAAACATACTGCAATCCATAAACCCAAAGAAGCTAAGTAACAAGGAGGGCCTAAGGCAGGATGCTTGAATCTCTCTAATGAAGAAAAAATAGAATAGACAGTGGAAGTGGTTGAAGAAAGGGAGCAGGAGTGGAGAGGGAGTGCAAAGGGAAATGACAGTGGGAATTGGATGTGGAGAGAGCATGGGTAGATGGTCAGAGGGCTAGCAGAAAGAAGAGAATGCATGGGCAGCTGAATCTCTGAGACAAGCTGGAGACCTATGGCAAGGTAGGCTCCTAGGAATACATGGTAATGGCTCTAGCTGAGACTCTTATGTAGTGGGGGTCATGGAGACTGAAGAGACCACCCTCTAATCAGACAGGACTCATAGTGGAGGGAGAAGACACCAACCCTCCAACAAAAGCTTTGACCCAAAATTTATCCTGCCTACAAGATGGGCAGGGATAAAGATAGAGCAAAGATTGAGGGAATATCCAACCAATACCTGGCCCAACCTGAGACCCACACCAAGGGAGAGCGCCAGCCCCTAACACTATTAACAACAGTCAGCTATGCTTGCAGATGGGAGCCTAGCATAGCTGTCCTCTGAGAGGCTCCACCCAGCAATGGAGACTCACAGCTAAACATTAGGCAGAATGGGGAGCCTTATGGAAGAGTGGAGGGAAAGAAAGAAAGACCCAGAGGGGACAGGAGCTCCACAAGAAGACCAACAGAGCCAACTAACCTGGGCCCAGGGGTGCTTGTGGAGACTGAAGCACCAACCAAGGACCAGGCATGGCCTGGACATAGGAATCCTACACATATATACCTGATGGACAGCTTGGTCTTCATGTGGGTTCCCTAATAAGAGAATAAGGGCTGTCTCGGGCATGGACACTGTTGCCTGAATTTCCACCATTTCCCCTTGGCAGGGCTGCCTTGCCATGCCACTTTCGAAGAGGATGCACTTAGTTCTGATGCTATTTGATGTGCTGGGGTGGGTTGTTGGGGGTACTCCCCTTTTCTGAGGGGGAGAAAGAGGAAGGGGTCTATGATTGGGATGTAAAGTAAATAAATAAACAAATTTTTCAAAAAAGAAAGAAAACTAATAACTCATCTCCAAGCAGCCATCAGTTGGCCATAACCCTCAGCTATGGGTGGGTCTTTGTGCCCACCTCCCTCTCAGCATTGGACTTTTGTCTGGCTTGGGCTTGCACAAGTATTGTGCCTACTATCAAAAGGAGCTGTGAGTTCATATGTGCAACTTCCCAGTTGTATCTGAAAACAGTTTCCTTGTAGTCATTCATCACCTCTGGCTTTTATAATCATTTCACTCCTCTTCTGTAAGGATACCTTAGCTTTGGGGAAATGGGTGTGAGACAGATGTCCCATTTAGAGCTGAGCACTCCATATTCTCTTATTCTCTGCCCACTCACCACTTGCGGTTCTTTCTGTTAATTGTTATTTACCTCAAGAAGTTTCTTTGGTGAGGGTTAAATTAAGAGCTGCATTGTTCTATCTATAGGTTTGGCAATAAGGAGCCACTTTAATATTATGTCTGTTTAGCAGAATGATAGTAGTTGGTTCTACCTTATTGCTTATGATCTGTCTAGCCGCAAGTTCTTGGCCCTGACTATAGTGCCAGGTCTGGGTTTCGTGACCAGAGTACTCCTAAAACCTGATGAGGAAGTGTTTGGTTGGACCTATAAAATTCCTGTCATCACTGCACAAGTGGATATATCTTGCCAAGACAGTTATTACTGCTGTTCACAAGGTTCACAGTCGGGTAAGACTGGTAATTATTTTTCTCCTCCGGTAGAAAAATAGGTTTCCGGTACTGTAAAAACAAGCCAACAGTCATGAAACTTGCATGACCAGCTTATTTTTCTATATTTTGTGACTCAAATATATGACATCTTCAGCAACAGGGTCTTACTGTCATGTTCCGGAGGGTAACCAAGAGCAGAGCTAATAGCTGGCAATGTTTGGTGATCTATGGGACTTGACCGGCCAACAACTAAAAGAAAACAAACAGCCCGCTCCTACTGCAGGGGTTTTTATTTGCTAGCATGTAGTATGGAGGATGGATACCGTCACCCAGTTATGAATTTTGTATCACGACCTACAGACTTACATTTCTGTTTTGACCACCGAACTATAAAACTTTCTCAATTAAAAGGCCCACCTTTATTCAGTAAGAAGCCCAATATCTGACCCTTTGTAGGGCACAATAAGTTTTATTGGATGAGAATACTAAACATATGCTTCAAAAGAGTGCTTTCTGAAAATGATGTTAAATCTTGCAGTCTATTTATGATTCTAGGCTTCTATAATTTGCTAAAAAATATACACTTCACAAAAACTTTTTTCAGACAGGTAATCTTTGGCAGCTAAAATGACAGATATTTGTGATAGCTTTATATAACCCTGACCTGGAATACCTCCTCTGTGCCTACCCCATGGTGAAAATAATGATGCTGCAGCCTGGACACCTGGAGTCACAATTATACCCACGGACAACTCAAGGCCAAAGAGCCAGCCACAAGAAAGCGTTCCTCTCCTCACCTTAAATTCAGGTGGTGATTACTGGGGGCTATTTCCAGAATGCTTCGAATAGGATATTTTGATGACTTTGAAGTAGATCACTGTACCTGGACCAGCTAGATTGCATTCCAACATTCAGCAAGCCTTCAACTTGTGATGCCAGCAAAGGTTCATATCACACACCCCTGGACTTGAAATTCAATTTTAGTGTTTAGTACTCACCTGACTGTGGCAACCTGCTGAAGGGGCATGGACTTTTCTTTTCTTTTCTTATAAGAGTAGAACTGGTGTCAGGACATGAGTGTCTTCCATGCCTACCATGTTATATGGGGCAATCAATAGCTGAGAGTGAGTTGGAAATCACTGAACCAGAAGAACTTACTTTGTGAGAAAACAGTCTCCACATAAAGAAGTAATAAGCAGAAAATACATCATCCTAACATTTCGTAAAAGATGGATAAAGTCACTTCACCATAGTTCCTCTACACAAGGTGGGAAATGGACTACATTTCCAGAGACTTTTCCTATCGAATGCCTAGGGCTTGAGGAAGTAGGGAACATTAAGGGGATTAGCTGGGCAGGATAGACTTTGGTCAGACATGGAAACTCAGCACTGTGGCTGGTCCCTTTGGTGAGAATTTCCCTAGGGCCATGGCTACCTTCTTCATTGCTCTCTCTACACTTGACACTTTTCAGATTCAATTTGTTTCTTAAAAGCTTAGTATCCCTCACTTCACTTCCCTGAATGACTGTGATTGCCTATTGATAAATAAAACACAAGCTTTTGGATAAAGCAATAACCAGAATCCAAAAAACTGCATCAATTTTCTCTTAGTTTTTTTTTTTTTTTTCTTTCCAAAAAGTAAGAATCCTACTTATGAGGAAATTAACTTTATAGATCACTTCCTTACACTTGAGGAGACAGGATAAACAGATTTTTCTCTCACAATGGCATTAAAACAATATTTCACTCTTAAAGAAACTATTAAAAACATGCATGCAACCATCCAATTTGATATTAAAGAGAAGAATTTTCTAATATCATGAGAAACAAGAGAAGGTAATGAGTTCAGTTTGGAACAAATAGTGTTTGAAACACAATGTTGCTCTCCTTTCTATAAATACAGACTACAAATTTCATTAATCAGACTTTATTTCCTCCCTTTGTGAATCTAAGATTTTAATTGTTCTAATCCTTTTCCTGTTGATTTCTTGCTGCAATTTTACACAGTAGTAGGTCTTTTTTTTTCATTCTTTTGAGAAATGCATTAGCAGAGTGCCATAGTAATAAATAATATATTTTTTAATTGAGAAGAAGGAAAAAAAAAACAAAGAAAAAGAAATCAACTCTGAAGTCTAGGGACTCAAAAATAAACTTTTGTAAAAGGATGCACATTTATTCATTGTCACTAATTTTAATTAGCATTTGCTTTCACAACCAAGAAACAAATTTCCAAGATTCTATTTTTAGAAATATCTAAGTACAAAGAATCAATGTGTTCACTTGAAATTTCTGCCTACTATTGTCTAACATCAAATAAAGGAAGACACATAAGAAGTTTTTAGTGTTTATGCACTAGAAAGGCAATAGCATATGACAGTAGTGTGTGTGCATGTGTCTGTGTGTACATAGTATATGCATATGTGTGCATATGTTTATATCCATGTATCTAAGCTGACTGGCCAGCAAACAACTCCGCCCACCCTACCACAGGCTCGATTTATTTCAGCCCTGCTTTCCCATCACTCAAATTATAGATATAGACCACCACAGCTGGATTTTATGTAGACACTGAGGATTTGAACTCAGCTAACTGTAACAGAATAAACATCAATTAGGGGTGGCTTCTAGTATGGCTGAATACACCTCAAGAAAAAGACCACAGACCACTCCAAGACAAAGAGCTTACTCTGAGGCAGCCAGAGAGATGCAGTTGGGATACAGTTGACTCTCTACCATGGTAGGACTACAAGCTGAGCATGCAACTGTGAGAACAGAGAGCTTTGTATAATTATATAATTAACCTTGATTGAGACACCTGCCAAGTCAGAGGGTAGTAACGAAGACCTAGAGACCAAAATCCAGACAGACAATCAAGGCCAAAGACAGAATCAGAGGTAGACTTCAGAGGAAGCTTCAGGCACCCTAAGCTGAATGAGCAGTGCATCAACAGCACGTAAAGCATCCTCTGGTTGGGCCAGAGTGACTTGCACAGATAAAGTGAACCTCCACCGGCAGTGCCTATGATAGTGGTAAGAAATAGGCCATCTCAATAGACTTTGTCACCTCAACATCTTTCCAGTGTCCCTACAAAATCCCAAGAGAAAAAAAAATTAAATTCCCCCTCCTTTGGATGCCCTTCCGAATGCATGAGAGTTTCTCTCACTCTTCCTTGATTTCTTATTATTCTTCAGCTTCTCATTTTCTTTCAACATCTGACTTTTCTGTGATAATTCTTAATGAGGTATGCTCAGCTATGCATACTCCCATAATAGTTTCTGTGTCATTAATTTTCTTCGGTGTGAGACAGGTTGACTTTTGATGCTTATGACTGGGTGACACCTCTGGCTCCTAGGTCACACCCAAGTGAGCCTAAAAAGGTCCTGCCACCCTCAAATAACAGCTGTGATAACTGTGATGCTGAGCAAGTAACTGGAAGCCAGCTTTTTATGAACCAGCCAAGTGACACAAAGTACCTCTTATTAAGAATAAATCCATATTTCATAAAAAGTTTAGAGGAAGTCTAAAATTTCACCATAAAATGCAATACCCATTAGCTTCAAGTTAGTTATGTAAATACATTATTTTAACACCTTTGGAATATCACTCTCCTATCCCCGGACTCCTAAAAGATTACTGTCCATATTCTAGCCACCACTTGTCCCTAGCAACAAAATTCATACATTCTAGGTAATTTTAAAGCAGGTGTTAGGTACTCCCTGTGGATTTTGGCCCTTTCTTCTCCATAACTTGTACTTTCTCACGCTTGAATATATTTCCTGACATGTTTTTCTCTTTTTCATTACATTAGCTTTTCTATTAGCAAAACCCATGAAGATTTCCTTCTTTACTCTTCTGTCCCTAAATACAACTATAAATATTATTTTACTCATATTATCCTTGGAATGTTGGTAAAATCCTTAGAAACTCAGACTCTACCCTATCTCACAAATATTCATACTTAGTTCATAAGCCTATGCTTGTTAAGATCTTTGGTTGTAAGAAGCAGCAGACCATTTACCTAACACTGGCCACAACAAAAATCTTAGTGATTAATGAAGCTACAATATAAAGTAAGGAAAGAACAGTTAAATTTAAAAAATGAAATTCATAATCAACGTGAGACCTATTTTTTTCAGTTCTGTCTCTATAAAAAAATGACACAACAAAAGCAGGATCATTCTAATCCATTCAGTCACATGTATATTTACATTTTGATACTTTTCCTCCCTTGTTAACAATAAATCATGTGAACCAACCCCCACACACACTAAAGCTACACCTATGTTAAAGATTCTACCAGGCTGTTTGACTATTAGAACTTTGAGATTATAGACTTGCAATGTTGACATATCCAGATTCAAATTGTGCTGAGATAACTTTAATTCCCATAACAGCTATTCATTGTGCACCTATATATATGGCCTAATGTCCTTTCAACTATCAAATAAAACCTATGGACAGTATTAACAGACCACTAGTTTCTACCAATCCAAAAGCTAAAAATGTCACCAGATAACATCTAAAATCACAGAGTTTTTCTTGTGTGTGCATTAATTACTTTTTCATTGCTGTAAAAAAATGCCTAAATCAGTTCGTGGAAGTAAGGGTCTATTGGCTTACAATTGGCTTACAATTCAAGGTATAGTTAGTCCATGATGGCGGGGGAGTTATAAGGGCCAGGGTATCAGGCAGTTGATCATATTGACTCCACAGTCAGCAAGCAGAGATGGATGAATGCTGATGTTTGGTTCACTTCCTCCTTTTCATTCAGGAGAGGACCCCTAACCCACAGAATGGCAATGCTCATATTTAGAGTGAATTTAATCTAGAAACTTTATCGCAGATATGCTATTGTGTGGGATTTCCTCCAAATGGAAACAGTCCCTCCTGGAAGGAGCAGGAAAGGTCATGGAGCTCAGGAAACCTTTCAAGTCTTAGAGAACTAAAACTTAAAATATTCCCAAAGCCCCTCCCCACAATAATAGAAGAAGTAAACTGATAGGCAAGGAGACCCACCTACTGGCTCGGCTGCCTGAAAACAATGACCAGTGGAACTGCCGGCAAAGAGCTCAAGGGTTGCAACTTCTTTGAGGTGTCATTGAGGTTGGAGTGAACTTCTGAGTTGCTACAGTTGCCCTGGAGTCTTCCATACTCTTGTAACTAATCCCCAAAGATTCATTGCTTTGCCACATTGGACTTTTCTCCCTATCTGCAGTGAATACTTGTACTCATTACATCTCCTCAAGAAAATTTCCATACAGCACAAACCAGAGCTTAGGCTCATGGTTGATTCTACATCCTGCCAACTTGACAATATCATCATGTCCAGCTCTCTTGTAATCCACCTACCTTATGCTCACACCAGTGTGTTTTTCTAGTACTATAACAGCTCACTGAAACATACTATTTAGCCTAATATGAATATAATATAATATAATTAATATGCTTTGAGGCCATGGTCACTCATATTTTAACTCGGAACAAATTGAATCTTACACTTAATGAAAGTAGTGTTTCATATTGATATTCACCAACACTTACTAGAAAACAAATAATTTTACACTTAAAAAAAATAAAAATATCCAACATCTGGAGGAAGACCAAAAATCATAAATTAGAAATCCATTTTTTACTATAAAGTAAGGACCGACCGCATTCAAGAAATCAAAAGGCTTGGGAACCAATTTAAAAGGTCTCTCACTGGCAAAATTTAATCAAATAATAACATTAATAACTAACAGGGTCAAGTTAAAGGGATAAAGGGCTAAGAAAACTAAATGATGCCCAAACAATCTAAGAGCTAAGATAGCTGAAAACCCAACCTAGAATCTCCTTCAGTAAGGGAACGACAATGCCACCGGGAGCTGGAATCTCACAGTGTCCACTTCTAAACTGAGGGCACTGATAGAAGGAATTGAAATATATTTTGACCATACAATTTTTTGAGATTATAATATAATTATGTCATTTTCTCCTTTTTTCCATACAAACCTTCCCATATAGTCCTCTTTTTTCTCTTTCAAATTCATGGTCATTTACTCATTAATTGTTGGTGGTGATGTATGTGTGTGTGTATGTGTTTGTGTGTGTGTGTGTGTACATATAATTGCACATAAACTCCTAAATACAACCTGCTATGTCTGCATAATTTTGCTTCCATGCTGACCATTTGGTATCAGAGAGCCAGTTGGTGTGCTCTTTCCTGGGGAAGAGTATTTCTCCCACTCCCAGCATTCTTTAGTTGCCTGTAGTCCTTAGTGTATGGTTAAAGCCTCCTGCATTTTCCCCCATCCACTTCGGCATGTCTATTGTCATTTTCCTTGACCAACTCATACTCAAAAGGCAGTCGTGCTGTTGTAGTTTTTGACATTCCTAGAAGACACAACCCCATAACAAACTCTCTGATCCTCTGGTTCTTACAGACTTTCTTCTTCAATAATCTCTCGGCCCTTGGTGCAAGAGTTGTAGGTATATCAGTTGGGACTGGGTTCCAAAACTCTGCATGTTGACTGGCTGTGGTTTTCTTTAACGGTTTCTTTCTGCTGCCAAGAGGAGTTTCCTTGAAGAGGAGTGGCAGTTACAGGTGGCCCTCCAAGCCCATGACTTCATTAGCAGTGAGCACTTGGCTAGGTTTTCAGCAAGAGAAATGATTTCGCCCTTGAGTGGGTCTTAAGTCCAACTAGAGAGCTGTTGGTTACCACGAAGGTATGTGTGCCACTACTGCCCCTTTAGAATAATCATGACATGGTGCACATTGTTGTGGTTCATAGGCATCATAGTTGGGTAGGACTGCTGGTTATTTCCCTCATCTGGAAGCTGCAATGGTGCCTTCTATTCAGCCCCAAAGAAAAATAAAATCATGAAATTTGCAGGTAAATAGATGGAACAACAACAACAAAAAAAAAAAGCATATTAAGTGAGGTAATCCAGACCCAGAAAGAGAAATGTAACAGTTGCAGCTCCTAGGTCCTAATCTTCAGATATATGCACATTTTCCTATAAGAACTACAGAAACAAGGAAACTGAAAAGGGACCATGGCCAAGGTAGAGGTGTAGAGGAGCAATAATGATGAAAATGGCAGGATACAAGTGATCTGGTGATGGATATGGGAAAATCAGTGAATGGCTTTAATTAGAAAGAGGAGGGCTAAATACAGGAGAGAGAGCAGTAAAATAACAGTATGTCTGAAAAGGTCACAAAGAATTACCTACTAAATTACTTATCTACCTATTAATTACCTACTAAAACATATAATAAACATAAGTCTGTGCATAAATATACATATATAGCTTAAGTATAATTTTCCATCTAGGAAGACAATGGTCCCTTCAAAAGCCAAAGAGCATTTGACAAAATCCTCAAAACTAGGCATAAAAAGCCCTCTTCAGAGTTGTTGGTTAGAGTTGTCCAAGAGACTCCCAAAACATAGGCTATTACTTTTGCCTTTGGTTGCCACTGCCAAAGGTGTAAGGTAAGTCCCTATTGTTTCAGACTCTTTGTGCTTCAGACACATGGCTCAGAGGCCCAAGATCTGGAACTGATTTGAAAACCTCTTTTCTGAAGATTAGCTTTCACTCTGCCCTATGTGCTTCTTTTTTTTTTAATCATGATTTATTCACTTTACCAGCTGTAGCTTCCTCCCTCATCCCCTCCCAATCCCACCCTCCCTCACTCTTCTCCTCCCATGCCCCTCCCTCAGTCCACTAATAGGGAGGTCCTCTTCCCCTTCCATCTGACCCTAGCCTATCATGTTTCATCAGAACTGGCTGCCCTATGTGCTTCTTAATCAACATGTTGACAATCAAAGTTAATCATCATATAGTATTAGAATTAATAAGCATGTTTGGCAAGGTTTTATAAAACTTCAGTTTGTAAAAATCAATTATATTTCAATACACCAGCAGTGGGCAGTCCCAAAATAAAACTGGGAAAATGTTCCTGCTTTAAATACTATCAAAAGAATTACACACTTAAGAATTTATTTAACAAAAACAACATATATATGTATATACACACACATACAGAGAGAGACAGACAGACAGACAGAGCTAGGCATGGTGACACATGCTTTTAATTCCAGTATTGGGAAGTAGAGGCAGGTGGATCAGGCGTTTAAGGTCAGCTTCAGGTACATAGCAACTCTGAGGCCAGTCTATGTTACATGAGGATATGTCTCAGAGCAAAAAGACAAGAAATCTAGGTCTTTCACAATGAACTATGAAACAAAGAAATAAAAAATTAAATATCAAAAATATCTTCTGTTCATGAGTTAGAAGACTTATTATTATTAATGTTAATGCTATCCAAAGTAACCCACGGTTTCAACATAATCTCTGTTGAAGTCTATATACTACATGTTTAGCTTTATCCAAAGGAATCTCTGTCGTCTGTCCTCAGCTACCAGAGGAGTTGATGTAAATACACCTAGAATGCCCAGCTAAATACGAATGTCATTATTTGCCAGGAGCTTTGGCCACACTTGATAGTCTAACACTATGATTTTTGGTGGGGGCTTGGGGATATTCTATTGTCAGACTATCAAAAGAACCAGAAAATATGTATTAGCCAGAGGCTCCAAGAGAAACTATAAACTAAAGGTCAGTATGTGATAAAATCCTGATAAGAACTGTGGACATCAAAGGTTCAGGGAGCGTTCCTGGTTCATTTCTGTATTGTCACTCACACATCTTAGTACAAGAAAATAGGTGCTAAGAGACCAGAAAAAGGAGGTGACCAGAAGTTTCGTGTTTGATTAGCTTTGAAACTTGACTTTGCCAATCTCCTCATTTGGCTGATTCTAATGTATGTCTTTCTGTCATAATAAAACTGTAATTCTAAATCTGGAATTCTCCTGAGTTCTGTGCATTCTACTAAAATGTAATACATGAGAGTGGGATGAGGACCCTCAATTGTGTAGCCAGCTGGTGTGACACTTTTAAGGCTAATTTGTACCTATTTTCGTATAGGTTAGGATAATTAGAGCACAGTATAGTAATGGACAATTCTTCTCAACAATGTTTGGTGCCTCATGTAACTTCAAACTGGCCATTTGTAACAGAAATAAACAAATTTTTTAAATCTGATCTTAACTATTTTTGTAGTCATAAACTATTTTTGTATTCATAAACCATTATTAACACAAATTAAACAAAATTTTATTGTGTCCACTCCACACTATAACAAGGTGACCAGCACAAAAAGTTGACTATGTTTCCTCAGCATTCAAAAGTTTATTATTAAAAAAAAAAAGTTTATTATTCTGTTCGGCAGAGGTTTTGCTGACATCACAAACAAAGGAGGTAGATTGGGACAAGTAACCACACTGTTTCACTTTCCTATCACCTAATCCACGAAGAAAGTATACTTGCTTATAAACTGCAACCTTGGCTTTGCTACAGATACAATAATTCCGAAAGAGGAACAACAGCATTCTGAGAGAATAACATACTGTGGAAATTATACTAAAGAGTATAAGCTGGGGATGGAATTCAGTGGAAGAGCCCTTGCTAGCATGAGCGAAACCATGACTTCTCCAGCACTAAGGGGCAGAAATATTACTAAAGAAATGGTGTACATTTTAATATTAACTGTAAAGTCGATATACATCTTTCGTGACACTGTGACTACCAAAGAAACAGGAATCCAAGATAAAAGAGTCATAAGTGACCTAAGGAGTGGCTGAGATCTCTCAACTCATTTTCTCTGACCTCCATTAGGCAACTGTTCTCACCTAAATTAAAATCTGGGATGCTGCATCCTAATTCCGACTCTAATCTCAGGCCTCAGATTGGCATTTATTCTTTTCCCATGGCACTTGTTTCATTAGCTATTGAATGGGAACTGTTCTAGCTTTCTTCTTCTTTAACACCCGACCACTTCTCCAAAAGTTCATAAACTGCTGAGAATAAAGTAAAGCTTGGCTCCTACCCATGTCAGGGGCACTTGTAAGTACGTCTAAGCTGGGACTGCTCTCTGCACAGCTCCAGGGACTTGACCTCACTGGAACAGCAAAGGAGTGAAGAAAGGACAAAAACGTGGACACAGGAAAGCTGAGACAAGCGGGCTGGTCTCTCGGAGGGAAAAGTCTCAGAGTTCCACAAGCTTGGCATATTTATTACATGCAATTAAACAGGGAGGCGGAGTTACTGCACACAGCTGAATTAAGGGTTTATGATACACAGCTGGACAGAGGCCAGGCTTAGTTAATTTTGATAGAAACAGTCTCTGTGGGAGGAGCAGTCTTCACGCCATAAATATCCGGGAGTGAAGGTGGGGATGGAGCAGGGTGGGGCAGGACTGGGCTACAGTGGAAGTTTTCTGCATATACTGTCAATACTCACACTCAGACCTGAGAAAAACTCTGCCGTGCCTCTGAACTTAACTGCGGAGGGGAGCTTGGCCAGTTTCCTTTAGGTCTGAGGCCGAGGAGCCTGCAAAGGCTGGTTCATGTCAACCATGTATCCACTCAGGTCTCCACACACTCGGAGTGTCACCTCTGTCTCACCTCACGGGTTCTCCCTTTTAACCCTCAAGCAAAATTCTTTGATCATTACCCCAAGAAGGCCACAGGTAACTAGTACTTGCTGTCTAACTTCCTGCTGCCTCAGCCTAGAACACCACCATGGTCTATTTGCTTTCAAAATGGATTTTAATCTTTTCTCAGATATGAAAATTCTATTTGCTTTGGAATCATCTGCCATTTGTTTTCTTTCCTACTGAAATAAAAGTTAAATACATTTCTTTATCTTATAGTTTATACTATTTATTTTTCATCCCTATACTAGCGTGTAATCATTTACATGATTGCTTGCTTCAGCCTAATGTTTGCATTCATTTCTCCCCTGAAATAATGTGACAATACTTTGTGTTTAATATATTTCTCCAAAAAAAATCCCAGATGATTAATATAATATTTACTTTTTTGTTACTTCAGCAGAGAACAGTATCGGTTCTTCTCAATGCATAGGAACATCATTAGGAAATAAAAATCCTCCAGCTAGAAACGAAAAAGATTCGTTTGAGACCTGGAAGCAGTTTAGTGGGTGACAGAGTTGCTTTGCAAGCAAGAAGACCTAAGTTCAAATCCTCAGCCCCCACGTAAAAAGCCAGGTATGGTTGCATGTTTGTGCCTACAGTACTCCCAGCATTGTAGGGAATAAGAGGTGGTTTCTGAGATTTGCTGATATCCATCCTACCACTAGGTTCACCAGGAGACCCTGTGTTGGGGTACCTTGTGTGCAATTGTCAATTTTGTGCTGAAAGAAAGCTATGGCCCATTACCAGCCTCATATTTTGTAAATATTTGTTCCTTTCTCACTTGCCTAAGGTGATCTAGAATTGTATCTGATTGGCTTTAATAAAGAGCTGAGCTGGCAGCAATGGCTGGGCAGAAAAGGGCTCTGGGAGAGATCAGGCCCAGGAGATTCATCAGCCGGACAGGAGATACAGACATGAATGGGTACAGAGAGGTAAAGAACTAGCCACGTTCAGACTCTACTCTTGCCTGATGCGTCTAAAACAAAAAGGGGGAACTATAGAGAGCTGCGGAATGCTATGCCTTAAAGATGGAGCTGGTTTCTGCCTTCCACCTTCCCGATGGTGAGTGCTCTCTGTCACGAACAATTCCACATTTGGCTAAGGCTGAGGATCTGGCTTGCTTCCATGTATGTGGACCTAGCTGCATTGCCCCCGTGGCACGCCTGGGTTGGCTACCCAGAGGCTATTTAAGCTGTGGGCTGGCTTTCCCCGGGGTCCGAGGATTGTTCAAGGTTTCTGAATAAACTGCATTGAAAAAAAAAATGTAAAAAGAAAAAAAAAAAAGAACTAGCCGCGTGGTGGATCTTGTGCTAGAATAGCCGCGTTAAGTTAGATCAGGTAGCTGAGAGTCTGCCCAGATAAAGTGTAAGCTTGAAAATATTAATAAGCCTCAGTGTCATTATTCTCCCCACTGGAGGGCTTAAAAAGCCCTGCTATAACCCTGTCTCAAAACAATAGCATAGAGAAAGATAGAGCAAGGCAGCTGGCATCCTCCTCTGGTTTTTATGTATGCACAGGCATGAACACACACACATACACACAAGTGCATACACCACATAGACACACACTGTATTCACATGGAAACACAAACTCACAAGTACTTAATAAAAACGATATTCACATGCACCCACACATACACATATGCACGATCGCTTATACATGTGCACACTCACATACTCCACACACAGTGCTTCTATGACATAAAAACACACCATATTCACATATAAATGCACATAGACACTCACGCATGTCTGCGCACTAACATTTTGTCTTTTGAAGAAACAATGTGCTTTATTGGTAATCTATAAAAATTAAGGTTGAAAAAACATAATAGGAATAGGGAAATGACTAATGCCAAGAAAATAAAAGAAGCCTTTATTGTACGGCCTTTCACTCATAAGCAAGTGAGAGACTGTTTTAATGTGTTCCTTTACCGTGTGACGACAGAGCATATTGTGAGGTTTGTGTTTAGAGACTTTTAGAATAGGTCAAGTTCATCACAAACATATTGTCATCTTGGTTCACCATGTTTTCTGCCACAGCATTCTGCAAAGCAGTGTGGCCTGGTTTAAAAGAAATGTACCCATGAAAGTATTACACTGACCTTTTATCTCATTTTCTCCTCACCTGGAGGCAACCAGGACTAAGTGTTGTATATACTGCAATGAGGAACGAGTACATAAACAAAAGCTCTCTCTATGGAAGTAGCCAAGACAGAGAAACTATAATCCCTCTCACCTACAAACCCCCTGAGATCTTTACAAGAATTTCGCCACAAACCCACTCTGGATTACGGCCCTGTCACTGCCCAGAAGAACACATGACCGGAAAGGGAAGCCACTAACAAGAACACAGAAAGCAGGCTGTGGCTCACCTACCTGATCGTCTACATGGTCTAAGTGTGAACTTACTTAGAAGGGTGACAGCAGATGATCATGTGATATTGACTTCTTGGGACCCATGTACAACTCTCTATGACACTCTGTCAACATTCTTTTCAGTTGTTTGAGTGAGAAAAAAAAAATCTCAAGCCAAGTTACCCTAATCAGCCAGCCTGGACTAGTCTATGAGGAACACTTACAAATGTGCTTCTCCAGCACAAACTTAGGACCCGGAATCTTTCAAACCCATCTAAATGATTTAGATCATACTTGGGGTGCAATCAAAGCTCTTCACTCATGACCAGGAAGCCAACAAAGTATGAAACAGAGGCTGCTGGTTTTAATTACAATCCTCAGCAACTACGGATAGTTATAATTGTGCAAGAATTATTCAGTATACATTAAAGGACAAAAGTCTCTTCAAATTTTAACAAGCGGAACTATCTTGATGGGCAGGGTTGCTTTCCTAACCCTGAGGCTCTGATAACTCCTCCCCAAAGCTTCCTGGGAAAGAATTGGGCAGGGTTGCTTTCCTAACCCTGAGGCTCTGATAACTCCTCCCCAAAGCTTCCTGGGAAAGAATTATTGGTTCTTTTCTTCTTCTTCTTCTTCTTCTTCTTCTTCTTCTTCTTCTTCTTCTTCTTCTTCTTCTTCTTCTTCTTCTTTCTTCTTCTTCTTCTTCTTCTTCTTCTTCTTCTTCTTCTTCTTCTTTTCTTTAATTGAAAATAACTTTTTTTCACGTTACAGTTTTCCCTCTCTCATCTTCTCCCAGATTGTCCCCACCTCCCTACCCATCCCACTCCACACCTTGTTCTTCTATTTAGAAAACAAAAAGATTGAAAAGCAATAAAAAAAAAATCAGGAGAAACACATTCACAAGAAGACATGCACAAACACACACACACACAAGCAAAACTCACAAAAATACCAAAAAAGCCCAGATAGCGCTATGAGACTAATAATAATTAATAAAGAAATAATTTGTAAAACCTCCAAAAATTACCTTTGAGCTTATTTTGTGGTGGTCATCTACTGCTGGACACAGGGCCTCGCTGTAAGTGTGGTCTGTATACCCAGTGAGACTCCATTGGAAAAAACTAATTTTTCCTTTGCAGGCAGTTGGCACTAGGAGATAGGTTCTTGGTTATGGCTTCTAACTTTTCTATAGTGATGAGAAGCATGTGGGTTCCCCCCCCCATACACATTTACAGAATATACAGCCTCAGACATCCTACTTCAAATAGTAGAATTTGCATACAGAAAGGGTGAGGTGGTTACCTGTACGACAAAAGCTTCTCTCAAAAAGTTTGCAACCCTGGAGGTTAGTGCCTCTCTAAAAAGAGATTATGTCCCAGAACCTCGATCAGCTGCAAGAACCTCGATCTATCAGCAAGACTGGTAGATGGGGATCATGTTTGCCTCGGGAGTTTACTGCAGACAAGTCTTCCCTGGAAAATACTGCTAGAGGAAGTGCTGACCAAACAACATCCATATTTACACACTTAGATATTCATTAAAGCAGAAAATGCCAACTAAATTTAGAGAGATACTAAGTGCCAACTCAAGAGCAGACCAGAAAGTTGGTTAAAATCTGCTCTCAGAGTGTATCAGGGACAGATGAGTCAGATTCACGGCAATAGCCTGTCCCAGGTGACCCTGACTACGAAACTGTCAAGTAAACCTCACAGGAAATAAGTTTGTTTCTTCTCTTAAAAACACAACAAGCGGGTCAGATGGGAGAATTTCAACCAAAAACAGCAGCAATTACATCCGAATAGGAAGTTGTCTGCTGCTAGTCGAAAGGAAAGCGACCTTGAGAAGGGTGATCATTTAGAATCTTACATATTTCATTAGTCTGACAGAAAGTGTGGGCAAACGGTATTCCCAAACCCTCTTCCTGGAATAGGCATCCTTTGTATCTATTAGACTAGTGAAAGCTTAGACTTGAGTGCATGTAACTGATTTCCCTCCGTCGTTTGCGCATAAGAGAAAATGGGGCTCAGGGAAATGAGTCAGTTCCCCATGACACAAAGGTAAGGGGGCAGGTTCAGTTTCTTCGACAAGCAAACTCTTGCTGCCCTATTTGTGTACCGGTCAACACTAGCGAGTATAACCAGCAGCTGGCTAAAAGTGCAGGCTTGGGGGCCTCACCCAAAGCCTGATGGGTATCTAATTTAATCAGCACCCAGACAAGAGCCACTGTGATCCACGCGAACAGCAGTATGTGCCAAGCCCTGCCGCGTGGTGTGTGGTTTCCTTCATATGAACCATCTTGCATGTTGGCAATCTGGAAAAGGGGTCTAAAGAAATGAATATTTATGTGGGAGAGGAGAGGTTTGCAAGACACTTTAGGAGGATAGTAGAAGTAAAGTATAGAAGTTTTGAGCCAAGTTTTGAAACAAGTATGAGATTCTGGGTCTGGGAAAGGACAGAAAAAAATAAGAATAAAAAACAATGACAGGAAAGGACTAGAAGTAAATTTCCCCTTTATTTTCAATTCCCTCTACTGGTTTCATCACTGATGATCCAAATGAATTTCAGCACCAGAAGATGGCTCAGCGGGTAAAGTGACTTTTGCATAAGCACAACGACGACTTGAGTTCGCCTACATAAAATGTGGGCACAGCGTAGGCACCTCTACTCCAGCACTACCAGGAGGCAGGGAAACAGGCCAGTCTCAGATGCTCACTGGCCAGCCAGTATAACTAAGCAGAAAACTCCAGATCCACTGACAACCCTGTCTCAAAAGAAAAGGTGGGCAGTGATGAAAGAGGAAGACAGCAGATACAGAGGACCTCTGACCTCCACACATGCACACAAAAGTGACCACATACACATGCAAAAAGTGCCCTTCAGTACCAAACTTTGAGAAGAAAGGGACAAGTAAATGCTCACTTCCACGTAAGTTGCATCAGAGTACAATGCCTGTTTGTTTACTAAGATTTGTAACTTCGGTACAGAATGATAATCCTCCAGAATGTAAAGTCAACACAGACAATCCAGCCATTATACTCAATATAACTTCCGTTAGAAGGGGGTTATAACTGTTGAAAAACAGATCAATCATGTGGGAGAGCATCATTTATTTTTAGCTAATTAAAATCCCTATCTCTAAAAGCCTAACAAACAGCAGAATTATCCTTACGGAAGGAGAGGCCACAAAGGCCATCTATTACAGTCATGCGATACTGGCTCGTCAAGGTGCACTTATTCATCACTAGGACCCAGAGTCTAGACACATGCTTGGCACTTAGTAAGCACTATCTGAAGGAAGGAATAAATCCCTTAAAGCTGTCTTTCTTCTACGGTCCCTATTTGTTGGGGGAAAAAATACACACAACATAAGTTCTGTCTTTGCGCACTGCAAATTCTACCCTCCCACAATTCATATCTAATCACTCTGGTTACAGACAGAACAAATAAATTTCCTCTCCTGAATATCCATCCTTCAGCTATAAGCTATTACAATACCTACCTAATCCATATATATTGCTTTCTCATTGCCTTTGTCTCCCCGAAAAGCACAGGTTGACTTGTAATAAGCGTTAGATTGCTGATACAGCTTAAAGAGACAGAAAGCAGAAAGAGACCAAAGTCTGACCTTCAGCAGATGGGATTCTATTTAATAGCACACACAATGAGGGGCAGCTCTCTCTCCAAGGGAAATTGAGGTGTCTTCCAGGGGGAGAAATCCTGTGACCTTTTATATGCATGGGGTAAGAGGCTTGGGAATGAGGAAATTATTGCAGCCATAGGGGGTTATATGCAGTTCTGCAGTCTTTCCTGACATTGTTTGCCCAAAGTGAGAAAGACTTGGAAAACAGGCTGTCCCAGTAGACATTCCTTTCTGGAATATCTGAAAACGGCTGAGTAAGATCCCTGTAATCTCATAGGATTCCTATTTTATAACCAAGAAAGAGTATCACTGGGTATGAAGTTCATGGTCAGTTTTCTGATAAACCCTCTGACTTTTCCATGCCTGCCTCATAACTTGATGTAATATGTATTCAAACCTCAAACCAGAAGATTGGATCCCTTAGGTGCCATGATGAATGGTTTCTAGTTGCTCAATATAAAATAGGGGGTAGAGTATAAGCCATGACTTGACAGAGGAAAGTAAGCTTAATATAATTTTCTTAAGAGGTTGCCCAGCCCTGTTATTCACTTCTGTCTTCTTTCTTCCCTAAACACATTACAAAAACAAACAAACAAACAAACACAACAAAAAAACCTCTCCTATTCTAATTTCCCATGTTCTATTCTTAGGAAAGTGTGTATGTATGGCTGAATGGAAGCGGGGGGGGGGGGGAAGCATGGGGTTTTCCTGTAGTGTCGATTTAGTCTCAAGCTGAAGCCACATTTATTTCTGCAGACAGATAACTGACCTCCATAGATCCTTAGAACACTTATATTTCTGCCTAAACCCATAAAGCTATTTCACCCTAGGACCTCAGCATTGCTGAGAGAAAATAGAATCACCTGTGTGTCCTGGGAGGATTTTGAAACAAACCTTCTGGAAGGAAGAATAGAAGCAAGAAGTGAAAGAATCAAAGCAAGAAGGAAAAGTCATAGAGGAAACTGGTGACAATGAAAGGAGGAGCAAAGGAGGGTTTCAGACTCTCAGGAGGAGGTGAGGTAGAAGAAGACATGGAGAGTATCCATCAAAAAAAGAGGGAAAGTGATGGAGCATCCAACAGAGATGGGGGAGGAGAAACCAGCAAATAGAAGAAGTCTAAAGACTACGGAAAATACTAATGAATTTTTTAACCTTAACCTGAAATCGACGCCACTAGCCTAGAGAAAACTGGCAGAAAAAAGTTGATAGCTACATCACCAAGAATCTTGAAAACTCAAAAACCAAGACCCACATAAACCATCTCCCTAACCTTCTATCTTATAGACAAAGAATACGAGATATAGAATGAAGAAATTTCTTAACTAGCAGCTGCTTGATCCCACTGCAGAGACAATAATAAAAATAATAGAGAAAATAATAAAAACTTTTGTTGACAGAATTTAACAGTCTTCTTCTTGCCCTCTGAAAAATGGCAAAAGCTATGTGCTGGGCCTACATTCAAATCATTTTATAAAATAAACTGTAGCCACATCAGTGAATAACTTGATGCTTGGAACCACATGTTTCTATACCACAGCTGTGATGCAGGATGCAGATAAGAAAGAACAAACATCACCTTTTGTCTTCTGTGTTCTGAAGCCAACAGAACATCACATCAATAAGGACCACAGCAGAGTGGAAACAGTTCTGAAATAAGAAATAATTTCCCCTCTCTTGATCTTAAGTTAGCCAACTAACCATTAAGGATTCTAAATATGATGTCTCAGCAGGAAGCAACTAATGACATTTTTCCACTTCAAGATAAGCATCTCTCCACCATGCTAGGAAATCTCTTTCAGTCCTATTCAGGGAAATTGAGGGAACGAGACATAAGCCTTCTTCAGAGCAATTTTTTCATGAGGTATTTTTTTTTTTTAATGAAGCTTAATCACAAGGTTCAATATCAGCATGGCCACATATAAGTATAGCTCCTACCAGGGTATTTCTTTGAACATACATTTCTTTGAGCCTAATCTGAAGTCTGAATACAGGTGAATTTTGTCCTAGTAATCAGGCAGAGAAAGGCTGCTGCTGAAACATGAGTTGAGATAAGCATCGTTCTCTTAATCCATGATCACTTGCAGAATTTCTCTCCTAAGAGATGGGAGTTGACTTTTTTCCCTTTTTTATTACAATTTATTCAATTTGTATCCTAGCTGTGGCGCCCACCCTTATCTGCTCCCAATCATACCCTCTCTCCCTTTTCTCTCCCTATGCCCTTCCTCTGTCCACTGACAGGGGGAGTTGACTTTTAAGGGGAGTTTTGATACGGTGATAAGTGGTGCTTCACATACAGTTTCAGTGTTCTTTGCCATTGTTTAATGAGATTTTAGAAGAGGCAGCAGTTGTTTTCTAGGCCGAAGTACCTAAACAGAGAGCTCCTACTCCAGATTACTTAGAAAACTCCTGACTCGCTGGAACCATCTTGTGTGGAAACTGATGTGTAAAATATCTTGTTTGTAACACATAGGGGACTTGGGAGAGGGCTACATCAAAAATGAATAAACCAGTTCCAGTAACAGACTGAACAGTAAACATTTTAGCCACCAAGGGCCATCAATTACTAATTTAAAATACTCAACTCTGCCCCTGTAGCTCACAGGCAGCCACAGTGTATAAACAAATTGGGATGAGTCCCAATAAAACATTATTTACAAGTACAAATAATTGGCCCAATCTAATTCTCAGATTAGACTGTCATCTGTCAATCCTGAACTAAAAGGTAACAATTTCTTAAACTGTGTCTCTACTAATCGATTAGAGAGAAATAATAAAATCTCATTGTTGTAAGAATCCTTATACCGAGATCATATCTAGTATTCATATACATGCATAACATCAACTTTACAAGCTCTGTGGTCAAAGTCAGAGAGAGGAAGACTATATACAACACATATGGCTATGCATATATAAGCTATATAAATAATATATACAACATATACAGAGATGTGTGTTATATATACATTGATACAAATAATGGTATATTACATATGTAACATAAAACACTGGGCTAGAGAAATGATTTACTGGGTAACATTTCCTTCACAACCACGAGAACCTGAGCTCAAATCTGTAGAATACATGGAAAGCCAGATGCAGTGGCATGCACATCTGTATTCTCAGTAATTCTACCAGGAAGTGGGAAACAGAGCTAAGAGACCCTCTGGATGCTCATCAGCTAGCTTCCCATTCACAGTGTGAAAAAACCAACAAAGAGGCCCAGTCTGAAACAAGGGGGAAGGAAAGAACCAACATCCAAGGTTTTCCTCTTACTTTGCATGCCACAGCACACATGTGCCCACATTCACACAAACACACGGATGTGCAGTGAGAAAGAGGAGGGAGAAGAGAGAGACAGAAAGGGAGAGGGAGAAGTAGAGGGAGAGAGAAATTAAAAGAAAATAAATATAGCATTCTAGTCCACCATTCCGTTTAGTTTTATCTATGCTTTGGGGAAGACTGACAAGAGACCAGAGAAGAGGCATGAAATCTTGTTTCCTGAGCCTCAGTCATTCAGCTCTTCTTACTTTAAACTCCGGGGTTCTTCAGAAGCTCTAGACCCCTATGGGACTTTCATCCCAAAAACATTGTGTCCTATGGTGCAATGTTTACAGTGTTTTAAAATATCGCACTACTCTCTTACTGTGGCTATTTAATTTGGTGTCCAACTAATGATAACACAAATGTCTGCAAATATCAAAAGGGAAAGGAGAATCATTGGACCCACTGAGAAAGTTTATAGCTTTCAGAGAGGTGAGCTGATAGATTTTCTAGGGTAACTGACTTTTAGCTATACACCATTTTTTTTCTTAGACATTAACTTTAAAATCTTACACTGGGTACGCCACACTGCCAGTGTACCTCACTCCCCTACCCAGTGCTTGACCCCCCTGCCACATCCCCAAACAGTTCACTGGGCTCTGTAATGAAATAACCACCACAACAGGAAGCAAACACTTTCTAGAGGCTATGCACTTCTGTGAACCTTTCATCGGGAATGTCTTTCTCATACTAATCTAACATACTGTCTGTGCTAGTTTGAAAGAGATGTACCTCATAAGTCTCCGGCAATAGAACATGTGGTCCTTTGTAGGTGCTGCTGTTTGGAAAGACTTAGGAAAGGGAGCCCAAGTGGGCTGCGACCAGTGTATACTTTATCAGAGGGGCAGAGGATTCGAAACTACGAAATTGGTGAGTGGAGGGGCGGCTGAAGCCAGAACATCAACATTGAGGCTTCCTGGGTGAGAGGGGACAACCCATGAGCTGGGAGAGTTTGGATCCAGGTCACCCATGGACATCTCCGGGGTCTGAGAGTGGTGAATATTCAATCCCTCTGCACTTACTCTTTCCCCAAACACAGGCCTCCCTGCTTGGTGAATGAGAGAGCAGGGTCTCACTTCCCAGCGGCCAAACAGCAGACATCAGACACTGGATCTCCTGCACTCTCATTTGCACTGCAGGCCCAAATCTGAGAGCAGAGAACCAGGGGAACCCCTGGCTTTCCGCATAGACTTGCAAGCCAGTGAGTTTGCCTTCAAGTGAGTCTGTGAAGGGCCCCAGATGCAGGGTCCCTCTACTCTAGCAGCCAGACATCAGATCCCACCCACCCACACCCCACGGTGGGCAACACAAGGATCCTTGGGATAGAGGTCTCAACACTGAAGTCCCTGTACTATGGGACTTCAAAAACCTAGTGCAATGACACATGTCCATAATCTCAGCACTGGGAAGGTAGAAACAGGAGGACACTGGAGTCTGTAGGCCAGCCAGTCTGTACAAAGTGGTGAATTCCAGCTAAGTAAATAACCCTGTCTCAAAAACTGATATGGGCAAGTGATTGAGGAAGATATATTATAGAAACCTCTGGCTTGCTTACACACACACACACACATACACACACACATACACACACACCCAACATGCACACTTATACCCATATGTATACATACATAAACACATGTACATACATACACATTGTGTGTAATTGATTGACTGGTTAACTGATTGACTGATTTCATACCTTTCTACTGTAGAAAACAGACCACTCCACATTTCAAGACTGACATTTTTCAGGGGTACATGCTAAGCATGTACAAAACCTGGGGTTTGATTCTAAGCACCAAATAAAACTCAAATCAAGTATCAGCTTTGCTAGCAACTGTGTTGCTCATGGGCTGATAGCTCAGCAACCCTTTCTCAGTTCCAGACGCATCAAGAGGGCAGCTTTCTCTAACTTTCTAAGAGTGCAACTTAAGCAAGCTCCTCTCTGAAAATTGTCCTGTGGTCAGCAGGGAACGACACCTGTGCGAGCTCAAGAAGAGGAACGAGTTTTCGAGCTCCACAGAGATGAAATAAACCTTTTGCTTTTACGTTGGATTCAAAAGGACTATTTGAAAGGATCTTGAGTGACATTCACCTGGAGGAGCAGGCGCTTTAGGAAAACATTAAAGATCTATTATCATATTAAGACCCGGGCTGGAACTGTAGGTTCTGGCCTGAGGCCCTCATTTATAATAGAGGAGTTGACTTCCTCACTTTGGACGCTACCCCCTCCCTAGTAAAACCCAGTGCAGGAGCTCACAAGCCAAGGAATCCCTTAGGCTAACAACATGGAAAAATAATAGGACACATATACCATTCTTGGGGCTGTCTGGCTTCAGAATGCCTTCCTATGTTTAGAGAAACTTTCTCTGAACAAGTCCTAATGTGGGTCAGGAAGAGAAAATGCCCTGTCCATAATAGCTGAACATACCACACCATTGCTTTCTCCAAATCTCTTGCCATAGGCAACTGTTATACTGGAAACAGATTAGGGCACTTTTTGACACAAAAGAAGAGGTGAATGGTTGCTCCTTTCTTGCTTTCAATGTGCTACTGAAAAGCCTTGTTCAAGAAGCCTCAACAACACAAACTGGCTCCCAATACTCAGCGGTACCCACTGGCAGATGCTTTCTCTTCTGATGTTCCATAGGGTGATTTTGGCTCCCATCTTCTTAACCTTTACAACTAATCTATGTTCACAAACAACTCAATAAGCGATTTCATATTTAATCACCCAGAGTCTATCTGTACAAACATGTCCACTGAATCAGTTCCTTTGCAAACAGCACAGACAGAAATCTCAGGCATATTTTGCTTTCCTGTTTGCATGCTTATGACATCTTCCAGGGTATAGAAACCAATCTCTTACTTTTTATTCCACTGGCCATGAACTAACCAATGATCCACGACATGCTCCTCAGTGAGCCCAACTCCATTTAATCCCAGGATGTTTAGTCTTGTCACGGGGATATCTCAGAACAAAAGCAAGCTTGCTGTTCAGCATCACAAATCTCTCTAAGCTACTTCTCTTCATAGACATTCCTTGTGCACTTCATGTTCTTTAAGCTGGTAGCACTTCAAAGAAAGGTTTTTACCCTCCTTCCCTACTCACACATAGTATTGACACTTGACAGCCATTAAGGTGCTTTACAAGTAGACTATTATCTGTGAGCACGTAGTGGTCTGCTCTTTAGCATGGTCATCATCTTCCTTTTTTCACTTCCTGCAAGAAAAAAAAATGTGATTCCCTTCTGTTTGTTTTTAGTTAATTATTTGATTATTTTACATGTGGGGGTGTTTTGCCTGCGTGGCTGTCTGTGTACTACATGCATGCAGCGCCCACAGAGGCCAGAAGAGACCCTGGAACTGGAATGAGATTTCATGAAGCACTGGGAATTAAACGAGGGCCCTTTGGGAAAGTATCCAGTGCTCTGAGCATCTGAGCCATCTCTCTAGCCCATGATTATCTTCTTAATAGTTCCCCTCTTTGTTTTACAGCATTATAATCTTCCTAGTCACTTTCTCGGAATTACTTGAATCACTGAATGTTGGCTTTCAGACATCCCTCTGTCCTAGGTCCAATGAGTTTTCCTTCCCAGTTTCCTGCCCTTGAATTATCAGGATAGCTTATATCCTACTTAATTCTTCTTCCATCTGCTTGTATCTATATGCATTGTTATCTGCTCCTTCAACAAAAGCCAGTCAGGATTTCAAGTCTCTCCCATTCAAATGAGAAAAGCAGCTTAGTGACTGCCTTTGTTACAAGAGACCTAGACTCCAGAACTGAAAAATCCCATCCTGTCACAAGCTTGTCAATTTGTCCTTGTAAGAACCAAGCCCCTAAGAATGTTTCTTTAATGAAGCCTTGCATCTCCTGCTGTGTTTTCTCAGCCCTACCTGAAGCAGGAGAGTTCAAGAGATTACTTAAAAGCATCAATTTCACTTACTATGGATCAAGAGTTCAAGGTCATCCTCATCTATTTTACAAGTCTGAGGCCACTCTGGGGTATATGAAAGCTAGTTGAACAAAAATACATTAAAAAATGGGAGCTGGAGAGAAGGTTCAGTGGCTAAGAAAAGCATTTGTTCTTTTAGAGGACCTAGATTCAATAATGTGCATTCTACATGTTGGCCCACAACTATTCCTGACTCCAAGCCAGGGGTTCCAATAGACTCTTTGAACTCAGCAGGCATCAGGCACACACATTGTGCATATTCATACAAGCAAAACACCTGCACTCACAAAATAAAATGATATATAAGTAAGTAAATGAATAAAAGCATTGATTTAAAAACATGCCTACTTTCTAGTGAGCACAGAAAATTTAGTCCAATTGTGTTCAACTCAAGAAGCATGTGCCCTGTGTCAGCTATTGAACAAAGCATCTTTGCAATTATCAGTGAGGGAGAAAAGCATTCTTCTGGTTCAAGAAGCTTATTACAGTCTAAATGTTTGCATATATAACCAAAAAGATACCTGGAAGAATGGGCAAATTGCAATGGATTCGGGAAAAATGGGCAACCAGAGTGCTTTTCAAAGCCACAATCCCATTATTTAGTCAGGATCTGCCCTATCACAAAGTTGTTATATAGTCCATGTGTCCCAGAGGAAAGGGGGAAACATCAGGGATGTACAGACATGTGACAGAAAGTCACTGGGCATTGAACCGAACAGCAGTCTTAGAAAAGTCACTGTCTAGTCTAGTGCCAAGGAAATGAAGTGACAGCCCTCCTCCCAGGAAACTGCCAGGATCCCCATGTCACACACTTGGTCACAGGACAGAGAAGGAACAAAAGCATTCCAACAGTCAAGCCCCCCTCCTTATTATCACACCAAAGAGCAGACTCCCTTCTTCCTGCATTTTTCTCACCTTCCTGTTCAAGCCCATTTTCACGGAAAGAAGTGTCCATATACATTTTCATGGAGGTGTAAAACAATCCACTCAGTGATGCTTCTTCCAAACCACTGCAGACTCTTCTTCGCTTCCTGCGGTAATGTCTTCTTTTTTTTGTAATGAAATCGCAGGATATTGTCTTTGGACCAATTTTCTCAGATATTTCTGAGCAGGGATGATCTTTCTGCTCCTCCACATGGGAAGACACTGAGCCTTCGGGAAGAAGAATGTACCACTATAGGACCAATCTGAATGAGAGTCTAAATGGGAACTAAGATTTCTAGATCTCCAACCAAGCTTTTCCAGCCTCCCTGTTCCTTCAAGCCATCTGGTTAAAATGAACCCTGTTTCTTAAATTCTAAGATTAAACAAAGAGTCATCATCATTTGTATATCTATGGATTATTCTAGAAAGGAGTGGCAATGGCTATACATTTCTATTTCTGAAACAGAAATTGTGCTATAGAACACAATTCCTCTTGTATAGGTGAAATATTTTTTATCCAAAATGCTTTGGACCAGAATCAGGATCATCTTTCAGATTTTGAAATATTTTCATATAAGTCATGAAATAGCTTGGGGATTCTAAACATAGAATTTGTGCATGTATCATATATGTGTATATTTACGTACATATATATCTATATGATACCTAAAGCACATAGCCTAAAAGTAATTTTATACCATATTTTAATGTGCCTATATTTTAATATCATACAAAGTCAGGCATGGAAATTTCCATTTGTTCCATTACATGATAGATGAAATATTTCAGATTTTGGAGCATTATAGACTTTGTGTGTTCTGGTTAAGTATGCTAACTTATGCCTGGCTCTGCCTGGGAGAAGCCAAACAGAAAAACGAACAAAACTGTCAGCACCACTGGCTGTGTGACAATAGCTTGGTGGCAGGAATGACAAATCAGATAACACACTCCGTTCTTCTTCTGTGAGGAGCACAGAGAAAAAGTCACAGAGGCAGGCCCTGAGATGTGACCTGCCTGTTTTCTGAGAACAGAAAGGCAGTAAGTCTTTTTGGTAAATATTATTCAAATTTAGAGGCAAGGCAGAGAGGACATCTGTTTGCCACTTTCAGAGCAACCAGCATAAAGTGCGATATCCAGCCTTGGAGAACAATAGTCTGCATGTTCCTGGTTCTTCCTCTTCTCTCACATCTGTATTTATTGTGTTTATAGAAGTTTAATTTGCAGCAATCATTATGCAATAGATAGAGCCTCTACTTTCAACAAGTTTACAGTGTGGCAAGTTTTACACCTTCCGTCTGAGCTATACAACTATAACTGATAATTAAGGACTCCTTCCTTCCCAAACATGACCATGATCACCAAACAGACCAGTGGTTCTCAACCAGTGGGTCATATATTGGCTATCCTAAATATTTACATAATGATTCCTAACAGTAGCAAACTTTCAGTTGTAAAGTAGCAATGAACATAATTTTATGGCTGGGAGACCACAACATAAAGGAATAACTGTTTTAAAGGGTCACAGTACTAGGAAGGTCAAGGACCACTGATACTGATGAAATATAAAAGACAAGATTTTAGAATTGGGCACGAAAATCTCTGGGGCAAACAGAACACAATACATAGCCCCCAAATCAACTTAATCGTGTCTCTACCCTGCTTAAAAGTGACCAGTGGCACTGATTCACCCATGAATTAATATGAAATTTTCAGCCTAGAGTTTTGAACCATTTATCATGTGACAGAAGATGAGACCAAAAAAAAAAAAAAAAGATGTGACCTCTACAGCACCAGATCTGCTCACCGGCAGAGCCTGTCTCCATAGTACTAATTATTAAAATGTTGGACGTTAGGTAAATGTTTTTAAATTGAGATTTAAAAACAACACAGTGGTACAGCTGGATATTGAGGTAGCACTATTCCTAATTGTCTGAGAAAGTACCAGATTGATTTCCAAAGTGGTTGTACAAGTTTACATTCCCACCAGCAATCGAGGAGGGCTTCCGTTTCTTCATAACCTCTCCAGCATGTGTTGTCACTTGAGGTTTTGATCTTAGCCATTCTGATGGGTGTCAGGTGAAATCTCAGGGTCCTTTTGATTTGCATCTCTCTGATGGCTAAGGACATTAAACATTTCTTTAAGTGCTTCTCTGCCATTCAATATTCCTCTACAGAGACTTCTCTGTTTAGCTCTGTACCCCATTTTTTAATTGGATTACTTGACTTGTTGCTTTTTAACTTCTTTAGTTCTTTATATATTCTGGATATTAGCCCTCTGTCAGATATAGGGTTGGTGAAGATCCTTTCCCAGTCTGTAGGCTGTCGTTTTGTTTTGAGGACAGTGTCCTTTGCTTTACAGAAGCTTTTCAGTTTCATGAGGTCCCATTTATTGATTGTTAATCTTAAAGCCTGTGATATGAAGTCAGTGGCTGGCTCTTTGACCTCCCCAACTGCCATGGGAGGAGCAGCCTAGCTAGGTCACAGAGGAGGACATTGCAGCTAGTCTTGGTGAGACCTGATAAGCTACGGTCAGATAGAAGGGGAGGAGGACCTCCCCTAACAGTGGACTTAGAGATTTGCAGGCAAATGGTGGGATCTAGAAAAGATCATTCTGAGTGAAATATCCCAGAAGGAGAAAGACAAACATGGGATATACTCACTTATATAGACCTATAAGATATGATAAACATAATGAAATCTATACACCTAAAAAAGATAATCAATTGAGCGGACATGGGGTAAGATGATCAATCCTCATTTAGAAAGACAGATGGGATGTGCATTGAACATATGACAGGAGTCTACTGAGCGCATCTGAAAGACTCTAACTAGCAGTGTTTTCAAAGCAAAGACTCATGACCAAACCTTTGGCAGAGTACAGGGAATCATAAGAAAGAAGGGGAGTTAGTCTGATGGGGAAAGGATAGGAGCTCCACAAGGACCAAATATATCTGGGCACAGGGTCTTTTCTGAGACTGACATTCAACCAAGGACCATGTATGGACATAACCTAGAACCTCCACTCAGATGTAGCCTGTGGTAGCTCAGTAACCAATTGGTTTCCCAAAGTGAGGGGAACAGGGACTATTTCTAACAGGAACTCGATGACTGGCTCTTTGGTCTCCCCACCCCCGAAGGGAGGAGCAGTCCTGTTAGGCCACAGAGGAGGGCTTTGCAGCCAGTCCTGAAGATACCTGATAAAACAGGATCAGATGAATGGGGAGGAGGTCCCCCCCATCAGTGGACTTGGAAAGGGGCATGGTGGAGATGAGGGAAGGAGGGAGGGACTGGCAGGGAATGAGGGATCGGGACACGGCTGGGATACAGAGTTAATAAAATGTAACTGATAAAAAAAATAAAATAAAATAAAAAAGTAAAAAAAAAAAAAACAGTGGACTTAGAGAGGGGCAGGGAAGAGATGAGGGAGGGAGGGTAGGATTGGGAAGGAATGAGGGAGGGATCTACCGCTGGGATACAAAGTGATTAATATAAATAAATTAATATTTAATGTGATTAATATAAATAAATTAATATTTAATTAAAAAAACAACACAATGATTTAAAACATAGGCTATCTTTTTGCATACAATATGTACATTGTATGCTACACATTCGTTACAAGAAATATTTTACTGAGCTTCCAAATTAGTTTGACTTCAAGTCCTGGCTTTGTGATTTTCTGATCACAAATACTGAACAAGTAACTCCATACTTGACCTCATTTAAGATTCATATGTAAAGTAAAAGGAAAATGTTTGTATCCAGAGTTGGAGTAGCCTGCTATGATGCTATGAAAGTATCTCAGTACAGTGGCCGGTTCTTTGATCATCTCCCCCTGGTGGGGTACAGCCTTGCCTGGACACAGAGGAATATACTGCAGACAGCCCTGATAAAACCTGATAGGCTAGTGTCTGATAGAAGGGGAGGAAGACCTAACCTATCAGTGGACCAAGGGAGGGGCATTGGAGGAGAAGAGGGAGGGTGGGTGGAACTGGGAGGAGAAGAGGGAGAGGGGCTACAGCCTGGATACAAAGTGAATAAATCATAATAAATATTTTTTAATGACAGCTATTGTTAATAAGGATACATTGAGATCATCTTCACCTCTACTCTGGACTCTGCTTCTACTTACTGGTCATGTTAGGTAGCACTTTTCCCATTGCTGCGACCAAATACCTAGCAATAAGCAAGAGAAGAGGCAGAGCAAAGGATTAGCAGTAATGTGTTTGCAGCGCAAACATCGCATCCCCAGCACCCAGGAAAGAGCCAGGTCTGGTTGGATGCGCCTGTAATTGCCAATGCTGGTAGAAAGAGTTAGGTAGATCCCAGGGGCTTGCTGATCAGCCAGTGTATCAAAAACTTCAAGCCCTAAGTTCAGTAACAGTGTATTGTTCTATGTCTATTAAAAAAGTGTGGAGAAGCAACTGAGGAAGACATTGGAAGTAAACCTCTGGTTTCTACACAAGCCCCCAAGAGTAAATGCATGTGCACACACATGAGTACATGACACACACACACACACACACACACACACACACACACACACGGTTAAGTATGGGGTAGCAGCTTAAGGAAGAAAGCATTTATAATGGTTTATGGGGTCTGGTCTATCATGGTGGGGAAACATGGTAGCAATTGTTTCCACCAAGGCAAGAGGAGGAGGTAGCTGGTCATACAGTGACCCAGTCAGGAAGCATAAAGAAATGCATGCTAGTTTTCAGTTTACCTTCTCCTTTTTATCCAGTCTGGACCTCCACCCAACAAATTCTGCTGCCCACATTCAGAGGGGTTCTTCTCTTATTAGTTAACTTTTCTATAAGCACACTCACAGAAACTACAAAGAGTGTGTTTCCATGGTGACTCCAAATCTAGTCAAGTTGATCCTGGAGATGAAACACCATACTGAGCAAACACTGCACATCAGCAACTGTGCTGGACACTGCTCCAAGAAGTTATTGGCTAAGTTCCTGTTAGTAACTTGAGGCCCTTCTAATGGTTTTTATGTAAGTAATAACTTCCCCTCATTAAATCATAATCATGACAAATTCTAAAGACCGTCATTTCTGCACACCTTTCCCAGCAATAAGCATTACATATTAGAACAAGTAGAAAAAAATAATCCCTACAAATTCATATCTGAAGAGTCTATCTTAAGCAACCATTGTTAAACGTTGATATGTTATTTTTTCATCACTGGTATGGTTTGATTTGCCTTCATCAAAAAAACACTTGAATTTCTAACCCTCTAGTACTTGTGCACATGACTTCATGAAAACAAAAATTTACAGAAATCACAATAATCTCAATTCAATACAGGCAGATTCCTCACAAAAGGGGGAGGTTGGACAAGAGGCATACTCAAAGGGAACATGACAGAAAGCTACAAGGGGAGACAGGACTTCAAAAAGAGATGTGTCTGTAAGGCAAGGGTTGCCATCCAACACCAGGGTCAGAAAAGGAAAGAATCTCTGCTATGATGTTGATTTTTATTCATAGAAACAGAAAAAAAAATCAAATTACTTTTTCTAAATCAAAAGTCATCATCAAAAGCAATCTTGAACAGATAGGGCAAAGCTAGAAGCCTTACAACACCTGACTTTAAAACATAATACAAAGACCTCAACATAAAACCAGACACATTAAATCGGCTTGAAAAAAAAGTGGGAAATACCCTAGAACTCATTGGTACAGGGGAAAACTTCCTGAACAGAACACCAACAGCACAGGCTCTAAGAGCAACAACCAATAAATGGGACCTCATGAAACTGAAAAGCTTCTGTAAAGCAAAGGACACCGTCATCAAAACAAAGCGACCACCTACAGATTGGGAAAGAATCTTCACCAACCCTTTATCTGACAGAGGACTCATATCCAGTATATATAAAGAACTAAAGAAGCTGAAAAGCAGCAAACCAAGTAATCCACTTAAAAAATGGGGAACAGAGCTAAACAGAGAATTCTCTGTAGAGGAATACCAAATGGCAGAGAAGCACTTAAAGAAATGCTCAACCTCACTAGCCATTAGGGAAATGCAAATCAAAACAACCCTGAGATTTCACCTTACACCCATGAGAATGGCCAAGATCAAAAACTCAAGTGACAACACATGCTGGAGAGGTTGTGGAGAAAGGGGAACCCTTCTCCACTGCTGGTGGGAATGTAAACTTGTACAACCACTTTGGAAATCAATCTGGCGCTTTCTCAGACAACTAGGAATAGGGCTTCCTCAAGATCCAGCCATACCACTCCTGGGCATATATCCAAAAGAGGCTCAAGTACACAAAAAGGACATTTGCTCAACCATGTTTGTAGCAGCTTTATTTGTAATAGCCAGAAGCTGGAAACAACCCAGATGCCCCTCAACTGAAGAATGGATGCAGAAATTGTGGTACATCTACACAATGGAATATTACTCAGCAATGAAAAATAAGGAAATCATGAAATTTGCAGGTAAATGGTAGGATCTGGAAAGGATCATCCTGAGTGAGTTGTCCCAGAAGCAAAAAGACACACATGGTATATACTCACTCATATAGACATACAACATAGGACAAACCCACTAAAACCTGTGCATCTAAAGAAACTAAGCAAGAGAGAGGACCCTAACTAAAATGTCCAATCCCCATCCGGAAAGGCAAAGAGGATGGACATCAGAAGAAGAAGAAAACAGGAAACAACCTAGGAACCTACCACAGAGGGCTCTGAAAGCCTCTGCCCTTCAGACTATCAAAGCAGATGCTGAGCCGGATGGGCAACTGTTGGGCAGAGTGAACGGAATTTTAGGTAAAAACTGGGAAATAGTAAGAGCTGGAGAGGACAGGGTCTCCACAAGGAGAGCAACAGAACAAGAAAATTTGAACACAGGGAACTTCCAAGAGACTCATACTCCAACCAAGGACTATTCATGGAGATAACCCAGAACCCCTGCACAGATGTAGCCCAGGGCAGTTCAGAGTCCAATTGGGTTACATAGTAATGTGAAGAGGGACTGCCTCTAACATAATCTGATTTGCTTGCTCTTTGATCACCTCCCTCTGGGGGGGAGCAGCCTTACCAGGCCATAGTGGAGGACAATGCAGCCACTTTTGATGTGAACTGACAGACTAAGATCAGAAAGGAGAGGAGAACCTCCCCTATTAGTGGACTTGGGGAGTGGCATGCAAGCAGAGGGAGGAGGGAGGGTGGGATTGGGAGGGGAGGAGGGAGGGGCTTATGGGGGGATGCAGAATGAATAAAGTGTAATTGATGAAAAATTAAAAAAAAAAAAAAACATAATACAAAGCTCCTATAGTCAAAAGAGCATGACACTATAGGCAAGCACATAGCACGAGGGAACAGAGTTGGCAATCTGAAACTAAACGCACTCATTCTGATGACAAGGGGCTGGTGCCAAAAAACACACAATGGGAAAGTTTCCAGAAAATAAAATCAGACATACAGGAAAATGAAGTTAGAACTTTGTCACACACTAGGTACAAATATCAATTAAATATTTGCATATAAAAGAAGAGACTATAAAACTACTAAAAGAAATATACGTAGCACTTATCTAAGTAAGAACCCTTTAAATATAGGAAACTTAAGTAGCTAAAGTAAAAATTAGCAAATGAAATTATATTGGACTAACAAAGGTTATGTATAGCAAAAGAAGTAATCAGTAGAGCAATGGAGATAAGCTGTTAAATGGGGAAAATACTATCAAACTATGTATTTGATAAGAGGAATTTATCTCAATTACAATAAAATAAATAGCCCAGTTACAAAATAGACAAAATACCTGAATAGGCATTTCAGAAAAAAAAAATTTAAATGTCTAGCAGGTTTGTGGAAAGAGGCTTAACGTCACTTAGCAATAGACAAGTGAAAATTAAAACACTATACTGATGTATCACCTCACTCCTGTGAGAAAAGACATTATTCAAAAAACAAACAATAAAGGCTGGCATGAAAGAAAAAGAAACTCTGAGGGTAAAAACGTAAATGAGAAAAACTCATGGAAAACAGAATAAAATTTCTTGAAAAATATTAAAATACAATGACGATATGACCTAAAAAAATTCTATCCATCATTTTCCAACGAGAATAAAATAAGTACATCTAAGTGATACCTGCAGTTACAAGGTCCATTCTAGGACCATCACAATAGCAAACCCTTCCTGTTATGTGAACGACCTGGGTTCCATTGTCTAATGGGGAGGCAAGCTATCTTTTTGCCCTTTGGAAATGTGTATCTGAAAATAAGATGTCGTGTTTCTCTTGCAGAGGACCCAAGTTTAGTACCAGGCATCCACGCTGGGAAGCTCAGAACCACCTGTAACTGAACTTCCAGGAAAACAGTGGCCTCTTCTGGACTGAGTACCTGAATTCATACCTACACACATATACATGCATGCGGGCACACACAAAAGTGTATGCACACACACACAATTTAAAAATAAACACAAATATTCACGAGAGAGAGAGAGAGAGAGAGATTCTGTCATTTTTTTAACATCATGAATGAACCTGGAAGACATTAGGAAGAACGAGATAAGCCAGAAACGGAAATGCAATATGGCATAGTCTTGGTTGTTACATAAAACCTTTAAAAGTTTAACTGATGGCAGCAAAGGGCATCATAGTTATGAGAAGGGGATGGGCAAGGGAGTTGGAGACAATATTTAGAGGACATAACGTTGCAAAAAAAATAAGTAAATCTCTTTTGTACAGTATGAAAAGTATAAGGAACAGCAATCCCTGCATCTTGTACATTTTGAAAATGTACATGAGGTAATTCATATATCATAAATTCATAAATCAGGCCAATTTATCCATTTCAAAACACTGTGTTATACAGAGTAAATACATACTTTTTTTTTTTCAAGATAAGGTTTCTCTGCCTGTTCTTGAACTTGCTCTGTAGGTCAAGCTGGCCTGGAACTCAAAGATCCACCTTCCTCTGTATCCCAAGTGCTGGGATTAAAGGAGTATGCCATTATGCCTGGCTAATACATACAATTTTTGTTTGTCCATTAAAAATATTTTTAAGAGAACATGGTGAAAGAAAAAAAGCCACTAGAAAGGTTGTGACCTGGCAGAAACTAATTTTGAAGTACTGGCCTTTGAAACTGTGATGCAAATTTCTATTATTTTCAAGCATCCAGTGTGGGGTACTTTTCAATGGCAATCTTGGTAAATTAATTCAATCACCATTAACACCTCCTCTAAGGTCCAGGAGCCACAGAGATTTAAAAGATCCTGTAGAGTAAAGACAACCTGCAGAGCTAAAAGGTGCTAAAGAATGGGGATAAATGGCCAACACCCGCTTTTAAAACTCAGAGCACATACTGACTTGCCTGCCTTAAGGGATAGCTAGACTGAGTCAAAGACACAGAATTTCAAAAATAGGTACAAGAAAGCTATTGTGTAGCATGAAAATTATCTGACATCTGTCATGAAAAAAAAGAAAAAGACCCTGCTAAAAGAAGTTATTTGCCAAGAACTTCCTTTAGAGATATTGAGAAAGCCTAAAACGATGGCAACCACGGGTTTCCAACAAAAATGGGACAAATACCAGGTTTTGTGATGTGGGAGAACAGAGATTGGAACTGTTAGAATCTTGGCAGCCCACTTCTGGGTTGCCTAGCAATCAATGATGTCATCATGTGTCGCGGGCCAGGTAACCACACCTGGCAGGCATGGTTACATTGCTCCTTAAAAGGATCAACCTGCCCACTTTATCCCTCTCTTGGCGCTCTTGCTCTGTTGGCTCTTGGCCTCTCCCATTTCTCTGTCTGGGCGCCCCCTCTCTTGCCCCTATCATGTCTCACTCTCTCCTTCTCCCTCTCTCTTCATCTCCATCCAATAAACCTCTTTTATGTAAAATCTACTGTGTGCTTTATCATGGTCTTCTTTGGTCCTAACAGGAACAAAGCACAGGATGGCGAAATGTGGCCTGCACTTGGACTCTGCTCACTACCTGTCATTGAACACACAGTTTTATTGGAGCACTGCCATGCTTATTTGTCTCCCTGTTGTCTGCGGCTGTTTCCATGCTGTAATGGTAAAGGTGAGTCACATGATACAGACTGACTGATCTGTAAAGCTTAAAATACTCACTTTCAGGTACCTCACCGAAAAGGCTCCCAGTCGGGGTTTCTGAAATTTGAATGGCTACCAGCTTATTAAAACTCAGGTGACTGAGACCTCTAGTTTTTCTCACTCAAAATATCTGCAGCGAGGCCAAAGCATTCTCATTTCTAAAATTTCCCATCACTACTTCTTGAGAAGCTCTGCTTTGAGTAATTTAAAGGTGAGTGGATGAGATCAGGAAAGAAAAAGACGGTTGGCTTAAGAAATAGAGATAAATCTTTTACTTGTGCGTTTCTATGCATGTGGAATGTGTATATGTGCATAGTCATGTACAAATGAAGGTCACACACATGGGTGTCATAAGCTGATGTAAGTGTCACATCTATTAGTCTCTATCCTATGTTTTGAGACTGAGTCTCTCACTAAATTTAACTAGAACAGCTAGCCAGCAAGCCCCTAGGATCCTCTGGTCCCCAGCCCCCCAGTAAAGATTACAGGGATGTATTGCCACACTCTATTTTTTTTAATTTTTATTTAATTATTTTTATTTTTATTAATTACAGTTTATTCACTTTGTATCCCCCATACCTCCCTCCCTTCTCCCGTCCCAATCCCACCCTCCCTCTTCCCCACCCATGTCCCTCTCCCAGTCCACTCCTCCCCTTCCCTCTGATAGTAGTCTATCAGGTCTCATTAGGAGTGGCTGCATTGTCTTCTTCTGTGGCCTGGGAAGGCTGCTCCCCCCTCAGAGGGAGGTGATCAAAGAGCAGGCCAATCAGTTCATGTCAGAGACAGTCCCTGTCCCCATTACTATGAAACCTACTATGGAACCCACTTGGATACTGAAGTGCCATAGCCTACCTCTGTGCAGGAGTTCCAGGCCATCTCCATGAATGGTCCTTGGCTGGAGTATCAGTCTCAGAAAAGACCCCTGTGCCCAGACTTTTTGGTTCTGTTGCTCTCCTTGTGGAGCTTCTGTCCTTTCCAGGTCTTACTATTTCCCACTTCTTTCATAAGATTCCCTGCACTCTGCCCAAAGTTTGGCTATGAGTCTCAGCATCTGCCTCGATACCCTGCAGAGTAGAGCCTTTCAGAAGCCCTCTGTGGTAGACTCCTGTCCCGTTCCCTGTTTTCTGCCTCCTCTGATGTCCATCTGCCTTGCCTTTCTGAATGGGGATTGAGCGTCTTAGCCAGAGTCCTCTTCTTGGTTAGTTTATTTAGGTGTACAGATTTTAGTATGTTTATTCTATATTATATGTCTAATATTCACTTATGAGTGAGTATATACCCTGTGTGTCTTTCTGCTTTTGGGGTACCTCACTCAGGATGATCTTTTCCAGTTCCCACCATTTACCAGCAAATTTCATGATTTCCTTGTTTTTTATCACTGAGTAATATTCCATTGTGTAGAGGTACCACAATTTCTGTATTCCTTCCTCAACTGAGGGGCATCTGAGCTGTTTCCAACTTCTAGCTATTACAAATAAAGCTGCTACAAACATGGTTGAGCAAATGTCCTTTTTGTATACTTGAGCGTCTTTTGGATATATGCCTAGCAGTGGTATAGCTGGATCTTGAGGAAGCACTATTCCTAATTGTCTGAGAAATCACCAGATTGATTTCCAAAGTGGTTGTATAAGTTTACATTCCCACCAGCAGTGGAGGAGGGTTCCCCTTTCTCCACATCCTCTCCAACATGTGTTGTTACTTGAGTTATTCATCTTAGCCATTCTAATGGGTATAAGGTAAAATCTCAGGGTCATTTTGATTTGCATTTCCCTGATGACTAAGGACATTGAACATTTCTTAAGTATCCCAACTGAGGATGCCATTCTTACAAGGCAAGCACTTTAGTGATTCCTAGAGGCATCTTTCCTGGAAATAAAGCAAAAAGACTTGTCACAAAGGATTCCAAATTTACCTTTCCATAGGAATAACCAAGACAGTGCAGTGACATCCTAAGACAGAATACAGACTAGTGAAACAGACTGGAGTCAACAACTGAATCTTTGTATACATAATCAGGTGTATACTGACGAAGACACAAAGGCAAGCCTAGGAAGAAAGCACTATCTTCTCAAAATCTAGTGCAGCAAATGTTGGATAAAAATCAGAAAAAAAAAAAAAAATCTTAGGACCATTCCTTACAAGAAAATAGCAGCTTTGCTTCATGTTTTATAGTCAACACAGAAGCAAGTTAGGTCAGATAATGCTATATGAACTATTTCTCAGTGTTTCCATGAGAAGGGGAAAAAACAAAACAATTTGAAGATGGCAATGTGATTTATTGTATGCACCCACTCCTGTGCATTTCAGGAAAATACCGTTGAAATGGTGATAAAGACTCTAAAGGCCAAAGATGAAAACAGGGAGTCCTGCTCTGTGTCACACTTTGGTAAAGTGGGTTACAGAGTGCTTGAGATCAGAAGTGCTTCAGATTTCAGAAAATTGGCAAAATCTTGCAAAACTATGATGAGATGTCCTGGGTATGGGATCCAAGTCTACACATAAAATTAATTTATGTCTCATATATACCTTATACATAAAGCCTCCGGTTAATTATATAAGTGTTTTTTAGTGCACCTGCATTTTGAATGTGGCCTGTCATTGGAGGCAAGTTACAGAACGTTCCACGTGAGGCGGTATGGCCATGCTCAGGGAAGTTTTGAATTTGGGGGAATTTACAGGTTTCAGTACATTTTGATTAGTGATGCTCAACCCGACTCAATGTCCCAAAGAAGAAAGGACATCCCGTCTTCCAGAAGTGCTGAGCAAACACCCTGTTTCTTGTGACCCACTTTCCCTGCCATCGTCACGCAGAATTTTGCCAACTACTAAGGATTTTGCCAGCCATAAGCGAAGAGCATTTGCAGATGCTCTGCAATCTATTCTTGTACTCTCTAACACACGGGGACATCCCTCCTCGTGCATGCACTTGACAAAACTTGGTCAGCACACGTGAGTCTATAAGAAGGAGGTCCGAGAATAGGATCTAAGACTAAGGACTTTGAGGTTTAGTTGGTTTGAGGTTTCAGTTCATAGACATATCTAGGTAAATTGCATAAATTCAAGAACTGGATGAATAACTCAGAGCAAATGATTTTTATCTAAGGTAGACAAGATACAAAACTGTGTCAAAAACGGGCTAACAAATCTTTTATATAATATATGTATAATATATATATTAGAACACTGAAATTCATGAAGTGATCTTTGCTCTTAACAGAATCAGAGGCAGACAGGAAATGACCCCCTCCCCCGATTTCATTCATGGCAACACAGAGGTGGTATCTGCCTCTACCCAGTTCTCAGAAGTTTCTGTTTGAACTGCAGCTGGGAGGACGACTCCTGTTCCAGGTGGGTGGGCTGCTGAGGTTGGGGAGGAGATGCAGCTGTGAGCTTGGGAGTTGATGCTAACTACAGAAAGGGAATGGCCAGGGGTAAAGGAAAGAGTGGATAGCATCAACACAAAGCAAGTTCTAATGTACATCTGAATATCTCATGCCATAAGCCGTGTCAGGAAACAGGATTCTGGTCCAGCCATGACATCATTTTGTACCAGGCTGAAGAATTTTATTATTTAATGCCTATATCTATTGAATGCCGGCATATCTCTTGTTCTCAACAACATTTAAAAAAATGTAATATACAGTAGTGTTAACAAATTAAGTTATAAAACACTGACCCATGTCGCTCTGTCAGAGCACAAACACTTTGACACCAGCTTCAATACCTCCTTGAACTGTTCTTTACTTTAATATATTGTCAAGAGATCTTGCTCAAAGTCAGGTTCTTGCGTCCCAGCTTACAGGTTCTAACTGTGTAGGCCACAGGAGAAACCCAGGAGGCTGTTTGTTTTAAAAGGCATCAGAAATGCCTCACTGAGAAAAAGAAAAACAATTCAAAGGAACGCTTCTATGAAACACATTCCAAATACCATGCAGGACAATGGGAGGTACTTTCCGGGTATCCGGCATAATTTCAGAGCACCACAGGTTTCAATAGCAGATGGTAATCATGGGCAACAGCATTGTCATGCTTGATAGTTAATAAACCAGGGTCACATCCTTAGTGAGACACAAGCCTCACAGTCCCAGGGCTGTATAACGGCATTTGCATTTACACATGAGAAGAGGAAATTCAATACAGCAATTCACACATTCAACCCAAGCCAGGCATTTCCTGGTGTCCATCCTATTTTTCTCCAGGCACACAAAACCAAAGTGTCAAGTGGGTAATTTGTTCGAGAGCTTAGTGCATTTTACTTAATAGTAGGTATGAGAGTGATTCAGGGGGTGAGTGGGCCTAGGGCGGAAGGATATGTGCCCATTAATTCAGAGCCTCAAATGAAAGCCTTAAATTTCCCGGGTCATCCTAATGGTATTTACTGTAAATCGCTAGGGACTTACATCGTGAATCCGTCCTTTCTGTTATCATCTGGCTGGAATAAGGGAGTTACTAGCTTGGGAATTTACCTCAGTTGCCCTGGAAAACTGTTCCATTACAGGATGGAACTAGGAGGAATTTTGCTTGCATTCAGGGACCAGAGGAAAGCCTGACGGCAGAAACAAGGGCAGTGCAACGCGTTGAGATGCTGCCGTCTAGAATTAAGGATGTTCAGTAACATACTGTGGGTTTTGAAATCAGCACAGGCAGAGCAAAGTCAAGCCGAAACATGGTTAAAACAAAAGCAGGAGCATTAAAATCCAATCATGTCCTTCTCCTTTATGTATTAAAATTGGAAGCTGTGAGCGATGCCTTTAATTATAGTCCTGATGTTTTAGTTGCTGAGCAGTTTATTTAAAGTGACAGAATCATTTTCTTTGCACATAATTACTCCCGCTGAATTTGTTATATAAACAAATAGGAGACTAATAATTCAAAGACAGAAATAAAATTGATAGCACTCACCAGACAATAATCTTAATGTATTTATGACAGATTGCTGACTCACATGTAATTTAGTCTGAGAGTTACCTAATTAGAGAGAAAATCGTTATAAGCTTACTTTTTCAGCAGGATATGAAACTAAAGAACCAACAACAGTGTTAGGGGGGGGTAAAGTACATGAAAAAAAAAAACAGGGGCAAAACACTAAAATTCAGTATTAATATAATTTTTTTCTATTCCCTTTAAATCTGTATGCGTGCATTCTCCCTATTGACCACAAAGGAAAGATGTTAAAAGGAAACTCACTTCTTGATAATTAAGACAAAAAAATAGGAATTAGTCTAGAAAAAAAAGGGGGGGCTACTGTGTAAGCAGTGACTTTCCCTATCAAAGGACACACTGGAACAGATAAGGCAGACTCTCATACCACGTGACAGACTTGGTGTCATGTGATCCTGAAGCTTGCTGCCACTTGGTGACCTCAGAATCTGATCATTAACAAAATCCAGCTCTACTTCCCTGAATGTTTACAAGACACAATTTTATCTGTCTTTAAAATGTGCTAGATACACTTCCATATTTCCTTTCAAAATATTAAAAATTTCACATAAATTCTTCTAATTAAAAAAAATTTAAAAACCAAAAACAGAACTCAGTAGCAAAGCATTACTGATACATGTAATATGATGTATGCATACATATTAATTATATTTAGTTTTTCTTTGCTATTCTTTTATCATATCATAAAATATATCGCATGTCGGAGGCTCTGGATTTGACTACAAAGCCCACAAAAAGGAAATAAGTAAGACATAGACATCTGATGTCATATACAAGAAACTTTGTCATGAGATAATGTAGACCCATGATGCGGTCGTAGGAATTCACTGCACAGAGTTTTTACGTCTCAGGATCCTTTTATGTCAATATGTTTCCCTACAGAAATCATATTTGGATTTCAGAGGCTGATTTTCTGCTTACTAAAGACTCCATAATCAGAGCCTTTAGGAGATGATCTAAGCACTGTATTCAATCCTACCTTACTCCCGGGAAATATTCTTATATGTTCAAAATGTTTCAAAATGTTGGCATGTATACTCAAAAACAAACAGCACTGGGCAAATGACATTTTTTTTTCAGTTATGGGACAGGATTAAAAACTACATTTTTATTGTGTCGCGGGACAGCTGAAGATGCTGACACATTCCTCGGTGGAAGTACATCACCCAGGCCAGTACTTATGATGGGTACTTTCAGGCTTTCTGCCTTCAACAGGTGTCGACTGAGAATCTGTACTGTTCTAAGTCTTTGGTACATCACAGAGAAATATTCCCTCTCTTGAAGGAGAGGAAGCATACACTAAAGGTCACTCGAAAATTAACACCACTGAGAACTATAAACAGTGGAAAGTTAGTATTTGAAACAAAAATAATAATAATAATAAAAGGCAGTCAGTCATAACTGCACCAATACTTACAAATTGATAAATGTAATAGTGACTCGGTTATAACATGATAAAAGACTAACAAAGAAAAATTAAATATATATGCCTATATCATGTAACAGTTTACATGTATTACAAAAAATTAAATATATGGATATCTCACATACCATATTACATATAGCAGTCATTGCAGATATGTATGATTTGATGAAGATGTAAGTTATGTCAGACTACCTTAGAACTCACTTTGTAGTCCACACTGACCTGGAATTTATAGTGATTCTCCTGCCTCAGTCTCTTAAATACTAGGATTACAGGCATGAGCCACCAAGCCTGGCTGGCATAAATAAGGCCATTCTCAAACCCAACTGGATAGAGTCACACTAGGAATACCAGCAGTCTCTGATCTTGGAGTAGCTATCTCAAAATACACTGATCTGAGACCATTTACATTTTCTCTTTCTTTAACATTAACTAAACATGATCAACTATGTAAGTGTATTTTGAATACACTCAAAATGTAGCAAATTCAACACTTAAGAAGTGTACAAAAATCCCAGCACTGAGACACAAAGCCCCACTCTGAAACAAAATCAGCTGGGAGAGGAAACATCAGGTTTTTTGTTTGTTTTCTAATGGAGTATCATTGAGTGTAACAACTACACTCCAGATTCCTGGGGGTGGTTGATTAACCCGAAATGGACTTTCATGCTTTGTGTGGTCTTTCCATTTCACTTTTGGTTTGGCCTGATTTGGTTTTATTAACTGTCTTAATTTTGTTTCACTTATGTGTTTTGGGCTTTTTACAGAGCAAGAGAAAATATGAAGTTACTTGTGGTTAGAGAGATGTGGAGGATCTGAACGAAGTTAGAGGAAAAGAAACAATATGATCAAAATATATTGCATGAAACTTCTTGATACAAAGAAAAATGAAGTGTACAGAGTTTGTAACGCTAGTACTAAGGTGTTAGGAAGGTCTGGATTGAGCTGAAGGCTTACAATTTTGGGCAAATACAATGTGTCACAAGATAGCAAGGCCTCTCAAGAACATAATGAGAGCTAAATTTAGTAGTACATGTGGTGTGTAATCCCGGCACTTAGACGGTGGTAGCAGAAGGGTCACAAATTAGAAGCGGCCTGTTCTGCACAGGAAGTTCAAGACTTCGAGTGTGGGCTGAGAAACGAATGTAGTCAACCCCTCTATTAAATTGTTTTATTTATTTTATTATTAGTTACATTTCATTAACTCTGCATCCCAGCTGTATCCCGCTCCCTCATTCCCTCCCAAACCCTCCCTCCATCCCTCCCTCATCTCTTCCCTGCCCCTTTCCAAGTCCACTGATTGGAGAGGACCTCCTTCCCTTTCATCTGACCCTGTTTTAAAGGAGCTGGAGATGTAGCTTGGTGGTGAAGCCTGTGTAACATAAGACAGGTCCTGGCTTATCTCTGGTACGGAGGAACCTGGGTACCAGCACCTCCAATCCAGTATATTCAGATAATTAATGCTACAACTTTTTTTTCCAATCCAATATGGCTCCAGTCAATTGGGTTGTTATTGTAATGGGGAAAGGCTAAACTGGAAGAGAACTGTGCTCCTTTAAATAGGTATTCCCCCCTCACCCCCATAGACTCAAGTGTTTGAATGCTTGGTCCATAAGGACTGGTGCTTTTAGGAGGCTTTGTTGGAGTAGGTGTGGCCTTGTTGGAGGAAGTATGTCTCTGTGGAGGTCTCCTGTGCTCAAGCTACGCCCAGTGTGCCACATTCTCCTGCTGACTGCAAATCAAGATGTACAACCCTCAGCTCCTCCTCCAGCACCACGTCTGCCTGTATTCTGCCATGCTTCCCATTACGATGATAATGGACTAAACCTCTGAAAGTGTAAGCCAGCCTCAATTAAATGCTCTCCTTTCTATGAGTTGCTGTGCATGGTGTCTCTTCACATCAATAAAACTCTAAGACAAGGACTATAAAATGAGGCACGAAATAACCAACGCAGTAGCTTCTTATATATGCTTTTTAAACCTTTACAAATTCAAGTATATTTTCCTCAGAAAATAATAATGTATATAATATAGGGAATCCAGTGTATAATTTTACTCAATAATCAGGTGGACATAGTGAGTAGAATGTGAAATGCTTATATCTACTATTTCTTAGCTAATTGCTGAAAAGTAAAATGTCACTTATGGTTGAGAACAGCTGTACTAAGTGTACACAGGTAATACTTATTTTACACAATTGTTCCTTGTACACTAACCACAAAAGGCAACCTATGTTTTCTGACACAAATTCAAAATCAGTACCATCCTGATCGCTGTACATACAAAGATTCAGGTGGGTGGTGTCCTCATCAACAGGGTCTTAGCATCATGTTCTGTAATACTGCCTAGCTCTCATAACACCAAAAACTACTTTTCATAATCCTGGGAGATAAAAGTATTCAACGGTCTTATCCAGATCTGAATTCTGTGAGCTACATTATAACTCATCTATCAAGACGTACCCACCTGTGCAACAGTGGCACAAGATTATGGAAATAACCAACCACTTTCTGATTGGACTTAAAGTCAATGCCAAAATTAAAAAAAAAATGTAACTCATTTCTGGTACAGTTAACTGAGCCAAAACCTCGTGACTGCCTAGGTCAAAGTCCACGTGAAAGAACCTAATACTATTTTTCTGCCAAATGGACATGGCACTAAACATCCTCCTAAGCTCTTCTCTTCACGCACATATATTTATGCATCTCTCAACCCTCACGAGAGAATTTTTTTTTCAGTAGACGGAAACTAATACCACAACCGCTCAGAGTGCTGAGAATAGGAGACTGTGTACTATTTAGCTGTGAGCGGGAAATAGAAATAGATCTCACACTCTGCCAGAAAAGCCTCTGCAATCATCAGAGGTGGGGGGAGGGGTAGAAAGATTGTAAGAGGTGGAAGTGGTGGACATCTGCAGTGAAGCATTATTGCTTGGATACTGCAGGATCACTCGCGTAATAACTCACAGAGGCTCTAACCGCATGCGAAGACCTGCAGGATGGCAAGCCAGCTAAAATGGCGGCATGGCTAGAGGAAGGACTCGAGGAATTTCATCCCCAGCTGAGAAGATACTGGCAAGCAGTGGCTGCTGGGAGAGGCAGACGTAGCTTTCTTCCCGGGAAATGACATCTGAAAGGATGCTTCAGTGGCTGCTCATACATCCGTGCCCATACAGACACACCGAAGTAGATTTGGTGGGGTTTTCTTGTTTTATTTTTTGTTTGTTTGTTTAGTTTTTTTAAGCAGAAAAAGTTGGGAAGGAGAAGAGTCAGGGGAGAGGACACGGGAGGGAGTTCTTCATTTAAAAGAATGCAAAATCACAATTGAAACACTGACCAAAATTTTTTTAAAAGAAAAGAAAGTAATTTTTTTTTAAATTCACATATTGTAAAATGAGGCTTGCAATGTTGCAAGGATGTAGAAAGCTACACTTTTCTCATTTCTGTCTCTGTTAAGTCAGTATGATTTTACCTGGTTCTGATAAAAAAATATGTTAAAATCTCAGATATTAACTGAAAATTATCCTGTAAGTTCCCAGCACCTTTGAGCAGAACTCAGATATTAGAACTATTCAGTAGGATAGTGAATCATTAACCTAGGATGACAAAAGGACGATGTTTTAATAAAACATGAACAATTATAATACAACATGAACAATAAATACACCTTTATTTCAGAAGGCTCCTCAGTAAACCTTTGTTCATTCTAAGCCTTGCACTGCATGGAAACACTAGTTTTTCTAGTTAGGAAACTTGAATTCCTGTTCAAATATTTGATTAGTTTTTCAGAAGAGTGTGAGCTTCCTAAGTGAAGATACTAGGTGTTGTTAACTGGGATATAATTTTAAGTGCCTGGCACATTACAGAAACTCACTATGTACTTAATGAACCAATCAGTAGAATTACTGACTTAAAGTTAAGAACAATACAATTTGTTTAGGAGTTCCTCTTAAATAAAAATCCAAGTCGCATCTAGTTCACCAGATTTGTAAAATCTCGAATTCACTGCCTAGGTCAAAGTCCACGTGAAATTTCTTCCAATTTTTAGTCTAGTTTCCCATGATAGTTTATTTTAAATTTCCTTTGGTTCTCATAATATATATCATATATTATATACTACACATATAATATATCCTATATATAATAATATATATCATACATGCTTTGTGTAATATATTATATATATTATAATACATATGATATTATATATAATAATATACATAATTTAAAGAATATATGATGACCCCCACCCACCATATGGCATGATTGGGACAAATGACTAAGGCACCACTAAAATGAGCAAGTGCTAGGCAAATGGAAAAGAAAGAGAAGAGAACAGTGCATACACTATAAAGAGAGGCAGACTAGAGCCTCAAGGGTGGTAAGGAACAACCTGATGTGAGTAGCCTGAATTGCCACCTGAGATCCTGGCCCATGCTGCCACCAAGAACCATGTCTGGGTCCATGGCCCTGTAGCAGGGGTCAGAGGGTGGTCTGTGTAACATCCATGGCCCATGTTACCACCAAAGGCCATGCAGACATCTCTGGTCTGGGCTGCCGCCTGAGGTCATGTTGATTTTTTTTAGCCGTAAAGAACTGGCCCTACCCCTCACTTGCAGTAGCACTTGAGAGAAGCCCCCACCTCACCTGGGGTAGAGCTGGCCCTGATGATGTGGGCATAGGAGAGTCAGCCCCAAGGGTGTGAGTGCAGGAAAGTTGGCAGGCTGACCAGCTCAGCTACCGCTCACACCCAGATGCTGGAGTTGGCCTACTCCAACATCTGCCTCATCTATGAACTGCTAGAGCACATAAAGTGGGGGGAGGGGATGAAAACAAACATTCTACTTGTGTGGAAGGTACAAACATTCTTCCTTCCATGCTCTCCTCCATTCACTATTCCATTTAGAGTGGCAATAACACCTTCTACACATCAGCCTTCCTAACAAGTGTCTACTTTGAGGTATTCTAAAACCACCCTTCCCTCCCTGGCCCCAGGATCATCTTAAACTGCCTTTTTCTGCCTAATGGAAAGTGGCTGCTTTCATCTGGGCATCTGTAAAATCAATTTTCTTCTCCCCCTCACTTTGGATGTGATTTAACTGTAGCCTCAGTAGCTATTGTGCTTAGCAACACCAGTGACTTGCACTTCAATATAACTCCTCCCTCTACCCCTCCAAAATAAATAAATAAATGAATAATTGTAAGCATTCTTAGTCCCATCTTAAAAAAAAGAAAAAGAAAAGAAATCCCTGTGCCAAAGAACCATCTTTTTTATATATGTCTAGGAAGTCTTCTCAGAGCTATGAAGGGTTTCTAAATGAAGCTAGAATTCTTACAGGGAATTTTTTTTTAATGAACTGAACACAAGCATTAACACAGGAACAGTTGGACGCTAATCACTTAGCTGGCGAAAACTATATTACACAGCTAATGGAAACACCGGGGAGCAGAGGGGAAATGAGAACCCTGTGCTGGCAACAGCACAGCAATGCGTCTGTAGGCAGCTTCATGGCACCAGGCACGCTTGCATTGCTGGAAACTGCGGAAAAGCACGAGTCATTATAATCACAAGCCTAGTGCCTCTTGAGATTTATCTTGATGCCGTAGAATCCAATAAGAAGTATCTTGAACATTGCAGAGGGTGAGTGAGCCATTAATCAAGTCTGTTAACACATTCAACAGAAAAGTGACCACTGACAGAAAAAAAAAAAAGAAAAGAAAAGAAAAGAAAAAGAAATTAAGTCCCTCAGAAGCATATTGTATCCACTGACCTTAAATGGGCATTACAAATGAGGTTCAAACAGGTTAACAAATTTTCCCAAAGCCACATAGATATTTAATTCTATAAAATGAACTGAGTTTTTTTTACAGCCAATTTCTACTATGTTCCATATATTAAAGGTCTAACATGTGCCGGGCACTTGGGTGCAGGATAGAGGAACTGGTTCCTTTGATTCCAAAGGGTACACATTAGTGAGGCTGATCAGTAGGAAACCAAACAAGACAATTTACTGGTTGTTGATAACTCAATAAAGCAAAGTGATATTTAGGAGCAAGAAAGGTGCTGCAAAAGATAAGAAACATCTATCTGAGGAAATAATATCATAAGCCCAGCCTGAGAAGCATTGAGTTTGAACGTCCTGGCAGTGAACTTGCTAGAAGGAAGGGGGATGAAATTTGTTTTTAGGCTCCTCTTGCAGAGGAAGCTAAGGAAGAATATGAAAGAGGAGAATAAAGCTAAATGCTCCTCCTTCCCACTACACTCACTAAAAAAGCCACACTTCAGCATAGGCTGGAGAAAGAAACATACAAGATCAGACTCCACATGTTCAAGAAATGGAAGTTAAAATACAAAGCCTACTGAGAATGAGATCCTGGTATCAAATAAAGGTAGGACAAGCTCTGTAGGTCTTGGCCAGCCACATGTTTGAATTTTACACATTGAGAAGAGAAACAAACAGGGTTTCAATCAAGGTGTGATATAATCTGATAAAAATTAAAAAAAAAAAAAACCTCTAGCAACTACTTAAGAATAGGTTCAAAGAAGCAAGGGTGAAGACACTCACACTAGTTAAAAAGAAAAAGATGAAAAACCCAGGATTATGTTTCAGCTAAAAAAAAAAAAAACACAGAAGATTTACTGTTGATCAGGTGTTAGTTAATTTTCTATTGTGGTGATAAGACACTATGACCAAGAAAGAGTTTATTTGGGGCTCACAGTTGCAGAGGACTAGAGTCCATGACTATCACAGTAGGGAACAAGGCAGCAAGCAGGTAGGTATGGTGCTGGGACAGTAGCTTTGAACTCCTATCTTGAGACACAGCAAAGCAGTGAGAGCTAATTGGAAATGTTGGATAAGGCCATATTTCCTAATCCTTCACAAACAGTTCCAACAACTGGGAGTCAAGTATTCAAGTATATGAGTCCCTGGGGTCCATTCTCAATCAACCCATCATAGTGAGAAAGATGAAGATGAGGAAAACCATGGTGATTTCTATTTGTTAGATGGAGCACATAGGTCAGGGGTGATGCTATATCAGGATGGAGAAGACAGAGGAAAAACAGGTGTATCAGTACCACAAGTGAATCCAGAACTGTGTTAGCATTTGTGATGCCTAGTCAACATATAGAAGAAGAATTCCAACGTAGTATGACACCTGCTGCGAAGGCAGAAGCAGCTTCTGGGAATGGGTGAACACTAAGGAAAGAGACGCACCTGTAAAAAGAGAAGAAGTCACACAAGGCTTCACGGAGACCATGGTGTCTAGCTCATATATTTAAAAACAATTATAAGATGGGCACTTGAGGCTCAGGGAACAGCATATGTGCACAGGCAGGAGGTCTGGAAACCAGTTTATTCTGATCTTTGCTCATTGCACCACATCTGTCTCCTGAAAGCAAGACCAGACCTTGAGGCTTAAAGAGATGTAAAGAGAATGAAGCAGTTAAGTTCTTAAAGAGTGTTAAAGAAGGAGTCTGAGGCCATGTAGGAAGAAGGTGTTAAATATAAAGTTAGAACCATAAGCTACAGTTTCATCTCTGCTGCAAGCAGCTTGACACAGCATTCCTTTCTTGGCATTTCTTTCAGGTAAACTCTTTCCAAGGCAAGTTTTAGGTTTGAAAATTCATATAAAATGGATGGTTTTCTTCTATTGACCAGTGACAATATTTATATTTTAATTTATATACATACACATACAAAGACTCCCCCATCTTATTAAAAAAAAACATTCAGGCAAAAGAGAAAAAAAAGAGAACAGTCAAGAGTTAACTATAATTCATAATTATTGAAAAAATTCTCCCTTCTTTATCAGCCTATGTGAGAATTAAAGATCATGTGTGTAACAAGATGGCTCACTGTCTTGCATAGAAAAAACTCCACAGATTTCTTACTGTCATCCTTGTCAGAGTTATTTTGTGATATAAGGTACATCCACAATAATTACAACCTGAAAATGTGTACACATATTAAAAACCTCAATCCACTGCCCTCCCAATACAGAATCTCAAGTAGTTCTCTACCAACAAATCTTTCCAGACAAGTAGTGGCAAAATATAAGCTACAAGAAATATGTGAGTAGGATTTTTTTTCAGCCTTTACCAATTAAATGCAAGTACATAATAATTACTCAAACTTATTAAAAGAAGTAACTTGGCTCAGCAGTTAAGAGCACTCACTGCTCTTCCAGAAGATCTAGGTTCCATTCCCAGCACCCACATGAAGGCTTTTAACCACCAACATCTAAGCACATAGTGGAAAGCAATGCTATTGGAATAGCAAATGACGTCTGCCTACATTTCAGTTCATCAGAAACTGCCACTAGAATCCACACTGGGGTGTCTAATTTTGTGGTAATTTATCATTCTTTTTAAAGACAAGAGCTTTGTTCCGTATCTGTACAAGAGAGCTTCTTGTACAGTAAATATTAAAAATACTGCTATTTCCATAGTTTCAGCTCCTACACCTTAACTATGAAAAAAACCTGCTATCTTCAAAATACGCTTATCCTCTACTATAAAGTTATACTAATATTAATGGAGAGAGTGGTGAAGGAAGATGGCTGAGTTTGGTGTTTGGGGGTACGATAAAGGACATATAATTATTTAAATTTAGATTATTTTATGTATACAATTGTTTTGCCTGTATGTATGTATACTAAATGCATGCCTGGTTCCCTGAGGGGTCAGAAGAGGATGTCAGATCCTCAGGAAATAGTGTTACAAACCGTTGTGAGCCACTATGTGGGCATTTGGAACTGAATCTGGATCCTTTGCAACTATAAAAAGTGCTCTTAACTCCTGAGCCATCTCTGCAGCCCCAAGTACATATAATTTAGATCAGACAAGCTGTATCACATGAAAATCAGTACATAGTTAAATGTTGTATCCGTAAGGATTGGCTCAGGCTACAAGGAAAACATGCATATAATAGCTTATGCTGAAAGGATAATTAAAATTAAACTTACTGGTCAATGTGAGAAAACGCAAGTAAAGATATTCACAAAACACCAAAACAAATCATGAGAACTCCAATCAACCATAAAAATGGGCAGCATTCATAGGACAACCAACACACACACACAAACAACAAAACTGGCCACCGCCTATTTGACTTGTCAGTTTATTCCACCTTAACTGGTTACTGATTACAGTTAACTAGCTCCAGCCCCTTCCATGACCATCCACAGGTCAGTTCCTATCACTTACCTCTATTGTTTGCTGTGTTAGGCTCTAGGCTGTTGACCAGTCAAAACTCATGGCCACCCATAATTTTTCTTTAATATTAGGAACTTTCTGCTCACACAAAAGCAAGTCCAGAGGCATGCCATTGACACTTCAGATATCATTAGCTCCAGAGCTACATAATGCCTGTGACATTCCATCTAGGCTCAGGTGGGATGTCATAATTCCAACCATCTGGATGAATTCCAGCCTACTAGAAGAAGATGACAAGATGGACTTGCTGAGCAGCCCAGCCCTAAGCCAGCATAACCTGAGATCAATCATACAACCATCAGCAACTGCAATGTTTCACTGAGGGTAAGCTTTCCTCCCTGTCTCAGAACTATTACACATATCAACGAATTCCAGTTTTCTGAGGACTGAGACTTGCCCTCCATCCCCACCCCAGCTAGTCAAGCCAGCCACACTCACGTATATCTCTTCATTTCTCATCCAGAAAAATGCATTTAACGGGTCCCCAACCGGGAATGTTGGTTGCTATATTTTCTAGGCTCCTCAAAGGCCTTGGCTATGATATTTTTCTCCACCTTGACCTAATTTTTTTCTTCTCTTAGCCCTTCCCATTCTTCCTCAAGATCTATTTAAGTCAGAAGCCCTTTGCTCAGGCAAAAAACAAACAAACAAACAAACAAAGAACAACAAAAACTTTCCATGATGCTTTATCTGCTGACCTCTGCAATGCTATTCCATGGAGGGAAATGTAATGGGGAGCCAGCTGTATTTTTTGCTTCTTGCATGATCTAGCAGAATAAATCCATAAAGGTTTGATTGTTCCTTTCAACTAGCCTTGTTGCCCTAATAGGCCAATTCAACACCTGGCAAGTGGATACAACAATAAACCTTCCCAGTGGCCAGCAGAGACTCTTTCCTCCAACACCTACTAACCTATGTAAAACACACAATTGTTCTTAGATGGTTGGTGTCCACAAAGAGAAAAGTTGGTCAAACAACCGTGAGTGTTTGTCACAGCTTGGAAATGTATTCTATGGGTGAATCATAGGCTTCCAAAGACAGTGGTCTGGGCTGAAGTGCAAGGAGATGGTTTCATAGCAATTAAACTTTAAACTGCTCTAAAAGATAAACAAGGTTTGAGATGGAATAAAAAGACTAAGAGAAGGTGTTAGGGAATAAGTGAGAAGAAGCCTCCCTGCCTCTAGAGAAAGGTTTTGCTTCAGGAAGTAGCATATAGTTGCGCTTTACAGGATGGCAGAACATGCCTTTTGTGAAGGCATCTTTAGCAAGTCTAGTACAAGAAATGTGAAGTTAAAAAAGATTTGTTGTTATTATTTATCCAAACACATTAATACCAAAGAAGTGACTTTAATGCAGGCACATCACACTTGTCAGCAAAACCCAGGAAAACATGTCAATGGAACACAAGAAGAGAGCACCATTCTGCCACTGTGTCTGAATAAATCCTCACTGTGATCCCTGGGGATCCTTTCATGGAGCCAAAGCAGCATACATCCCTGCACATAGAAGCCTCTGATCATAGAACCAACACAGTCATCCTTAAATGAAAATATCAAATAAACATTTCTTAAATGGCAGTAGGTTACGTTGATTTATTTCTGTTTTAAGGTGTTTTTTCTCTCTTTACAAGTGCAAGCACGATAGAGACACTTTTCCAAGAAAAACTGTGTTTAATGATGGCAGCAGATACATATCAAAGCAATGTCTCAAGCCCCTAAGAGGCAGGTTGCTGTTGTTCTTTATTAATTAGCAATGTGAGTGTCAACTGTGGAAATAAAGCCAGTGGGGGTGCTTCCTCGGGGCAGAAAAACTCCTGTAGATTAACATGCAGCCAGATACTCAAAAACTCAAGGGGCCAAGAAGGTCCCTTGCCTTGCCTAAGGGAGCCGCACCAGAAAGAAATCTGTAGGCATCCCTCAGAAGGGATTCATCACTGACTTACTCAAAGTCTCTTCTTCAAGGTGGTTCCCAATAGTCTCATTTTCAAAGTAGATACTGTTCCTCCGCTGACCCCACTTGACAATCAGATAGCCCTGCATCTTCATCTGCCCGAGTGGCTGTTCTGAAAATTAAAGTATGGAATGCTCTCATTATGCAGCAAGGCTGGGAATGTGTGTAAACTTACAACTGTACCCTCAGAGAGATGAAGAGACTGACAATGGCCCACCAAAAAGCAGACATTTTAATTAATATGCTTCCCTGTGGCTTTGCCTTTCTTCTTGTGTGCTCAGCTGGAGTAATTAGAGGAAAAACCTGAGGGGAGTCTACCCCAGAAGCCTCACTCAGCCTTCTCCAGCTGAGTCTCCCTCATAGCTGGTGACTGTCTCCACTGAGAAGGGACTCAGCGTGAGCTGTAATGTACATCTGCTCTGGGGAATAATCCCTCCCAACAACCATGAGGAACTACTCAGTTTGAAAAGAAAAAAAAAATAATCCTACTTATTCTAAAAGGAAGGAAAGGAAAGATACCCTCCCCAGCTATCCTTACTCTGATACGACATACTCTTCTGAGATTTATCCTCACTGAACAATCCATCAGGCATAATTTATCATACTCAAAAATTCATCCATCTGAGATTTCCAGATCAAATGAGTTTTAATGAATGCAACGATTGTGCAACCATCAGTACAAGCGTTAGAATATTTCCCTCAAACAATTCCTGTGTCCTTTGGCCATCAGTCCCTTCCACTCCAGCGCAGGAAGTGAATGATGTTTCTGTCCTTCCTAATGCTCCTTCTATCTCTATAATTTCGACTTAGCATGTTATGGAGTTCATACACATTACTATAAGAAAAAGCACTCGATTCCTCATTGCTAAATGGCAGTCTATTGTACTGATTTTTGTACTTCTCTCTCTCTCTCTCTTTCAGTACTAGGGATTGAACTGAGGCCTTAGAACATTAGGCAAGCATTCTACAGCGGAGCCAGATCACCAGGTGTGGATTACATACATTAATAAATGTGCAGTGGCATTTGTACTTTATTTCCCTAATGCTAATGATGTTGAACATTTTTCATATGCTTATCAGTCACAGGTCTTGTCAGGTGTAGTATCCACTCTAAAGCTTTTTTTGCTATCATTTACCTGTATTGTGTGTCTTCTGTATTTATCTGTATGAGTGTCTTTCATATTCTCCATAGAACCTCTTTAATAGATATGTCACTCAAAATATTTTCTCTCATTCTTTATCTCTTTTTGTATTTCCTTGATACCATCAAAAATACATAATTATAGCAAAACCTTAAATTTCTCTATTTTTGTTCATGGTTTTGTGTCATGCATGAGATATCTTTGCCTAGAGGCACATGGGATCACCAGGAGCTGGAGACCAAGGAAGCAGGCTGGGTCAGATCCAGGATGGGGGCTGTTCTCAAGCTTTGTCAGTGAAACTTCTTGTTGAAGTGGGTACCAGTTAATGGAAAGATGCCCTACCAATCAAAGAAGTATTGAGAGTAAGAAACCAAGTGCTCAGCCCTAAATGGAGTATCTTTCTCAAACCACCACCACCACCAAGGCTCAGGGAACATTGTGGGAAATAGGGGGTTAAAAGAATATAAGTGCCATGATGGGAGAACAGTGAATACAAACTTTCAGATTTGACTGGCTACCATACTCATGAACTCGCACTGGCTGGAGTTACTTGTTCAAGAGCATTCCAGCCAAGCGGAGGAGGGGCTTGCTTTGCAGGATCTAATCCTGAAGTGCTCTTGGCAGTTGATAGCTGCTGGGTGGGCAGGTACTCATTCTTTTTCTTTTTATTTTATTCTTTTCCTTTTTTAATGAATGTGTGATCACTGGAAGACTGCTTATGCTCCAGGGAATGGGGCCACACCCATACACATATGGTTAGCACTAACTGGACTTAGTGAAGAGAGAAAGAGACAGAGACAGAGAGCGACAGAGAGAGAGAAGGAGGGAGGGAGGAGCTGTTTGGGGACAGAATTGAAAGGGAGAAGTGGGGTTTGGACATGATTGTATCTTATTGTAAAATTCTCAGGAATAAAGAAAAAGTTAATATTAAATTTTTAATTAAAAAATACTTGCCTAACCCAAAGTTACAAACCTTCTTTTCTCCCTCTGTAACTCTAGAAATAATATCCTGTTGACCCCTACACGTAGATCTATTATCTATGTGATTACACTTTTGCATATGATATACTATCTGAGTATATGCAGACATGGATATGGGCAATGAATTATGATGTGAATTTATTCAAACTCAATTTTTATTACTACCTGCTAATTAAATCTTAATTAACCAAATCTCCAAAGCTATACTTTCCTCACTGGAAAATAAAAGCATTAGGTTGAACTTCTAAGATACTACCAGCATTTTCATTACTTTGTCTGCATGAAGAAATCTCATCTGAGAAAATTTCAGAACTTACAGTGCAGACAAAATATTCCAAATTGTTGTGATAAAATACCTAGCAGGTGCACCTTAAAGGAGAAACGGTCATTTTGAGTCACGTTTTTCAAGCGTATAGGCCATCATTGTTCAAAGGCATGGAAGAGCTCGTGGCAGTGTCAGCACACATGGGGCCTCCTCACACCTTCCTGGGTGATGTAAGAGACTGTCCTCCTGAGCCACGCAGCTTGTGGAGTTAAGTTGTGTACCTGTGAAAAGGTCATCCCAGCTGGGCTTATTGGCTGCTTCCGCTCCCTCATGGAGGGCTTGGGAGTGTCATGACACACTCTCGAGTATCTCACTGCTCCCTAACACCTGGTATCTGAAACTCTGCCTTAACTGCAAATGGCATGGGGGAGGGATTATATATATATATAATGGCTGGAGAGAACAAGGAGAGGGGTTCTATCTATGTGGCCATAGGGAAGCCCTCATCCCTACTCAGTAAAGGTACAGCCTTTGAAAGACGAACCAAAAATGGGACTACCTATACCTCTCAAAGGCCTGCCCTAGTGAGCTATGGCCATCTGTCAGCTAGGTATCATAACCCCCAATGTTCTAACCCCCAAAACAGTTATACCAGCCAAAAACTAAGTGTTCAAACACGAGGCTATAGTTTACATTCTGACCATAGCATCCTAGAAATCAAGAAAGAAAAACTAACATTTCAATAGAAAAATAAATGCCATGACTGGAGCGATAGATTGGTGTCTGAAGCGCTAGCTGTCCACAAGCATAATGAACTGAGTTAAAATACTTAACGACAGTGTAAAAGCCAGGCATAGCAGTTCACATCTGTAACCCCAAAGTAGACGACAGTAGAGACAGGTGGATGCCAGGGTTTGCTGGCCACAAGCCTAGCTAAAATTGAGATCCAGATTCAGTATAAAACCCTGTTTCCAGAAAATGAGGTGGAGAGCAATAAAATACACATGAGAATGTTGACATGCTGCCCTCTGGCCTCCACACACAAGGATACAACCTTTCTTAGATAGGACACAGAAAATAGCAGTCATTAAATGTATACAGCCAGCTTCATTTAAGACTTTCAGTCTGCTGAGATGGTTAGAGACGCCCACCACCAAACCTAGTGCCTTCATTTCAATCCCTGGGGCCCACATCTGGTCCCATGTGCCGTCCAAACACAAAATAGATAATGTAATAAAATATATTTTTAAAAAAATTAAGACCCTCGATACTCTAAAAGACACCATTAAAACAGTGAGAGGCAGCCTGTAAAGTTAACTTCTCTTCCTCTCCCTTGTCTTTCATGTATGTCGATTGCATCTATACATCAACACAGAAAATAAACGTGCATCCATCAAATGTATATTACAAACTTCTGCAGGTCAGCAGTAAAACTACAAATGACACAATTTAAAGTGAACAAAGACTTTGAAAGACATTTTCTAAAAGAAAACATGTAAAAGATCAATAGGCATGTAAGAACTCAACATCAGTAGTCACCAGGCAAATATAAATTAAAACTTCAGTTAAATGCCCTTATCTCTTACTATACAGGCCAGGATTATCAAGACTGATGTGTACTGTGTCCTAGCAAAGGAATGGAGTAACTCAGCATCTTTCACACTGTTGTTAGCAATCAACTGATTCAATCACTTTAGAAACTTTTACCTTCAAAAGCTAAACCCAAGCCACAGCTCCATACTTGATTCACAGCCAAAATCAAAATGAGTGCATATCCTCTAATGCATTTGTCATAAATGGTGAGGGAAGTGTTATGCATAATAGCCAAAATCTAAAAACAATCAAAATGCTCACCTTCTAGAAATTTGATATAGTTAAAATTTTGCAAATTTCATGATTTCCTTGTTTTTTTGTCACTGAGTAATGTTCCATTGTGTAGATGTACCACAATTTCTGTATCCATTCCTCAACTGAGGGGCATCTGGGCTGTTTCCAGCTTCTGGCTATTACAAATAAAGTTACTACAACATGGTTGAACAGATGCCCTTGTTGAATACTTGAGCGTCTTTTGGATATATGCCTAGCCGTGGTATAGCTGGATCTTGAGGAAGTGCTATTCCTAATTGTCTGAGAAAGCCCCAGATTGATTTCCAAAGTGGTTGTATAAGTTTACATTCCTACCAGCAGTGGAGGAGAGTTCCCCTTTCTCCACATCCTCTCCAGCATGTTTTGTCACTTGAGTTATTCATCTGAGCCATTTTAATGGTGTAAGGTGAAATCTCACAATGGAATATTACTCAGTGATAAAAAAAACAAGGAAATCATGAAATTTGCAGGTAAATGGTGGGAACTGGAAAAGATCATCCTGAGTGAGGTACCCCAAAAGCAGAAAGACATACAGTGTATATACTTTCTCATAAGTGGATACTAGACATATAATATATAGGATAAACATACTAGAATCTATACACCTAAGGAAGCTAATCAGGAAGAAGGAATCTGGCTAAGATGCTCAATCCCCATTCAGAGAGACAAAGAGGATGGACATAGGAGGAGGGAGAAAACAGGGAACAGGACAGGAGCCTACCACAGAGGGCTTCTGAAAGGCTCTACTCTGCAGGGTATCGAGGCAGATGCTGAGACTCATAGCCAAACTCTGGGCAGAGTGCAGGCAATCTTATGAAAGAAGTGGGAAATATTAAGACCTGGAGAGGACAGAAGCTCCACAAGGAGAGCAACAGAACCAAAAAGTCTGGGCACAGGGGTCTTTTCTGAGACTGATACTCCAGCCAAGGACCATTCATGGAGATGGCCTGGAACCCCTGCACAGAGGTAGGCTATGGCACTTCAGTATCCAAGTGGGTTCATAGTAATGGGGACAGGGACTGTCTTTGACATGAACTGATTGGCCTGCTCTTTGATCACCTCCCCCTGAGGGGGGAGTAGTCTTACCAGGCCACAGAAGAAGACAATGCAGCCACTCCTGATGAGACCTGATAGACTAGGGTCAGAGGGAAGGGGAGGAGGACCTTCCTTTTCAGTGGACTGGGAGAGGGACAGGGGTGGGTAGGATTGGGAGGGGAGGAGGGAGGGAGGTACAGGGGGGGATACAAAGTGAATAACTGTAATTAATAAAAATAATTTAAAAAATTTGCATATTACATGCAATTTAGTGTGTATGTTTTACTTATAAAAATAACAAAGTATAAATTAATATTTACATTCAAAAACACTGGGACAAATATCACAAACATACTGTATTCTAAAAAACAAACAAAAAGAGCATAGATCATAAAATTCATGTTAAAGGAAATAGAAGTACTACTCTTTGTGATAGGATTTAGCATTTAGTATGTAGCAAGGGGCAAGTAAAGGGACAAAGACAGCCTTCTAGTGTGCTGGAAGTCTTATCCTCCTTTTATGATAATTATATGAAGATCTATCTATTCAAAACTTACCAAGCTGTAGACTTAACATTTGTGTAATTTATATGCAGTTAACCAAACAAAACTTTAAAGGGTGCTCAATCTCACTTAAAATGAGATAAATATAAACACAAATTATTTTTAAGTACCATTTCTTTTCTACCAGCTTGAAAAATGTACAAAAGCTGTTTTAATATAGTCTCTTAAGCAAGTTGGAATAAGCACATATTCCCTTGGTTATTAGTAATGTAGTATGTTGGAAGCCACATAAAACAATACATTCATGCTTTGGAAGTCTCCCTTCTGGAATTCTATAAACATACCTGCACATATATGAAGCCACATATATACAAGAGTATCTTTATAAAGTTACCTGAAATTTCAAAGACTAAAGACTGATCTAAGCAATAGGAGTGGGTAACGACATGACTGAAAATACAGGAGAGGAGAAAGATAAAATAGCATATGTTTTTGTCTCACATGCAAAATCTATATTCAAATATGTACACGTGGCAAGGGCATGAAAGCAAACAAAATGAATGTTATATATTAGTATCAAGTTATGTTGGGTGAAATAAGAGTGAAATGTACCTGTGTACTATAAAGATATCTAGGCTACATGATGACATCCATAGGTATAGAATGCTAGCTGTAGGAGTTGGTATTTTGAGCTTTAGGAAAATTGGAATATATATAGACATTTTTCTTCTATGAACACAAAACACTATATGGGCCAATCAGAAACTAATAAAAATCATTAATTCTTAGGAAAAAAGGAGAGAGAAACAGAATCAGTGAGGCCAGAATAAAATGAAGATTTCTCAGTCTATACTATTGGGAAATAATTTTTTTCTTTGAACCATTTAAATGTCTTAAAGTGCTGCTCCTGAAACTGACCTAGGGAAAATGAAAGTTTTTCTTAACTGAAAAACATACTAATCTAAACTAACATACCAAACTAAAAACTTGTTGTTTTTGTAAAGACAGGAAAGGCCTCTAACTCTGGTCAAAGCATTATGTCTAACACAGTTATTCACATATGGTCACATCTGGAAAGAGAAAGGGGGATGAGGATAGGGTGTTAAGGAGTTCCCAGGGACCAGATAAACACGTATATTTAATTTCTATAAAATATCACAAATATGCATACACATGAAAGCCTAGGTGTAATAGAACATATCTTCAATCTCAATCTCAACAATCAGAAGGCTGAGGCAAGAGGATTACAAATTTAAGACTAGCCTGGAGCTACATACAAAGACCCTATTTTTAAAAAAGGGGAGGGAGGCTAGAGAAATGGTTCAGCGGTTAAAAGCACTTGCTGCTGTCCCAGAGGATCTGTGTTTAGTTTCCAGCACTCATATGGCAGCTCAGAACTTCCTGCAACTTTAAGTTCCAGGGAACCTGATGCCGTCTTCTGACCTCTGCAGGCACCAGGCACACACATGGTGCACAGATACATATGCACGCAAAACACTCATGCATATAAATTATTATTTTTTAAATAGAAGAGGGAGGACAGAGGAACCTTAAGGAAAGGCCATGAGAAGATTTGAAAGAAGACGGCCAACTACAAAGAGAAGACACTGACCCTACACAAACAACACCTTAACCTTGGACTTCTGTCCTGAATTGCAAGAAAACACATTCCTGTTGTTTAAGCCACAGATAACAATAGTAGTGAAAATAATAATAAAAGAGACAAAGGCAAGATAAACATCAGTGCACACACTGTCCTCGGGCTAACAAAGACTCCTGAAAAGATTAAATTTGCAAGGTGATGAAGACAAAAATAACAGAAGGTAAAGAACATGGGGAATTAAAATTTGGAAATGGCGAAAGGCAAAGATGTGTTAAATGTGGATTGTAGAGGAAAGAGCACATTCAACTAAGTTCTTTTACTGAAGATAGTCCCAGCCTTCGAGAACAAAAGATCTTTTAAATTCAAAGAATTCCATTGTTTTCTCTGTGGACAAGCAATACAAGGAAGAAAAAAATATCTTTAAAAATCGGCTCATCAAGAAGTCACAATAGAACCACCCAGGGTCTCCCTAAGCTGTGAATACTGACTGAGAACAGAGCAAATGTAGCCCCTTGAGTGCCCTCCACCACTGAATGGTGGAGCGTGAAATGTCAGACTTCATGTGAGGCCAACAAATCATAGCCAAGCCAGAAATGTATTGTTCTCACACTAACTAGGCTGGGAGCATAGTTTCCAAATTGGAAACCAGACTGGGTTACTATGACGCCTTCAAAGACAACATTCTGTACATATTTCATGATTTCTTTTTATGGAAATGCACAAGGTCTAATTACATATGCCGTTTCTTCTACTTGTTGGCCTTTTGGGTTTCGGCAAGCGTGGAAGAGTTTTCTGAGGCCCTTCTCAGCATTAAATTCAGATTCGCTCTGAGAAAGCCACTCGACAGCAGGTCTCCAAGCAACCCATGTCCTTGGAATCATCCAAAGCATTCCATCATAGGACACGTTTTTTTCTCCTCCTGCAACTGACATGAACTCAGTGGCTGGCATTTTGATCGCCTCCCCCTGAGTGGGGGCAGCCTTACCAGTCCACAGAGGAAGACAATGCAGCCAGTCCTGATGAGACCTGATAGACTAGGGTCAGATGTAAGGGGAGAACCACCCCTATCGCGAACTGGGGGAGGGGCATGGGATGAGACTAGGGAGTGAGGGTAGAATTGGGAGGGAATGAGGGAGGGGGCTACAGCTGGGACACAAAGTGAATAAATTTTAATAAATAAAAAAGTAATTAAAAAGTAAAAAAATACATATACAGAAAATCTCTATAGCTTCAAGGGAAGTTGTAAATTAAAATCCAGTAATATGTGCAACATGGAATGTTATTTATCACAATAAAAGCTGAATACAAAAAAAAATCTCTAAGTCCAAATTGAATTGGTCTATTTGAGCTTGAAGCATTGAAAGTGTTTCTCTCCTTTTGTTACAACCATGGTGCTATAACAAAGTTGGTTTTAGCCACTTAACTGTCTTAACTTCTTCAATCAGGTCTGGCCAAATTAGATAAGGAAGAGGAATGTTAATGAGATAAGCTGCTCTTTCAATATCTGCTCACAGCACAGCAATGGCACATGGCTCTTATTCCCCAAAGTGCCTTTCTATTGATGGTTTTCCATCGACTCCCTCCTTCTTCCTTCACATTCACCCAGAAACACATGCTGATGCCAGACACACATATGGCACTGCCTTGGCAGCAGTAAGCGGAATGACACATGCTCCTGCCTTCCTCCAGCTAGCTAGAGACCTGGGAACAGTGATGGACCCTAACAGTCAAATGTAGCCCAATACATAGATTTGCATGAAGTTAAAAGCAGCAAGTGGTCTTGAGGGACCTGTGTCTTAATTTTGGATGTTTTACTCTTTAATGCATTGATAATGTACAATTATATGTGCAAAGATCCATAACATGCTATCTATAGTTCCAAAAGTTCTATCACACTTTCCAGATATTAGCTCCCAACTTCAGATACAACAAAGTAACAACCTGCTGTTCATTCATTTGATTAATAGTATAAAAATGAATGACTACTGTATGTCAAGACCTGAGCTTGGAGGCAGGAACTATGTGCAGAATGAGACGGAAGAGCTCCTGTCCTTATGAAGCACAAAGGCCTGGGAGTGGGTGAGGCGGGGATATGTTTGTTCTCCTTAGTAATGTGAACTGAATCCATAGATTGTAGGCTTGTGCCAGCTAAATACATGCTCTACCTCTGTGCTACAACCACAGCTGGCTGTGAGACAATAATTTTTATATGGACATATAAGTGTAATATATCATGCACAATGTTTCACATATATAAACACACGTGCTTTTAGAAAATATCCAGAAGCTACATATTTTCAAATTGTGACAGTAATAACGCTAGGAATTTGAATTGTGGGATTTTTCTCTTTATAACATTTTTGTATATGTGATGTTTTACAAGCATTATGCTTTTGTACCAAAGGAGAAAAAAGACAATCTTTTGTTTTTAAAATTGTATGCTTTTGAAGATTTATTGACACAGTGAAATATTATATCTTGCTGGTTGCCAAACAACATGCATAATGAGATTTCATTTTGATTCCGTAATGCAGTGATGGAAAGCTGAACAGCCATGTGCCACAACGCTGATAGGAGTTATCTTTGCTGGGATAAGACACGTTTTTTTTCCCTCGTCCTTTTTTTAATTACCCAAATTGGGTGTGTAACATTTTATTTATTTTATGGAATCTCATTACCTCTGAGAAGCCCTCTCAGATTGTCAACATCTGCTGCTGAACCCCTGTGAAACCTGTTGAATGTCTTACCCCCTTAGCACCAAGCTTGTTATTTCGCTCATGAGCGCTGTATATGCCCTGGGTGGTGGGTTTCTTTCTGCCACGCTGGTATTTGATCATAATCAGCAAATACCGGTAACCTCATTGATTACTTTCAAAGGCTGCAATGACTCTCTGCTGCCTGGGCTTAGGGTTGGGCTGTGAGTGATGACAACAGCATTGGAAGTCTCCCCTGAAGCCCCTAAAACCTTGTTCCCGCTCTCTCCAGAGCACCTGTCACCTTCATCTTCTACTGCAGAGTGTGCCTTGAGGGGTAGGAGTCCATTCCTAAACAGTTTTTCATCCCCAACCCATCAAGGTTCACTGTGAAGAGTGAAACTGGCAGATGGAACAGAGGGGAAGCTCATTATCACAGAACATAATTTATTACCCACGGGATTCCTGAGTCACCCACACGGCAGACAGAGAATGTTGAACCTGGAAGGGAGATGAGAAGCTCAGCCTTAGCGATGAAGCCACTGGGCCCACAGACGATAAGCAACGTGCCCTGGATTCCAGAGCAAATCAGTGGCCAAGTCGCTCTTCCACTGCAGCAGACTGAGAGACAAATGCCATGCACAGAAAAAAAGGAGTAATGGTAGTAAAGGAAACATCCAGGCGTGGCTCTGAATTTGCTTCTTCCACGAGGAAGAGGAACCTCTTAGATATAAAAGAGCTGACAAACAGAACGGATTTCTGAATAGATTTGTAGGACTGTGTATTTGGGCTTGTCATCAGCTTCCCACAGCATCCTCCAGCAACAGCTAAGCATACAGTCAAGACACAGAGTGCACTCTGGGGTCAGGCTGGCTCAAGTGTGAAGGTCAAGTGTAAGCCTTACAAGTTGTGTGATGTGGGCAAATTAATTAACCTATGTGCCTCTGCCCCATAGCTGAGCGGAGCTAATGGCATTCAATAGCTCCCAGGGTCACCCCAAGTATCAAAAAGGAAGACATATGACAGTCCTCAGGAGGGAGCCTGGAGCACAGCAGCTGCTGACTCTACGGCTCTGTTGTCATCTTGTCAATCGTGTTCCTCAAGACTCTGCTATTGCTGTGACTACCCGCAGGATAGATCCATGACAGACAACAGGAGACACTCCTCATTCTGCAGCTTCACTGAGGTGGCTCACAGTTCCTGGAAATAGCTTCACCTCTTTCACCTCATTAAAGGCATGAATTTTCCTTCTAGAATCACTTCAAGATTCACCTCTCTGAGGTTAGCCCTATGCCATGCAAACATGTACCCTACTCTCTGAATGGTGAGGATGCCTTGGGAAGGTGGCAATGATAAATGAAGGCATGCACAGAGAGGGTGAGAGGAAGCAAGGAATCATAAAACCCTGAGCTTTGGAATATAAGTTCCCAGTGTGCCAACTACCGGCTTTGTGACCCACCTAATCATGTTAAAATCTCTAACCTCCATCTCCTCATCTGATTAAACCAGACCTTAGCACTTGCTCCCATGCTTGTGTGCGTGTGTGCGCATACACGTACCTTTTCTTTGTTGGGAGCAAGTCAACAGAGAGGAACAACAACAACAAAAAAGAGCAAAGCAAGAAAAAAAAAACAGGAGGAGCAAAGGGCAGGATGAAAGATCGTTCTGAGTGATGAAGGAGGATCTAAGTGGAAGGAAATGGCAGAGACTACACACATGTCTTCCAGAGAAAATTTGGCTATGACGCCTGTGAGCAGAGCCAGAGGAGCCTCAAGCCACCAGACTGGGAAGATGGTATTTCCCACCTGAAAACAAACCAGGTAGGTTTGGTACTAGTTAGGAAAAGACCTAGAAAGGGTGCTCTAACAAGTGGCGTGGAAAGCACAGCTGCACACCTAGTAACAAGCTCCGTAACCAGGGACTGTGGTATTATCAGTTCAACTACTTAATGCTTTGGGCATATTTTGGCAGCAATAATTTTTGGCTCCCTAATTTATTTTCCCATGTTTATAGAACACAATGCCATAGTCACCATTATCCCTACTCAGGATTCACAGAAAGATAACCCAAATCTAGTTAACTGGAATATCCCGTTTCTAGGGATGCTACTGAAAATATTTGACAAGCAGCACAGGAAGAGTGTCACTCGTAAGGATGGGCTCCTGTAGAGTTAGACTGAATGAATACCCACATGCACACTGCCTCCACCCAGCACAAAATGAGTCCTACACTGGATCCAAAACCACCACTGATCTGATCATTCTCTAGCTAGGAGGGAGGGAGGGAGGGACAGAGGGAGGGACGGAGGGAGGGACGGAGGGAGGGAGGGAGGGAGGGAGGGAGGGAAAGAAAGAAAGAAAGAAAGAAAGAAAGAAAGAAAGAAAGAAAGAAAGAAAGAAAGAAAGAAAAGACTTTGCGGCAAGGAAGTAGGGCTCTTTTTATTATGGCAGTATGGTGGTTTGAAAACAAATGTCTCCCATAGGCTCACAGGGAGGGGCAATATTAGGAGGTGTGGCTTTGCTGGAGATGGTATGGCTTTGTTGGAGAAAGCACATCAGTACAAAGGTGGGCACTGAGGTCTCAGAAGCTCAAGCCCGCCCAGTGGCTCACTGCTACTTCCTGCTTCCTGTGGATCCAGATGTAGAACTCTCAGATTCCTTTCCAGGACTATGTCTGCCTCCATGCCACCATGCTTCCAGCCATGATGACAATGGACTAAAACTCTGAACTGTAAGCAAGCCAAAATTAAATGGTTTCCTTTCTAAGAGTTGCCATGGTCATGGTGTCACTTCACAGCAATAAAACCCTAAGGCAGGAATCTAGGATATGAAGCCTTGGGAATGAGAGAAGAATGAACTCAGACAAGTAGGATGGAGAGAAGAGCAGAGAGAGCTCTGTATAGCGCCTTGACTATCAAGTTCCCAGTTCTGCGGTATTTTGTTAATCTCAAGGTCATTGCCATCATCCTTCCCAATCATTTGAACCAATCTACTCTTAAAATCAATTCTTCCTCTTAAAAATCTTTGAATTGGGTTTGTCACATATAGTCGAAGGTTCTGACTCCTCTGCTTGCTGCAGCAAGCCCTGGCTGTGCACAAGAAGTGTCCATGCATCAAACTAGTCACAATAAAAAGAAAAGGGGATGGATGGTAAAAGGAAAGGCTTTGAATCTGGAAATTTGTGTTTGGTTGGATAAATCTCCACCTTCTGCTCTTTAGCCAGTGTTGACAGTATGCACCAATGTGTGCTCATGTTATAAAAGACTGCCCACATATCACAGGGTGGAGCCTTTTTCCACAACTTGACCATGCAGGATGACTCCCAGCCCCATGACTGAGGCCCAGATGTTACACACACAGGCAAATAGAGGGGGTTAGCCCTGCCTTGTGACCAGAGCTCAAGCAGCCAAAAAACAAGCTTATCAAATCCACATCTAAATGGTCCTTATCGTATCAGTAAAGAGGAAAGATCGCCTAAGGTTATACATCTCAGCAGTATCTTTGCCTTTAAAAAAAAAAAAAGTTTCTGGAGTTCAAATACTCAAAATTGTAAAAAAAGCTTACACAAGAAACACCAAAAAATGAGTTAATCAAAATGATCAAAGAACCATGGTTTCACGTTGCTAAGTGTGCTGTGTTTGTCATAGTATATGGTTATGCAGCAAAGGCAGCTGATAAGATGGAAGCATGCGGGATGGAGGACTCATCAGAGAGCAGGAAAGCAGGAAAGAACGGCATGCCCACCCTCTTCCACTTCACAGAGATGTCTAACCACCTTCTATCGCGATCTTTGCCCCCCGAAAAACTTTTATCCCACTACACACATACAGAATCCACTCACTCTCCACTTATAAAGAATTAATAAGCACTCAATAAATGCTAATATGTGCTAGGCACCATGTGGGCATGCACTAAAAAATTAACCCCTGAAAATTAACTAAAACCATAGCACTTAAATACATACAAAGGGTCTTATAAGGTTGGCTATCATCATCACCATGACCATTTACAAACCTCACTCCTGCTCACCCACTCTCATTTCCTTGACTATTTAATCCATTCATTGCACATTTAGTTACTGAGTTCCTACTATGTAGCACCCACAGGCACTGGGAATGCAGCCATGGATGATACAGAAATGCTTTCCAACCTAAAGGAGCACTTGTCAGGCTGAAACACAAAATCATCGCAAGTGACAAGTTAAGAAAAGAAACATCCATTAAAAGGAGTCTGAAATGGCAATCTCTTGACATTTGTATACACTCTTTCTTTTCCTCCTTCATCCTTCCTGTTTCAAATTCTGAATACTAGTTTAGAAGAACGACCTCCAACACAGGGCTCCATGGTCTCCCCTAGCACAGGTCTACCCTGGCCAGGAAAGACAGATATGAAATGGTCTCTAGCCATGTTTCATTTTCTCCCTGCAGCATGAGATAAGTCAGTTCCCTGCTGAAGAGAAATGAGAATGGTGAGTCTCTGAACTAAGAGGATAAAGGAACAAGAGCAGATCCAGGATGCAGGAGAAAACTGTTTTCTAGTCCCTAGATCTAGTCATGTCTGCACCTTCCCTGGGCTCATTGGTTCAAGCATCATTTTAGTGAATATCATCATGATAAATATATTAACCGAATTTACATTCGAGAGTAATGCCTCTTCAAAGAAGTAATGATTAGATTGAGGCCAAAAGAATGAGCAGGAGTAGCCAAGAGGACAGTTGGGAATTAGTGTTCCAGCAGAGAAAGCAGAGGCACTGGCATGCAAAGGGGCTTCCTGCAGAAGCGAAAAGCAGAGGCAACCAGGGAGACCAAGGTGGTGGAAGAGAGAGCTGGACCATGGGCTATGGGAAGGCCTTTACAACCCATTCACTTATAACAATGAATCTACATTTAATCTTATAACCTGAACTAAAGTTTCCGTTTAAGTCAATATTAATTTTCTTTGACGCCTGTCCTAACTCAAAACACAACTATCCACAAACCAGCCACTCTGCTAGTCCTCACTGACCTTTTCTCTGTGTACATTTTTTATGGAGGTCAACTGACTCTGGACCCAAATGTCCCCTCATTCTGATCTAAAGGAAAATGCACGCCCCCTGGAAGCAGATGGCAAGAGCAAAGACACTCAGGATACTGCTGCTGTACCATTGACTAAGTGATGAAAAGTAGCCCCTGTGGGGCCAATTAACACCAGCTCTTATAATTTAACAGTGACCGTGTTCTCTGATCTCCCCTCCTCCCACCTTTACACAGCTCTGATTCAACAGCTCATATGTAAGGGGGAATTTAAGAATGGTGGGAAATGCAGCTATGGAGATATTCAAATACTTATTCCTTTTAAGTATAGGACATTCAATTTCTATTTCCCATTCTTCCAGGTCTACACATCCAAAAACAAACAAACAAACAAACAAAAACCCACTGTAAATTCTACATCCCTGACATGTCAATAGTTTTGACTTTATTAGTAAACTGCTTACCTAGAACCAGTGGCAGCATCAATGACAGAAGATGCCTTTTAAAGCTATCAGCAAAGAAAGACCCCTATATCTTCTGCCTCATCAGTCTCTAAGGTGGTCATTGCTGTTGTTTCCAAATCACCAACCCAGAAACCATGGCTCAGAAAAGTGAACTGCTGTGACTTAGGATGGACAATAATAAAGGTAGGAGATAAGACTCAAACCCAGCTGCCCACATGTGTGCCTGTGACCGCTATGTTCTGTGACCTCTGTCATCAAGAACCTGTGCTTTCTGGTACATAGAGCAATTCAGGACAAGACAACAACCAGCCCACAGGAATGTAAACTTCAAATGAAACAGAACAAGGAAAGGACAGGGCCAGTGGTAGACAAGTCAAATGTCAAACAGACAAACACACTGTGTGGACAATTTCTTCAGGGCTGATGGGAATTTATGGCTTAAGAGAAACCCGATTGCCTCCTGAACTCTTGCTTGATTAGAACAGGGCTCTGCTCCCTACCCGGCCCATTGTCCTCCATAAAACACCAGCAAGCATATGTCTGAATGAATTTTATTCCTTCAGAATCCTTCCGTGAACCTCTGACAGTCCACTTTTTCAATAAATATCCACAAATATCATTTCCCCTGAGAGTTTTGCCCCCAATCCCTATTAAGTAAAAGTAATTGAAGGCAAAACATGTACAGCCTCTGAATCATAATCCTCCCATCTTGAAATTACCCTCCTAAGATGCTGCTATGGGGACTTATGAAATAATTCACTCATGGCATTTGGTGCTTGGCAAAGTGCTGACATGTAATGAACATTTAATAAATTTCATCTATTATCAGCCATATTATCATGTCTAATTTGCTCCAAGAAAATAGGATGTCCAAAAATCAGATTCTCAAATGGGCAAATGAAAGATTATTAACTACATTAAAAGAAGTTTCATTTCATAAGGGATTACAGTGACATTTCTTTTCATTGAAAACTTCCCTAGATGATTACAAATGTGACATGACTTGTGTTTCTGCTCACAACACTAGACAACTAGTGTGTGAGGGCATTTCCTCCATATAATCAGTTCTCCAGCTTTCCAGAAACCAAAAGGATATCCCATTATTCAGTTCAGTTTGGTTTCATATTTCACAGTTTTAAGGATATGGTTCCGTGAGGATGTCATCACTTAACATGCCAGTTATTGCTACTGAGTTTGAGCTGACTGGTGCTTTCATCTGACTTGACTGTCCTGCTAGTTTGCTGTTACTGTAGTTAAATAACTGAGATAGTCAAGTTACCAGAGGACTCTTATTTTGGTTCACGTTTGAGACTTAGCAGGCAGCTAAGCAGGAGCTCCTGAAGGAAGTCTGTTCATCATAAGTCCTGGATATAGAAAAAAAAATCGCGTAACCCCCTCTAAGAGCATGCTCCAGTGACTGAAAGACTTCTCACTAGTCTCCATCTTGCACTTTTCTGCCACTTCCCAACAGCATTAAGCTGAGGCCCTTCAACACGTGGGCTTCAGAAATATTCTCTATCCAAACTACAACACCTACAAAAGAGAAGGATCCCATAACTTTATCTCCTTTCTGTTTAGAGATTTCACAAAAGGTTTCACAGAACCCAGGAAACACATTTACTTATGAGAAGGGAGGGGAGAAGATATTAAAGCTATAACTCAGGCACAACCAGATGGAAGAGACACAAGGGAGCCAGTGGGAAGCAGGCTGTGTGGAGCTTCTCCACCATCATCTCTGTTACCCCGCCCCTCCCAGCAGCTATCCGTGTTTACTAACGTAGAAGCTCTTCTAATGCCATAATTTCAGAGTTTTACATTGATTCCATTACATTGACATGATTGTTTTAATTATAAGACATTATAAGAGGTGAATATATTAACCTCCGGTCCCTCTTCCCCTCCCCAGAGTTGGGGACAGGTAGGACTAAAAAGTACTCCACTCTAATCATGACTCAGCCTTTTTGATGCCACCCTATCATCCTAAAGTTATCTGGGGACTGCCAACAAAAAGCCATCTCATTAGTACACAAGAAAATGATTCACTCGTTATCTGATGATCACAAAGGTCTTAGGAACTTTGTGTCAGGAACAACAGTCAAAGACTACTTATTTTTTGTTTAACCCCAAAATTAGCTTATCACAATTCATGAAAGGTATGTTAAGCAAGTTGTAGTGCTTAATAGCCCATGTCAACAAAAAATAATCTACAAGGGATAAGAATACCATCAAAACTAACTGTCCATTTCCAGAGACAAGCAAATAATTCCTCACGTACAAGAATGACATAAAAATGAAATCTTTTATCTAGGAACCAACTAGAGAGTGGTCTGGTAAGAGCCAGTCAGAACCAGCTTTGTGATATTAGATTATGTTTATTATAGAAAAGTAAGGAAGAATTGGGATATAGCCAACTCTGTCACCTCAGCCAGCTTACACAGCCCTTGCAGACAAACAAGGTGAACACGCATGGAAGACTTTTCCAGCCTGTATGCAATGACTAAAAAGGTGATCACTGTTGCTCAAAGATGATACAGATTAGTCTCTCAAATAATCCCACACTTTAAACAGAAAGCAAGCTATTTTATTTCAGTTTCTAACCCCATCGCTCACTGTTACCCAAACCAAGTTACAATTTAATCTATAAGAAATAAATCTGGACAGTGATTCTAAAGACCAGGAAGTAGGTGTCTGCGATCCTCAATGTACCCCTTCCTGCTAGTGTGTGCAAAGACACAGACATCAGCTTGAGCAGCCAAGGACTGAGATAACCACCTTCTCCTAAGAAACCAACATACCTTGATAACATATGTCCCTTATTGGAAAATGGCTGTGTTTATCTGAGGATGTGTTAACAACTGTTTGATATTCTCCAAGCAGGAGAGAATCCTGGCAATGGCAAGCAAAAATTGGGATGGGAATAAAAATCATGTGCATTTGTGTCACAGTCATAAAGAATATATTAACTCCCACAACGAGCTCATTATAGAGGAATTTGTTGCGTGGGAAAATACACATTTCTTAATCTGTCAAGTGGCAAACTGTTCAAGTGGTTTTAGAATTGATTTAATAATCAGAAGTAACTAATGCTAGTGAGTATTTCACGTACATTCTTCACAGAATAATTGATAAACACAAGTGGAGTCCATTTGAAGCAGCCAGACTGAGGTACATTCATCAAAGTTCTTGGTTGTAAGCAATGGCACTAATGTTGGCTTAATAAAAAGCAAATGTGGATAGCCTCATAGGACCAACAGATGCCTAAAATAACAGACCTAGTACCACACAGCAACCTGGGGACTGCCAGAGGTCAAGAAATGAGAAACATACCACTCACACTGATGCCAGGGCAGTCAGACCAATATGCCACTACAGCTGTTCTTCATAATGGGTAATATCCAACTGCACCTTTTGTGTCCTTAAATCACTCACTAAATATTCAAAGCAAAGAACTTGCCATGGTCTGTCACGCATCAGACTGCAAGCAGAAGAAAGCTGAAAGGCTCTGCATTCTTCCAATTCCATACAGGAAGAAGGGCTCTTGAAAGTTTACCCTTATTGACCTTCCCCAAATAAACTAATATAAAATTTAATTAAAAAAAGAAAGTGAAAAAAATTGTTTATGTTTATCCTATGAAAATAGTGGGGGAGTGGTCCCTCAAAAGAAATCAATGGACTGTTCGGAAGACTTGATTGTTGCTTAAAACCAAAAGACAAAAGGAAGTTATACACCAGAGGGTTTTACAGGTGTTTTAAGCCTATCTAGGTCATATGATATTAATAAGAAGGCAAGCCAAAACATAGAAGATCCCATAAGACAAAAACTATACTATCTAATACTTGTACAATCTTAGCTAACCTAAGCTATGGTACATGAGAAAGAAATGGGTTCTAGTTTGTCTGTATTCAAAATTAGAAAGCCTAAACCGTTGGTTGCTGTACAGATTTCCACACAGTCAGAGTGATATACATTACTTGGGTAATTGTTTTTCTATTCTAGCACTCAAAGAAAGATTAAAAAGAAAAAAAGTCAGGTATCCCCAGGAGTCCCCGACTCTTGGATTTTGATCCTTCATACAAGAAGCAACAGTTAACTAAAGCCTATGGTTTTGAGTAAGGCAAATATCTATACCTGCTCTTTTTTTTTTTTATTGAACATGTACAAACCTTTTTATTACCCTTAGACACTATAGTACCAGACCTGCTTACATAGCATCAACATGATATTGAAGCTTAATTTCTATTACTGGGATAAAATAACCTTCCAAAAAACAACCTAGCGGAGAATATTTTTATTCAGTTTGTGGTTTAAAGTTACAATTCTCCGTGGCTAGGAAATCACGGTGGCCAGAATCTAATGGCAGAGAAACACTTAAAGAAATGCTCAACCTCATTAGCCATCAGGGAAATGCAAATCGAAACGACCCTAAGATTTCACCTTATACCCATCAGAATGGCCAAGATCAAAAACTCAAGCTACAACACATGCTGGTGAGGTTGTGGAGAAAGGGGAACTCTCCTCCACTGCTGGTGGGAATGTAAACTTGTACAACCACTCTGGAAATCAATCTGGCACTTTCTCAGACAACTAGGAATAGCGCTTCCTCAAGATCCAGCCATACCAATGCTAGGCATATACCCAAAAGAGGCTCAAGTATACCTGCTCTTAAACCAGGTTTTCAGTAGTGATTCCAAAACAAATAGTCTGGGTTAGCCTCAAATCGCTGGCAGCAGCATGCCCTTTGAAGACATGGGCAAGCACAACATCTTCCACAGGAGCTCAGCCAAAGCATATTCTGAGGTCTACAAATGGTAACGTGGGGTGTCATTACCACCAATAACGTCAGTGTGAGCTGATGTGTTTCAAAATCCATCTACCCCAGATTTTCCTACTTCACTGAACAATAAGGTGTAAGTTATAGTAATAAAACCTCTTATAGGAAGTTCTGAACTACAATGGGCAATTTTCTTGCTTTTTTAAGCCATTTCCATTTTGTAATATAAAAGTTTTCATGGACTTTGCTTCCTGTTCAGTGAAGAAGTCAAGTCAGAATAATTTCAGTAAGCAATTATGAAACTCTAAGAAAAAGCACCACACTATTTTGGCGTATAGCACTCTTCTGTTTTCTGTTTTTCTTTTTAGCTGCTCAAGGCTACCCTACTCCACTAATACACAACCAATTTGAATTATTTAAAATCTTCAATATGCCAAGGCTTTCAATTACCACACCACAGTTTCAAAATGTTTAAGTCGTAGAAGATTGTTTAGACACAGAAAAGCAGATGTGAAACACGGAAACAGAAGATTCTTGGGGGAGTCCCTGGACTAGTGTGAGTTAGGCAAGGGAGCTGCCAGCTGGTCCTGACTGTTTCCAGAACAGACTGAGGAGCCCTTCTGCCCCTTCGTTTCTCCCATTTATCGTCAAGGGTTGAATGCATGTGTTGTTGTTTTTTTTCTTTTTTCAATAAATTTTTCCATTTTATAGAAGTAAATTTACATCAAGAAGCCTATATACGGAGAGTCAAACAAAATGTAAGTTATTGTATGTCTTTTCACCTGTAATTACAAGTAGCAGTTGAAAATTTATTTCAGGTATTAAGGGTTTTTTTTAAGGCAACTACTTTTGTCTTTTTACCTCCCACAAACAACTGTCTCCATTGGTGTTGGATGGAGTCTTCATTTTTCATATCACTCACATATTCATTCATACAATATGTTTACACATGCTTGGGTGCATTCATTGATACAGACTGAATTCGCAGCCTAGCAAATCAGTTGCAAAACAAGAATTATTTCACAAAATGATATACATTCTAGTGGAAGAAGTAAATGTTTTCCTGGAAACAGCTAGGAGTAGGACCTCTTCCAAACTTCTATGATCAAAGAAAAACATCTAATTCAATCTGAGTTGAAAAAAAAAAAAGAAGAATGAAATCCCACTTCAAGGCCTACAGAGGGAATCTTCTAGGGAAAACATATAGCCTACATATTCCAAAAGAGAATGACATGACCAAGCCACAAACAAAAAAACAAAAAAATTCTAGTAAGAGAGGAGGCTAATGATATCATACATCACCAACATGAATATGTATGCGCATGTATGTGTGTTGTCCATATATCTATTTATATAGAGATTTAAGATATATTAGAAAGTTAAATATTCCAGTAACACTGATCAGATTGCTGGCTTAAAATGAACACTGGCTGCAACTCAGAAAAAAACATCAAAGATAGTAACATGGAGGTATAAATACAAGATGGACAGTGGCTGCACTTTCCCCACCTGAGAAGCAGTGAAGATCTCAGTAAGAGTAGCAGCAATACAGACAGAAGAAAGGATTTGAAGCCTTCAAAAATATAGTGAGGAGCATCAGTAGGACTTGAAGACTGACTGACTATGGAAGGACAGGGGAAAGAAAAGATTTAAGGTTGATACCCAATTTTCTTGCCAGGACAGTTATTTGATATTAGTGCCATTCACTTTAATCTTAAAGTTTGAGAAATTTGGAAAATAAATCATAGGAACAGCTTTGGGTTTCCTAAGTTGGAAGCACCAGTTCAGGAGAGGACTTAGCAGCTAGCTTAAACATATGGGTATGAGCCAACCATGTACCCAAGTTAAGATCAGCAGCAAAGACTATGACAGGAAAGAAGACATCAATAACCTGCATGAAAGCCCTCAGGAACAACCTATCAGTAAATGGCCAAATTAACTGTTACAATACTTTATAGAAGTTGCCCAAGTAGCAAAAAAGCATAATCAAGAGAAATGTTTTATAATAATGTGCTGCATTGAAGAGGGCTACAATAAAATCAAATGTGTTAACTTTAATTATTTAGGGGACTATCCTAGACCCTTCTCTGGGCAGTCTTACAGGACCTCATTTCTCCTTGTGACCATGGGAAGCTGAGACAAAAGCAGAAAAGAATATCTCCTGATAGATTTTATGCCTGTGCGTCCCAACTCTTTCCTAACTGACCCCACTAAAATGTGTGAACCAACTCCTCCCTTCTTTCTCAGTGATGCTCGTAATTACTACACCCCACCCATCATTCCTACCTAGCCTTGAGGTGGTTTCCATGACAACAGCAAAGTATTCAGAAGGCAAGTATACGGATAGCCCAAGGTCTGAAGTACATTTAAATTAAGATCTCAACTGTACAGTGCAAAGCTACAAACGAAGCTAAAAGGAAACCATCTATCAACCAAAAGGTCCAAAATGTAAACTAGTTTCCTTATCTGCTTCTGCTACAACTTCCCAAAACAGGAAAATCTGGTACTAAAGATAGTATAAATCTTATAATTACAAGAACTATAATGACAAATGAAAAGCGACAAAAAAATATAATCTTTCCTACTGAGTTAGCCTGAAGAAAGGGAGGGAGAAAGAGTATAGGTGTGTGTGTGTGTATGTGTATGTGTGTGTGTGTGTGTGTGTGTGTGTGCATGGTTTGTGCACATGTGTATGGTGTGTGTATACGTGATTATTTTCTAAAGCATTCTTAGGTTCAAGGCGAAATAAAAACAGAATTCCTAAATGCTCTGCAGCACCCATATATATAGTCTCCACCACTGTCCACATTCACATTTGCATCTGTCAATGAACTAACACTAAACACCAGTGTACCCTAATTAACACCCAGGGCTACCATCAGGGCTTACTTACTCTTGGTCTTGTGCATTCTATGGAGTCTGACAATTGTATAATGCCATGCACCCACCATTACATCTCACAGAATGGCATGGCTATTCTAGAAAATTCTGTGTTCCACTTAATCCTACCACCCTTTTCCCAAACCCAGTAATCACTAATATTTTTATTATGTTCAAAGCTGTACCTGCACCAGAATGACATATAGTTGACAACAAACAGTATGGAGCTTTTTCAGACTGGCATTTTTCACCTCATAAGATGTATCTGAAGCTCCTCCATGTCTTTTAATGTCACAGTAGCCCATTTCTACATAAAGCTAAAAATCATTCATCATATGAATGTATTGCAGTTTATCTACTCTACAACTAAGGAGCAGATTAATTGATTCCAAGCTCTTATGATGAACAAAATGGCTATAAATACCTATGTGGCTGTTTGGCTTATCGACTTTAGGAGGTAAATGCCAATAAATGAAGTTATTAGGTCATATAATACAAGTTAATTTATTTTGTAAGCAACTGCCACACTATCCTCCAAAGTGACTGCATTTCCACCAGTGCTTCCTACTTGCACCATCACTGATGAAAAGCACCTGCTGTCCACATCCTCACAAGCATTTAATGCTATCAGTGTTTTAGATTTTCACCACCTGCCATCTCAGGTGATGTGCTGTGACATTGCTGCTATAATTTGTCATTTCCTGATGACACATGATGCTGAGAATCTTGTGTTCTTGTTTTTCATCTGTAAATTTTGGGTTTTCTATTTAGAGTTTCTTCTCATTTTAAACTACATTGTTTCTTATCCTACTCTTGAATTTTTAGAATTCCTTATGCTGTTAACTAGGCATGATGGCACATGCCAGCCTGATCTACATAGAGTGTTCCAGGCCAGCCAAGGCTACACAGTGAGACAAAAACAATAGAACAAAATAATAGAATCCTTTATCCTTTTTAGCTAAGAGACCTCTATCATGTCATGTGCAAATATCTTCAAAACATTTCTTTCTGTTTTCTTCCTTGGCAGAACTGAAGACTAAAATTTAATGCAGCATAACATTTCTTTCAAACACTATGTCTTTGGTAGTATAATTAAAAGTCTCCACCATCCAGATCTTCTCCTATGTTGTCTCCTAGAAGGCTCCTAAATCTGAGTTTTATACATAGGTCTAAGATGCATTTCTAGATAACTTTGTGATGTTGAAACAACCATGTTTGACTTTTTGAAGCATATTATTTTATCTCATACCTATGAAAGTGATAATTGAACTTTTTGCAAAATATACTAAGAAAATGACTGAGTCTTAGTCGAGGATGTGCATCTAACATCATTTTTATAATGACATATTAGAAACAGTTTGTCAAGAACTGGTTAACTATATTATAACCCAAATGATAAAATTTAATAAAAATACTCCAGGTAATTGTTTTAAATGCTTTTTACTTTCCTGCAAGGAGTTAAACTAAATATTATCATTAGAATATGGGATGTGACTTATTTTATTTCATATCCTTTTTATAATATATATTTATTTATTGTCAGAACACAGCTAAGATATTTTCCCTCAAGGACTTAAAGTGTCAGATGTCCCTTTATAAAGAACTACTAAATAATATAGAAACTTACAATAAGAGATGACATTCTTCAGGACACTGGACCCAAACAATGATATGATACTGTTTCACTATTATCACCAAGTAGATTTAAGTACCCAAAGCACACTTAACACTCTGGAGCTGAAAGCAGTGGAAAGTAATTAGTGGAGGCTGGCTTATTAGCAAGAGAATTTAATGATTAAAAGAGAGGTTTGGGAGTTAGGAGCTACACAGCAAGTGTGATCTATTTACACAATAGAATACTACTCCGCTGTTAAAAACAAGGACATCTTTAAATTTGCAGAAAATGGATGGAACAAGAAAAAGAATCATCCTGAGTGAGGTAACCCAAGCCCAAAAAGACATGCATGGTATGTAATATAATCCCTCACTTATAAATGGATATTAGCCATAAAGTACAGAATAACCATGCTACTAGCTACAATCCACAGACCCAAAGAAGCTACGTTACAAGGAGGACCCAAGAGAGGATGCTTGAATCTCACTCGGAAAGGAAAATAGACATTGGAGATGGAAGGAGGGAGGGAACAGGATAGTAGAGGGGATGGGTAGGAGGCACGGTGAGGATTAGGAGTAGGAAGATAGGAGAAGGCCTGGTGAGAGAACAGAAATCAGAGGTGGGGGACATCTCTGGGATTTGCCAGAGACCTGGGAGGGGGAGGCCCTAGAAAGTTTATGATGGTCACTCTATCTGAGACTCCTAAAAGTGGGGGATATGGAGCTTGAAGTGGTCACCTCCAACAGCCAGGCAGGACTTCCAGTGGACTGATAAAGACACCAAACCTCCCACAGAACCTTTGATCCAAAATGTACCCTGCCTACAAGATGTGCAGGGACAAAGATGAATCAAAGTTTGAAGGAATGACCGTGGAAGAGAACCAATCCCTGACACTATTAATGTCACTCTGCTATGCTTGTAGACAGGAGCCTAGCATAATGCTTTTAAAGGGCTTTACCCAGCCGCTGAGGGAAACAGATTCAGAGACCTACAGCCAAACATAAGATAAAGCTCAGGAAGTCACATGGAAGAATTGAGGAAAATGACTGAGAGAACCGGAGGGGTCAAGGACACACACACACAAAAAAAAAACCTGCAGAGTCAACTAACCTGGGCCCATAGAGGCTTATGGAGACTGAGCCACCAACCAGGGAGCATGCATGGACTGGTCCTAGCCCCCCTGCTCATATGTACCAGATGCACAGCTTGATTTTCATGTGGGTCCCCCAACAACTGGAGTGGGGGGCAGGTTGGTACTCATGGAGGACCACCCCTTTCTCTGAGGAGAGAGAAGAATGGGGGCAGGGCTGTGCAAAGAGGAGATTGGGAGAAGAGGAGGGGCCTGCAATCATGATGTAATGTGAATAAATAAATAAAATTCACATTTTTAAAAAAGGGAAAAAAGAAAAAGAACTGGAATCAGTAATTAGGAAAGGGTATTCCTCCGTCACTGTGTAATAGAATCCCTCAGTGCAGAAGAGTAACAACCACTTCTCAATCTGTCAGAGCCTATTATATACAGACTACACTGGTGTCTGTCATTTACCTCTATTGTGGACCCTTTGCTCCCAAATAATATATACACTTTGTATTGAATGGAGAAAGCTTAAATCTAAAGTTGGAAGGTCCAAATTAAGTCCCCACACAACTATCTACTTAGAACCTGACTTGGGTAAATGGTATAGCCTATATGACCCAAATACCTCATCGTTTATGATACAACCTCTGACTCCTCCACGGAGTTATTATGAGGAGCAAACGATAGCATGCATACTAAAGCAGAGAAGTTCTCAAAAACGTGTATCTGTTATCACGTAATTTTCATGCTATGAAGAATGCACTGTTTGGCCTCTCAATTCAAGAAGATTAAAACTCAAATCCCTGGCTGACAGAACAAATGATAGTCTTGTATGTGAAGAAACCTCTTCCTCTCTGGCTGCTCTGTACTTCATGCTCCAAAATCTGTGCCCCAAAAGCAGATGGCTTTCCAAGGTAGGTGAGAGCCACTAATTAACTGAAGTTAATACACACCTGTGTTTCCAAGCCAGCACAAACAAACAGTGGTCAGGTGTACTCCCAGTCCTGACTTTCACTCCGTACTGATTCATCTGTCCACTCACTTATTCACTGAAAGATTCTGTGCCAAACTCCAGGCACAAACAAGAAACAACAGAAATTGGACAAAGCCCTGCCCAGGTAGAACCAACACCAATATGGGGAAGGAAATATGAGCACAGGATCATACATACAAATGAAAAACAAAAAAGCAATGCCAGTAAAAATAGAGATCCGGAAATATTCAGAAAATTTAGTTGAAGGGGTTTAAATGGACTGAGGGATTTGGAGAAGCCTCTACTGAGCTGAGATCTCAGAGAGAAAAGTGGAAATAAAAGTTAAAAGGATCAGGTAAAGGGTAAAGGTCACGTGATTGATGGTCCTGTGACACAAAACACTGACATTCAAGAAAATGGAGTAAAGGCATGTCAGAGCACAGGTTGTGAGAAGAAATACCACACAGATAAAAGTTAAAGATCACAGTACTGATGAGACCTGATAGGCTAGGCTCAGATGGAAGGGGAGGAGGATCTTCCTTGTCAGTGGACTGGGGAAGGGGCATGGGAGTAGAAGAGGAAGGGAGGGCAGGATTGGGAGGGGACAAGTGAGGGGACTACAGCTGGGATACAAAGTGAATAAATTGTAATAGATAAAAAAAGAAATTTTTTAAAGAAATATAAAAAAAATATATCACAAAGCAGGATAAGTGCAATGTGAGAGAAGAGGAAGGAGAATCAACAAATCATGTCTGGAAAAGATCCACAATGAAACGTAATACTATACATGCTGAATTAAAAATAATATAAACAATGTCTTGTTGTTCTCTTGGAAGGGTAGTAAGCATGGGATTCACATGTCTTACACATCTTGTCAGAAAAAAAAAAGTCTAATATTTAAGACCTTGACAGGAAAGTGAAGACCATAATCTAGATTGGTAGATGATACCAGCACAGGAAATAAGTGTTGGAGAGCAACACAGTTCTTGTATACAGGGAGAAAAAACACATGGGGATATTTAGGAGACCAGAAGTAAGAATTTCAGTTAAAGTAAAGGAATAGAAAAGGAATGACCCCGATGATAAGAGCAGCAAAATCAGAATCCAGTCTCAGAGAAGTGCACGTTGAAACCAGGACCAAATCTTAAGAATACAGAGTTGAGAGACAGGAGGGTGATGAATCTGACTGCACTCACCTTATTGTAGGCTCTTGGAAAACAAAGATGCACCCTGGCAACGTTCAATAGCCACAGATATTTTAAACCTGAGAGTTTAACCTCCTGAAAAATAACCCAGAGGCTTATAAAAAGTCAATGGCAACCTCCACATAACTTGCCATGAACTGAACTGTATCCCTTCAGTGTGCGAGCTGCTTTTGACAGAAGAGTGTGAACCACCCGCTGGGTTCAACTCTGGCTTTGTTACCAAAGCTGGAATTTAGGATAGTTACTTCAATCTCTGAGAACCTTGATCTCACCAGCAACGGGGTAGCAGTGCTGATTTCTATTCCTCCTGTATTTTACAAAGCTGCGGTGGTCTATGCTGAATCTCATCTGTAAGCCTTCTCCCTGAGGACTAGCTTTCATGGTAGACGAGGGTGCCATGTAAGCTTCCAAGAGACACCATGAACCACAACAGTCAGCACAGCATTATAACTCTAAGAGTTCAATAGTGGCGCATATTCCTTGGTGGTAACTGACAGCTCTCTAGTTGGATTTACACTATGCTCAACAAGAGGTAAATTATAGCTGGTACTGGAAACTTAGCCTACTACCCAGGGCTAGTGAAGTTGCCAATCTTGGAGGGGAACCTTCAGCCATAACTTTACTAACCCAGAAAAATGTCTGCCTACATTGTCAGTATTTGTCCTTATACCCACAGCTAAGGGTAGTCCTCAGCCCTCATTAAGAAAACTTCTCAAGTGGATGCTAGATAAACATAATAAAATCTGTACACCTAAAGAAGCTAAGCAAGAAGGACTCTGGGTAAGATAATCAATTCTCACCCAGAAAGACAAACAGGATGGGTACTGGAAGAAGGAGAAAACAGGAAACAGGACGGGAGCCTACCACAGAGGGCCTCTGGAAGACTCCACCCAGCAGTGTATCAAAGCAGATGTTGAGACTCATAACCAAACTTTGGGCAAAGTGCAGGGAATCTTATGAAAGAAGGGAGAGAAAGTAAGACCTGGAGAGGACAGGAGCTCCACACGGAGAGCAACAGATCCAAAATATCTGGGCCCAGGGGTCTTTTCTGAGACTGATACTCCAACCAAGGACTATTCATGATATAACCTAGAACTGCTGCTCAGATGTAGCCCATGGCAGCTCGGTGTCCAAGTGGGTTCCCTGGTAAGGGGAACAAGGACCATCTCTGACATGAACTCAGTGGCTGGCTCTTTGATCACCTCCCCCTGAGTGGGGAGCAGCCGTAACAGGCTACAGCGGAGGACCATCCAGCCGGTCCTGATGAGACCTGATAGGCTAGGATCAGAGGGAAGGAGAGGAGGACCTCCCCTATTAGTGGACTTGGAGAGGGGCATGGGAGGAGATGAGGGAGGAAGGGTGGGATTTCGGAGGGAATGAGGGAGGGGGCTACATATGGGATACAAAATGAATAAATTGTAATTAGTGTAAAAAATAAAAATTTAATTAAAAAAAAAAGAAAATGTCTCTTTGAAACAGAAGACCATTACAAACGCACACACACAATCAAAATGCAGCATTGTGGAGCCCAGGCCCAGAGGCTACATCTACAACACGACTGCACCTAAGGCTCAGGGATCATCGTGTAACATGGGATAGATGATTGTGAGTGAAAGCCAGGCGATTAAGGAGTTCGCTATGAGATTTTTGTCTACTGGAAATGTCAGAAGCTATACCCGTAAACTATGGCTAAAATGACTGTCTAAAGATGAGCTAAACCTGGACAACAATGAGGCCTCAATCCTACCCAAAGAACTACAGGCAACTAAGGTGTGCTGATATAATAGTTTTCCCTAGGGAAGGGCACAACTAATTGGTGATCCACTAGTAAATGGTCATGCCTGAAAACACATTGAGCAGTTTATATTTAGGAATATATGTGTATATCACATACATATATATTCATATATATACATGCACGTAACAACAATTACTGAGAAAAAGAGGCCATGAATTTAAAAGAGAGCAAGGAAGAGGAATACGAGAGTATTTAGAGAGAGGAAAATGAAGGAAAAAGTATGTAATTATATTATAATATCAAAAATAAAAGGAAAAAAACAAAGAAAAAAGAGCCAACGAATTTGAAAGAGAGGAAGGGGACGGTACATGGGAGGGCTTGTGGGGAGGAAAGGAAGATGTAATTGATGTAATTACATTATAACCTCAAAAAATAAAATAATTGGTTTTATTTTAAAAGCAGAATTAATCCAAGTTCCATTCAATATTTGAATTAGTTAAATAAATCACTGAGCACAATTTTATAATAATAAATTTGTATTAATTAACAATAAATACTAATAGGATAAAAACCTTTTAAGTTGTGGGTGGCTTTCCCCATATGTGCCTGATTTTTCCATTCCTTGCTTGTACTCAATATTTCTTTACTTTCTACACATGCAGTCAGCATTGGATACTTTCTAGTTTTAGAAATCAGTGCCTGTGATGGTTGGCCTTGGTTGTCCACATGACTGAAGTAAGAGCTGACCAGAACAGGAAAAAAATGTGTCTGCACCTGTGGACGTATTTCTAGGAAGGAACGATATGGCCAGACAATGACTCAGAAGGAAAAAGCCGCTCTCCACATGACCATCACCTTCCAACGGGAAGCCCAGATTAAAACAGAAAGTAACCAGCATATGGCTTGCCTTCCTGTCTTTCTGAGCAAAAGCAAGTGTATCTCTTGCTGTGAGAAGCAATCATCCAGCAATATCAAACTCCAGTTTCATTAGCTCAGTACCATTTGCTTTCCAGGGATCTTCCAGACTTTCTTCACCAAACTGGAACTGCTGAAGATTCCAGCTTCTTGTATTGAGCAGCTACTGGTTTTGTTTGTGTTTGTGTTTGTGTTTTTGCTTTTGTTTTTGTTTGTCTCTACAACATGTAGACAACGGCTGTTGGGCTATCATCAAAACAAATGTAGTGAATCCCTTCTAATAATATATGTACTCATTCTATCAATTCAGTTCTGTTCAGAAACACTACCTAATATAGTCTCTATTGCCTGAAGTAGTCTGTTCACTGTTAAAATAGTATCTATCGGCAAAGAAGCTACAACCCTCCTCTTCATCAGCTGGCTTCAGCACTAAAAACAGCTAACTGGTACCAAGAACCTTGTCTACCCAAATCCCACCTTCAATTAAATGAAAGGCATTAAAAAGCAGCTGGGTCATACCAAAATTAAATCTCTTCTACTTCTTAAAAAATGTGTTTGAATTCATCTGATTTCTGTATTAAATAGTTTCAAATACAGTTAATTGTACGCCCAGACAATACCTAGTGAATGATGGCACTATCTAAACAGAACAACTCAGAAACAGAAGGCTTTGAAAAAATATTTGGAAAACAGGAGATTAAAAGAAAGCAAAAAGGTTAATTGTGAGAATTGTTTAAGTGACTACAGCCTGTATTTTTTTTTTTCTGGCAAATAACCTCCTTTCCACAACTATCAGTTTGAAACACCAAATCTTAAAAATCAATTCTCAAAGATCTATCACCTCAGTCACTTTTTGCCCAGAACATTGGTAGCCAACAAGCTATCAAAGCAAATGAAAAGCTATGAAGCATTACAACATGACCCCTGCATTTTCATTCTAATTATCCAGTGATTCAGTCAGTGCCTCGACTTAGCAAATCACTAGAGAGTGCTGCCACATGGTCAGCATTACAGTGTGTAACAAATAGTGATTTTTGTCCCCCAAATTAAAAGATGAAACATGAAAGACATGCTGTTGGGATGAGGGAAATGGAGAAAAAAACAGCATCCTAAAGAATCAAAATATTTTGTTACTTCTACTACCTTAAATGGAAGTGTATCATTCCCACACATATCTATTTCAAATCCCTCACTCTTATTAAACATAAATACTCTAATAACTAAGTTCCTTGAATCTTGAGTCTCTTTTCTTAAAAAAGTCTTATCTTTTTTGATAAAACTCATTGTCATAGGACAATGATTGGCCCCATACCTGGCATATACTGGGAACCATTCTTGATCTGTATTATTTCTGCTAAAGGTATTTGCCTCTGTTATTATCAGAATAGACAAAATATGTTAAGATACTGTTATACAGAGTTAATTTAATGTTTAAATACTTCCTTGTGCCCTACACTCTTTTTTTTTTTTCTTCTCAATGCAGTTTATTCAGGAACCTTGAACAATCTTCTGACCCTGGGGAAAGCCAGCCCACAGCTTAAATAGCCTCTGGGTAGCCAACCCCAGTGTGCCTCGTGGGCAATGCAGATAGGTCCATATACACAGAAGCAAGCCAGATCCTCAGCCTTAGCCAAATATGGAGTTGTTTGTGACAGAGAGCACTCACCATCGGGAAGGTGGAAGAAGGAAACCAGCTCCATCTTTAAGGCGCGGCATTACGCACCTCTCTACAGTTCCCCCTTTTTGTTTTAGACGCATCAGGCAAGAGTAGAGGTCTGATCTCTGATATTAGAAATAAATTGGGACTTTGTACTGATGTTCATTTAGGTGTCATCCACCCAAAGAGCATCAGACCCGTCTGATACCTTTTTCTCAGAGGCGGGACCTGGGGCATCAACCCGCATGCAATCAGACATGCTCTTCTCTGGGTCCAAAGCGGCTGACCCTGAGTGCAGTGCTTAGCCTCGCATCCTGAGCGTAACATTTTAGCTTTTATGGTAGCCAACCATGTTTGGGGAGACTGTCCTGCTTCAATGGCTGTAAAGGCCTGAATGGTCATGGCTGCATTACGCTGTTGTGAGACTCTAATCTTGCATATACACCACAGGCAAACCAAGGAGACCAACACCAGAAGGCCTGCTAACACTCCCATGTCCGCCCATTCCTTCAGATGATTCATGGCTGCAGCAATCCATGATGATAATCCTGTGGCTAGTCCTGCGTCCACTCTGGTAGAATTTACCGTGACAATGGCCACTCTCAGCTGCTCCATCGTAGTATCGAATTCTCCAGTCGAATTACCTAAAATATAGCTAGACAATTGTTTAGACAGATTTGCAGCACAGGAAAAATTCTCATGTTGTATGCTAGTGACACAAAGTCCAGCATACTTTCATTGACAGCCCGGTTGAGCGATTTGCCATAGGATATCAATTTGCTCCTGCACGAGGTCAATCCTCTGATTGAACACCATCAAGTCTCCTTTTAGTTGAGCATTAATTCCTTTTTGTACATCTAAAGCATGAGCTACATTGGCTAAAAGATTATTTAGGGTCTGAGCAGTCTGCATAGTATGACTCATGGCTAATGCTGCGGTAGTAGCTCCAACAGCCGCCAATGAGATGGCAGTAACAATGGCGGTTGTAATTCCAAGATCCCTTTTCTGTCTGAAGAGAGTCATAGCGTAAGGGGCATCAACGGGCACAGGCACCCAGTGAGGCATGCGAGTAACCAGGGCATACCTAAATTCACTAGCATTCCAGCATTGGGCAAAAAAGCAAGTATCATTACCACAATTACTTGGCTCTATCTGGCTAACAATGAATAAAAATGGGGGTTATAAACAAACAGGTGTGGACTTATAGGAAATATTATGAGAAGCCTTAACCCCCTCGTTGGAACATCCTGCATCAGTTCTAGAACTAGCAGTGGTGGTGTCCGAGGTCTGAATAGGTTCAGGAGACCATTGCCCCCAGGACTCTCTTTTATTATTTTTGTCAGCTGAAATAATTACGATTTGACATCTTTAGTCACAGTTGTACAGCTGACCTTAATGTATGACCTTGGGAAACCCCCAGAATAATTAAATATTCTTTTTAAGTGCCTTTGCCTCACCAGAATTTTGTTTTTCTCTCTGTTTTCTGATATCTTTCAGTTGAAAAATACACACTTCTCAGGCCACAAAAGTGGTTGAGTTACCTGCTTTAAATGATATCTGCAAATCTCGTCACTTTCATGTTTCCAATTGGCATAGGGCTGTGAGGAGGAGGGGACAGTAATGTGAAGAAGTCATACGCCACTGATTCTATGGGTCACACACAGATTTAAAGAATAATGACATCTTCCCTTAACAAGAAGTTTAGTTTGGACTAAGTTCAATCAGTTGTTCTTTTGAGGGCCATAAGCCCCTGAACAGCTCTGTCATTTTAAGTATGTATCATGTATGTGGCATGGAAGCACATTCATCGCCTGACTTCACGCTTTGACTATTAATTTCTACCTTGTTACTTAAATGAATACTATACATATAACAAAACAATATAGCAAAATGTGACATATCAAGCTCATATTTACTCTGCCCTATCACCCAGATGGTCAATCAGTGAGTCAGCAGCAGCAGAATGTCCAGAATCAATGCCAAAGAGTTAATTTACAGTGCAACTACATGCTGTATAATTTCCACATTTGTTCCTTTCTACTTTGCGTTAATATGTCCTTGATGTTTCCAAGAGCAGCAAAATCCATTTATTCAAATATTCGACTCTATGCTAAACTGAAATCAACTGGCCCCAAAATACCAATAAAGATGACTATGTAAAGCTATTAGATTCAATATTCTGAAATCAGAATTCAGGATTTTGTCGAGTGGCAATGGCTGCTATTCATTAAGTTAAACACTGAAGAGCCTTGATTATAATCTATTAGAGTAGATAAGCATTACCAAGACGGAGAAGAGGGATGAGAAGCCCAGCTGGACATTAGGAACAGGTGGGGGCTGGGAACAGGCTTAGATTCATTGAAGCTGAAAAAGACGTGAGCTAGAGCAAGCAGCTGGCATTTGACTAAAATTAAAGGAGCATATTTCAACATAGAGAATGATCACTGGAAACTTGTAAGAAAATCAGCAGTCCACCAACCACAGATGAGTATTCAACACAAAATAAAATCACCCAAAGACATTGAAATTGAAGCTCTCATAAAGTGGGAAGAGTGCTTGAGTCACTTGGTTCAGGTTAGAATCAAAACCTCACAACCCCACAACACATATGCCCCCAGATATCTCTTGGCCTCCTACTCATAATCACGTCACACAAGTGGGAGTTTTTAAAAGCTACTCTGAAAGTTGTGAAATTATTTCAACAAATAATAGATTACAGATTGGCACACAAATGTTAACTTATGATGTTGTTACTAAAATGGGTTTTGACAGGCACTATTAGTATTAACAGAATAAAATAGCATTTTAAAGGCTGGTTGACATATTTCCGACCTAGGTCAGTCTCATTGACCCATAGTCTCCAGCTGTTGGGATTAAAAATATCTGAGAGTTGGAAAAACCACCTCATAAACAAGGGAGTAATTTTTCAGTTCTGACTTTCAGAATAAAGTATATTAAGCAATAAAAGGCCTGACAGTCACAAAGATAATGGGTTTAAACTACTAGAACCATAAATTTTCGCAGGGAATAGGTTTCCAGAATTTCTGAAGCTTTCTCGTTTTTGTTATAAACTAGATACTAGTTCAAGAAATAGAGCTTTTTATTCCACTGTAAGCAACAAAAGAGAAAAAGATACAGGATGAAAGGTAAAAGCAATTTGTTTGAAAAAAAGGAGGGGTGTTATGAATGAGGGTTCCTGCCATATTCTCCCACATATCCTTACATATCTGGAATAGGAAACTGGATAACAGAATCACACCTCCTCCTACTGTTCTTTGGGGATCCAATAGGAAGAAAGACATTTTTCCTTCTCACCCCAAGAATTCCAGGAAGACAGAGTCCTTAGAATAAAACCAAGCTGAAGAACTATATAGAGGACAGTTGTAGCCAGACAGAAAGAAGGTATAAGCAAAGAATGGGTCTGCAAGAGCAGTGTGTTCTCAGAGACCACAAATGGGATCGAGGAAAACAGCACATTCTCAACTGGCACACAGGAGCCTGAAGAACTAACAGAAGGGTTCATGGTTGTGAAGAAGCCTGACCTAGGGTCAAAGGGACTCAAAGACAACCAACAGCCGCAGCAGATAACAGACATGAGTTTTCATCCACTTTCTCCTCCCTTCTGAGTGGCACCTGCTAATATGTCTGAAGAAACTTAGCCCACATAGCAGAGGACTCCTCCTGCCTGTAACTCGGGAAATATTTTCTTTCTCAATTTTCTGTGCAAAATTACCATACAAAACATGAAGTGTTCTCTAAAAAAAGCAGGTAGATATTTGGTCATTGTTGTTTGATGCTTAACTAACTCAGTATCAAAAGAATATTAGTCTATTGTGAACTACGCATTTTATTGAGCTCTTAAAATAAACTATGGTCCATACAATGGCAGTTTTTATTCTGATGTCCTTGCTGTCACCTTCACCAACCTAATAAAAGCATACATAATGCTGTGAAAATACCTCAATAGTCTTATAGAATAATCTTAATCCCCTAAAAAAAAAATCTAGAATCTACAAAATAGAGACAGAATTGAACGTTTAAACTATGTCCTCTTGGTACATGATTATTTCTAGAACAGAAAAATCCCCTGAAAAATCAGCCAGAAATTCACAAGCAATAGTTTTGTAAACAGTTGTGGGTTCCTCTTCAAAGACACACACACACACACACACACACACACACACACACACATCAGCTTCTTAAACACATGCAAACACCTGCCCACATGGTCTATCTTCTCAAAACACAAAAATATAATAATTCTTAAATAGACTTACCCTTTTGAGACTTCTGAACTTTCAAATACTGGAAAATCAAATAGTGAGGAGTGAAGGCATTCAAGTTCATTACCAGCCTTCCTAACTGCCTTTTTTATAGGTACAATGAAATTTAAAGGTCTCAGGAATGTATTAGGAAAATTGAAAGCTACAACCTTAAGCAATTTCTACCAAACCACTCGCTGCCCAGTTTGCCATGTGTTCTGAGCAATGCTTTCAAGGAAATGGAAAAATCCATCCTTTCACTACATACAGGGAAATGGTGACAACAAAAAAACGAGTATGTCTCCAAGGAGAAACCTGTAAGTCGCCTGGCTTGGTAAGCCTGCAATAAGCCTGCAATCACTAGTCTGAACCTGCAGTTCTTCTCAATGTTTAAACAGCAACAACAAAAGATGAACTGTAAATCAGCTGTGCCCCTAATGCCTCCTTATCTAAAACACCCATGATGTATTGCGCTTCTGAATCTAGCACTGGGGAATATTTGATTTAGACTAACTTTGAAAGCAATTCATCACCAATTGGATCTTACTGTGTACGTTTCCACAAGGTTCTTGGTTTTCTTTTTAAACTGAGCTAAATTTTCTATGTCTAACAAGTTGGAATGTAGTCGCAGAAAAATTCTGAAGAAATTCTTATGGTAAAGAAAGTTCTCAAGCACCCACCCTGATGCCCCTAGAAGAGAGAGACATTCTAGCACCTGACCTGAGCCCCTGAGGCCCCCGGGCAGCTGGAAGAGAGACACCACAATGAGTGAAGATGTGATGGAGAGAAGAGAAAGAGGGAGTCTGTGGTAGAGAGATGAGAGAGAAAGTGAAATCGGGGAGGCATAAATCTGCTTAAGTGCATTAAAATTTGCAAGAACTAAAAAAAAAAAAAAAAAGAAAGTGAAGCCAAGTGGTTAATGCACTGTGGAGAGAAGTAGAACTGGGAATGCAAAAGCAGTGAGGGACAGGCAGGTATGAGGAGCCTGCACAACCACCTGAGGCCATGGTGATGTCCAAGCCTGAGTTGCTGCCAGGAGCCATGTCTGAATCTGTGCTGATGTCTGTGGGCTGAGTTGTGACCAAAGGCCATGTAGATGTCCTTCTTTTTCTTAATATTCTTTTCAAATTTTGAATCCATCAATATATTAAATAGTTTACCAGTACAGAGCCTTCTGGAAGTAATCCAACAAACATACCCAGAGATGTGTTTTGTATTTTAAGGCAGTCAAGCTGATAACCATGATAAATTAGCCAAGAGTGGTGGAACATATCTTCAGTCATAGACCTTGCATGGCTAAGGTAAGAGGATAGCAAAGCTGGCACCTGTTTGGGCTATGTAGGCCTGCCTGCACTAAATAATTGCTCATTGTAGTTACCTTACATAGCAAAGGGACTCTGTAGATCAATAAAAACTTTAGGATCTCTTAATTATAGTGTATCATCCTGATGGACCTATCTAATCACATTAATCCTTAAAGAAGATAAAGAAGAAAACTGAGAAAGAAGAGGTCATGAATTTCAGACACAAGACAAGCTTGACCCACCATTACTGGCCTTGAAAATGGAAAAGGAGGCCACAATCCCAGGAATGCAGTGGCTTTAAAAAGCAGGATAAGGTATGGTAGTTTTCCCCAAAAAGTTTCCCCAAAAGAATATAGCCCAACTTATGCTGTAAGTTTAGTTGAGTGAGACCAAAGCTGTACTTCTGACCAAAATAACTGTCATACTAATAACAACAACAAAATACCTCATGCTGTTTAACCTAATACATCATTGACTATTATGGTAACAATAGCAAAATATTACAATGACTGGTTTAATACTTTACTAACTAATTTTGTAACTAACTTTGCAAGTAGGTAACAGAGTATGGAGATAAAGGTAGAAAGAAACTAATTCTCAAGCATCCCTGTCTAGTGGCCATCCCACTGTCCCACCCTGCCTCAATTGCCTTGATATTTGCCTTTATGAAAGGCTCTCACAGTGGCAGAACAAATAGCTGGCAGAGAAAGAAGCATGCTCTCTAACTGGAATAAAACTGAATGACACTGTTTGGTTTGAAATCCAGAGCTTGTTAAGAAAACAAGTAAGTGAAAGAAAGATGTATCGGCTTTTAAAATGTAAAGCCGCTCCAACACATAAAATTAACTTACCTTTTTATTATTGCTTAAATGTCTAGCTTTGATCTTTCACAGTCTGTCTAATCAGAAAATCACAGAAATTAAGACAGCTGAAGTATGAGTTCACATCCTGCTGTCTCTACAGTGTTGGTAGAGATGTGTTATCCCACAGATTATGCACATTTTCTGTTGGCTTAGGTGTCAACCATCTGCAGAATAACTGGGGCTGTCATATCCCTGCCGAGATCGTGATTACCATCACAGTCCGATGGCAACAGTGACACCAGAGTCAGCAGCATGAAGGACATCAGAGTTCAGGCTTGAACAATCTGCTCACATTCACCACTTCTTCCCTTCTCATGTGCAGTGGAAGGCCATCACCAAAGCCACACACAGACCTTCCCAGAGCTTCCCACTACTGACTCATCTGCAGCCTGTGCCAGTGTGGGGCAAGGAGAGTGGAGCTGATGGGGACAGGAGCTACCTCTGCCTTTTGGCCCTACAAGGATCCACAATTCTAGTTCTACATTTTTTCTAAAAGGAATTGCAGGTGTTCAAATTGATCACGTATTTTATATGTATGTATTATATATATGTGAGTGTGTGTATATATTGTTCTATTAAGCAAAGTAATTAATATATTGACAACATCAGTATTAATATGATATAGCATTGCAACTTTCTGAGGCTGGAGGATTGCCAGTTGGAAGCATTTGGGCTATGGAGTGAAAACTGTCTCAAACATTAAATAAATTCAGTTTGGGCTGATAAGACTGGAAAGATACCATTATCTTTATTGATTCACATAAAACTTGATACATCTGTTGTGTGGTTTATCATAAGTATAATGTGTAGTCTCTGGATCTTAGATGAAATGTTCTGAGTGTATCTAGCAGGTTGCTTAGTCTAAAGTATAGTTCCAATGCAAAGTTTATAAACCAGCTACAGGTCCTTTCAGGTCACACTCGGTGCCCAGTTTAGCTGGATTTAATTAGTAAAAGAAATCTTTGGAGCTAGGTGGTGGTACACACCTTTAATCCCAGCACTTGGGAGGCAGAGGCCGGTTCAAAGCAAGCCTGGTCTACAGGGAAAGTTCTAGGACAGCCAGGGCTACACAGAGAAAGCCTGTCTTGAGAAACAAATAAAGCAAACAAACAAAAAATCTGATTAAAAAATTTTAAAGAAAAAGAAATTCTTGGATATAGAAGGAGGAGCACATACAATATTGTCTGTTACATCACAAAATGTCCCAAATTTACTATTATTTCCAGTTGCTAAAGTACACAACAAACTTTTGTAATAAAATGCACATTGTGGGGCTGGACAGATGGCTCAGCTGTTAAGAACACATATTGCTCTTCTAGAAGAACCAAGTTTAGTCCTGAGTACCCACACCAGGTGGCTCACAACCACCTATAACTATAGCTTCAGATTATCTGACACTCTCTTCTGGCTTCTGTGGGCATGTGCACTTGCATGCACAAACCCACTCAACACATAATTAAAAATAATAAATCATTGAAGATAGAAAAAGTGCATCAGCGCCCAGCTCTCATCCCAGCCACACAGCCGAAACCTAGTTTAGCAACTTCTCCACTCATAAAAACTGACTCACTGACTGGGAGGATACCCAGAGGGTCCCTTTCCTTAACCAAACAAGGAAAAGCACATGCCCAGAACAACCTCATAAAAATGGACTCATTGACTTGGAGGATACCCAGAGGTTCCCTTTCCTTGACCAAACAAGGAAAAGCACATGCCCAGAACAACCTCCAAGGGTAAAGAAACAGCTGAGTCTAACACAAGAAAGCAAATGTATATTTCAATGAATAATTAAGAAAGTGTTATTTTCTTCTAACCAATTTAATGTGTCTGGTTTTATGTTGAGGTCTTTGATCCACTTGAACTTTAGTTTTGTGCAGGGTGATAAGTATGGATCTATTTGCATTTTTCTACATTTAGACATCCAGTAGGACCAGCACCATTTGTTGAAGATGCTATCTTTTTTCCATTGTATGGTTTTGGCGTCTTTGTCAAAGATTAGGTGTCCGCAAGTGTGTGGGTTTATTTCTGGGTCCTCTGTTCGGTTCCATTGATCCACCATTCTGTTTCTATGCCAGTACCATGCAGTTTTTATAACTGTTGCTCTATAGAACAGCTTAAGATCAGAGATGGAGATACCTCCAGAGGATCTTTTATTGTAGAGATTATTTTAGCAATTCTGGGTTTCTTGTTATTCCACATGAAGTTGAGAATTCTTCTTTCCAGGTCTGTAAAAAATTGTGTTAGTAATTTGATAGGAATTACATTGAATCTGTAGATTGCTTTTGGTAAGATGGCAATTTTTACTATGTTAATCCTGCCAAGCCATGAGCATGGGAGATCTTACCATCTTCTGATATCTTCCTCTAATTCTTTCTTCAGAGACTTGAAATTTTTTTCATACAAGTCTTTGACTTGCTTGGTTAGGGTTACACCAAGGTACTTTATGTCATTTGTGGCTATTGTGAAGGGTGTTGTTTCCCTAATTTCTTTCTCAGCCCTTTTGTCTTTTGTATACAGGAGGGCTACTGATTTTTTTTTTTTAGTTAATTTTGTATCCGGCCACTTTGCTGAAGTTATTTATCAGCTGTAAGAGTTCCCTGGTAGAGTTTTTGGGGTCACTCAGGTATACTATCATATCATCTGCAAATAGTGATACTTCTACTTCTTCTTTTCCAATTTGTATCCCCTTGATCTCCTTCAACTGTCTTATTGCTTTAGCAAGGATTTCCAGAACTATGTTGAAGAGATATGGAGAGGGTGGGCAGCCTTTTCTTGTCCCTGATTTCAGTGGGATTGCTATCAGTTAGAAGAAAAAGTGGGGAAAACCCTAGAACTCATTGGTACAGGAGACAACTTCCTGAACAGAACACCAACAGCACAGACTCTAAGAGCAACAATCAATAAATGGGACCTCATGAAACTGAAAAGCTTCTGTAAAGCAAAGGGCACTGTCATCAAAACCAACAACTGCCGACAGATTGGGAAAGAATCTTCACCGACCCTTTATCTGGCAGAGGGCTAATATCCAGTATATATAAAGAACTAAGAAGCTGAAAAGCAGCAACCCAAGTAATCCAATTAAGAAATGGGTAACAGAGCTAAACAGAGAACTCTCTGTAGAGGAATATCGAATGGCAGAGAAACACTTAAAGAAATGTTCAACCTCATTAGCCATTAGGGAAATGCAAATCAAAACAACCCTGAGATTTTACCTTACACCCATCAGAATGGCCAAGATCAAAAACTCAAGCTACAACACATGCTGGTGAGGTTGTGGAGAAAGGGGAACTCTCCTCCACTGCTGGTGGGAATGTAAACTTGTACAACCACTCTGGAAATCAATCTGGCACTTTCTCAGACAACTAGGAATAGCGCTTCCTCATAGATCCAGCCATACCACTCCTAGCCATATATCCAAAAGAGGCTCAAGTACACAATAAGGACATTTGCTCAACCATGTTTGTAGCAGCTTTATTTGTAATAGCCAGAAGCTGGAAACAACCCAGATGCCCCTCAACTGAAGAATGGATGCAGAAATTGTGGTACATCTACACAATGGAGTATTACTCTGCAATGAAAAATAAGGAAATCATTTGCAGGTAAATGGTGGGACCTGGAAAGGATCATCCTGAGTGAGCTGTCCCAGAAGAATAAAGACACACACAGTATATACTCACTCATATAGACATATAACATAGGATAAACCTACTAAAATCTGTACATCTAAACAAACTAAGCAAAACAGAGGACCCTAACTAAAATGCTCAATCCCCATCCTGAAAGACAAAGAGGATGGACATCAGAGGAAGAAGAAAACAGGAAACAACCTAGGAACCTGCCACAGAGGGCCTCTGAAAGCCTCTGCACTGCAGACTATCAAAGCAGATGCTGAGATTTATGGCCAACTCTTAGGCAGAGTGCATGGAATCTTATGTAAGAAGTGAGTAATAGTAAGATCTGGAGAGGACAGGAACCCCACAAGGAGAGCAACAGAACCAGAAAATCTGAACACAGGGGTCTTCCCAGAGACTCATACTCCAACTAAGTACCAGGCATGGAGATAACCTAGAACCCCTGCACAGATGTAGCCCATGGCAGTTTAGTGTCCAAGTGGGTTGCATAGTAATGGGAAGAGGGACTGCTTCTGACATAATCTGATTGGCCTGTTCTTTGATCACCTTTCCCTGAGGGGGGAGCAGCCTTACCAGGCCACAGAAGATGACAATGCAGCCACCCCTGATGTGATCTGATAGACTAAGATCAGAAGGAAGGAGAGGAGGACCTCCCCTATCAGTGGGCTTAAGGAGGAGCATGTGTGAAGAAGGGGTAGGGAGGGTGGGACGGAGAGGGGAGGAGGAAGGGGCTTATGGGAGGATACAAAGTGAATAAAGTGTAATTAATAAAATAAAATAAAATTTCAAAAAAGAAAGTGTTATTTATAAATTAACAAATTCCTTCTCTAACATGATTTCCTAGACTTCTATCCTCAATGGTTGCCTCCCTCCTAAGCTCAAGCCCCTAAGACAGCTCAAGAATGTGTTTTAGTATGTTCTTTCATCAGTACAGAAGTACAATGCAAAGTGAAAAAAGCAAAATATACATGCATACTTTCATATGTAGATCAATGTGCAAACTAAAATACCCATGATTAGGGCTAACTTTTGCTGTAGTGGTGCTCCAGCAAGGCCATCAGAAAGTTGTCTCTCTGCCTTCTGGTTCTACTTCCCCTGAGCTGGTTCCATTCTTAGCCAAGTGGTAGCAAGATGGCTAGCAACTTAATACTCATTAATACCAGCTTAATACTCATGTCATCTTTCCTAGGCAGTCCCATCAGAAAACCATGACTCTTCCAGAAGTTCCAGCTAAAGCCACAGAGTTATGTTTCCAAATTGCCTGGCCTGAACACACACACACACACACACACACACACACACACACACACACACACGAATGCATACATGCATGCACGGATGCACACACAGAGAGAACATACACAACACATCCCTAAACCACAGCCAAAGAAAAATAACCACACACCAGTGTGGAATCACATTCACCTAGTCACCCCAACTACATGTTCCAAGAGGAGTTTATATGTCTAGAAAAATCAAAGCACTAATTAATGGGGGGGGGGGGGGAAGATTTGTAAAAGCAACCAAAATCCCCACCAAATCAGGGTCAAATTTTTGGTAATAACCTTGAGGGGTGTTCGCCTTCCCTTTTGTTTCCAAACTTTCTGGAGCTATAATGGCATCATTTATTTTTAGTGGAAGTGAAGACAAAGTATGATTTGACAAGGGCTGAGAACAAAGGAAAAGAAAACTAAGTTTTAAAGAATTGAAACTATGATTATCTAAATGTTCTTTTAACATGGAAATGCCCAGCTGTGGCAGATGCTATTCTTTTCAGTGTTGCTTCAGGTATGTAACCTCATTTGATCAGTTCTTTCAAAGATGACTAAATAGGACAAATGTTATTATGACCTGTCTTTCCAAATAAATTCTGCTTCACTGAAATGTATTTCACTGAAGCCAAGAACATGATTTTAAAATAATTAAAGGGAAAAGTCGAGATCTTCTTTGATCTTAATCATTATTTGATCTTTATTTGATCTTATAATCAAATAATCATTATTTGCATATCTATAAATAAACCCCAATTTGTCTCTCTTGCTTTGTCTTCAATAAACCCACCCATGAAGCATCCACTCATCAACACTAGTCCATTCATGTTCCAGCTACCCACCAGGCACCCTCATGACTGCTGCCATCCTCTTCACTGACAGGAAATTTCCTCAGCTTAATTTTTGTCTATAAAGCTCTTCCTTTAAAGGCCCAATTCAAGCTCCACATTTTCAAGAAAGCATTCCTTGGTCCCTTTATTAAATTCTTTGAGCACTCAAAGTATATTATGAATACTCCTCTCTGGCCCTTATTTCATTCTGCCCTATATTACCGTGAGTTATGAGCTGTAAGTGGATTCAGCTGTATCATTTCTACATATTTATAAACTCTTCCCCAGCATGCAGATCATAATAAAATTGTTAATCTTATTGTATCTTGTTTTATTTATCATTATTGCTGAGTGAGAGAAGGCCCCAAAGAAAAGAAGATAGTTTATCCTTCACAAAATAATACAAAACCAGGTGTGGTGGCACACACCTGTGAAGATTTCAGTACCAGCCTGGGCCACTACAGGGAGACCCTGTCCAAACAAAACAAAACAAAACAAAAAAGCTAAAAATGGAAAATAATCTTTGTATTATGCACATAAAATTTTTAGGGAAGTCTACCAAGTATGCCCTTCCTCAAGTAGCAAAAAGGAGAAATTGTTATGGTCCATATTAAACAAGAAAAAGTATCTAAGAATGAAACAGTTCTGCTCAGTGTTCTCTAACTTTAGCGATCACGTGAAATAGGGAGTACATTTAAAAATAAAGTTCTCACCCAAAGGCAGCCAAGATGCACCTCAGTTAAGCTGAGCCAGCATCTTTCCGGAGATACTTCCCAGGCAGTTAAACACAGTCCTCAGACCAAAGCCGGGAGCTAATTAAGCAGTCTAGAAGAAACAGAGTCTTAACAAAAGAGCCTCCAGAAACCAGGGCACAGACATCATGCTTCTTCACAGATCCAGCTCCTTTCTCACCATCAAGTATCACAGCACCAACAGAGAGGTGCGAGCATGGCCGAATTCTCGTGAGCAATGGGATCCTCCCTTGATTCTGAGCACCAGAATGTGAGAGGAGAAAAGCAAGAAAAGACCCATGTTTTATTTCCTGTAGGTGTGACTTGTAAGCATATAAACTGACCGTCCTTTAACTGCCATAAAAGTGTTTTTCTTGGAAAAGAAAAGCCCCAGTTTGAGCTTTCCCTCAAACCTGATTAACTGGGTGACAAACTGCATATACAAAGCATATGATCAGAAAATGAACTCATTGTGAATGCTGAGATATGTCAAAGGATGAGAGCCAGGCCTCTTGTAGACTACAAAAGCAATGTTTAGCTACCTAATATCACACATCATTACAACAACAATTTCTTGCAAGTCTGGCCCCAGCTCTCATCTGTTAATATATCAGACACACCTACAGCCAATGCATCTGACATGAGCAGGAAAGCAGTGGCTGTTAGAGTATTTTGCTACTGTAGAATTCTTGTTCATGTCTGTATAGAATCTAAATTCTAGGTGTCTGTATGTGTGCACGCACATGTGTGTATTTGTGTATGTGCACATGAATCTGAGTGCACAAACATGCCTTAAAGTGTGTATGAATGCATGTAAGAGATGTAAGGTCAACCTCCCTTGGTCATCGATCCTCAGGTATCATTCACCTTGTTTTTTTGTGAGATCATAAAACTATGAGCCACATTTCTTTTATTTTTCTGACTTTAAAATTCCTCTAGTTATTTACAAGTGACCTCAAATGTGCTTTGTAAAAATTTTGGCAGTATGAGAAAAAGGTATCAGACGGGTCTGATGCTCTTTGGGTGGATGACACCTAAATGAACATCAGTACAAAGTCCCAATTTATTTCTAATATCAGAGATCAGACCTCTACTCTTGCCTGATGCGTCTAAAACAAAAAGGGGGAACTGTAGAGAGCTGCGGAATGCTATGCCTTAAAGATGGAGCTGGTTTCCGCCTTCCACCTTCCCGATGGTGAGTGCTCTCTGTCACGAACAACTCCACATTTGGCTAAGGCTGAGGATCTGGCTTGCTTCCATGTATGTGGACCTATCTGCATTGCCCCCGTGGCACACCTGAATTGGCTACCCAGAGGCTATTTAAGCTGTGGGCTGGCTTTCCCCGGGGTCCGAGGATTGTTCAATGTTCCTGAATAAACTGCATTGAAAAAAAAAATTTGGGCAGTAATAATCATTATTTGCACATCTATAAATAATACCTTATAATTTAAAAAATGTTTTTTCACACATTCTATTATTTTCTCACAGTGTTTCTGTGTGCAGTGCACTTGCTACAAGCTTATCTAGCCATCCACCAAATTACAACATTTTACAAAGACATTTTCAATCTTCCCAATTTATTTTAATTAGTAAAATAAAGTATTTTTTCTAAAGAATGAAGAAAAATATTTTTCTGTCTTGTAATTCAGAAATCTGAGTGCTTAAGTAAGCAACACATTATTAGCTACACATACTTAAAATGTAGATCTACAGAGCATCAGAACCATAACATTCCAAACTGTCAAAACTTGAATGCAAAAATATAATTTTAATCTAAATTTAGTCATAAATTATAATTAGTGTTTAGTACATTACAAAGCATGCCAAAATCAGGCACTCTTAACGAAATTACTTGAGTGTTCAAAAACACTGTTACAATTAACAGAGCAGGGATTTCACAAAGGCCAGTAGTCAAGGAGAGAAAGTAGTTATCCTGACAATAAAAAACTCACATATCTCTAAACCAAATAGTCGGCCAAAAGACAAAACAAGTATGAATTTCCTCTGTGCAATATTTCTGTGGAGTATTTCCATGAAGAGAGTAAGAACAACTCTCCATCAGTTCTTGCCATTCAACTAATTAATCTTCAAATCCCACTGAAATTGCATCCCTGCCACTGGAAGATTTGAGCTGGTTATATGCTCCCTTTTTAAGGCAGATTCAAGGAAATGTAGAATGTAAAGCACCTTCAGATCTTCTGAATGAGATTCTAAAAGAGTGAAGCTCTTAAAGATGAAGGACCAAACGCAGAAGGAATGCTATGTGCCAAGTTCCAGACCCATCATCACAGGTTATCAGCACCTTGAGTATTCATTCTTTGTTATTATTCTCATACAATACATACAGACAACAGGCTCCCCCCTCCTCCTCCCAACCTTCCTACCTCCTCTATCCCCCAAATCTACTACTCCTGTGTTTCCCTTAAAAAAAAAAAAAAACAGGCCTCCCAGTGATATCAACTGAACTCAGCATAACAAGATGCAAGCAGGACTCAAGAGATGGTTGGACCATTAAAGGCTAGGCTCACAACCTTGAGTATTCTTAATCATGACTTGTCTATAAGGAATATAAGGCTCAAAACCATTTGAGCTTTTACCTACCCATGTGTCTGAGGTGGTTTGTTTGTTTGTTTGTTTGTTTGTTTGTTTTCCTATTGCTGAGATAAAACACCACAGCCAAAAGCAATGTGGAAAAGAAATGGTTTTGTTTTTTTTTTTAACCTTACAGGTTAGTCCATCATGATGGAAGCCAAGGGAGAAACTCCAGACAGGAACTGAAACAGAAGCCATGGAGGAGTGCTGCTCGCTGTTTGCTTCCCCATGGCATGTTCAACCTGCTTCCTAATACTTACCAGGACCATCTGCCCAGGGGTAGCACTGCCCTCCGTGGAATGGAAAAACCCAAACACATCAATCATTAATCAAAAAAATATCCTACAGGCTTGCCTACAGGCCATCTGATGGAACTATTTTCTCAACTGAGTTTCTCTCTTCCCAGATATAACTAGGTTTAAATCACATTATCTGATCTTATACCAGTGGTTCTTGGGTCTTCTTAAAAGACCCCTAAAAAAAAAATGAATACTTGTGTTGGATAGTTTTATGTCAACTTAACACAGAATAAAGTCATCTGAGAGGCAGGAACCTTGATAAAGAAAATGTCTCCATATGATCAGACTATGGGCAAACTGGTAGAGCATTTTCTTAATCAATAATTAATGTGGATGGGCCCAGACCATTTTGGGTGGTGCCATCCCTGGTATAGGTCCTGAATTCTACAAGAAAGCAGGCTGAACACCATTGATGAGCCAAGGAGTAGGTAATGTCCCTCTGTGGCCTCTGCAATCAGCTCCTGCCTTCAGGTTCCTCCCCTGCTTCAATTCCTATCCTGCTTGAATCCCTATCCTGATTTCCTTTGATTATGAGCAGTTACTGTGGAAATGTAAGACAAAGAAATCCTTTCCTCCCCAAGTTTCTTTGGTCATGGTGTTTCATCAAAGCAATAGCAACCCTAACTAAGACACTGATGAAACACAGTTGACTACTGGTGATAGAGTTGTCCCAAATATAAATTAGAAAGAAAAGATTAAAGGAAACCAAGGCAAAAAATATCTTTCTTCCTTCTCTGTTCTTTCACCTCCTTTCCTTTCCCTTCCTTCCCCTCCTCTGCCCTCTTCTTTACTCTCACAAACATATCTCATTCAATGATTATTGATAAAGAAATAGAAAACTTAAACCACCTAATAATCAAAGTATTTATAATTTTTCCTGCTAATTCTACAGAATGCTACTTTGAGTCCACATTTACAGAGACAAACAAAATTGAATATAGGGTAATTTAAATTTATGGAGACAATGTAGCTAAGAAAAAAAAAAAGTGCAGGGACCAGTGAGATGGCTCAGCCAGTAAGGTGCTTGCTGCACAAGCCTGTGTATGAGTTGACTCTTCATAATCTATATTAAAGTGGAAGAAGAAAACCAAAACTTGTCCTTTAACCTTCCCCTGCATATCATACACACATGCACATAACATATCATACATGTACATATACATAACAATTTTTATATTTTTTATAATTTATTCACTTTATATACGAATTGCAGGCCCCTCCCTCATTTCCTCTTGGCCCCACCCTCCCTTCCTCTTTCCCCATCCCATAGTCCTCAGAAACGGGGAGCCCTCCTCCCCTACCATCTGACTCCAGCCTATCAAGTCTGACTGCCTGCATCCTATTCCTCTGTGCCTTGACAAGGCCTCCAGCTGGGTAGAAGTGATCAAAGAGCAAGCAACAGAGTCCCTGTCAGAGACAGCCCCTGGTTTCCTTACTAGGGAACCCACATGGAGACTGAGCTGCCTATGGGCTACATCTGAGTAGCAGGTCTAGGTTCTCTCCATGTGTGGTCCTTGGTTGATGCATCAATCTCTGCAGGCCCCTTTGGTCCCAGATTTGTTGGTTTTGAGCATTTTTTTTAATTCACTGGACTTTCCCTCACTTTTTAACAAAGGCCATCAAATGTGGTCCATTCCCTAAAGGTTACTGCTGTCAATGACGTTTGGAACTAAGACATTTGCTGGTTAGGACAGGAAAAAATGTTAGGTAAATTAATATTGATATTTACAAAGATGAAAGGAGTGGTTGGCTAGTTTCACTCTAATAAGGACTTCCCAATGGGTTTTGTGTACTTAAACAATAGTATTTCACCCAGAAGAGCTTGGGCACCACAAAGTGAACCAAAAGCATGCAAAAGAGATCTAGGCAACCATGTTGGGCTGCACAATTTGTGTGGTCAAAGTAAAATATTTTTAAACATGAATTCTTGCTTGTGGTAGAAATCTTCACAATTAGACAAAATTGTGAAATGATTAAAAATGCAGGAAAAAAAAAAAAGGAACAATTCTAGAATCCACCAAAGTCACAGTCACTGGAACGCTGTAGTCAGCCAGCCTGACAAGGCTCACACTCCCCACCAGTCATGTCCCATGAGGACCCCACCTGTGTTTTCCACTATGAAGGAAGGTGTGTATCCACCTGAGAACCTGCGCCTGACCAGAGTCCTAAGTCCAGAGGAAAACAAGCACAATACAGAGAATGACGCATGCAACCAGAATTTAGCTCTCTGTCCTGGAAGACCTTGTCCAGCCACTTCCAGTCTTATTCACAATGTGTTTCTACCCACAGAAGGAGGGGCTCAAGCTGGATAAAGTCCCAGTGTAACACTGTGTGATCTGGGGTGCTTTACTTTGTTATATTTTAGCTTGTTTTTTTTTTATTTGAGTCAGGACACCACTTTGTATGGCTTATCTTGAACTTGAGACAATCCTCCTGCCTCAGCCTCTGAATATTGGGCATACCCTGATGTAAGGCAATGTTTATTGATATTTTTAGAGTTTGCTGTAGGCATGGGGAATATAGATCAATGGTATGATGAAAATTTGGCATACATGAAGTACTGGGTTCTATTCCCAGCTTCACAACAATAAAAAGTCAATTTAAGATAAGTCCACTTTATCTAGATGTTTCTATAATACCAAGATAAATATTAATTAAAAATAAAGCTGCATCCCAATGGTTGGGCGTTAAGCTCAGTGGCAGCCCTCAGTTTGATCCCCAGAAATGTTTCACAAAGGTATTGCTTCAAAAATTCTCCTTGTGTTAAAGCAGAATGAAGTTTGTTACTTCACATCCCACTCTGACTGGCACTGGACAGGTCAACAACAACAAAAATACTATTTAAGAACAAAGTGCTGGAAATTTCTGTGATGATTAAACTCCTTCTGCTCTACATATAGATGCAATCCAACTAGCGTTTCACTGCCATCTCTTGGTAGATAGTGAGATAACAAACAAAAGTTCATCTCTTGACAGGGACTGGATTTTGGCTTCAGACTTGAATAAAACGCAGTCTTGCCAATAAAGTGATCTACTTAATAAAGCATGTGTAAATGTAATTTGTAATGCTTAGAAGATAGCAATTCATCTATCTCAAAAGCCTTTGAGATTAGCTTCCTTGGATATGAACAGTAATATACAACACACTATTATTAGCAGGACAATGGTATGGCTCAACAGGTATAAAGACACCTCTACCAAGGCTGATCACTTGATTTCAATCACTTGATTTCAAACCTACATTGCAAAAGAAGAGAATCAACTCATTCAGTTTGTCCTCTGCCTCCACATACCCATTGTGGCATGTTCATATCAACACACATCACACTTTTCAAAAACGTAATGAATTTTTAAAGAAGCTTATAGAAAATGTTTTAGAAATGAACCCCTCTTCTGTGAGAACAGAGGAAAAACAGGGATTGGCATCAATGCATGCAATTTCAACAAATCTCTTAAACTATTCCCAGAGAGTCACATAGTTTATTTCTGAGCTCTGCTGAATTTGATTGAGAAGACTGGGCCTAATCAAACCTGTCCAAACTCAGGGCCCGCTCTCACCATCCTGGCCAGCAAGCAGCTCCAACTTCAGGGGCCCTGATGCTCTGGACCCAAAGAAACAACCCTAGACACAGTTCCAAGCCTCAATCAGCCTCCCTGAGGCGACCAACAGAACCTCTAGGCTCACAGAATCTCTAAAAAGTCTGCGCCCAGCAAACAAAATGTCTGAGCAAAGTGCCTGAGCTCACTAAGCCCAGATGAAGAAAGTCAGTGGCCAGCAGCTGGCTCCAGGACTTTCCTCTTCGAAATGAGGATCCCTGAGCTCCTAAGGAATTCATGTGGTACCCAGGATCAAACATCTGAGGAGAACCACGGGCAATTCCCTGAGAACCACCCAATAGTCCTAGATCATTCCTACTAATCTGAGAAGGGCTCCTACAGGAAAAACCAGCTTCTTGCCAAAAGCTCATCCCTCAGAATTCTCTTAGGCAACAGGACCTAACATCTAATGCCAGAGACAAACAGATGGCTAAAGGTCAGCATAAAAACACAATCAACAAAAGCCAAAGCAATATGGCATCCTCAGATCCCAGTTATTCAAAGGCAAGCAGCCCTGGATGCCCTAATACAACTGAAACACAAGAAAATGACCTTAAATCTATGCTTACAAAGACGATAACAGAGGAAATATATAAAATCCATTAAAAAAAATACAGGAAGATACAGTCAAACAGATCAAGGCCTTGAGAGAGAAATAATTAAATTACTGAAATAAATACAGGAACATTCAAACAAAAAGGAGAATTGGACAAATCATACAATGAAAGGCAGGAAATGCAAACAAACAGGTGAAGGAAAGCAACAAAATGGCTCAGGATCCAAAGATGGAAATAGAAACATTAAAGAAAAAACAAACTAAAGAAATCCTAGAGAGGGAAAAACAGAATACAGGAGATGGAGAAAAGAATCTCAGGTGTAGAAGACACAGTGGAAGAAATTGATGCTTCCATCAAAGAAAATGTTTAATTCAAAAAATTCCTGACACAAAACATCCAAGAAATCAAGGACACCATAAAAAGAAGAAACCCAAGAATAATGGGAATCGAAGAAAGAGAAGATTCCTGACTCCAAGGCCCAAAGAATATTTTAAACAAAATCAGAGAAGACAGTTTCCCAAATCTTAAGAAAGAGATGCCTATATGCATACAAGAGGCCTACAGAACATCAAATAGATTAGACCATAAAAGAAAATACTCCCATTACAACACTAAATGTACAGACAAAGAAAAAAATATTAAAAGCTACAAAAGAAAAAGGCCAAGTGACATATAGTGGCAGCATATAGGGGAGCAGCCTTACCAGGCCATAGTAGAGGACAATGCAGCCACTTTTGATGTGAACTGATGGACTAAGATCAGAAAGGAGAGGAGAACCTCCCCTATCAGTGGACTTGGGGAGTGGCATGCATGCAGAGTGAGGAGGGAGGGTGGGATTGGGAGGGGAGGAGGGAGGGGCTTACAGGGGGATGCAGAATGAATAAAGTGTAATTGAGGAAAAATTTAAAAAAAAGGGGGGGGGAATACTTTAAGAACCTTAAATGACTTTCAAAAGTGGAGCAAAACATGGAGTTAGTCAATTTACATGGAGCATGTCTCGCCCCTGGGGGCAATGGTCTCCTGAACCTACTCAGACCTCGGACACCACCGCTGCTAGTTCTAGAACTGATGCAAGATGTTTCAACGAGGGGGTTAAGGCTTCTCATAATATTTCCTATAAGCCCACACCTGTTTGTTTATATCCCCCATTTTTATTCATTATTAGCCAGATAGAGCCAAGTAATTGTGGTGATGATACTTGCTTTTTTGCCCAATGCTGGAATGCTAGTGAATTTAGGTATGCCCTGGTTACTCGCATGCCTCGCTGGGTGCCTGTGCCTGTTGATGCCCCTCATGCTATGACTCTCTTCAAACAGAAAATGGATCTTGGAACTACAGCCGCCACTGTTACTGCCATCTCATTGGCGGCTATTGGAGCTACCACCGCGGCATTAGCCATGAGTCATACTGTGCAGACTGCTCAGACACTGAATAATCTTTTAGCCAATGTAGCTCATGCCTTAGATGTACAAAAAGGAATTAATGCTCAACTAAAAGGAGGCTTGATGTGTTCAATCAGAGGATTGACCTCATGCAGGAGCAAATTGATACCCTCTGGCAAATGGCTCAACCGGGCTGTCAATGAAAGTATGCTGGACTTTGTGTCACTAGCATACAACATGAGAATTTTTCCTGTGCTGCAAATCTGTCTAAACAATTGTCTAGCTATATTTTAGGTAATTCGACTGGAGAATTCGATACTACGATGGAGCAGCTGAGAGTGGCCATTGTCACGGTAAATTCTACCAGAGTGGACGCAGGACTAGCCACAGGATTATCATCATGGATTGCTGCAGCCATGAATCATCTGAAGGAATGGGCGGACATGGGAGTGTTAGCAGGCCTTCTGGTGTTGGTCTCCTTGGTTTGCCTGTGGTGTATATGCAAGATTAGAGTCTCACAACAGCGTAATGCAGCCATGACCATTCAGGCCTTTACAGCCATTGAAGCAGGACAGTCTCCCCAAGCATGGTTGGCTACCATAAAAGCTAAAATGTTACGCTCAGGATGCGAGGCTAAGCACTGCACTCAGGGTCAGCCGCTTTCGACCCAGAGAAGAGCATGTCTGATTGCATGCGGGTTGATGCCCCAGGTCCCGCCTCTGAGAAAAAGGTATCAGACGGGTCTGATGCTCTTTGGGTGGATGACACCTAAATGAACATCAGTACAAAGTCCCAATTTATTTCTAATATCAGAGATCAGACCTCTACTCTTGCCTGATGCGTCTAAAACAAAAAGGGGGAACTGTAGAGAGGTGCGTAATGCCGCGCCTTAAAGATGGAGCTGGTTTCCTTCTTCCACCTTCCCGATGGTGAGTGCTCTCTGTCACAAACAACTCCATATTTGGCTAAGGCTGAGGATCTGGCTTGCTTCCATGTATGTGGACCTATCTGCATTGCCCTCGTGGCATGCTGGGGTTGGCTACCCAGAGGCTACTTAAGCTGTGGGCTGGCTTTTCCCAGGGTTCGATGATTGTTCAAGGTTCCTGAATAAACTGCATTGAAAAAAAAAAAAAAAAGAAAATACTCCCATTACAACACTAAATGTACAGACAAAGAAAAAAATATTAAAAGCTACAAAAGAAAAAGGCCAAGTGACATATAGTGGCAAACCTATAAGAATCACACCTGACTTCTCAGAAGAGACCATAAAAGCCAGAAGGGGCTGGGCAGACATCTTGCAAACCCTAAGAAACCACAGATACCAGGACAGACTACTACACCCAGCAAAATTTTCAATCACTATAGATGGAGAAAACAAGATATTCTATGACAGAACCAAAATTTAAACTATCTATGCACATATCCAGCCCTACAGAAGATACTAGAGAGAAAACTCCCACCCAAGAAACTTAACCACACCTAAAAAGACACAGGATATAAATAACTGCAGCAAACCCAAAAGTAGACCAGCACACAAACACACTACCGCAACAAATATCAAAGCAAAAGGAACTAACATTCACTGTTCATTAATATCTCTCAACATCAATGGACTCAAGTCTCCAATAAAAAGACAAAGATTAACAAAATGGATGCATAAAAAGGAGCCATCACTCTGCTGCATACAAAAAACACACCTCAGCCACAAAGATAGACACTACCTGAGTGTAAAAAGCTGGCAAAAGGTTTTCCAAGCAAATAGAACCAAGAAGCAAGCTGGAGTTGCCATTCTAATATCTAATAAAATAGATTTTCAACCAAAATTAATCAAAAGAGATGAGGAAGGTCACTTCTTGCTCATCAAAGGAACATTCCACCAAGAAAACATCTTAATTCTGAACATGTGCACCCCAAATACACCACCCATATTTGTAAAAGAAACATTAATAAAGCTTAAACCACACATAGACCCCACACATTAATAGTGGGAGACTTCAACACCCCACAACAAAACGAAAGAAAACAGAAATAATGACACTAACAGACGTCATGAATCAAATGGATATAACAGACATCTACAGAACTTTTCACCCAAACACAAAAAAATATATACCTTCTTCTCAACACCTCACAGAACCTTCTCCAAAATTGACCATATAGTTGGTCACAAAGCAAGCCTCAGCAGATACAAGAATATTGAAATAATCCCTTGTGTCCTATCAGACCACCATGGACTAAAGCTGGACATCAACAACAAAAGAAATACCAAAAAACCTGTACAAGCATGGAAACTAAACAACTCTCTACTCAAGGACAGCTGGGTCAGAAATAAAGAAAGAAATTAAAGAATTCAATGAAAATGAAGGCACGATATACCCAAATTTATGGGACACAATGAAAACAGTGCCAAGAGGAAAGTTCATAGCACTAAGTGCCTTCATAAAGAAATTGGAGCCATCTCATACAAGCAACATAATAGCACACCTGAAAGTCCTGGGGGGCGGGAAGAAGCAGACACACCCAAAAGGAGTAGACAGCTGGAAATAATCAAACTCAGGACTGAAATCAATAAATCAGACACAAAGAGAACGATTCAAAGAATCAACAAAATCAAAGAGCTGGTTCTTTGAGAAAATCAACAAGAGAGACAAACCTTTAGCCAAACTAATTAAAAGGCAGAGAGACACTATCCAAACCAACAAAATCAGAAATGAAAAGGGGGACATAACAGACACTGAAGAAATCCAAAGAATCATAAGGTCTCACTTCAAAAGCCTGTATGCCACAAAATTTGGAAATCTAAATGAAATGGACAACTTTCTTGATAGATTCCACTTACCAAAGTTGAATCAAGATCAAGTAAATAAATTAAATAGTCCTATATCCCCTAAAGAAATAGAAGCAGTCATTAAGAGTCTCCAAAATAAAATAAAATAAAGCCCAGGGCCAGATGGTTTCAGTGCAGAATTCTACCACTCCTTCAAAGAGATAATACCAATACTCCTCAAACCATTCCACAAAATAGAAACAGAAGGAACATTGCCAAATTCATTCTATGAGGCCACAGTCTTCTTGATGTCTAAGCCACACAAAGACCCAACAAAGAAAAAGAATTCAGACAAGTTTCCCTTATTAACATCGATGCAAAAATACTCAATAAACTACTCGAAAACCAAATCCAAAAACACATCAAAGATATAATCCACCATGACCAAGTAGGCTTCATCCCACGCATTCAGGGATGATTTAATATATGAAAATCCATTGGTATACTTCACCATATAAACAAGCTAAAAGAAAAAAAAAACCACATGATCATCTCCTTAGATGCTGAAAAGGCATTTGACAAAATTGAATACCCTTTCATATTTAAAGTCTTACAGAGATCAGGAATTCAAGGCATATACCTAAACATAGTAAAGACAATATACAGCAAGCCTATAGCCAACATCAAACTAAACAAAGAGAAACTTAAGTCCATCCCACTGAAATCAGGTACAAGGTAAGGCTACTCACTCTCTCCATATCTCTTCAACATAGTACTTGAAGTCCTAGCTAGAGCAATAAGGCAACTAAAAGAGATCAAGGGAATTCTAATCAGGAAGAAGTCAAAGTATCACTATTGACAGATCATATGGTCATATACATGAGTGACCCCAAAAATTCTACAGAGAACTCCTTCAGCTAATAAACACTTTTACAAAGTGGCTGGATACAAAATTAACTCAAAAAAAATCAGTAGCCTTCCTGTATACAAAAGACAAACAGGCTGAGAAAGAAATTAAGGAAACAACACCCTTCACAATATTCACAAATACATAAAGTACCTTGGTGTGACTCTAACCAAGCAAGTGAAAGACTTATATAAAAAAATACTTCAAGTCTCTGAAGAAAGAAATTGAAGAAGATATCAGAATATGGAAAGATCTCCCATGCTCATGGATCGGTAGGATTAACATAGTAAAAATGGCCATCCTACCAAAAGTAATTTACATATTCAAAACAATTCTCATCAAAATACCAACACAATTCTTTACAGACCTTGAAAGAACAATTCTCAACTTCATATGAAAAAACAAAACAACAGAATTGCTAAAACAATCCTTTACAATAAAAGATGCTCTGGAGGTATCTCCATCCCTGATCTCCAGCTGTACTATAGAGAAACAGTAATTAAAACTGCATGGCACTGGCATAGAAACAGATTGGAGGATCAACGAAATTGAATTAAAGACACAGAAATAAACCCACACTCCTACAAACACCTGATTTTTGACTAAGAAGCCAAAACTATACAATGGAAAAAAGTATCTTCAACAAATGGTGCTAGTCTAACTGGATGTCTACATGTAGAAAAATGCAAATATATACATATTTATCATACTATACAAAAGAAAAGTCCAAGTGAATCAAAGACTTCAACATAAAACTAGAAAAAGTGGGGAAGAGCCTTGATCTCATTGTCACAAGAAACAACTTCCTGAACAGAACACCAACAGCCCGGGACTTGGAAAAGATCTTCACCAACCCTACATCCAACAGAGGGCTAATATCCAGAAATACTACTCAGCTATTAAAAACAAGAAAATCATGAAATTTGCAGGCAAGTGAATGGAAGTAGAAAAGTTCATCCTGAGTGAGGTAACCCAGAACCAGAAAAACACTCATGGCATATACTCACTTATAAGTGGATATTGGCCATATAACATAGGATAAACACACTAAAATCTACAGACCTAAAAAAGCTAAGCAAGGAGAACCCTAAGAAGGATGCTTAATTCTTTCTCAGAAGGCAAACAGGACAGATATTGGACGAGTTGGAAAAGAGGGAATGGGATGGGAGCCTACCATAGATGTCCTCTGAAAGACTCCACCCAGCAGGGGATCAAAGCAGATGCAGAGACTCACAGTCAAACTTTGGGCAGAGCACAGGGAGTCTTATGGAAGAACAGAGAGACAGAAGGATCCAGAGGGGGAAAGAGCTCCACAAGGAGACCTACAAAGCCAAAATATCCAGGCCCAGGGGGGCCCAGCACAGACTGATGTATCAACCAAGGACCATGCTCAAAGAGGACCTAGATCTCCCTGCTCAAATGTAGCCCATAGGCAGCTCAGTCTTCATGTGGGTTTCCTAGTAAGGAGAGCTGGGGCTATCTCTGACATGAACTCAGTTGCCTGCTCTTTGATCACTTCTCCCTGGTGGGACAGCCTTGCCAGCCTACAGAGAAGATGATCCAGGCAGTCCTGATGTGACTTGATAGGCTGGGGTCAGAGAGTAGGGGAGGGGGATTCCCCTTTCAGTGGACTAGTGGAAGGCGATAGGGGGAAGGAGAAGGGAGAGTGGGACCAGAAAGAGATAAAGGAGGGGCTACAATAGGAATATAAAGTAAATAAATTGTAAAAATATAAATATAAAATAAAATATGTATTTAAAAAAAAAAAAAGGAACAAGCCAGAAAGCAGCCTTCTTCCATGGCCTCTGTTTCAGTCTCCATCCAGTTTCCAATGTTGAGTTCCTCACCTGACTGCAAGCTGCCAAGGGTGGGAAGCAACCAACAGTCCTAATCAGCTGTAAATCCTATGAATGACAATGACAATGACAACCAAAACAGAATGATAACCCTAAGGGCTAGTGGCACTTGTAGCTCTCTAGTTGGATTTAAGGTCTATTCAATATGAGGCAAATCAAGTCTGCTACTGAAGGCAACAGCCCATGGCTAGAGAAGTCATAGATCCTACTACTGCCAATTTACTAAACCAGCGTAATTCCTAATTGCATTCTAAATATTTATCTTTATGTCCTATGCAGATAAGTATAGATCTTACCACTCATTAAAGAACACTCTTTACAAGAGAGATTATAACACAAATCCACAGCCAGTCAAAGTTCAGTTCCTGGCCCCATCTACAATGCAACTTCTATACCTAAGGCTCAGGGAACATTGTGCAGAGGGGGCTAAAACAATTGTAAGAGTCAGAAGACCAGAAAATCTCCAGTGAGTATGTTTTTCCTAGAAACAACAATGAAACCATGCCCATATCTCAACAATATGGCTACCTAAATAATACCTGAACAAGTACAATTCCAATAGACATGCTAACATGGAAGAGGAAAGCCTCTTGGGGTCCCACCTATAGTCAAGACCTACAAACAACTAAGCAATGTTGAGAACAGGAGAAATGGTCCTCTACAGGGATGAGCCCACTAATTGGTATTCCAGTACCAAATGGTCAGCCCTGAAATCATATACACACAAGAAATACTAAACACTTGAGTTTTTGATCTTGGCCATTCTCATGGGTGTAAGGTGAAATCTCAGGGTTGTTTTGATTTGCATTTCCCTAATGGCTAGTGAGGTTGAGCATTTCTTTAAGTGCTTCTCTGCCATTCGGTATTCCTCTACAGAGAATTCTCTGTTTAGCTCTGTTCCCCATTTTTTAAGTGGATTACTTGGTTTGCTGCTTTTCAGCTTCTTTAGTTCTTTATATATACTGGATATGAGTTCTCTGTCAGATAAAGGGTTGGTGAAGATTCTTTCCCAATCTGTAGGTGGTCGCTTTGTTTTGATGACGGTGTCCTTTGCTTTACAGAAGATTTTCAGTTTCATGAAGTCCCATTTATTGACTGTTGCTCTTAGAGCCTGTGCTGTTGGTGTTCTGTTCAGGAAGTTTTCCCCTGTACCAATGAGTTCACATGGTATATACTCACTCATATAGACATACAACAAAGGACAAACCCACTAAAACCTGTGCATCTAAAGAAACTAAGAAAGAGAGAGGACCCTAACTAAAATGTCCAATCCCCATCCGGAAAGGCAAAGAGGATGGACATCAGAAGAAGAAGAAAACAGGAAACAACCTAGGAACCTACCACAGAGGGCCTCTGAAAGCCTCTGCCCTTCAGACTATCAAAGCAGATGCTGAGCCTGATGGGCAACTGTTGGGCAGAGTGAATGGAATTTTAGGTAAGAACTGGGAAATAGTAAGAGCTGGAGAGGACAGGGTCTCCACAAGGAGAGCAACAGAACAAGAAAATTTGAACACAGGGAACTTCCCAGAGACTCATACTCCAACCAAGGACTATTCATGGAGATAACCCAGAACCCCTGCACAGATGTAGCCCAGGGCAGTTCAGAGTCCAATTGGGTTACATAGTAATGTGAAGAGGGACTGCCTCTGACATAATCTGATTGGCCTGCTCTTTGATCACCTCCCTCTGGGGGGGAGCAGCCTTACCAGGCCATAGTAGAGGACAATGCAGCCACTTTTGATGTGAACTGATGGACTAAGATCAGAAAGGAGAGGAGAACCTCCCCTATCAGTGGACTTGGGGAGTGGCATGCATGCAGAGGGAGGAGGGAGGGTGGAACTGGGAGGGGAGGAGGGAGGGGCTTATGGGGGGATGCAGAATGAATAAAGTGTAATTGATGAAAAATTAAAAAAAAGTAATAATAAATAAAACTAAATTTAAAAAAAAAGAAATCCTAAACAGACTAAATAAGTTGAATTTATAAAAAGAAATATAAGCATGCTGAAGTGTAGGCATTTTGTCAAAGCAAAAAGTACATCCATCAATAAATAAATAAATATATAAATAATAAATAAATAGTCATTTCCATTGTTTGTACCCAAAGAAGCTCAACAGTACCAGCATAGAGAGAATGGTTTCCTACACACCATGCCTGTGTTCTGCTTTTTCATTGACCATACTCAGTAAGAGTCAGATTGCAAGAGGCAAACTATCAACAGTATTAAAGTTTCTCTGTTAACAAACAGGCCACTGAAGTCAGAGAATGAGCTTTCTCTGTGAGACTACCATTTTATTCAAGAACACAAACAAAGCTTTAAGCTACTGATGAGCTATTTACTCTTCATCATGGTATCATATCACCATCATCAATTTATGTAAATAAAACTACAAAGGTAATTAAAAGAAAACTTCTATACAGAATGTTTCAATTATAAAATGAAAGTCTTGTTTTGATGCCACATTGTTTGTTCTGACACAGGCCCAGAGTGTCCTCAGACAGCTATCTAAGGGAGGGTAACCTTGAACTCCTGACCCTCCTGCCTCATCTCCTCATGCTGGGACTGCAGAATTGCACTACCATGGCAGTAGCCTCCAACTCCTTAAAATACATACATTAACTACCCAGAAATGTTCACTTATCTTGATACTGGGCACACTTTTAACTTAAGAGATTTCTATGAAAAGGCCTTCCATGTCTTAATCAATAGCAGATGAGATCAAAAGATAAAAGTAAACCTTAAAGGTACAGAAGACCATTGTGACACATTTTATGATTCAACAGTAACTGTCAGAAAAAAATAGGTTATAGACAGCTTTTCTGTTTTTGTTTGTTGGGTTGGTTGGTTGGTTGGTTAGTTGATTGGTTTCTTGATTGATTGGTTGGTTGGTTGGTTGGTTGGTTGGTTGGTTGACTGGTTGGTCATTTAGTTGGTTAGATAGGTCACCGGTTAATTTTTTGGTTTTCTTCTGATTTGGTTTGGGTTTTACATTGCTGGAGATGATGCCCAGAACTTTGAACATGCTTAGCAAGTTTTCTATCACTGAGCTACATGCTCAGTCCTAGGTGATGATCATATTGTAAAAACTTTATTAACAACATAATAACATTTTTAAATTTTATTTCTTTTTTAAATGAAAATATATAATTTCATTATTCTCAATAGCTGGATAATATTACATTATTTAAATATGTACATTTTCAGTATCCATTCAACAATGGATTAAAATCTAGGTTGTTTCCATTTCCTGGATATTGTTACTAGAGCAGCAATGCACATGGATGAACAGATATCTCTATAATAATATACAGAGTTCTGTGAACATATGTATGTCCCAGAGTGGTGCAGCTGGATCATGTGTAGATCTGTTTTCTAGAAATGTGAGAAATAGTCACACTGATTTCATTGGTGGCTGCATCATTTTACACTCCTATTTCCAGGAAATGAACATTGTACTTTCCCCACATCCATACCAGCAAATGTCATCATTCGTTTTTATTTCTGAGATTATTTTTATTTTTTATTTACTCTTATTATTATTTATTACAATTTACTTACTTTGTATCCCTGCTGTAGCCCCATCCCTCATCTCCTCCCGGTCCCACCCTCTCTCTTTCTTCCCCCTTTATGCAACTCCCCTAGCCCACTGATAGATATATCGAGGTAAAGAAGATTTGTGAAGGAATTCACAGACCTTAGATATATATTTTTTTATCATTGAAATTTAGCTGTAATTGTAAAGGCTTGATTGTTAGAATTAAATACTAATGAAAAATTAAGGTAAACTTATAAAAACACTGGACAACTTGCTTAATATATAGCAAATATTGTCAAATAATATCTTTAGTTTGCTAACATTTGTTTCAACACTCTTCTTCAATAGACATCCAATACTTCTGTGAAAGTGACTTCTCCACTAGAAGTTTTACAGACTATAAAAACTGCTTAAACATACATTTTCTCCTAAAAGTTGCACTGCCATAGATCCTACTGAGATTAGATAAATTAATAAGCAAAAAGGTAAGCTGATTTTCACAATGGCAATCATAACTCTTAGCTTGGTGTGGCGACACATTCCTAATCCCAGCCTTTGGGAGGCTGTGTACAGAGAGATGCTCAAGTTTGAAACCAGCTTAATGTACAGGGTGAGACTGTGTCTCAAAAGAAAAAGAAAGGACTAGAGAGGAAAGAAAGGGAGAAGGGGGACAGAGAAGGAAGACTGAGCATGCAGCTCAGTGACATGGAACTTGCCAAGCATCTCTGAAGCTCTGGGCATTAGCTCCACCAATGCGAAACACAAACCAATCAAAACAAAACCCAAAAGCTAACCAATGGCCATCTAACCAACCAAACAGTGAAGAGAAGCAGTCAGGAAGTGCCAAACTTTAAGTAGACTACATATTAAGAATCACTGCTCTATACTAATCATCTAGGCTTTATGTTGTATATACATTTTAAATTTTATTTTCAGATAATTTGTTTATTCTATAGGTTACAAAAGTCTTGATATACAAAGGACTGGTAAGTGTATAACACACACAAAGTTTGACTTTTTTGTCGGAGACAGTTTGAGAAAAATTGCTCTAAGTCAACCCTGCATGACTAAGTCCAACATTTCTACTCAGTGATGAGTGAGTCATCAGTCTTCACTTGAAAGATGAAGTTGATTAGTATTACACTGAAGCATTGTGTGAAAGTCATGACAACCTATAATAGCTCATCAAAAGCCAGGCATGTGAAGACAATTACCTAAGGGCTCTTACACTTCTTAGTCTGTCAGTTCAAAATGGAAAAATAAAAAGGTTGAGGCTCTTTAATAGGTCAAATTTATGCTTTAAATAGTTAATAGAACTGAAACACCCAGGATGTCTCTCAATAATCAAATATCCTCACAACAAAATACTAGAGAGCCATGAGAAAGAATTCAGTAGTTTGTGTATGCTGACGCAGAACCACCTCCAAGATATACTGGAAAGAGCAGAAGCCAGTCACAAAGAATAAATGAGATAGAGTATGCCCACCAGTTGTCATCACCCCAGGTTTCTCTGGGGTATGAAAATTAAACAATTGTAATGGCTATACAATTTGGCAAAGATCCTAAGATCCATGGAACACTATACTGAAGATAAATTTTATACAGATTGTGAGCCATTGTGAATCTAGGTATAAGGTGAATTTAGCAATGGGCAAGAGGTAGAGAGAAGAGCCCATTCATCAAAGGTTAAAAAATAAATAAAAATAAGAATGGCAGCAGGCCTGGGGAGATCTCTCGGTGGTTAATTACTTGCTCACAACTGTGAGGACTGCTGATCCTTCTGATACCCATGTAAATGCCAGGTGAATGTGATGGCCCACCTGCAATTCCGGCTTAGGGAGACAGAGACAGGATCCTCAGAACAAACTGGCCAGCAAGACCAACCATATAAGCAAGCTCCAGGTGTGATTGAGAGGCCCCACCTCAAAGAGTAAGGAGGAGGAGCAATTAAGGGTGATTTCAGACATCACCCTCTGGCCTCCACAAGCACACACACTCACACATATGAAAAAATCATGCATACCATGCACACACATATACACCACATAGATCACAAAAACAAATAATAATTATAATAATAAGGGACAATGAAGAGGTAGTTCAGTAGAGGAAATGCATGTTGCAAGTATAAAGACCTAAGTTCTCCAGAACTCACTTAAGAAAAAGTTCTGTGTGGTGGTGCGCACTTGTAATTTCAGTGCTGGGAAGGCAGAGACAGGCACATCCCTGGAGCTCTCTAGCCTACTTGGCAAGCATCAGACCAGTTTCAAAAGAAGATGGACAGCACCAGAGGACAGAGGCCCAAGGTTAGCCTCTACACATACACATACACATATACCAGAATAAACACACACACACACATATGCATGCATGCATGCACAAGCACATATGCCCACAACATGAAAATAAATAGAAGTTGTACTTTCCCACCCTGAGTGAACTAGCCAATATGTTTGCTGGTCCGCTATTACTGTACAGGAAATAAGCATTCGATAGATGTAACGTGACTGCTAGATAGAAAGAAGCTGTGCTTACACCTCAAGGAATCAGTTTTGTTTTGGTTTTTTTTGGGGGGGGGTTATTTTTTTATTTTTTATTTTTTTCAATGCAGTTTATTCAGGAACCTTGAACAATCATCTGACCCTGGGGAAAGCCAGCCCACAGCTTAAGTAGCCTCTGGGTAGCCAACCCCAGCATGCCATGTGGGCAATGCAGATTGGTCCACATACATGGAAGCAAGCCAGATCCTTGGCCTTAGCCAAATGTGGAGTTGTTCGTGACAGAGAGCACTCACCATCGGGAAGGTGGAAGGCGGAAACCAGCTCCATCTTTAAGGCACAGCATTCCGAAGCTCTCTACAGTTCCCCTTTTTGTTTTAGACGCATCAGGCAAGAGTAGAGGTCTGATCTCTGATATTAGAAATAAATTGGGACTTTGTACTGATGTTCATTTAGGTGTCATCCACCCAAAGAGCATCAGACCCGTCTGATACCTTTTTCTCAGAGGCGGGACCTGGGGCATCAACCCGCATGCAATCAGACATGCTCTTCTCTGGGTCCAAAGCGGCTGACCCTGAGTGCAGTGCTTAGCCTCGCATCCTGAGTGTAACATTTTAGCTTTTTATGGTAGCCAATCATGCTTGGGGAGATGTCCTGCTTCAATGGCTGTAAAGGCCTGAATGGTCATGGCTGCATTACGCTGTTGTGAGACTCTAATCTTGCATATACACCACAGGCAAACCAAGGAGACCAACACCAGAAGGCCTGCTAACGCTGCCATGCCCGCCCATTCCTTCAGATGATTCATGGCTGCAGCAATCCATGATGATAATCCTGTGGCTAATCCTGCGTCCACTCTGGTAGAATTTACCGTGACAATGGCCACTCTCAGATGCTCCATCGTAGTATCGAATTCTCCAGTCGAATTACCTAAAATATAGCTAGACAATTGTTTAGACAGATTTGCAGCACAGGAAAAATTCTCATGTTGTATGCTAGTGACACAAAGTCCAGCATACTTTCATTGACAGCCCGGTTGAGCCATTTGCCAGAGGGTATCAATTTGCTCCTGCATGAGGTCAATCCTCTGATTGAACACATCAAGCCTCCTTTTAGTTGAGCATTAATTCCTTTTTGTACATCTAAGGCATGAGCTACATTGGCTAAAAGATTATTCAGTGTCTGAGCAGTCTGCACAGTATGACTCATGGCTAATGCCGCGGTGGTAGCTCCAATAGCCGCCAATGAGATGGCAGTAACAGTGGCGGCTGTAGTTCCAAGATCCATTTTCTGTTTGAAGAGAGTCATAGCATGAGGGGCATCAACAGGCACAGGCACCCAGCGAGGCATGCGAGTAACCAGGGCATACCTAAATTCACTAGCATTCCAGCATTGGGCAAAAAAGCAAGTATCATCACCACAATTACTTGGCTCTATCTGGCTAATAATGAATAAAAATGGGGGATATAAACAAACAGGTGTGGGCTTATAGGAAATATTATGGGAAGCTTTAACCCCCTCGTTGGAACATCCTGCATCAGTTCTAGAACTAGCAGTGGTAGTGTCCGAGGTCTGAGTAAGTTCAGGAGACCATTGCCCCCAGGGGCAAAACGTGCTCCATGTAAATTGACTAACTCCATGTTTTCCTCCACTTTTGAAAGTCATTTAAGGTTCTTAAATTATTTTTTCCCTTTTTTTTTTAATTTTTCATCAATTACACTTTATTCATTCTGCATCCCCCCATAAGCCCCTCCCTCCTCCCCTCCCAGTTCCACCCTCCCTCCTCCCTCTGCATGCATGCCACTCCCCAAGTCCACTGATAGGGGAGGTTCTCCTCTCCTTTCTGATCTTAGTCCATCAGTTCACATCAAAAGTGGCTGCATTGTCCTCTACTATGGCCTGGTAAGGCTGCTCCCCCCCAGGGGGAGGTGATCAAAGAGCAGGCCAATCAGATTATGCCAGAGGCAGTCCCTCTTCACATTACTATGTAACCCAATTGGACTCTGAACTGCCCTGGGCTACATCTGTGCAGGGGTTCTGGGTTATCTCTATGAATAGTCCTTGGTTGGAATATGAGTCTCTGGGAAGTTCCCTGTGTTCAAATTTTCTTGTTCTGTTGCTCTCCTTGTGGAGACCCTGTCCTCTCCAGCTCTCACTATTTCCCAGTTCTTACATAAAATTCCATTCACTCTGCCCAACAGTTGCCCATCAGGCTCAGCATCTGCATTGATAGTCTGTAGGGCAGAGTCTTTCAGAGGCCATCTGTGGTAGGCCCCCAGGTGGTTTCCTGTTTTCTTCTTCCGATGTCCATCCTCTTCACCTTTCAGGATGGGGATTGACCATTTTAGGTAGGGTCCTCTCTCTTGCTTAGTTTCTTTAGATGCACATGTTTTAGTGGGTTTGTCCTATGTTGTATATCTATATGAGTGAGTATATACCATGTGTGTCTTTTTGCTTCTGGGACAACTCACTCAGGATGATCCTTTCCAGATCCCACCATTTACCTGAAAATTTCATGATTTCCTTATTTTTCATTGCTGAGTAATATTCCATTGTGTAGATGTACCACAATTTCTGCATCCATTCTTCAGTTGAGGGGCATCTGGGTTGTTTCCAGCTTCTGGCTATTACAAATAAAGCAGCTACAAACATGGTTGAGCAAATTTATTTTTTGTGTGCTTGAGCCGAGTGGTATGGCTGGATCTTGGGGAAGCGCTATTCCTAGTTGTCTGAGAAAGCGCCAGATTGATTTCCAGAGTGGTTGTACAAGTTTATATTCCCACCAGCAGTGGAGAAGGGTTTCCCTTTCTCCACAACCTCTCCAGCATGTGTTGTCACTTGAGTTTTTGATCTTGGCCGTTCTCATGGGTGTAAGGTGAAATCTCAGGGTTGTTTTGATTTGCATTTCCCTAATGGCTAGTGAGGTTGAGCATTTCTTTAAGTGCTTCCTGCCATTTGATATTCCTCTCCAGAGAATTCTCTGTTTAGCCCTCTTCCCCATTTTTTAAGTGGATTACTTGGTTTGCTGCTTTTCAGCTTCTTTAGTTCTTTATATATACTGGATATGAGTCCTCTGTCAGATAAAGGGTTGGTGAAGATTCTTTCCCAATCTGTAGGCGGTCCCTTTGTTTTGATGACGGTGTCCTTTGCTTTACAGAAGCTTTTCAGTTTCATGAGGTCCCATTTATTGATTTTTGCTCTTAGAGCCTGTGCTGTTGGTGTTCTGTTCAGGAAGTTTTCCCCTGTACCAATGAGTTCTAGGGTATTCCCCACTTTTTTTTCAAGCCAATTTAATGTGTCTGGTTTTACATTGAGGTCTTTGATCCACTTGGACTTCAGTTTTGTGCAGGGTGATAAGTATGGATCTATTTTCATTTTTCTACATGTAGACATCCAGTAGGACCAGCACCATTTGTTGAAGAGGCTATCTTTTTTCCATTGTATGGTTTTGGCGTCTTTGTCAAAGATCAGGTGTCCATAAGTGTGTGGGTTTATTTCTGGGTCTTCTGTTCGGTTCCATTGATCCACCATTCTGTTTCTATGCCAGTACCATGCAGTTTTTAAAACTGTTGTTCTATAGTACAACTTAAGATCAGGGATGGAGATACCTCCGGAAGATCTTTTATTGTAGAGGATTGTTTTAGCAATTCTGGGTTTCTTGTTATTCCATATGAAGTTGAGAATTTTTCTTTCCAGGTCTGTAAAGAATTGTGTTGGCAATTTGATGGGAATTGCATTGAATCTGTAGATTGCTTTTGGTAAGATGGCCATTTTTACTATGTTAATCCTGCCAAGCCATGAGCATGGGAGATCTTTCCATCTTCTCATATCTTCTTCTAGTTCTTTCTTCAGAGATTTGAAATTTTTTTCATACAAGTCTTTGACTTCCTTGGTTAGGGTTACTCCGAGGTACCTTATGTCATTTGTGGCTATTGTGAAGGGTGTTGTTTCTCTAATTTCTTTCTCAGCCCTTTTGTCTTTTGTATACAGGAGTGCTACTGATTTTTTTTGAGTTAATTTTGTATCCAGCCACTTTGCTGAAGGTGTTTATCAGCTGTAGGAGTTCCCTGGTAGAGTTTTTGGGGTCACTCACGTATACTATCATATCATCTGCAAATAGTGATAATTTGACTTCTTTTCCAATTTGTATCCCCTTGATCTCCTTCAACTGTCTTATTGCTCTAGCAAGGACTTCCAGCACTATGTTGAAGAGATATGGAGAGAGTGGGAGCCTTGTCTTGTCCCTGATTTCAGTGGGATTGCTTTAAGTTTCTCTCCGTTCAGTTTGATGTTGGCTATAGGTTTGCTGTATATTGCCTTTACTATGTTTAGATATGTGCCTTGTATCCCTGATCTCTCCAATACTTTAAACATGAATGGATGTTAGATTTTGTCAAAGGCTTTTGCAGCATCTAGGGAGATTATCATGTGGTTTTTTTTCTTTCAATTTGTTAATATGGTGGATCACTTTGATGGATTTCCGTATATTGAACCACCCCTGCATACCTGGGATGAAGCCTACTTGGTCATGGTGGATGATATCTTTGATGTGTTCTTGTATACGGTTTGCAAGTATTTTGTTGAGTATTTTTGCATCAATGTTCATAAGGGAGATTGGCCTGAAGTTCTCTTTTTTGGTTGGGTCTTTGTGAGGTTTAGGTACCAAGGTGACTGTGGCTTCATAGAATGAGTTTGGTAATGTTGCTTCTGTTTCGATTTTGTGGAATAGTTTGAAGAGAACAGATCCTATTCTTGCCTGCAAGTCCAAAAAGTACAAAGAGAACACAAACGAAACTAGGGTAACACTGAGTCTTCACAGCATATGACAAAAAGAATACGATGTGATCCCGCCAGAGAATGCGGCCAAATCCTAGAAGGACCTTAATTGTCTGGAAGACTTGAATGTGTCTGAGACAGAGTTGCCGACTTGTCAGCAGAGGCTATTGAAGGCACCACACCTCCACTGCTGCTCAGCACCAGAACTCTTACAGCTGGAAAGCTGTGAACTAGAGATGAAACCATAAAGGAAAAGGAGCTTTAAAGAAAGGGAATGAGGCCTGAAAAGTTATGCAACCAAGCTGTGGCTGTTCTCTGTGGGAGGCCGAGGTTCACCAGAGCAGAGCTGGAAGCTCCAAGTGTGAAAAATGAAATGAAATACAACCATTCTGTGTTTACACTCTGAGAGGGGACGCAGTTACATATGCCTCCTCCACAGCTTGGAAGACGGACTTTAAAGTGAGACCACTTTCTCCCATCTATTGGCTTTATTTGGAAATCCTACTTCTTGAGATTCTTGACTTTTGGATACATTAAAAATCGGTGTCCCAGATGGTACACACACTTTAAAACTGCATGTACTATAGTTAATGACCTATTATAAAAGGATTTTTAGATTTAATTTTGACTATGTCTTAGAGCTAACTTTAAAGAATCCTTAAAGCTGTCTTTTAAAGAATATGATTCCAATCTACCAAACAGATAGCATAGCAATTTGAAGAAAAAGAACAATTCTAATTTTGGAGATTACTAAGAGCAGATTTGAGGTGATTTAGCTTGGAAAGACGATGAGTTAACAGATCGGTCCCTAGCCCAATTGCCATCAGAGGAGTGCCATCCAGCAACTGGTGGGAGCAGATGCAGGGACCCACAGCCAAATATTAGGCAGAGCCAGAAGAACCCCACAGAAAAGGGAGAGGCGGGATGGTAGGAAGAAGCCAGAGGGGTAGAGGAAACCAGGAGAGTAAGGCCCGCAGAACCAACTAAGCAGGGCTCAAAGGAGCTCACAGAGATTAAAGTGACAAACACGGACCCTGTTTGGGTCTGTCATTGGTCCTCTGCTTATATAGCTTGATGTTCTGGTGTGATTCCCAAAAGTGGGAGTAAGAAGTGTCCCTGACTCTTTTGCCTGAGCTTGGGACCTTTTTCCTCCTACTGGGTTGCCCCCACCAGCCCTGATATGAGAGTTTGTGCCTAGCCTTATTGTATTTTTTTCTGGCCATGTTTGATGAATATTCCTGGGAGGCCTGCTTTTTTTTTTTTTTTAAGAGAATGGGAGGAGGAGTGGATCTGGGAGAGAGGGGAGAAGGGAGAGAAACTGGGACGGTTGAGGGACAGAAAACTATAGTCAGAATGCAATGTTTAAGAGTAGATAAAATGAGGGAAGGATACAGAAATTGTGGTACATTTACACAATGCAATAATATTCAGCACTTAAAAAAAAGGAAAACATGAAATTTGCAGGCAAATGGTAGGATCTAGAAAAGATCATCCTTAGTGAGGTATCCCAGAAGCAGAAAGACACACATGATATATACTCACTTATAAGTGGGTATTAGACATATAATATAGAATAATCATCCTAAAATCTGTACACCTAAAGAAGCTAAGCAAGAACAAGGACCCTGGGTAAGATGCTCAATCCTCATTCAGAAAGGTAAATGGGATAGACATCAGAAGAGAGAGAAAACAGGGAACAGGACAGGAGCCTACCAGAGAGGCCTCTGAAAGACTCTACCCAGCAGGGTTATCAAAGTAGATGCTGAAACTCATAGCCAAACTTTGGGCAGAGTGCAGGGAATCTTATGAAAGAAGAGGGGCAGAGATAGAAAGAGCTGGAGAGGACAGGAGCTTCACAAGGAGAGCAACAGAACCAAAAAATCTGGACACAGGGGTCTTTTCTGAAACTGATACTCCAAACAAGGACCATTCATGGATATAACCTAGAACACCTGCATAGATGGAGCCCATGGCAGCTCTGTCTCCAAGGGAGGGAGGGCAGGATTGAGAGGGAACGATAGAGGGGGCTACAGATGGATTACAAAGTGAATAAATTGTAATAAATAAAAACAAAAAATTTTAAAAATAGATAAAAGAAAACAATGTCAAGAGACTGGTTTTTAAAATTCTATTAGTGTAATCACTGTATTACATAACATTTATAATAATAAAAATACAAAATTAAAATATTTAAAAGCTTATATGCCATGATTTTATAATATTTAAACCCTAATGATGTAATAAACTTGTAATAAAATAAAAGATCTTCAATAAAATAAAACATAATGTGAGATGATACATATTTTGTAGGCTTTATTGAGCCATTCCTCTGTGTGCATATGTGTGCATGTACGTGTGTGTGTGTGCACATGCCCCCCTTAGGGAACAGTCATGTTGGGTTAGGGCCCATCATAATCATCCCACCTTAAGTCAATCACCTGAAAAGACCATAACTTCCAAATATGCACAGACACTGGATGTTAGAACATCAACATATGTGATGGAGAAAACTAAGACCCAAATTCAACCCATAGTAGCTTGTCAAGGAGGAAAGTGGGCTGTGAAAATTCTGGTAGGCTGGGGGGAAAAACATGCAGCAGGAAAGAAATGCATAAAATGAAACTGGATAGGACAGAAGAAGATAAAAGACTAGCACATGCCTTGGTGGTGCCTTCACTCTGCCTGTGTCGTAAGCGACAGAAAGACCACTCTACTGACAGTCTGGGACACAAGACACACACAAGCTCAACGACAGACAGGGAAACCATTTGTCAGATTGCTGTAATTTCAGTCCAGACAGTAAATGAGAGAATAAGTTGATTACACTTCTATATTGATTAAAGAAACATCCAGAGGTATGGAAAGAGAAGTTGACATGCATTGAACACCTCCCCATAGTGCCTTGTTAAACACCTTAGTCAACCCTCAAAGCAACACCATCTCAGTGGCGTTGATACAATTAAAGTTACTGAGACTTTCACATTAAACCCAAGATCACTGACTCAGTAAGCATTGGGGACTGCACTCAAAAAAAAAAAAAAAAAAAGCAGGGAGCAGGGAGGCATGGAGGCTTGTGGAGATGGCTCAGAGGCCAAGAGCACAGGCTACTCTTCTGGAGGATCCTAGTGCCTACACTCACAACCATATAACTCTAGTTCCATGGAATCCAATGCTATCTGGCCTCCACAGGCACCAGGTGGGCACGCAAGTGGTACATACAGGGAAAACAGCCATACACACAATATTTTTTCAAGGGCATGAGAGGAAGGAGACAAAAAAAAAAATCTTCAGAAAATGTTCACATTGTTGAAGTACACAACTTGGAGAAATAAGAATTAGGGAGGTACCAACAATTTATATATTAAGTGAATGTGGGGTTAAAATGAGGAAAACACGAGGAAAAAGAAATATAATTACATACTTACATGGAGAAAAACCTGCAAAGATCTTAATACATGCTTTTGCGTTTTTATCCATGTGACCATACTTCCTTTCAAAAATTAAAACATCTTTGAGAAAAGAGCAATTGCGTAAACAGAGATCGATGTGGTTTTTGATGAGAGTGATTCCCTCAGGCTCATATATTTGAACACTCCCCAGCTGGAGGCACTGTTTGGGGAGGTGGTTATCTACTTGAGAAAGTATTATCACCGAGGGAAGATTCTGAGAGTTTGTAGCCTCATCTCACTTCCAGTCTCTCTCTGCTCCACAGTTGAGGTTGCAGATGTGACCCTCAGCTTCCTGCACCTGCTACCATACCTTCCCACCAAGGCAGACTCTTATCCATTTGGAACCATAAGCAAAAATAAATTGTTTCATGCGTTGTTTTTGTTCCCAGCGTTTTATCACAATATAGAAAAGTAAGAAATGTACCAAGTCAGAAGCGAAAGGTGCTTAGAAGTTGGTTCTGGTCTTCTCCCACAATCTTAATTTTGTTTTCTTAACATGCCTGATTTGTCATTATCATGGTATGTTGTTCTTTAACATTGTCTACAACAAAGAGGAAAATATTTAAAGACTCTGTGTGGGTTAAAAAGGCAGTTAAATCCAATAATGATGTAGAAATTAGAAACAGCAATCCATATTATCATTTTGTTAAACCACTAATCTCCATCAAACGTAAAATCAATGTACTTACTCAGCCTTAGAAAGAATTTACATTCAAATGAATAGAGCAGAAAAGCTTTATTACAGCTTTACCAGAAAGAATGCCTGGCTACAAAAAGATACAATACTGAGAATTTAAAATTGTGTTGTTTGAAGCAAAGAAATGTTCAGGAGCACAGATGCAGAATTAGTGCAATGCTCTTCTTATTTAATTTATACAATTATCAATTATAATAAAACTTGCTTTTTGTGTAACCTCCTCACAATCTCTCTGCTTCCCAATTCCTGCCTTATCAGTGAAGAACCAGAACTCCTTGGCACTAAAAGTGGAAATTCTTATGGTACTCTGAATAGCTTTTAAGCCACAGCTATTATAACTCCAGCCCTTTATACTAAATGGCAGTTTTAGCGAAAATAATGACACCATCTCAAGAACGAAAGGTGGGAGAACCATGGCTCCGCCAATTCTTATTTAGAAAGGATTTTAAGCGAACTCTTATTTTCAAACTTAAAGATCATAAGGCACTTCTCTTAAAATGAGGTGTATGGATTTTGTCCTGCATCAATCACATATCTCCTTTCACATGCCTGCTGTGGAGACTCAGTATCTCCAAACACTCTGCCAAACAAGGGCTCTGAAAGTGTCTTCATTGATTGGCTCTTCTGCCCAATGAAAAATTATTTTTTTATTGGAAATGGCTGTCAGGGCTATTTTTATTGCTCTCCTAAAGGCTCCATCTGTAATCACACACTACACTTCTCTTCTCTGAGAACAAAATGAATTAGATGAATGCCTCTCCTCTTCAGATGACATTCTGGGCTGTTTTAGGAGCTCAGACTGTGGACCCAACAGAGATTGATGCTCTTGGCTGGTGCCATTCCCCTGGGGATCTTTACACGCTTAAAGACAGATAAGTCACTAGGGAGAGTAGGCTTGCAGACCTGTTACAAGTTTGCTCCATTTAGTTTAAACCTCTTTAGGAAACAGTTCCCACATTTAACTTCCAAAGGCAACCAATAAAATGGTTTGAATTTTCCTAGCCTTTGGAAAGGAATTTCTAAATACCACATGAACTAAGAGACAACTAGGCAGACTGTGGCATGTCCCTGCAAGTCCAGCATTTGGGAGGCTACTACAGGAGAACAGCCACAAGGTTTAGGCCAGCTTAGTAGTGAGTTCTACATAGTGAGTTCTAGGACAGCCTGGGACACATATTAAGACCCTGTCTCAAAAGACACAAAGAGAGTCAGACACAGATAAGTTTACTTGCAGCATGAGTCTAATGACTTAAGTTGGATCCTCAAAAGCACAGTGGCAAGAGAGAAATGCTCCAGAAAGGTGCCCTCTGACCTGTACCTAGACATGCAGACACATACACACAAACACATACACACAAACACACACACACACACTGGAATTTTTATTAAAAAGCAAAGGGTATTTTTCTCTTCTGGTCTCAGGTGCCTCAGGAACGCTGAGTTACTGTGAAGACATGGCCAGGTCCAAGAAATCACACCACATATAACCAGTCCCACAAATGGCATAGAAATGTCATCAAGAAACCCTGACCAAAAATATATGAATCTCTTAAGGAGACTGACCCCAAGTTCTTGAAGAGCATGCATTGTTCCAAGAAGCGCAGCAAAGGGGGCCTGAAGATGGAGGAAAACACTGTGAAGGCAGTGAAGGCACACACAGAGGCCATCAAGTACCTTGTAAAGCCTGAGGCAGCAAAACCCAAGTTGTCCCAACTACAAGTCCAGCGACTTGCTTTCATCTCCCACCCCATGCTTGGGAATTGGATTTGTGCCCACAGAACCAAGAGTTGGAGGTTCTACCAACCAAAACCCAAGGTTCAGATCAAGGCTGAGGCTGCAGCTCCAGCTCAGGCTCCCAAAGGTGCCCAGGCCCCTGTGAAGAACCTCTAAAAAGAGTTTCTGTCTGCCAAAATGAAGACAGATGGGCTGGCTGGTGCCCTGTGCTTTACAAATAAACTTGAGGCAACATTCGTTTAAAAAAAAAATTAGATAAAGAGAGCTGAAGCAATGACTCAGCAGTTAAGAGCACCGGTTGCTCTTGCAGAGGACTCGGGTTCAATTCCCATCACCCATGTGGTAGCTCACAACAACCCATAATCCCAGTACTAGGGGCTCCAAAGGCATGCGTGTGGCACAAATATATACATGCACCTAGTAGAGCAAATCTAAAAGAAATTTTAAACAGACAAAGGCACAAGCAGCATTTATCACTGTGTTCTTGTGAAAAGTTAAGTTTGTTCACCTAGAGCCATTTGGCATGGGTCTGGGGAGATGGCTCAGTAACCTTGCTGTAAAAGCGGAGCCTAAAGTTTAACTTCCCAAAATCCAGCAACTTGAGGGCCAGCTCGCCTGGGGTGTGAATCTGCAAAGCAGCAAAGAGACATGCCTTAAATAAGGTGGAAGGCAAGGAGGAACACCCAAGATTGTCTCTCCTCCGACTTCCACATGTGCCTGCACTAACATACTCAAGTACATGCATACACACACTTATACACACACACACACATGAAAAAGAAGAAATAGAGGGCTGATGAAAGGGATAAATGGCGACAGGTGCTTGCTGCCAAACCTTATTACCTGAGTTCTATCACTGAGAACCACATGATGGAAAGATAAAACCAACTTCTCTAAGTTTTCCTCTAGTCTCTTGTGAGCTATGACACATATATAGACCTGTATATACACTCACATGCACACACGCACGCACACACAGAGACTAAATAAAATTTGCATGTACATACAAACATATATTTTTGGACAGGGAGAGAGGGAGGGAAAATGGAGGGAAAGAGAGAGAACTGTCTGGCAACAAATAGGGTGAACTGAAAGGTCTTACTGTTGGCCCTATCACTGAAGCATCTGAAACTTCCACGTTATACTCTTGCTTTTTCATAGTTAAAGAGTTACCTCTGGAGAATTCCTTTGTTTAAAATTCATGTAAGAGCGAAACATTAACAACTTTAAGTACCCTAGTTAATATCTTTAGGGGAACCATTCATTGGGTTGTTAGCTAGCACGGTAACTACATATGAGGTTTGAAGAAGCAAAGGATCAGACACCACCTTTCCAGTGTTGGTGATAGAACTGCCAGAAAGATACTGGTTTAGGGCACCCCAAACACTAGGAAAAAAATCACGACTTCTAAATAATTTTTTTAAGTGTTTCTCACATTTCTGGAGTCTCCAAAGCACAGAACAAGGTGCTGCTGGGTTCAGTATCTGCAGAGGGCAAACTTCCTGATTGAGAAGGCCTCTTGATGCAGATCATACTGAAGAAGGGGCAAGAGATGTCTCTGGGCTCCTTTTATAAGGACACTAATACTTTATATTATATACTATATATATATAAATTATATACTAATAATTTATATGGACACTGAGGGTTCTCCACCCTTAATCTAATCACCATTCAAATTTTGCAAGCCTGTCATTGTGAGAATTAGAATTTAAGCACGGGAATGCAGGGGAGGGCAGGAGAGGGGGAGAAGCATTCTCTTCGTGGCAGGAACTCTAGAAAATTATTAAATGACTTTCATTTGGCCCAAAATAGGGACTTCTAAAAGAGAAGGCAGGAAAGTACCAAAAAACAGGGTGGGGCTTGCTCGGCTCTTCTGATTGCACACAAGTAGCCCTGCAATCAAGCTCCCATTCCCTAGAAGTGAATGGTACAGTTCATATGCTGTTTATGACATACACATCTTTCACATGTTTTTTTTCTTGCTAGTAAAATATGTTTAAGCTGGCTTCTCCAGAAAATTCACACTATTATAAAAATGGGTAGGCAGAGGAAAACTTACCTAATAGCAGGTAGAAAGGGTACCATGATTTCTCAAAAAAAAAAAAAAGAAAGAAAGAAAGAAAATACAACTATCGTGTAACATAGCCATACCATACCATACCTTAGGCCCATAGTTCTCTAAGTCAACATACAGTAGAAATACCTAGACATTTATGATTGTTGCTACATTGTTCACAATAGCTCAGAAATGAAGCGAGCCTAGATTTCTACCAACAGATGAATGGATAAGAAAAATCTAGTACAAATACTAGTGGAATTTTATTCAGCCATAAAGAAATACGAAATCATGGCATTTGTAGGAAAATATATGGAAGTCAAAACAAGCCTGACTTGAAAAGATAAACACTACATGTTTTCTTTCCTATGCAGAACCTAGATTTGTATCTATGTATGAGTGTATCTGTATGTGTGTGTGTGTATATATATATGTATATATATATATGTATGTGTGTATTTTTGCATTTATGCATGTATAGATAGGCCAAGAAAGTAGAAAAGAAACCATGAGAGAAGGAAGGGATCTTAAAAGAGGGGAAGATGGGAAAAATGAATGTTGGGACATGATAGGGGACAAGGAAGAGGGGATGAATAGAAAGAAGAAGGGCAGTGGAGGTGAGAAAAGAGAACACAGTACAACTCACATTATGAAAATATCACAGTGAAAATCATTATTTTATATGTTACATTTAAAAATTAATGAAGATAAATTAAAATTTAAACTACCATAGCTTCTAACTCCAAACATATAGAAGCGTGGAATAATTTGCTACTATGATTATCTGTGTCATTGACTTTCAAGCAAGAAAAAGTAAGTGAAAATTATGTAACACATCACTTTTACTGTAAATAAAATGTCATTTGAAGTGTTACTTCATCTAGAAAGACTTTAGTGATAGCATTTATACAAACATACTTAACATTGGATCTGCTGAACTTGTAGTCTTATTGACAATACTGTAAAAATCCACTATGAGCCGTCCCAGGTGACTGCTGAAAAGAATCTGTCACAGTCTCAGAACTCTACATGAGCTTCTCTTCTTGCTGGACAACCTAGTGAGGTGACAAGATGAGCTGTGTGAGCTCTGTTGGCCACAACTGTAAAGTCACTCCTAATCACAACTGAGTCATCACTAGGCTGAATGGTGCTGGGGTAGCTTGCTTTATAAGTAGCTCCTCTTCTGACATCACCCACAGCAAACTGTGTATAATCCATGGCATCACTCTTAGGATCGTGCCTACAATGACTGTCTGCACAGGGCATTTTTCAAGCATGTCTACTTCAAATAATCAAATGGTTAAGGGTGAACACAAAGAAATACTAATGATGGTAACTGCTACGTGACAGTACAGATGACATTTTATTCCATTTAAGTCTATGCTGGTTAGTTTTTATCAACTTGACACAAACCTAGACATACCTGGAGGGGATCTCAGTAAGAAATTGAGTTCATCAAATTATCCTATAGCCATGTCTATGAGGCATTTTTTAAATTGGTAGTTAAGGTAGAAAAGTTCCAGCCTGGTGTGAGGCTGTGCCATCCCTGGGCATGTGGGTGTGGGTTGTATAAGAAAGCAGACTAAGAAAGCTATGGGAAACGAGGAGGAATAAAAGTTCCAATATGGTTTCTGCTTCACTTCCTGCTTCAGATTCCTGCACTGAGCTCCATGCTGGCTTCCCTTGATGATGGACCCATAAGCCAAATAAACCCTTTTCTCCCCAGTTGCTTTTGGTCATGGTCTTAATACAGCAAAAGTAAGCAAAGTAGGACAATGTCTTTCAAGTTTGTGATGCTTTCACAGTGAGAGTGCAGGGCAGCAATAGGAAAAATATTTGTGTGATTATTTTAAATTGTTGACAATGAAATTTCCCAGTTTACATGAACATTAACTGTATGCCAGCGTACTTCCTCTCTAGTTTTGCTAGCCGTCTTGATCTGGGGATCCCCTATCTAAGCCTACCCAGGCTGGAATTTCCGACCACTGTCATACCTACCTGGGCATTTTATATGGGTTTCTAAGAATATGAGCTCTGGTCCTCATATTTTGACAGCAGTGGGGTTTTTTGTTTGTTTGTTTGTTTGTTTTTGTTTTTTTGTTTTTTTTTTGCCTTGATATCTTCCCAGCCCCACATTGTGGCCAGAACACAATGGATTTTCTTACACTATCCTGCTGTGTAAGCCCTGTTCCCATAGAAGGAATGCCCCTGCCTTCCCAAGTAATGAGTGCTGCAAGCAAGATGTTTCTTCCCCCACAACCTCAGCAATGAAGCTTAGCATGCACAGGGCATTAGGCAAATAGTTGCCATTTGGCCATGAGACTTGCCATATCCCTAGAACATCTGGTGATAGTGATGAGAAAATTCTGCATGTTTATTATTGTTTCGCTGTCCCAGGTTTGCACTCTGAGCTATCTTAAAATATAAGCTTCAGAGAAAACCAGTAAATGTTCTTGAGGAGTTATCAACTAAAATTCCTTCTGGATCTGCCATTGGTGGGTGGCAATCCAATAATTTTTTGACACAAAACATTGATAATAACAATCAAGCTAGGCAATGTTCCCCCAATGAGCTACAGCCCTAGCCACTGGTTTTTAGAGACAGGGTCTCACTCTGCAATTCAGGCCGGCCTCAAACCCATGATTCTTTGTTCCATATTATCTACATGCTAAATGCTGGGATCAGCTATGTGCCATAAAGCCCACATCTTCATTGATTTTTGTTGATTTCTCTGGACTAAGAATAATAATATCTGAAGTACTCTATCAAAAGTAGTAAGAGGCTTAAGAGATGGCTCAGCAGCTAAGAAAACTTGACGCTCTTCCAGAGAACTGAACTTCAGATCCCAGCATCAATACCAGGTGGCTCACAAACACCTATCATCGAATTCCCAGAGGATTCAACCCTCTTTTCTAGTTTTTGTGGCTACTGCATGCATGTGACATACATCCACACTTTCCCATACACATAAATGAATTATTAAGCATTTAGAAAATTCTTGAAAAGTCTTTCATCGCATAGTGTTTACAATATTGCTGAATGTTTACAGACAGTACAATGCTAGAAGTCTAGAGTTTCAGCCAAAATTCCAGAACTGCCTTAGGAAATATTAGTGTAATGCTAAGTTACTATGCTCCATGATTTCTGGGTGATTTAATAAAAAGTATTTTAGGGGTCTGGAGAGATGGCTCAGCCAGTAAAGGGTTTGCTGAGCAAGCACGAGGACCTGAGCTCAGAGCCCCAGTGCCCACAGAAAAGCCGGGTGGTGGGAAGCATCAAATCCCAGCCGTGGGGAGGAAGGTGGGAAGACAGTGTGCAGAGCTGGATCTGCACATGCCAGGTTCATGAGAGACCAACTCAAAATGCGGGGTAGAGCGAGACCAAGAAAGACACCCAAGGCTGGCTCTGGCCTTCCTGTGCATGTGCACATACTAGAGGGAGAGAGAGACAGAGAGACAGAGACAGAGTGACAGAGAATGGAAGAGAGGAAAGGTATTTTAAAAGTTCTCACTATATTTTTCTTACATGCTTTCAATTTATTACTATACCTTAATACTCACTGTGCAAAAAATTAAAGAATATGATTAAAGTGATCAGAACTAAAATACTAAAGAGTGAAATATAACATCCTGTAAATTGAAACTGGTATCAAATCCTATACATTCGCCTTAATTGGAATGACAAAATGAGAAACTTTAAACATTGGGGATGGGGAAGCCAGCTTTGACAAACTGGCTTTAAAAAAAAATCACATTCTAGTTTAAGAGATGCCTCCTGTTTCTAAAATACATGTTATTTTGATCACAATATATGTAATTCATAAAGTTTAAAAGAAAGCTATAAGTAAAATTAATCTAAAAATGTAACATCTCAAAATAATGACTTCAAGAGAAAAATTATTAAATATAAAAATGTATTTATTGTGGACAGTAAAATATATAACAAACTTTTTAAAGTTTCCTCAATTTATTGACTCCTAATGTGGTTTGATCGTAGAATGCTTGCCCAACATTCATGAAAATTTCAGTTTTAGCCCTATGACCACAGAAAAGTACATACATACATACATTCATACATACATGCATGTATACATACATAAAAATTCTGTTTATTTGAACTAAACATTAGCTCATCTTTTCGGAAAACAACCAGGTATTATTTATCAAAAGGTAAAAATAACTTTTTTGCATAATAAAAACACTTCCAGGATTCTGATTTACCTGTGTGAATGCATATTACACGTTCAAGGATATTCATTAATATATTCAAGGATATTCACAATGTTTACTATGAAATACAATCTAAATTCCACCAGTTGGCAAGTCAGTTAATATATTAGAGTACCTAGGAAAAAGAACGAGGTAGGTTACAGGTTATAACTGACATGAAAAGATTCCGCTAAAGAAGAGGGTAAAACATATGTAACTACAAATGTTTATGCATGTAATGAAAACGTTCTAGAAATTAACTTTGAGACACTGAATGGACATGAGAAAATTTGAGGTATTATGAATTAACTTAAACTTTAAGATATGTATTAATTTTTACTTCATTTAAAGAAAGACACGTACCTGTGTGCCCACCGTTAAGGCATTTTTATATATTTAGAAAATAAGGCTAAGGTTCTAATTCTATAATATTTAACAATAATTAACCTAGAGACAAGAGTACAGTTGTGAGTAATTCCAGCTACCTTCCTTAATACTACCTTAATTCCACTAACCTTCCATGTACAATATGCATAGTATGCTCATAAAAAGTAGACTGTTAAGAAATATTAATAAGGAGCTGGCTTTCAGCAATAGTCATACAAGATGGCAGCCATCAAAGGTTCAGGAGTAAAAGTCCTTCAAATTTCCGACTGTTGGAAGAGCCGGAAGAAGGCCAGAAAGGGGTAGGTGGTTGCACACTTAGCTGAGGTCTAGAGGACGGAGAAGACATGACACTTACAAGATGGACAGGGATGAAAATTGGGCCTCCAAGAACAATTTAGGAAAACCAAATATTCAGCCTTAAAATAGAACGTGGACCTAAATGCCCAGAAGCACCCCGGTGTGTAAGATTTGTAACAAATGTCAATATGAGCTGTGAGCAGCTCAAATGGAGTGGCTGATCCATGAGCCACCGCAGTGCTGGCCAAGTGGCACAATTCCCACAGCATCAAAGTCATCCTGCAAGGACTTCCGCACTTGATAACGTCAAAAGAGAACTTGAAGCTGCCATCACTGCCAGAAGGACAGTGTTACAGCAATTAATCACCAGGGCCCTGGCCTCCGCTCTCCATCCAGAGAAAAAGAGAGAGAAAGAAAGAAAAAAAACAAAGATTAAATGAAATGTTATGTGAAAGGATCAATTGTCCTCCAGATACGTTGACTGAAAAAGCAAGATACACGGCAGGCTACCACTATCTCATCTGACAGGGCAGTGAGAAAGCACCTGAGGGCCACACAAAAACAGAAAAGATACTTTGTAAAGCAGGTATGTGATTACATTGATGTTTAGACAAAATTATGAAGAAAAAAGTACAAAGCCTTTAAGGGGAAAAAAAGCTACCACAAACAATATATTAAATGACTTAAACTCCAGGTTGCCAAACATTTTGGTTCATAGTAATTGTTTTTGTCCCTACTAATTTTGGCATCATGTCTCTAGGCTAAAATAAACACTAACACGTTACTAGGCCCAGATAATTTAATAACCACTTATGTCCCAACCAATAATAGCCATTTAAAAAGATAATCCACATGAATGGTTAAAAAATATTCTTTACCACATGTACTTCTTACTGGGATCTGCATGCCTATCAGTCAACCGTGCAACTTCTCTTGTCCTGTAATCAGAATGGGTGCTCAGAATGGATGCTGTCCTTCATTAACTATTCCACACGGATAGTCGTGGTCCTCGTTCTGTTCCACAACACCCACCAAAATCCAGCCTCCCAAAGATGAGGCCCACTGAAAGGAAGACCGCAAATTCTTATACTGAAATTGTGAACTACCTAGAGCTAGTAATAAGCACAGACGTTGAATACCATCCTGCTTTTTCTTGAATATTTAAAAACCCCTCAGCACCCATATGAGGACCCCTCAGATCCCCAGAGACCTCAGTACAGTTTGAGACTGGGACAACTTTCCCTGACACCTTCCTGGTTCTTCATTTATTTGTCCTTATTTGTGCTCATAAAATCATCATGTTGGAACAGTGAGAACTAGCCACCAAGTCTGACAACCCAGGATGATCCCCAGGACCCACATGATAGATGGGCGCAATGTAACTAGCTACCTCCAGTTCCTGATACCATGAATCCCCTCCATGACAGACTGGACCCTAGAATTTGAACCAAAATAAACCTGTCCTTCTTTACTTAGCCTTTGCCAAGAATCATGTCCCAGGAACATGTTTTTAATACAATTAGACACAAGACAAATAAAATATGCTCCCATACTGAATATCCTACCCAGATTTATTGAGCTTTCTTGGCTATTGAAGATTTTCACATCTACTCAAGTTGAAGCTTGAGTATCTTAAATATAAGTTGTTGTTGTTGTTGTTTTTAAATCACAGAAAATGAAACTTCTTTCTTTATAATTCCCAGTCACGATTCCTACAAGCATTCATTCAACTTTTTCCAAAAAGGAAATAATAATAATAATAATAATAATAATAAAAGATTCCGGTCCAGGTCGTTGAAAATGGGTGTCTTATGTGTAGGTAACAGAGGAATGCACAGGGCTGTTCCACCACCTTGTGGCCTGATGGAGAACTGCTGCTTCAGTACCAAAACCTTACAAGAATGTGAAGGTTTGCTGGTTTTCCCAGCCTCTCCAAGTAGTCTGCCTCTGATTCCATGCAATTTAACTCCAAAACAGTTAAACTGCAGACAGCCCTTCCTAATTGCAAACTAAATCCACAAATGAAAGGCTTGACTCTAAATCCACGCCACTTCTTTTTTATTTTATGATCCAGGTGACCTCTGCTACTAGGCTAATTATTCTGAGGAAATGTGAATAACCACCCTGAGAGGCGTGCTAAAGCCAATGTGGAAATGTCTGCTTTTACCAAGAGTTTAACATTTCAAGTCAGTCGTCAAACTGTAGCTTGAAACTAGGTGCATTGATACAATGAAAATTAGAACACTTTCCCAGCTAGCTGAGTCGGTACAGACCTGTAATCCCAGGAAGGTTCCAGAACAGCCTGCATTACCCAGAAACCTCTCTCTCTCTCTCTCTCTCTCTCTCTCTTTCCCTCCCTCCTGACTCCCTGCCTCCCTGCCTCCCTCCCTCTCTCTCTTCCTCTCTTCCCCTTTCTATACATTTACTTTCTCTACAATTAGCATATACTGGAGAAAGGAGGTGACCTTTTGTACTGTACAAGATTGTCATAAGAATTAATTAGCCAAATAAAGGGTTTTGTTTAGTGTCTAGCATACAGTTTGTATCCAGTAAACATCACAACGATATTCTTCACAATCCTAATATAATGCCTTGTATGTACTATATCATAAATACTATTAATATAAACTATTTATATTAACTATTAATATAAATAAAATTAAAAATTTTAATATGATATTTGAGATTTGCTAACAGTGACAGTAGTTACAGGTGCAAGTAGGTCAAACCTTTACATCAGCTTTAGCTAATCCATGCATTACCCTTGTTAAATATGCCACATGCATATACATACACACACAACCCTTGAAATTCCTGATTGTTCTCTCCTTCCTCATCTGTCTCTCCACCTCTCTATATCACCTGGTCTTTGCATTTCATTCTAAAGTGCCTTCCTTTTCTCTTTTTTACCACTTCATTTCATGCAAAATAAATAATGTATGCCTCATTCTGTTCCATAGAAGGTCTGCAGTGAATAATAGATAACTCAGCTTCATGCTTAGTGAATAAGCATTTTATATTTCTCCAAGGGAAGAAAATGAAGTCACTTTTTACCATTCCACTCACTGATCCTGTGCTCCGGGAGCAGAAGGAAATGGGTTCTTTATATTGACCTTTGGGGAAAGACAAAATTAAGTTTCCAAGCACAAAGTTGAAGGCTAAATTGCCATGAATTCCAGATACTTTGCACAAAGCGAAGCAAGAAATGTCCCTGTGTGTGATGATTGCACAGGCCACATTTACAAAGGCAGAGTCCCTGTCTGTCTCTGACCTAAGAGGGTCTCTCTTCATCTTTTCCAAAGGTCTTCTGCACTGTCCCCCAGGGACATCTCCCTGAGTTCCCCTCACCTCTCGTCACCCACATTACTCATCCCTGGCACCATGTTTCTTTAGTTTTAAAGTGGCATCTGAGAGTTACCTATGTGGAAAGATCTGCCAGCAGCTTCATTTGGTTGCTGAAGAACAAAACTGAACACCGAAACATTAGTTGCAAAAACAAGCTTGGAATATGATTTACGCCAGATGGTTTGGAACAAAATTTGAATTGTTCAAATGTAAATATATTCATCTAGCATAAATTTTCCTTACTTATCCATTATTAATTAGGACAGAGATGTTTTTTATACAGAAAAAAAAATCACTTATTGGATTTTCTCAAAGACCAATATTTTTGTTTTGTTTGTTTGTTTGTTTTAGGAATTTATAAATAATGGCCATAATCATCTTTGGTTCTAAAATATACAAGTGGGACTGGGATTGTAGCTCGGCGGTGATGTACTTGCTTTACATGCACAAGGTCCAATAACCAACACTGCACTGAAACAATATGAAATTAAAAAAAAAACTTTAAATATAGGCTGAAAGACAATTGCCTTCAAGACCCTGGTCAAGCACTAGGTGGTTTGGTTTAATGGACTTTATTTCAACATTGATTGACAGCCCTATCCAAGAACATGTGTCACAGGAAGGGGCATCATCCAAGAAGCAGAAATAAGATGAGTGAGTCATAAGTGAAAAGTCATTCAAGCAGACATATGTGCACCTGTACTCTATATGATGAGGTGATGTATAGAATGTGATTTGCCTCTGGCTCAGTTCCAAAGAACAATGTCAAACACGAGATGGTTTCTCTCTCTCTCTCTCTCTCTCTCTCTCTCTCTCTCTCTCTCTCTCTCTCTCTCTCTCTCCCTGCCAGCTGTCACCACCAAGTTACCAAGTTGGCTTACTCTGTACTTGGCTTTTTTGTTTTTTAATGTTTGAAAGCCAGCACTGGAGCAGATGGCTGGACTGAATGCCAGAGCAGTGGTAAAACTGTCTCACCTGAACAGGTACTGACAGATTATATTAAAGCAAAAGCCTTTGCTACAAGAGCCTATAAAGTTGGAAGTCCAAAAGCACAAGCGGGGTATCATATCCCTAATTTGCTAAGAGATTTTTTTTTTTAAGTTTACAGATTTCATCTCCAATTTGAGTACTTTCCTGTGTCATCAACAGTATAATTTCTAGGCTCAGTATAAAAGTGAATTGTAGTTCTAAGTTGGGCATGTATGTGAACTTCAACACATGAAATGGAACCTTTTGGAGCTTAAACTTCACTAAAGAGAATGTGTTTGAAAATACTTGACTGAAAATAAAAGAAGCTGTAAATTGAAATGTGTAGCTCAGTGGGGAAAGTGAGAGTTTCCAGCTGAGGAGATTAAGCTAGAATTAAACTAGAAAAGTAGGAGAAGGGAGTTTAGAGCCATGAGAGATGACAGATCATCCACAAGACACAAGTGTGAGTATAATAAACAGCTGAGGAGTGAAAGAGTCAAGACTGATATGACACAGAATGACTGTTCAATTTCCCACAAAAATAACTGCCTCCATTCTTCCATTCTGAATCCCAGAATTGGAAGAGCCAGATATTCTGCCTGAGTGACACCAACATAAACCACTGCTCTGCCTTCACTTTCTTTAAAAACAGCAATCGCCAAGGAGATAGGAAAAATAGGACAAGAAAACATTTTGATGGTCATTCATAAATTGGTGGCTTTTCTCAGCACGTTCACAACTCCCAAGGGAGACATAACCACATAGATACAATAGATTTATACCATTCAGCGCTCTAAGGTAGCCCACGGCTAGCAAATTACAGTAAAATCAGTTAAATGCCAACAATACAGACTCCTCTGTAGCTTAATGGACTGTTGGCAGCTGTGAGGCTCTACGCCTGGAATATTCAGCAGTGAGATCAAGGCTTCCTTTGTGGCAGACTAATTAACCCCATTCTATTTTCAAAGCCCAGGGGCACAGCCTTTTGGAAGGACATTTCTTAAGTCACATAATGCCATTTACTATGTAAATCATGGGACTTTCAAGTAAGATTTTTTTTTAATGTGTATACTTTTTAATTCCCTAATTTCTAATCCTTTGCCTTTTCCAAAGCAAACAGAAGAAAGGCACAGTGGAAAGACAGGAACTTCCTAGGAACTTTCTGGCCAGCCAGAAAGTTTGGCCAAAATGCTTAGCTCCAAGGTCAAAAAATAAAGTGGAGAGCAACAGAGGAACATACCTGATATTGACCTATGGCTTCCACTTGCACCTGACCAGTACATGCACATGCACACACACACACACACACACACACACACACACACACTGCATAGACAATAACTTAATAAGTAAACACAAATAAATAACATGGCAAAAAAAAAAGTGTGGCAGAAGTTGAAGAAGTCTTGCCTAGCCTCACAAAGAGAGCCATATCTTACATCTAATTTTATTAAAAATAAAATAATATAACTTCCCATGGCTTTTTCAAACATCATCCTTAGTGTTATTTCTTCCTCCTCCCTCCCTCTTCCTCAGCACTGCCTTCTCTGGGCCCTCCTTCTGTTAAGGACACCTCCCCCCATTTTTCCTGTTTTCCCCTTCATACACCTGTATCTCACTATTCCCCTCCCCACAAGTCTTTCCTCCTCCCTCCCCCACCATAGTCCCTCTTTTTGTTTTGTTTCTGTGGTCATTCCAGGTTATATGCTCACACCGACAGATTCTGGGCTCCACAAATGAGAGAGAACACACAGCATTTGTCTTCCTGGGCCTGAGTTACCTAGCAGTTTAATATTTTCTAGTTCCATCCACTTTCCTGCAAAGTTCTTGTAGCTGAATGGTATTCCATGATGTATATGTACCACATTTCTATTACCTAGTCAGTGGAGGACATTTAGGCTGTTTCCACTTTCCATTGGTTCACTTATTTCCTTGACTCTTGGTTTCTTAAGTTCTTTATGTATTCTGAGTATTAATCCTCTAATAGATATATTACTGGAAAATATTCTGTCCCAGTATGTGCGATTCTTCTTTACTCATTTGATTGTTTCTTTTGCTGTACAGAAGCTTTGTTGTCTTATGAGATCCAGCTTGTCAATTGTTGGCCTCAATTTCTGGGCAAATGGAGTCTATTCAGAAAGTCCTTTCCATATTTTACAGAATACTGCCTCTGGTAATGCTCCCCCTCAAGAGCCATAGACTAGCTAACAAAATTCCCAGCACCAGACATGAAAAACCTTCTTTTGAGTTTGATTCAGCTACTTTTCTAATGCTGTGAAAAAGCACCATGACCAAGGCAACTTATAAAAGAATACATTTAATTTGAGGCTTATAACTGCTTCGAGAGGGAGACTCAATCTTCCCCAGAGCTGAGCCCCCAACTGGTTATGTAATATCAAGTAATCAGCTATAAAATACATATATACAACCAACACTCAATGCCTGAGCAGACTGTACTTATCTGTTTATTAATTTATATATGTAGGTTTGTGTCACAATAATAATTAAAGAAAAAGAGGCCATATAATTAAGAGGGAGTCAGAGAGACCTGGGAGGAATCACAGAGAGGAGAGGGAAGATTGGAAAAAATGTAGATAAAGTACACATATATGATTTTTAGGAGGCAAAAATTCCATTACTCATAACTACAACAATACCCAAAGAATAAGCATGCACCTCATTGCCCAAGTCCCAGCTCTCCCAGGGAACAGAGAACCAGATGATATTTACTCCAACTATGATTATGTAATAGGAAAAGTTGGCCATTTTCAGGGAATCCAAGCCTCACAGGGAGACAGTCTATTCAGTGTGGTGAACAACGAACAGACCTATGATTTGCTCTAGAGGGAGGCAACAGCCCTAACTTCTGAGACAGACTCCATGCTAGAAAGTTTGGAACATAGGGACTCAGTGCCTCTGCATGGATAATATGCAAAAAAAAAAAAAAAAAAAAAAAGTCTCACTACATGAAATAACAAGGGAAAGCTATCATGTAATTAATATAACTAGAATAGTGATTTCCTAAGTGTTAGCAACTGCATACATTGTGCCAAGTGTTAAACATATATTTTAATATTTAGTTGGCATAAAACAATCTGTAATATGAAAAGAGGATCCCTAAGTTTAATACCCAGAACCACTTAAACTAGGGATATGAGGGTTATAAACCGCACCTAGCAAGTAGAGGTGGAAGAAACAGAAGTTCAAGATCAACCATGGCTATACAGTGCCTTAAAGGCCATGCCTGAGATACATGGCACCCTGTCTAAAAGCAGAGAAAGCATCCTGTAATGATGAGATTTGGGGATACTACTGTCAGGCCTTAGGAAAGCCTTTGGAGTAAGAATGTGGGGAGAAACAGTCTCCATTGTCCTCCTCAATTGGTAAATAAATCAATAAGTAAAGATCCACCTACTTAACAGCAGCGATGCTCACTTAAGTACATTAACACACAGATATGATGAGAGGAAATGGGTTGTTTCTTCTAAATGCTTCCTAAACGAACAGCTAATGTGCTCACACTAATTAATCTTTATGTTTTTGTTATCTTATCAACAAAAGAAGTAATGGATTTCATTAAACCAAACCTAAATGATAATATAAAAAAATATATAAGATTTTTATTCTGCTGAAAACATTTAATAGCTGTCTAACCACAAGGGCACAAAAACAGCATCGTGATTTTGTAAGACACAATTCTCAGGCTATATTAATACTTTGCTGTATTTTTTTATGACCCACATGCCATACATTTTCACATAAATTTTAGTTGGTAACAGACATAATTTTCTGTCCAATTTACATAACTCTTTATCTTCTTTTTGTTGCTATTGTTTTTGTTTGTTTCATAATTGGGTTTTATATTATAGCCCAGGTTAGCCTCAAACTTGTAGCCATTCTCCTATCTCAAAAGACATCTGGGTCCTACTGACAAGCATGTTTCTCCTTACATTTGAGCCGTCCTCTAAGAAGGTGAAAAAGTCACAGACAGCTCTGTGGCCTGCTGAAGGGATAACTACAAGCCCTGTTCCCACAGAAAAAGGCATATGCAGAACCTGTTAGTGGCTATGGCTCCTATCCTATAAATGACTTGTGAGCCCAATGTCAAGTAGGGTCAGTGAGTATACCATGAGCTTGAATACTTAGCTTACCCTAGAAAAACTAAAACCTATGATGAATATTCCAGTGACCATGCAATGGCTACAATGAAAACCCCTATTATAAAATTCTAGAGTCTAGTTCCTTGCTTGGTCTATAAAGGTCATTTTTTAAAACTATACTATTCTCTACATCCCCAACTGTTCTGTTATTGCTGCATTTTTGAAGGTGAAATATGTATCTAATTATTGCTATTGCTGCTAAAAGTAGATTTAAGTAAGAGGTAATGAAAATTAAAAATACTATGAAGGCAGAACCAAGACTTAGACACTGCTAGCTCCTGACTATGCAGGCCTTTCGAATGGAAGGAATTTAAGGAAACCCTTCCACTTGTTGTGTGGCTGCTCTCTGTTAGGTGGCCAATAAAACAAAGCTTGCAGAAGAATAAATCAGTTCCAGCCATTTTAAGCTTGAGGAGCTTATAAGACAGAAGGTAGAAGCATCTAATATTCAGAACTGAAGCAGAGAAGAAATGTCAGGGCTGGAGACTGCCATGCCAATCTTTTGTATCTAAAACCATACTGGCAGGGGAGGCTCATGCACCTCTCCTGAAGGCTGAAGCAGGAGGAGCCATTAAACCCACACATTGAATACCAGTCTAGGCAACAAATCAAGATCCTATCTTGAAATAAAGATGATTTCTGAGTCCATGACCAAAACTACAAGACCAAAAAGCAAGTGGGGGAAGAAAGAGTTTATTTGTCTTACACTTCCACATTGCTGTTCATCATCAAAAGAAGTCAGGACAGGAATTCAAACAGACAGCAAGCTGGAGGAAGAGCTGATGCAGAAGCCATGGAGGGGTACTCCTTACTGGCTTGCTTCCCATAGCTTGCTCATCCTGCTTTTTTATAGAACCCAGAACCACAGGCCAAGGAAGGAATGACCCTCAATGATCTAGGCCCTCCCCATCAAATCACTAATTAAGAAAACAGCCAGATCTTAATGGGAAGCATTGTCTCAAGTGAGGTTCCCTCCTTTCAGATAACTCTAGTTTGTGTGTCAAGTTGACAAAAGACCAGCCAGCACACCAGGAAAGTTGAAAATGGAGGGGAAAAGCTCCCAGGATCAGGAGTGATTCCCATATTTAGAGAGTGGCATGAGGAGAGTGGCAAAAGTACACTTTTAAATACAAATTATAGGAGGTAAGCAGCTGGGGAGAATGGGCAGAGGACAAGCACTTGCTGTATGGGGGTGAGGACAGGTGTTCAAAGTCCCCAGGACCAAAGTAAAGGCCCAACAGGTGTGGCAAATGCCTGCAATCCCAGCATGCCCTGGGCTGAGAAAGCTGTTCCTAGGTCTACCTCACAAGCTGGCTAGCAAGATTAGCCTGGAATCTAGGAGCTCTGGGTTCAGCAAAGAACTCCATCTCTACAAATAAAATGGTGATCAAAGAAAACACCCAATGTCAACTTTGGTCTTCCACATAAAGCTTTCACACACTGTACATGTATACACACACACACACACACACACATACACACTCACTGTTTTGTACTAAGTTTCTGTACACTAGACCACAACAGAGCAGATTAAAAATCAAAGTAGAGTCACTTGTCACCAGGCTGAAACTAAGTTGTTTATCTGCCCTTCTGGAGAAATAAAGAATTAGAGAGATAACAGACAAATTTCCCAGGATAATAAAATTCCTCTGCCTTAATCTTAAGACACAAACACTGCTCTGGTGCTAAGCAATCACTTATTTTCCTACTGCTCTGCATTACTGCCCATGCCATGCAAGGATAAAGTAACTTTGAAAGGACCAGTCTTCTTTTGTTCATTGCTTCTACTTTTCCATCCCTTCTCTTCCTACAAAACCAATGTTATGTTCAGAAAATCAGAATGCTTATTCTATTTTATAGGATGAAATGTTGCTTAAATTATAGAACTGAAAATAAGGCCAGTTAAGATATTTAGATGCAGTGGCACCTGCAGGAAATCAGGAGAATGGAGAGTTCAAGGCCACACTGGGTTACATACTAAGATCCAGTCTCAAAACAAATCCAACTAACCAAATATATATATTTGTGTGTAAATAAATATATATGTATATATCCTATATATACATGTGTTTAAATGAATACGTGTGTGTATATATATATCCTATATATACATATGGTTGTAAATAAATAAATAAATACATAGACATCTTATGTACGTATGTATAGAAAGGATATATACACATATATATATTCATTTACACAAACATACACACACTTGTAATTTTGTCCTCTAAAACACTGAGATGTAAAACCCAGGACCATACATTTTGTAAAATTCCTCCATTGAATTATAATAATTCCAGAAACTGGGGTAATGTGGTTATTCTCATTGTTAATTCAGTAACAACCTAGCTATAAGCACAAATAATGGGCTACTCACCGACTACTTTCCTCTTCCTCTGAAACCTGTAAGAAAAAAACGCCCACTCTGCTACGTAGGCCCTGTTGTCTGTATGTCTGTCTATGGCATTAATGTCTCTTCTAATAAATCTCCTATGAGAAGGACAATCCATCTCAATATCCATCTTCAGCCTCCAACCTTTCAGTCATCAGGACTGGATCCCACAGGGGATCCTGTTCTCACAGAAAGCAGTAGGGTTAGAAAATTAAAAAAAAAAAAAAAAAAAAGGGTAGGACAAGCATAATGGAGAGGTTTCACAACGTTAAAATACCCGACATGATTCAGAAACTCAAGACTGGATTTTTTTTTTCTTTTCTTTTCTTTTTTTCATGATTGGGCGAGAAGGTAGGCTTGCAAGGAGAGGACTCTATCTAACAGAAATTCTACCAGCAGTCATCCAACTTCTACACGGGTTCTAGATGTTTAGATATTCTGCTGTGTACTTTTTCCCTCAGCTTAGGAGGTGCATCTCCCTCCAAACATCTACTAAACCCTCAAAAAGCTGAACAAACGAACAGGCTTCTTGAGACTCCTTAGGAAAACTAAAACATTTCAAGTTCTCCAAGTTTTGGTGTACCTGTCATGGTTACGTAATTGTCAGTTATGTTTCTGTCTCAATACAGTGGGATCCAGACCAGAAGCATCCCAACAATGCTGAGGTAGGAATCCCCCTCATCTTCTCCTTGTGGGGAGGGAAAACTACAACTCCCATGAGGAAGTGGGGCCACGCAATCCACAACTCCCAGCATCCTTCAGGAGGCCCTAGGTGGTCAGGCTAGTAGGCGGAGGGAGACCGTAAATGTCAGCGGAAGCTGTGAAGAAGCGTCCCCTCGGGGTAGCAGCGTTTGAGGAGGACTCTGCGGCCTTGATAGAACAACACGACGTAGCGCGCGGCCTGGAGAACTTGCCTGTGACACTGTGGCCTCCGGGGGTGGGGCCCAGGCCTAAGCCTTTCCAGGTAGAGGCGGGACTTAGTGGCTGAAAGGGCCGCTCACAGCGCCCGGAGGCGGGGCCGGGGCTTTTTTTTTTTTTTTTTGTACTTGTGGGCGGAGTTAGGAGGCTGGTCCTGTTCCCCCGGAGGCGGGGCGGGGCCTTTCCACACGGGGGCGTGGCTAAAGGGCGGTGCTAAGGGCGGCTGCTCTTAGGTCCTCCTCCCCGCAGGCGGGGCTAGGTTAGAGGGCTGCCCAGAGCCTGGAGGGGCCGGCTAAAGGGTTAGTTACTCTTATTTCCCCTCAGGCGGAACCCGCACCTTCCCACAGGGCAGGAGGAGATGAAGACCTGCCCCAGCCTCCAGGGGAGGAACTAGAGAGCTGCTCATAGCTAGGATCCCTTTCCTAGGAGCCGATAAAAGTCGACATAGGCGCGTAGCTCCCCCACGTGTTAGTAGTTATAGGCTTTTTTTTTCTTAATATTTTTTTTAAATATTAGCATACACGCTATTTGGTCTTATTGTAGTATGTTTAAATGTTCATTAGCAGATGTTAATTATATATAATAATGGGTTTCATGATGGTGTTTTCACACATGTACCTAATGTGTTTTGATCATATGCGCCACCAACTCCTATCCTCCTTCATCTTCCTGGCCAGTGCCCCTTCAACTTTTATCTCTCTCTTTCTCTGGATCTCTCGCTCTCTCTCTCTCACACACACACACACGCGCCCGTGTGTGTGTGTATGTGTGTGTGTGTATGTAGAGAGGGAGACCCAATGAGTTTCATCAAGGTTGTTTATTGGAACAGCAGTCTTACTTACTTTTTTGTTTATTACTCATTTGTTAATTGAGAATACCATACAATATATGTTGAAAAAAAGCTGTTGGCCTGAAGATAAAGTTCTTAAATGAACAAAATTTAATATTTTTCTATGAACCTGTAATAAGACCTTGACAAGGATTTTACCTTACACTGCCTGTAAAATGGCAGTTTCCTTAAGTGTGTGTGGCAGAGGAGTGACTTTTCAGAAAGAGCTTTTTTCCCTCTGGCTTATTCTCAGAATTAGTGAGGGGTCAGAGCAAATCTGTTCCCTGTCTGGTCTCAGCTGTCTCAGCTGTAAGAAAGTTACGATTTCTGGTTATGAATCTCTGCCCCTAGAGTCAAACTTAGCTGAGGTCTCCTTCATGCTGAGTGTTCTTGGGCACATATAAATTAACCTCTTCAAATCCTTAAGAGCCTTTCATGTAGAGTTTAATAGTACCTCGCTATACAGCTGCTTTGGGAATTGCTGTTTCTAGTTCTCTGTAAGAACTCAATAAATACCTGTTACCACAACTACCCCAAAACCCTGCTCTAACCTTCAAGCCCTCTGGGCATAAGGAATTGGGAACAACCAAAGGGGATGCTGACAGGAGAGCATCCCCTTTGGATTTTGGACTTAGATAATGGCTTAGTCATCTTAGCTACTTCAAAGAGTCTGAGTTGCTTGTTTCCAAAATGAAAATTATTTAAAATTGTATACCTTTCCCCTGTCCAGTATCAGTACAAATTAGGGCTGCCTCTTCCTTTTAGGATTTTTGTGAGCAGCAAATGGGATAATAAATTTTATAGCAGATTCCAAAAGCCAAGGCAGGATTTTAATGTAAGAAGTAGTTGCTGTCCTCTTGTCTATGATTTGTGGCCAGTAATAGACATCTGCATTTGCATTGATAGTTTGTGGGTTAATAAGTAGATAACACTGTATATACCAATGAGCCCTTAAAGCTCGGTCAAGAACAAACATTGCAGGATGTCTGCTAAGATTACCTATATGTTTTTCTTTATTCATCAAACCGTTGGATGCCATAATATGCCAGGCACTGTATTAGGTGAGGCCTAGAAGATGGCATCGTTTGTTTGAAGAAAATAGCAGTTGGTTACTTTCATTTTAAGCTAGAAGTATCTAACATTAAAGAAAAGTATTGCTTCATTCTTAAGTAACTTCAATAAATATTCAGAAAGAATTAAAAGTATACCAAGTGATGAGTTGGGATGCAGAGAATACAAAAACATACTCCATGCCCTCAAAGCACTAACAGTAGTATGACTCTGTAATCGATTTTAGCTGTCTGTGCTACTGAATGAAGTGTCTGTGTGTTTGTGTGTGTGTGTTATGAACTGTAAGTAAATTATTCAGTCTTAAATTATATATTTTTCTTTGCCATTTTCTCTAAGAACTATCTGAAATGGTTGGCCTAGTGCATTTTCTTATATTAGCCTACTTTATTTTATGTATAAGAATAACTTAATTAGCCAGGCACTTGGGTGTAATTGCAGCAGTCCAGAGGTGGAAGCAGGAGAATTCTGAATGCCAAGGTCATCCTAGGCTACATAACTAGCTACATTCCTAGCAACTGGTTTTTAGAGACAGGGTAGTCTCCAAAAAACCAGTTGCTAGGAATGTAGCTCAATATATGCTTAAGTTCCCGGGTTTGATCCCCTGCAGCATCAAAAAGTTAAAAGGTTTTACATAAGTATCTTCTTTAAAATCCTTACAGTCATTAGTGTCCATAAACTTAGGGGATTTGATGTACTAATCATAGTTTTCAAATTAAAATTAGTACCTGTCTATTTTTAAAAGGAAGAGGGAGGAGAGAAGCAGCCGCCATATGATTGATCCTTAGACCAACCACTGAAGGCATACATTAAAGTCGGGAGAACAAAGCTGTTGAGAAAGGATATTCCTGGTGTCACAAAATGAGATACTGAACAAAGTAGAAGTAACTCAGCCAGGTAATTTTACCCTTGCAAAAGGGTGCACAGTGGCCCATACCAGCTGAACAAGCACACCCGGGGAAAGAACACGTAGCTGTGTCTTGCTCCCTTGGTAGCAGCTCAACCTCACAATCTGACATGATTGGCTCGTTCAGAATGGGTGGGCAGGGAAAGGCTGCTATAGAGAGTTGAGCTCTGAGAATGTCTACCATCCAGAGTTCGGCCAACAGGCAGATTAGTAAGATTTTCGCAAGATGGAGGAGTTTATAGGGTATTGGCATTTGGGGAGGCCAGCCATCTCCGAGAGAAAAGAATGCTTCTCAGAAAACATAATCGCATGCTTAACACTAGAAGACAAGCCTCACGGTGGCAATAGTGGTGTAGGATGTGTGCTAGGAATACTAGAGACACAATGTAGAATTCTGCATGTGCTACACAAATGCTCCGCCACTTACCCACACTCCCAGCTTGCCTTCAGCTAATTTTTTTTCCATGTATTCCATGAGCATAAAAGGAATCTTACAAAAAGTCAAAATATCTTACTCGTGGCACACTCTGGCTTCACGGGCCAACACAATCATTAAGGCGTGAAAAGCTCAAGGTAAAAATAATTTTATGTCTGCTTTGCTTTGGGGTGCCATGTAAAAAGAAAAGGGAACATTGGAATGTTCAGATTAGAAGCCAGCATATCATAACGTCCGCAGGGTTGAAAGCCAAGGAGAAAATAAACTAATTGGTTTTCTTGAGCTAAGTCAGGTCTAATCATTTGTCAGGTCCCTCAGTTCAACTTCAAATGTTATTTTTAAGACCTCAACTGGGCCTTGACCAGAATTATCTGGCTCACAGTCTCCTGATGGCTGTTAGAAGCAAAACAAACTTACAACACTAGAGGCCAAGTCCAAGGATTCTTGTAGTTGAGCTTTCAACACAACCAAAAAAGGAAGGAAAGTTGTTAGAGTACTTCCTTAAGCATGCCTAAGGTTCAGGAAACTTCCTTAAGATTCGTGCTCATATTTAAAGTCCTCATACTAGACTTGTGCTGACTCTCTGGGGCTCTAGTACAGAATGGTAATCAGAACAAGCCCAACTTACAGTTGAAGGTTATCCAGAGCTGCAGTGGAGCAGTCAGAACAGACTGGATGTCTGCTGTGTGTCCAGAACTACAAATTAGAAGGACACTTCATGACACACTGGAGAACTCATGTTTTCCCTTCAGACACATTAGTTTGAAAGATGACACCCTCTCACTTAACAAATTCAACATTCAGGTCAGTTCATGCTGGCCTAGTTCAGAGAGGAAGGCATCATGAAAAAGAAGAGCAAAGATAGTATATTTTTCAACATGCTTTATGGTGTTTCTGTTTTGGCTCCGAGATAATTACTATTTTCCTCAAGTTTTTTGTCAAAAAAAAAAAAGTCAAAATCTCTGTCTGAGATGTGATTTATAGGGAGTCAGTTCACACTGATCATTTTGCATTTATTTCTAACTCTTTCGTATGACAATGTAACTTTCGTATGACAGTGTCCTTCGTGTTTTTCTGCTGATTCCAAATCCCAATATTTGAATATTAATGTTAGTGGCAGTCTTTGTTGATAAATAAAGGAAGTCTGGGCTAGGTCAGCTCTTATTCTCCTCATTCAAAATGAGTAAGACACCAAGGATAGGAAAGTAATTCATAGACAGGATTTTTGTTTGGATATGTTTGCATCTAGGAAGTTTAACTCCAGAACCTATTTTTTTCTGTACCCACTACAATGCCACTTTATTTTTTCCTAAATTTATATGCCAGCCCCAGTTGTAATTATTTTTCTTTAAAAGTGAGATAGATTGACTAGATAGAGAGAGAGATAGTAAACAAAAGGTAATAGTTTTAAAGCAAATGCCAGGCCCTGAGTAGCACTATCTTTCTAGGCGTTCATGAAAACCACACCCAATATTAGTATTTTCCCTGTCATAACTGTTGATCCAAAACGTAGCAAATCATTTGCAAGGAGTCACAATGGCAGTGTGAGCCTGGCTCTGTATGTGTCTCCAGAATAGTCCAAGTTCTGCACTGAGAAACTTGGCCCCGTGTTCCTGGCCACGGTTGTGAGTTTTCTGCTGAACTGCTCCATCGTTCATTCCAGTATCTTAATCCTGGTTGGAAACCTGGTAGTTCTCTGACTACATTTTCTAGCTGTTTCTGATCACCATTCCAAGCTTTCACCCTACTTTACTAGCCAGGACTCTTTTGATTGCATGAAACATGAATAACCCTCAAACTGGCTCAAACAAAAGAGGGGGGAAATTACTTCACATAATGCAAATGTCCCAGAGTGGCTATCATAGGTCTGTCTGGATCAAGACTGTTAATATCTAGTAATATGTCACCGCTACACTTTCTGTTTGTAGGATTAAAAAGTCTGAGCCCATTTGGATATTTTACCCTGAGCTCGAAAACCCACCAGTCACTGAGATCCAAATCCCTGGGCTTGCCTTGACATGTTACCAATGCCCACCCTGGAAAACTCCAATAGATTCTCAACTGCCAAGATACTTTTCCTTTCAGAGCTGTAACACTTGTATGGAAGAAACCTTTCCCCTCAGAGCTATGATACACTGTTCAAACCTCTACTTCCTTTTCCATGATTGGCTAAGTGGGAAGTCTTGTCTGTACTATAAACCTGATACTGAGCCTTCTGTGGAGGGATCCTTCTTCTTTGTATCAGTAACCCAGATATTCATTTCTTTGTTCTGACTTAGGTGGTTTGTCTGGCCACAAACCAAACACTTCCTGGTTCTCTTTAGTTGTTGTTCTTGTTCTCAGTGTTATTTTTTGTTTTTTGACTTGGGTCTCTTACAGCCTCGGTTGATCATGAACTGTCTGAGGCCAAGGATGACCTTGAACTTCTATTCCCCTTCCATCTGTGGAATGCTGGGAACAACAAGTTTGTGTGCCTCAACTGGGGTTTGTGGGATACTGGGCTTGGAACCCAGGCCTTCCTATATGCTAAGCTAGTACTCTACCAACTAAGCTGCACCCTCAATCCAAAAACAAACACTTGAAAAAAATTAGTGATGTTCTGTGTAGGCAGGTCAGCTTCTGGAACCATCTGGAACCTTCATCCAAACCCCTGAGTGAAGAGTAGAGATCTTTGGGAGGAATTGGGGTTAAGCACTTCTGCTATGACCAAAGCCCTGGCCCGTCCTTGGTGTCCTGTAGGCAGAAGCAGCCTTCAGGTTTAAGAATCCTTGCAGATGAATTTGGTCCACAGGTTTCTAAGAGGAAGGAGAGTGCACACAGATTTCATACAGCTTACAAACTGGATACATTTCAGTTAAAATCAAGTAGCTCCTCCCAGTTCATAGCACACTCCCCACTATCAAAGTTTACAATTTGCCGAACATAAACATTTGAGTAAAATGTCTGATAATTGATGACTTCAAATTGTCTCTAAAAAGATTAACTACTTTCTCATTATATAGCTAACTCTCTGAAAAGATGGATAATCACATAATAATATATTATGTGATTAAATTAGACATGGTTTTAAAAGGGTTTTGGGAATTCAGTTTTGGTTTTGTGATATGGATTCTTAAGCCGAGAGCCTTTTGCATGCTTGGAAACCACCACTGAATTACCTTCCTACCTCAAAAGCTTATTCTCCCTTACAGTTATTTTTAAAATCAGTAAATTAGGGCTGGAGAGATGGCTCAGCAGTTAAGAGCACTCACTGGCTGCTCTTCCAGAGATCCTGAGTTAAATTCCCAGCAACCACATGGTGGCTCATAACCATCTATAACGTGATCTGATGCCACCTTCTGGCATGCAGATAGACCACTTCATATACATAAATAAAATCAGTAAATTAAAAAACAGTATTTTTTCTAACCTTTTTTGGAGAAAAAATGAAGATGAAGATAAAGTGCTTATATTTTATAACCAACACTGGTATCAAGGTCAATGATTACATCTTTTTAAAATTTTTTTTAATTTATTCTGTGCTGGTAAAATTGCTCAGTGGGTAGAGACACTTGATTACAAACTGGAAATTTGCCTAAAAGCCTGTATTGTCTTTTCAAAGATACCTGAAACTTATTTGGAATTTGCTGCCATTTGTGACCCAAGTGTAAAGGATCTCAAATTGTCAGACAATTTTAACTATAGAATTTGTAAATCAATCAATTTGTCTATTTATCTGCCTATCTCTGTTTCTCTATATCTCCTTCTGGTAAGGATCAAACACAGCACATTGCTTGTACAAGATAGGAAAATATATAAAAACATACAAAAGAACGTCTCCCAGTAAACCACGAATTGGGGGTGTACCTCAACAGTGCGGTGCATACCTAGCATATGTGAGGCCCTAGGTGCACTCTTCAGGACAGAAAAAATGAGTAAAATATAATAAAGTAAGTCCTGAAAATAGTTTTTTAATTTCTAAGTAGAAATAAACAACTAATTTTTAGAGGGGAAAAAAAAGATATTCTCCTGATGAGAAAACTACAGTAAGTCAGACTTGATTTTAAAAGGAATCAACTATGTTGGGGGAAAAAATCATTTTATAGTTCAGTGACTTCCGTGCTTTAGATGGATATGCTCCTTGAGGAACAGATCAGTTTAAAAATAGTCTTCATGAAAAGTTTTACAAGGGGATCATAAAATCTTCATTTTAGAGCTACTTCTTGAAATGCCTCAATAACCATTTACATTTTAACGTTGAATTGTTAAAGGGCCAAAAGTGGGCTCTGGGTAAGAGCACTAACTTCATTTGATGACAGGGGCATCTTTTTGTGAGAGTCCCTTCACCCCTGTAGGACATCCCTGCTCAGCTGAAGTGGTAAGACATAATGCAAGGGGAAGCTCTTTAACTCCACACCCCCAAATCACTGTCTAAGCAGAAGGCTGGCCTGCCCCCCACCCCAGACTCCCACTCTTCACCTTCTTAATCTTTTACCAGGAATGCCAATCCTCCCCCAGTTCTGTGCTTTTTAAAGTGTAGGCTTCTGCACTTAACTGTACAGCTCCATCAAGCCCCCACAGGGAGCGGCACTACATGCTGTTCAGTGTCATTGTAAAGATGGGCTAGGAGACATCCTGTTAACAGGGACAAAGATGGGCAATTCCAACATTGCTCAGGATCCGATAAAATCCTTATTCCCAAATGAAAAGCCATGCAGTTGGTGCCTAGCAGAATCACTCTTACCCAACTCTATTGGCACAGTAGAATGCCACTTTACTAAGGGTGAGAATAAAAACAATCCCCAGGAACTGTCTCTTACCAAAAAATGAATAGTTTAGAAGAACGCATTGGTGAAATTTCTCTTTTATTTGTAATAGAAAAAGTCAGTGTTGCTTCTAATCGTGAAGTTGGTCCTTACAGTGCAAGGCTTGCATCTAATCATGTGTTCTCTTTAAATTGACTGCTTCTAGGTAAAGCCAAGAGTTCAGTCTGTTTCTGCTGTACACTTTATATGTGTAAGCTCACTGGGTAGGTTTCCTTCACCCTTGATTAGTCAGATTTCTGTTATTGTAACAAAATTCCTGAGATATAGTCAGCTTAAAAAGTTGAAAGGTTATTGGGCATGGTGGCTCCCCTCTGTAATCCAAGCACTTTTGAGGATAAAACAGAAGGATTGACAAAAGTTTCATAATACCTGGAGACTGTCTTAATCTACTGCCACCACTACCTTCCTCACTTGCTCTCTACTTTTTCTGTTTGAGCCAGGGTCTCTTATTGAACTTGGAGCTCAATGATAGGCTAGACTGGCTAGCCATTAAGTCCTGGAGACCCTGCTGCTTCCACATCTCCAGCGCTAGAATGACAGATGCATACTGCCACACCAGACTCTTTTTCACATGTGTTCTGAGGGGACAGAGACAGGTCCTTGTGCTTTCATGGCAAGCACTCCACAAACTAAGCCATCTCCCCAGCCCTAAAGGATCCTTTAAGCTTCAGGGTTTAAAATTACGCTTCTTAACAGCTGTAAGGAAATAATTAGGACAGCAGCCTTTCCAGAGATTTTAGATTTCAAGCTTCATTCTTCCTATTTTATGACTGTAATGTTTTGAAAATACAGGTACATTCAAAACACCAAGAAATGTTTTCAAATTATTCCCTTATCATTCAATAAGAACAAAATTTCTTTATTTGGATCTGATACATCTATAATTTATATATTGATACCTATTTAATAGATTACATTTCATAATTATTTCTGTGGTTGATTTAACATTAATGACTTTCTTACTGCCAGAAAAAAAACACCTGGGATGACTTATCATGAATATATGTACGTATATACATTGTCAGATAAAGCTAAAAAGAAAAAAAAAGCCAAGGAAAAATGTTAAGCTTCATGTAGACGTCAAATTCAGTCGTTTTTGGTCAAAGCGCTAGGGACTAAACGATTCTGAGCGCTCAGCCCTAAATGGAACATGTTCATCAGTCCTCCCACCCTGCCAAGGCTCAGGGAACATCACAGAAGAGGAGGCGGGGAGACGTAAGGGCTGGAGGATGGGGAGGAGTGCTGCGAAATGCCATCTTCTGCGTAGGACCTGTTGAACTCGTGTGTTCCCAGCAGCTGGGGCTAGCTGTGAAGACACACACCAGATAAACCAGCCGGACTTTCAGCACGGATGGGGAAGGAGCTCAGGAGGCCCCTCCCCTGACTGAGGAGCTATTGGCAGATGACAGCTGCTGGTAGAAGGAAATCATTCTTTGTGGGGTGGCTACTACCCACATCATGCACATGTGGGCAGCACTAACTGGATTAGAAGGATATTTTAAAAGGACAAAAGGAGGACAGGAAGATGGGAGGTGGATGGGAGGTGTGGAGTCAGGAGGTTATGATCATATTTCATCACATACACACGCAATTCTCAAATAATAAAAAATAAAATTTCAGTTCCTAATATCCAAAACTATGAGGGAAACAAAACAAGCTTCAAAGATTTCAGTTCCTAATTATAGAAAAAAAATCTATTGTTATTTTTATTACTGTAAGACCACAAAACTTGAACTTTGAGAAGGTAATTTGTGGGACTGGAAAGAGTTATCTTCAGATAACTGGCTGCTTCTGCAGAGGATCAAAAGTTTGGTTTCCAGCACTTATGTCGGGCAGCTCATAACCTCCTGTGACTTCTCCAGAGGATCACATGTCCTCCTCTCATATCCATGGGTACCTGCACATATGTAACGCACACAGACACACACCTTCACGTAAGTGAAAAATCCAGATAACCCTTTAAATTAATTTCTTTAAGTAGGAGAGGCTCTTCTAAGGTAATGCTTCAGTACGTTATGTTCTTGCAGGTCTGTTTTGCTCTATCTTCACATATGCTGGAATTTTAAAATGTCTCCACTAAAAGCTGCACACATATTAACATCCATATGAAATACATGAATGCCACTCTAACCAGTATTTCTAATTTTTGCAGTATGCTCCTGATCATGTAGCGGGGCCTGGAGCAGACATCGACCCCACACAAATAACCTTTCCTGGATGTGCTTGCATCAAAACGCTGTGTGCCCCTGGCACTTGTTCCTGTCTCCGCCACGAGAATAACTATGATGACAATTTATGCCTTAGGGACATGGGATTGGAAGCAGAGTATGCCAAGCCAGTTTTTGAATGCAACGTCCTGTGCCAGTGTGGTGATCAGTGTAGAAATAGGGTGGTCCAGAGTGGTCTGCAGTTCCTTCTCCAGGTGTTCCAGACAGATAAAAAAGGCTGGGGGCTTCGGACCTTGGAATCCATACCCAAGGGAAGATTTGTCTGTGAGTATGCTGGAGAGGTTTTAGGATTTTCTGAAGCACAGAGAAGAATTCGTCTACAAACAACACATGACCCAAATTACATCATTGCTGTCAGGGAGCACATTTACAGTGGACAGGTCATGGAAACTTTTGTCGACCCTACCTACATCGGAAATATTGGGAGATTCCTGAATCACTCTTGTGAGCCAAATCTGTTGATGATTCCTGTCCGAATTGACTCAATGGTACCTAAGCTGGCCCTTTTTGCAGCTAAAAACATTTTGCCAGGAGAAGAACTCTCTTATGACTATTCAGGAAGATTTCTTAATCAAACAAGCAGTAAAGACAAGGAAAGGATAGATCACGGACAACCAAGAAAGCTTTGTTACTGTGGTGCCCAGTCATGTGCCACTTTTCTGCCCTATGACAGTTCACTATATTCAGGCACCAGTTAGGAAGGGAGGTCCTACCTGCTGGCCTTTCCATGGACAGAAGTCAGAGGGAATCAAGTATTAAGTGACTCAGCTGCATCTGGGTCCGCCTCCTGCAAGCAGCCTACTCTCAGGGGATGCGTACCTTGTCCATCCCTGTAAGAAAAACCAGGGGTTACCTGGCCCTGCTTCTACTCAGCAACACGGCCCAGACTGTAAAATGTCTGATAATACCCTTTCTCCCAGAATACATGATTTTGTAGCTGAAGGTGGGTAAGTGACTGTGTTCAAACTAGCAGGCTACAAGTGGAAATGATAAATCCTTGTGCATCGTCTTGTATTTCTTCTTGAAAACCAGAACTCCTACTTGATGGCTGGAGTTTTAGCAGCCATCCTAAATAGTGGGAAAGGGCCATGCAGAGCAGATCAACAAGATTTCTTCTACTGTAGAAAATGCTGCTAGTACTGGCCTGATGCCTCTGCCCTCGTAAGTGAGAAGCCAACAATGTTAAGCCACTGTTGCCTCTCATTTGAGCAAACCTTATCATGATTCAAGATGACCTCAGCCTTGCCTCCTGGCTAGTTTTGTCAGTAATAAAGCTGTTTTGTTTTTCTGTCTGTTTGACTCCTGCTCTTATTCCTTGTTTGGAAGAATGTTAAGTTATTAACCTGCTAAAACTTAATAATCAACAAGAATGAAGTACAACCATGAGAATGATTTCCACTTAGAATCAGGTCAGGAAAGGAAGCCTATTGTCTAGTTTTTGCTACACTCTTGGCTGTGTTCCAGAGCTTGTGAAGTTGGGTTTTAATACCTCAGATAGCCTCACTCTTTCATTTATTAATAACACAAAAATAGCCTATCAACATCTTAGAAGTAGATGGGAGTTTTACAATTCCATTCAAACATTTGGAGGGACAAAGGCCTCTGCCTTCCTTAAAAGAAGGATAATATAAAAACATAGCTATAGTCTGGGGAATATAGCTCCATGGTGGAGCACTTGGCCAGCATGCAGAACCTCTGGGTTCCAGCCTATATACCACAAAATAGATAAATAAGCAGACAGCTTTTTTAAAAATCAGATTCATTCTACATATATTTTATGGAAATGAAATATCTTAAAAGGCAATTATTCAATTATGTATCTTATTAGTAAAAAGAAATTGATTTCTGTTGGACATATAAACCATACTACAAGAAGGTTCTGTGCTTTAAAAAGAGATATTATTTATAACACCCTATTCCAGTGTAATAACCTAAGTGTGTTAGTTATCCACCAGAAATAAGGAAAATTTATATGAATTATCTGTGAATATACCAGAGTTTACATTCTCATAGCATCAAAAATTATTCCATGGGAATAATAAAGTAAGTTGTACATAAAATGTCCCCAAGTTACAAGGGTACAAAGTCAAAATTATCCTCCAAACTAGTTATTTCTCCTTGCCAACCTTCCTTGTACTTTGATTTCTCTGGGTAAAAATAAAACTTGCTTTTTGTAATTCAGCTTGTATCTTGAACTCCAAAATGCCTCTTTTCGATATACTATTACTAAAGGACCTAAACTACATGATCAGCAAGAAGGAAATCCTTGCGGATAAATGTTTGGCTTACTACCTGATTGAAATACCCTTTGCTGCTTTTTGCCCACCCTTTAATGAATGTCTCCATCTTGATTCAGGGAGATTCACCAAAGACAATCTGCTCAGAGACACATTAGCACCCACCACTTTGGTGCTACAGCCACAGAGAAAACCAAATACAGTGAGACACTAGAGGTGTGTGTGCATCTTTTGTCTTAGTTACTTTTCTATTGATGTGATAAAACACCATGACTGAAGCAATTCAGAAAAGAAAGTGTTTGATTGGGCTTGTGGTTCCAATGAGAACCCATGGTGGCAAAGGCGTGGCGGCAGGAACAGCTGAGAGCTTACATCTTGATCAACAAGCACAAATAGAACTGGAAATGGGATGAGTCTTTGAAACCTCAAAGCCCACTCCCAATGGCACACCTCCTAACAAGGCCTCACCTCCTAATCCTTCCCTAACAGTTCCATCCAGTGAGAACCAGTTGATGTAAATGTATGAGCCCATTGGGATCATTCTCACATGTACTTTCTTATTCTTATTAAGATGGAGTCCTGAAAATCATACCCCTAAGGTTAAATCTGAAGCCTTTTCTAAGTGAAAAGGAAACTGCATTTGCTTTGTTTTCCTTAGCACTGCCATGAGGACTGCAAAGACATCTCACTAGTTAAAGCACTGGCTGCTCTTGCAGAGGACCCGGGTTCAGTCTCTGGAACATGTGGGGCAGCTCACAACTGTCTCCAGTTACAGGAGACTTGATGCCCTTTTGGCATCCATGTGCACTTGAAACCCAGGTGTGTGGTACACATGTACACATACATAAATACAAGCAAAATATTTGATACCCAAAAATATTTTCAAAAAAAAAAAAAAGCTGATACTACCTCTTTTCACAGAAGACTTAAAAATATACTTCTGGTTGACTATGATAAAAAATAATAATAATAACATGACTCACATGGTATGATAAAGATGGCAAGGCACTTCTGTGATCCTTCTAAGTCCCAACACCCCACTATGGTCATGAAAAACAAAGATAAATACAACTAAAGAAAAAAAGGCATTCTACAAAAGTTCCCACCATAACTCCTCAAAAACTGCCAAGGCCATCAAAGACTAGAAAAGTCAGAAATGGCTAAGTAACTAAAAGCGTTGGTTGTTCTTCCAAAGGAGCTAGTGCCAATCCCAGCAGCCATCTGAACTCCAGTTCTGGCGTATCTGGTGCCCTCTTCTGTCCTCCATGGGCACTTACATGTAGGCAAAACATCCAAAACAGATTTTTTTTTTTTGTAATTACAAAAGAAGAAAGTCAGTCAGCAACAGCCACAGCCAAGAGGAACCAAAACAGAAATGACATCTAGATGCAAAAGATAACAGGTAAAACTCCAGCATCAACCACAGACTTAAGAATGACACGACCAATATTGGCTCACTAACTATAGCAACTGTAACGTGAAGATGAGAGGTAAGGTAAATGTACTAACGATGACATTAGATACCACTGGATGACACAACTCTTTCTCAGTTTTTCCCTAAGTCTGAAACTGTTCCATAAAAGTAAGCGCAACTGATTTGAAAAACTATTTCTCTGACAAGTGAATGAAAAGATGCTCAAGGTCATTAATAATTAGGGGTGTGCAAATGAAAGCCACGGGTACCACTTCAGATTCACGACGACAACTATCATCAGAATGACAAGGATGTAGAGATATTGGAGCATCGTAAATGATAAAAGGGATTACAAAAGTATACAGCTTTTTTTACTAGGCAATTCCTTACTGAATGTAAATAGGCAGACCCACAAGAAACATGGGTACAAAGCTCATACTATTATTCATAATAGCAAAAGTGCAACAAAAAAAATGGCCAGTGGTTGATGAGCAAATTCATGAAATGTGGTGTCCATCCATTCAGTGGAGTATTATTTGGCCTTGAAAACAAAGTACCGGAACACACTATGACTTCATTGGCTTTTGAGGAAAGACATTGTGCTAAATAAGAGATGCCAGAACCATCTAGTCAATATAATGTAGTTCTATATATGTGAACTGTACAGAACTTCTGAATTGGCAATTCCAGAGTCATAATATAGATTAGTGTTGCTAAGGGCTAGATACAGGAGGCAGTATGGGGATTGTGATGGATATTGTTGGCTGTCAACTTGACCACATCTGTATTTAGCTAAAGCTCTGATGGTGGGCACACTGTGAGGGATTGTTTCTTAATTAAATCATTTGATTTATTTATATGGATTTAATAATAATATTTAATTTTACAGATCTGTGAGGTGGAAGATACACGTTTAATCTGGGCTGTACTTTCTACTGACAGACTATATAAGGGAAACGGAAGAAGGAAGCTTGCTCTCATGTTGCCTTGTTCTCATTCTCACTGACAAATCACTGGCAAATCTATTTCTAAACTGGCATTACAGCCTATTTCTTCAAGATTCCAGCATACTGAAGACCAGCTGAAACATCTAGCCTTTTGAACTAAACAATTACTGGATTCTTGGACCTTCCATTGGTGAATGGCTATTGTTGGACCAGCTGAAGCACAGCCTGTAAGCCATTCTAATAAATCCCCTTTTAATAGATAGATAATAGATAGATGGATGATAGATGATAGAAAGGTAAATAGAGCTAGAGATAGGTAGATAGATAGATAGATAGATAGATAGATAGATAGATAGATAGATAGATAGATTCATTCTGTGAGTTGGGTTCTTCTGGAGAACCCTGACTAATACAGGGCTGCTGATTGATAATAGGTACATTAGCATGTTTGGGGAGGATAATAAAATATTTCAGAGTTAGTGGGAACTGTTACATAATTTCTTACATTTTTAAAGGGGAGAATTATTTGAATTATAGCTCCTCTAAGCTTCTGTCATAAGATGAAGGAAGAAGAGAGGAAAGAGGAAGAAGATGACAACCCAATTTAAGAATCTGAGACCTGAAACCCTGAACACCCAGGTCAGAGACAAATAGCCTGAGGGTTCAGGAAAATGCTTCTCTACTTGCTTGGGTTGTTTGTTTTTGTTTATATTTGTTTCTTTTAAGTATATGAGCGTTTTTGCTTACGTATATGTCTGTGCAGCATGTGTATGCCTAGTGCTCAAAGAAGTCAGAAGAGGTTACTGGATCTCCAGGAACTGAAGTTACAGGTGTCTGTGAGACACACAGTTGGTACTGAGACTCGAATCTGGGGCCTCAACAAGAACAAGTGCTTATAGCTCACTGAGCCCTCTCTCAAACCATTCCCCCAACTTGCTTTTTGTTTGCAGAACAAGACATGGCAGCGCCTAATGCAGTACAATGCCTGTAGCTTGCCCCCCCCGTTATCGCCACTGTAAATGGGCAATGCTCTGGGATGCAGAAGGAACGGGAACTGCAAAAATGTTTGGGTTGATAAAAAAAGAACCAAGTTCATTAACTTACCAAACCCTTCCCCTCAGCATGCACACAACTGATTCCTCAATAGCAGGGTAGTGTTTCCCTCGAGTATATGTTACTGATTTTTTTGTTTCTCTTCAAGAGGTATTCACAAACTACACAATATTATTATGGCTGCACTGGAAACAGATTTTTCACACCACTATATAGCTCAAATTACTTTACACTTGTGTATGTGTGACTCTAAGTTTTATATTGATTCTTGTCAGTATTGTATTTAAGAGATGGTGAAGATGCCCCCTAGAAGTAATAGTTCATATGATTAAAAATAGTTCATATGATAAAAAAATGTTTGTTTTCTGCAGTAATGATAATTTATTGTGCATGACCCCATTATATTTGAGCATGATAAATAAATTTCATGACTTGTTTTCGCCTCTGACTCAGCAGAATGAAGCTCTGATTTTTAAACACTATCACAGAACTACCATGACTCAAAAGATGTCCCTTATTTGATGTTAACAGAACAACTCTATAAAAATCTTATTTGTTATAACACAATTTATGGTTTCATTGAAACATGAGAATAACAAATTTTACAGAAACTACATAATTCATGAACCCAATAAAGTTATTATTTTATTAGCCATTCAAATAGCACTAGCTCAGTGACTGCCAAGGCATGAGCAGGGATAATGGAATTTAGAAATATTCAGTGTTTCTGCCAACTTTCACTCACATCACATCCAGCCTTGTATGTGGCTTCACTTGTCAGGTTAGGAGGATGCTTTCATCTGTAGCTCTCCCACAAGCTGTCCTTGCCTTGGTATTTAGAAAGGAGACAAGGGAATAACTTCCTGGCAAGGCTAATACGGTACTCAAAGTAATGATGTCAAAGTAAATTATAGAGATCTTACCCTCCTTGCCACCTTACCCCATGCTTCCTTTTGGCATCAGCCCCTTGGCCTCCAGCTTTGCATTCCTTCCATCTCTTCCCACAAGAATTCCTCTGCCTTTAACATTCAGTGGCTTATCATCATTTTCAAGACGTTTGCCAAATTTCTAAACATAAGCAGCATGTCCCTCAAAAGTTCTTTCTCTCACCTTTAGACTTGGTATCAGGATTCCTTTCTAGAGGAAGCTTAAAGGATCAGGTTGTTTAACTTTGCCTTCAAAGGGCAATTCTGTGTGTGTGTGTGTGTGTGTGTGTGTGTGTGTGTGTACATGTGTATGTGTGTATATACATATGTATGTGGTTATTACTTTAAATTTTACTCACCCCTGCCTTTGTTGCAGAATATTCATTAATTTTTCATTCTGGTGACCTTTTCAGATGTTGCTGTAATTTCTTGCTCTCTGTCCCTTATGCTTGTTTTTTTTTCCATAACTACTAGACGGCTAAAAGTAACAAGACACATAGTAACATATTCTGTTCCACTACTTCTCCCTCCCTTCCTCTTTCCCTCTCTCTTTCCTTCCACTTCATCCTGGATCTGGTTCCTGTTTGCTACTACCCAGGCATGCATCACTTCCATCAGCCGGCTGTCCCCTCATCAACATCTTTATCATGTACGTGCCCAGTCTTGTTGCATACCGCCATAGTTAAATGGGGGAAATACAAGTGAGCGATTGACCCTGGAACCATCTGTGCTGTGTCCTGCTTGGGCATAGTGGAAACCACCATGTCCACTATGCATACTAGAAACCAAATACTGAGCACTGACATTGTTCCATACCCAATGGAGTGTCCCCACTGTGCCCTCTCTGAGAAACCACTGCGCACCGCACCTCCCTCCATCATTTGACTTGTTCCATTTCTTCCTACATTACCACTGCTTAAAAGCATTTAAGCAGGGTAGATGAACACGGGGGGAAATAGTAAGACACAAATCTTGATTGCCTTTAATCAGGTCTGAGTCATTCTCTTGACTGATGATTGAGGTAGGAAGGCCGAGTCCTCTCAGGGGAGTGCCGCCCCCAAACAGGTAATCCTGAAGTATATATAGCAAACTGAGCAAGCAGCATTCCTCCATGGCCTTTACTTTAGTTCCTACCTCGGCTTCCCTCAATAGTCTGTAATCTAGACACATAAGCCAAATAAATGCTTCCCTCCCCAAACTGCCTTGGTCATGGCGCTTTATCGCAGCCACAGAAACCAAACTAAGACAACCTACACCTCCTGGTCTACATTTGAGCACCACTGAATCCCTTCTATTTGGGTTTTGGTTTTTATAAGAATTGTCTGCTTGCCAGTGTGTATCTCTTATCTTCCCAGTTCCTGCACACACCCTAAGACCATTTCCTCTTCATTAACCAATTCCCCTTCTTCCCAACTCCAACCACAGAGACCCTTGATATTCAAAAACAGTTCAAAAATGTAGATCTTTAACAGACACCAGGTCTCCACTCCATTTCAATTTTCTTTGATAAAACTGTTCTCAAAATTTTGGTTTGTTCAGAACAAATTGGATATTAGCAGTCACATTGTGGGCCTTTTCCCTAATATCTTCAAGATAAATAAATCAGTCTTTCAAAGTAATAAGAAAAATAAAGTTTTTAAAATTCTGTTATTTAGTGAGTCACCCAATTAATTCACAAATGTTTACTAATTATTCTCACACTTTCAAGATTTATGAAGTTAGGCCCCTGAGCTCATAATTCATTCAGCAAATGCTTTGGAGCCCCTAATCTAGTACATCCTGAAGAAGTAAAAAACAAAAGTCTTCTCTATCCTCAAAGCACTTAGTTCCCCATAGACGTATGTTTCATATGGTCTTTGAGTGACTACAAAGTACAGAAACTATGCGTGCAAACTTGGCACCTGCATGAATGAGTGACCAGCTGAGGGGAGTTCTCAGGGCAGATCCATGAAGACTATCAGACTATAAGATTCATGAAGGATAAGACTGTTTAAGGGCAACCAAGAAAGTCTGCAAGTAGCTGCCGGAACTATTAAAGGTGCAAGTTGAACCAAAGACAGGCAAGGTGTAGGAACTTAGAGGTCATGGAAATTGAGGAATAGTGCTGCCATTTCTACTAACACAAGATGCTTTCAAATGTCTTTTCCAAACACTGGAAGAAAAATAGCTTGTGGAACATGAGACCTTCAGATACAGAGTTTGTACAACATTTTTTGTTTTTTTATTCTGCAAATTCAAGTGTTAAATGAAAAAGAAGAAGAAGCCTTAATTGTGATTCTAGGAAGAGGGCTCCGTGGGCAAAGTACATACCATACAAGCAGGGGGCCCTAATTCGGATCCCCAGAACCTAAAAGCTAAGCATGGTACCACAAGTCTTGGTGCCAGAGAGGCAGAAACAAAAGGCTCCGTGGTGGTCACTGGCTATTCAGACTATCCAATCACTGAGCTCCAGGTTCAGTGAGAAACCCCACCTCAAAGGATGAGATGGAGAGCAATGGAAAAAGGCACCCAGCTTTAACCTGAAGTGTGCAGATGTGCCCACACACTGTACACACTGTCACACACACACACACACACACACACACACACAATAAATCTTCACTTGTTTGACTTTCCTTCTTCTTCCAGCAAACCTTGATTTCTCACCCAACCCTGTACTCCTAGTGTAAGATGTAAAGATGTGTGCACTGTGGCTTTTTGTGTTCAGAGAATGCCTCTCCAAATATCTGACCATCAAAAACTGATGGAGAGTTTCATAAGAGCACATGTTGTTCTGAACTGGCTGTATCCCCACCCACGCAAAAAAAAAAAAAAAAGTGACAAAGAACATCTTACAAGCTGCCATTGTTGCCAGCAAGCACATCTTGCCAACTGCGTTCTCCTCAGACGCAAGTCCCAGCCATTATAATGGCGTTACAAAGGAGAAAAACAGGACAGGAGACAAAACGCAAGCAGCAGGTCCCTGAAAAGTTCTTTATCTCACCGGGACTCAACGGGAGGGCGCCCACTCACAGGAAGCACAGGTTCCTGGAATAATGACACCCCAGGAGATTAAGGGACTCCTGGCGTTTTAAAAAGGGTTTAGAACCCTAGGTTTTATTCATAAGGTTTAGGCATCTTTTTCCATTTCTGCTATGAATTTACATATAAATACATATGTGTGTGCACATAGTGCTTCCCTTTAAAAAAAAAAAACTTTCCCAAACAGACAAAAAATGTGTTCTTTTCATAACATACTAGTACTCTATCGGATTAGAAACATCTTTACATTTTTTCAGGGTCTGGGAACTAGGCAGCTAACTCACCTGGGAGATGCCCTGTAATCATGAGTCCAATGATGAGTTTGATGATGTGGGTCTGAAGCAGGGTTTAGTCCCCACAATCCACATAAGAAAGCCAGAAGTAGTGGGGGAGCTGGAGAGAGGTGAATCTCATGTGTGAATCTCGGGTTTGCTGGGATAAAAGCCACTGTTGCTGTTCTTCTTTTCTTTTCTTTTCTTTTTTTTTTTTAATCTAAAAAAGAAAGTCATTTGAAACACTCCAATTCCCGTTCCCGTTCATAAAGAATGCTGCTTTGGGAACATACAGAATACAAACTTACCTCTCCTCACAATGCACACACACACACACACACACACACACACACACAAATAAAAAAAATCTTTAAAAATAACCCACTTCTATCGGGTTTTCTCTAGCTGGCATTGCCTTTACATTGACTTCCGGGGGTGGGGGTGTCTACAGCAGGTCTGTGTCGAGGGTGGTGACACTTCCCAAGTGGTTTTTGGTTTGCTTGTTTGTTTTGTTTTGTTGCTACTCAAAGGGAGGCAAGAAATACAGACTAAGGCAATCCCCAAAAGCAAGGCCACCAAGATGACCCAGGAAAGACTCGCTTTATTTAATGTCTCCAAGCAGCATTTGCCAGACAGCCCTCCCTTCCATTTCTCTACAGGAGAGAGAGCTCAACATAATTCAAATTCAATTTTCACAGATACTGCCACCTTATCTCCCAAGAGGCAACAGGTCCCAGAGCTCAGAAGGTAAGAACAGAAATTTAAGGTTTATAATCCAAGGCCTCATTTGGCTCTAACAAGCAAAGTCCTCTGAGAGAGCACTCAAGAAAATGTACTTTGAGCACCACCACCCTACCCCACCCCACCCCCGACAAATGCTTCTAGCATAACGCACTGGGCCTGGTCTAACGACCAACTGCGGGGATCATAAGATGGAATCAGGAGACAGGGTGTCGGGATATGTTGAAATTAGGTAGCATGCCAGGTCTCTCTGGCTCTTAGACCACAGCGGTTAACTCTCAGAGACAAATGAGCCATATGGAGGAAAGGTCAGAAATATTAAACTGAGCAAGGGATTGGGCTCACCAAACCACAGGGAGAGAGAGAGAGAGCATGGAAACTGTGGCACTTAGGAAGTCACTGTCAACTGTGGGCAGGGAGAAGAGTGGAAAGAATCTGCTCCTGGGGGTAGAACAGATGAATTGTGAATCACTTCTGCAGACTGGAATCCGTTGTAACCATGAGCTAACCAGACTGCATACCCCCCGGGCTGGTACTTCAGCCACAGAAAGCAGGGGAGGCTGCAGCGCTGGGCCATGCGAAGATCTGGGCTCAGTCACTCTCCACCACTGCCCACTCCCATGACAGCTATTCCCGAACCCTGCAGAACCATCTCCCCTGTGGCAGCTGTGCTGGCTCTGCTCAGATTCAGGGTAGGACAAAGTACTGTTGAAGGGCTGCAGAGTCCCTGTGTTGGGGCGTAGACCACGGTACGGCCTCTTCTGTGCTAGAAACTGTTACAGAGGGCTGGCAATATACATCATGATTGTATGTTTTGATACAGCATGTAGACCCCAGGAACTTTTCCTACCAAAATATCTCCACCAATTGGCAAAAAAAAAAAAAAAAGAATAAGTAAGAACTGGTTTTCTGAAACATTTTTTTTTAAACAATAAAGATTTAAAATAACGCACATACTCAAGGGGAAAGGAATGTTTAAATCAAAGAAATTATTTTAAAATGCATTATACCTGGGCTGGAGAGATGACTCAGAGGTTAAGAGTACATGCTGCTGTTGCAGAGGACCCGAGTTCACTTCCCAGCACCCACGTTAGGTGAATCAAAACACCCGCAACTCCAGCTCCAGGCGACTTAACACCATATTCTGGCCTCTGCAGGTGCCTGCATTCAGAGACACACACACACACACACAATTTAAAGCAACAACAATAATGTAGAGGTTGGAGAGATGGCTCGCTGTTTAAGAGGTGCATAGGACTTAGATTCAGTTACCAACAACATGGCAGCTAAGAATCGCCTGTAACTAGTTCCAAGGGATGCCACACCCCCTTCTTGGCCTCTGAGGGCACAAGCACCCACATGCACATCGACCCAGACACAAACATATACACATAATTTAAAAATAAAATATTTTAAAAGATGCACTTTAATTTTTTTTTTTTTAAATGAGGAGCTGGAGAGATGGCTCAGTGGTTAGAAGCCCTGGTTTCTTGTCCAGAGGACCCGGGTTCAATTCCCGGCACCCACATGGCAGTTCACAAGCATGTGTAACTCCTATTCCAGGCGATCTGACACTCTCACACAGACATGCATACAGGCAAACCATCAATGCATACAAAATAAATACATAAATAAACATCTTAAAATGAAACATACAAGGTATACAAAACATATAATATTTATAGATATATTTTGTTTTCTTTTGGTGCTGGGTATCAAAATTTAGCAGGTTCATAAAGACTAAGCAGGTGTTTCTATCACTGAGTTATATACCACAGCTCCTCCTTGTTTTATAAAAACAGTGTTTTATACATTCTATACAGTCTCTGTGTGTGAGCACAGACATTTTTATGCTGATATCGGCTGATTATGAACATATTAATATTCATATATAGTATGAACTTGTAAATGCATAGAGAAATCTGGAAAGATAGACTAATGACAGTGATAGCCTACTGGCAGGGGTTTCAAAGATCAGAACTCACAGGATGAGCATCGGAGAAAGAGAGAGTTGGGGGTTGGTCGAGCGCATTCCGATGCTAAATTCTGGTCGCCAAGATCTGGTCTAGAGAAATGCTTTCTCACATACACCGAACATGTTGTGTAAACTTTGCTCCCCAATTGTCTCTAATCGGCTAATAAAGAAAAGCTGGATAGCCTATCCCTGGGCAGAGGAGAGGGAGGGAGGGATGTGGTTCCTGGGCTTGGGGTCTCAGGTAGGGACCACCTACCTGAGGGGAGAAGGGAAGATGAGAAAGAAGAGGAGAGGAAGATGGAGAGAAAGGATGTGGCCTGATGGAGCAGATCCAGCCCAGACAGGGCCAATATTAGCACATAACTTGAGATGTGTGGCTGGGAAGTAGCCAGAGCAGCTTAGAAAAGAGTATAAATTGTACCTGCCCAGTTATTGTGCTTGAGCTTGTTAAACAAGTCAATAGGTCTCTGTCTCAATTACTTGGAGATAGCTGAGTTATCAAAGCCCCCTAGAATTAATACATTTTCTACAATAAGAGAGAGCATTTTATATTCCGTTGTTTTGTTAAGTCTCAAAGGCTGTCTTTGAACTTACGTATTCAAGGCTAGCCTCAAACCAATAATCTCCCTGCCTCAGGCTTTACTTACTTCTTCGAGTTCCTAGTTTTACCCTATGTATTTATCATGTGTCATAAATTTTAAAAATACAGATTGGGGGAACTTAATAAACAGCTATTAATAATTCTTTTTTGAGATTATAATATAATCACATAATTTCTTCCTTCCATTTTCTGTCTCTGAACCCTCCATATGCTTCTCCTTGCTCTCTTTCAAATATGTGTCTCCCTAAATATAACCTGTGTGTATGTTTTCAGGGTTGACCTTGGAGTGTTGATTAAGCAGTCGGTGTGCTCTTCTCCCACTTTCAGCCTTCCTTAGTTCTTTGTGTAGGGTTGAGGCCTAGGGCTTTCCCCCATCCATTTTGGCATGTCTATTGCTGTCCTTGTTCAGCTCATGTTCGGCAGTTGAACATGCTGATGAGACTTCATGGGTGCAGCTTCTGACATTACTGGGAGACACAGTCTCACAGCAAACCTCCTGATCCTCTGTCTGTTACGACCCATCTGATTCCTCTTCTCCAATGTCCTCTGAGCCTTAGATGTGGGGATGGTGGCACTTGGCTCCACAACTCTGCATTTTGATTGGTTGTGGTTTTCTGTAATAGCATCTATCCATTGCAAAGTTTCCTTAATGAGGAATGAAAAACGAAAATCCTTAATTAAAGTTATAGAAGTTTACAAAATAATCCAATTGGAAAGAAGAGGAATCGTTCCAAACTTCTTTTCCTGTCGGCTCTTTACAAAACCAGCAGCTGGGGCTGGGGAAATGGCTCAGCAGATAAGAGCACTGGCTGCTCCTGAACTGGACCCAGGTCCAGCTCCAGCACCCCCAAAATGGCTGCCTACTAACTTTAGTTCCAAGGGATCTGAAACCCATTTCTGACCTCACTGGGCACCAGACACACATATGATGCACAGACATACGTGTGGGCAAAACACTCATACACATAAACTAAAAATAAAGAAATCTAAAACGCTAGCGCTTCCAATAAACACATGACCATTGACCCAAGAGGAGAAAAGACATACCCCATTGTTTATCTCCTTCTTCTTAGTGCCTTAAATACACAGCACCCCTAAATAAAAGGCTGTCCAACTTTACAGACCGTTTGTTCAAAAACAGTAAAATAAATAACTACAAACCCAATCTGGCCACTAGAGGGAGAACATTACACATAAAAACACTTTCAGTGACCACCTTAAGGACAAATGTAGCCTCACTCAGGAGGCCGCGCAAATGTTGGCACCCACAAACATGGCTCAAAGCTCGGACACGGCAAACAGTAACCCCTGTGTTTCAGCTTTTGGCTTCTCTAATACGTCCTGAAGCAAATAAGATTACACACGAGTGTGACTGCCACGATGGCAGCTTTCAACCACTACCACCAGAGGTTCCGCAACAGAAGCAAGCGGGGAGCTGGAAGCTGCCCTGACACCATTTCTTAAGGAACAATGCTCCATTTTGAGCCCAGCAGCATAGGTAAGAGAGTAAGAAATGTTAGCCTTGTGTCACAAGGACCAGGGGACTTAATCTTATCAGAGCTGCCCTGGAGTATACTTTTACAGACATTGGCTGGATGAGCACAGTGAATACATTTTTCCTTCTGTTCTTCATAATGGATCTCAGCCCCGTCTATCAGCTTCATTCGTTTCATGTGCTTGAGCCCGGCACAAATGAGCTGATAACGTACCCCGTGATCACCATTATTTCCAGCAAGATGACCATTTCCCATAAACCCACTCTTCTACTTCACCTCTAAAACAAATTCATGTCTTTCTTGAGAATCACCTCATCATTTTGTAAAAAATAAGTGGTTCATTCTGCAGGGAAGGGGAAGGCGTGATCAAAATGTGTCTTTCCAAAAATGCCGTGGCCCTAACCTTGGATGTCTCATTAACTAATTGAAAGGACTGAAGTCTGACAAAGCAGAGATGTTCTGAATTGGGACTGGATTTGAGGCAAGTCAAGGGTCTATGCATAGATCACCCTATACTGCATTAACACCCCCTGCCTGGATTCTATGTCTTCTTGACATGCTTTGACTTAATTTTCAAAGTTTAAATGGGCTGGCTAACTCAGTCAACATCACAGATCTAACAAGCAGTGAGACTAGCATTGAAGCCTTGGGCAGTAAAACTCCAGAGCCCATGTTCTCAACCACTAATCCATCCTCCCACCTTCCACCTGGCTGTTTCTCCCAATGGGGCTTTTGCTTGACCTAGTAATCTTTCAACAAACTGACAATAAAGTTACAGATTCATTACCATGGTGCTGACAAAAATGATAAGAGTCCTGATTCTATCTTATTCCACAGTTGCCCCTGGGGCACCTTGCAGATACCTAAGAGTCCTAGTTTCCTTTGTGCCCATTGGGAATAATGACTCAAACCAACTAGCTCCTCCCACCACTGTGCTCCTGATTAAACTAGATCATGGGCATTAAGGACTCAGTATGATGCCAAGCACTGAGTAGGTGTTGAAATTGTTGGTTGGGAAGCAAACCAGAGGAGGGGGTGTAATCACAATTCATAGACCATGATGTCAAACTTCACCAGGTAAGAGTGAGGTGGCTGCTTCACACAGCCACATCCCAGCCCTTCTCGCTGGCTTTATAATATAGCCATCGCCTAAAGAGAGGACATTAGGGACACACAGGTCCCAGACCATTGTCCCCTTGAGTGAAGGCTTCCATGTTGAGGAATCTTGCCTGACATATACCTGATACATGTGGAACTCTGGTGGAAGCTTGACATTACCCTGATTCCAGCTATAAGACTCATCTACACACCAAATTATGTTTCAGAAGATATGTGGAAAATGTGACAGCCTGTGGCAGCTTCTTGGAAGGTTCTTTAAGCAGTTCTTGTGGTAATTTGAGCACAGTTCTTGCTCCCTGTCCTCAGAGGACAGGGAGAAGGGCGGGTCACATTCTTCAAAGACAAAGACGCAGTTAGTTATTATGAGACTGTGGTTTTCTCCTAGAGAATTCACTCTTGAAATTTTGACTCCTAGAAATGACAGCAAATTCAAAAAAGGTATGACCATTGAGCTATATACCATGAAATCACTGGAAAATTCTATAGTACACTCATTAGTTGCTAGGAATTTATATATATATATTATTAACATATATATTATTAACATATATATATATGTTGAAAAAAAAATAATAATAATGTTAATAATGTTGAAAAAAATACTGTTGGGTCACTGACCCTCAGAGATCCTCAGAGCCCCAAACCATACTGTGTGAACTGCTGAGCTGGGAAAACATTATTGTACCCCATGAATCCTCTCTGCCAATAATTGTTCCCTTGAACATTATCTTAATCTTTAAATGTGGGAGTTGATGAAGGTAGAACGGAGATCCTGGACCTGTAATCACAGAGAAAAGGGTGAATTTAAATCACGAGGCTGAACTAAACTAAAATCAAATCAGCTCAGAAAACATCACAGAGAACATTCCACTGGCTGATTAAGGTCTCGCCAGCTTACACACTGCCCTCCCTTCTCTGCTCTTCCCTAAATTGTTATGTTCACGAGTGACTTCTTTTTTAATTGAGGTGCTGGGATCAAACCAAGGGCCTTGAAGATGCCAGGTAAGCACAGTGTGAATTACAAGCCCAGCCCCACAAGAGGTATTTTCACTGTTTGTGAGGTCTGCTAAGGAGGAGGAGCTTGGTAAATATACACAGCAGCAATGATCAGTTCCAACTTTCCTTTTGCATATACATTTTGTAGGAAAAATAAACCATGTAGCATAGAAGTGATATTTGCAAATTCAGGGATCTGGAATGCAAGTGTCTATGTGTTTCTCTCTCTCTCTCTCTCTCTCTCTCTCTGTGTGTGTGTGTGTGTGTGTGTGTGTGTGTGTGTGTGTGTTTGGTTTACAAGACAGGGTTTCTCAGTGTTGCCTTGGCTGTCCTGGACTCACTTTAGAGACCAGCCTGGCCTTGAACCCATAGAGATCCACCTTCCTTCACTTCCCAGAGTGCTAAGATTATAGATATGTGGCACCATGACCAGCTGCAAGTTTGTTTTCAATGGGAATCTAATTCACATTCTCTCAGGCCTTAGTCCATTTCACTCTGTGTATAGCCATAACTACAGACTACAGCTGACCAGCCCCACCTGACTCTACCTTCCTCCTCTTCTGCTTTTACCTGTAGAAGTCAAAGAACATTTTACAGGAGTCAGCTCCCTTCTTCCCCAATGTGGATCCCAGGTATCAAACTTGGGTCATCGAGTGAACTTAGTGATCCCCTCCTCTGCTTTTAATAACAGATTCACAATAAACACGAGGACATAGGAAACAGTGATAAAAGTACAGCATGCTAAACATTTGATTTTGTCATTCTCTCCTTGGTTCATATTCACCATATGCGCCATAGATGGTTATCATCACCAAATATAGTTTACCTCAAGCAAAGTCAATTGCCTAAAGGTGGCCCAGGGAAACAGGATATGATTCCAAATGACCGCGTCCCTCATGATGCTGAAGATGGCCACTGAAGAAGGTCAAGACTTTATTTTCCTGTGTCGCTTAAAGATAAGATTTTCCTTGACAAGTTGTGAGGGAAACAAACTTGTGGACTTTGAGAAAGCACACAGCAGGCACAGACGAAATGCAGGTGACTCTTTATCAGTTTACTGAGGACGGCCTTACCTCTTTTCTTCTGGCAGCCAGTTAGCTGGTTTCACTTTTCCTAAGCTGATGCTAAGCTTCTAAGAGCACTTTGCTGAGGTGCCAAAGTGACACGGAAGAAGTCACACTGATAGCGCCCATTCTCCTCAGAAGATAAGACAAGGAGTTTGTCAAACAGGGCCTAGGCTCAGAGCAGGAGGGCAATTCTATCCAACCTTCAATTATTCTGAAATTCCAAAGGCCCACCTGAATACCCTTCTCCTGATGATGGCTTTGGAGTCAATGAGCATTTGGGGACAGGTTAGAATCTGAAGCTGGCCATTTCTAACCCTTGGTGTTAATCCCTTGAACTTTATAAACTCCAATAGGGCAAGTTTCAAAATCCAGCGTTTCTTACTTCACAGCGTACCTAAATACCATCTGTAATGATTTCCCTTAATCAAAAAATTAATTAAACTCTGGTTCTAGTGCTCTAAACACAACAAAGGGAGAAAGGAGCTCTGGCTAGTTGCCAAGGCTTCATCCCAGGCTCTTAGAGTTAATAATTTCTATGGTATTTTAAGCATTAGGACCAACAAAGGTCCATTCTGGAGACACTGCATTACAAGAAGTAAGTTTCAACCAATAAAAAAGAAGCCAACAGTTAGGAATCTGACTTTGTGATACTTCTGAATATCACAAAGATGAATCTGAATTTGTGATATTTCCTGGTATTAGCCTGAAAACTTAGTGATGAAGAGTGAAAGTAATGAAAATGTGTGCTCAATGTTTCTATTCATTACTCAGGTCTGCTCAATGGTTCCAGGTGTGATGTGGTAAAAATGGAGTCATGGAACTTCCCAAGGAATTTCTGGGTAAAATGAGTCCATAGGCAAGCTGATGCCCTTTCTCTCCCTCACACAATCCTTGGGAACTACTTGCAGGGTGAATCCTTCTTCCCATCTCTATTGTACTCCATAAATTAATTTTTTTCACTGTGTGTGCATTTTATCCATATTTCAGATTTATTTTGCTGTGTGTATGGTGTTTTAACTACCTGTGTGTCTGTGTTTTATGAGAATGCATAGTGCCCATAGGTATCAGAAGATCCTCTGGAACTGGAGGTACAGGTGCCTGAGAGCCAGCATGTAGGTGCTAGGAACCAAACTCAGACCCACTCCAAGAGCATGGCACACAGCTACAATCCCAGGACTCAGGAACCTCAGGGCTGGAAGATGTGGAGTTGGAGGCCATCTTGGGCCACACAACAGAATGGAAGGGGAAGGACTCAGCAGGTTCAGGTGCTTGCTGCCAGCCACGACTACCATGTCCTGATCACCAGGACACATACAGCAGAAAATCCCCACACATGTCCTCTGCATAGAATATAAACACACGCATGCTCTCACACACACATTTTTGGGTTTTTTGTTGTTTTGTTGCCTCTACCTCACCCCACCCCACACTACTGTACTTCCTTTTTCTGGACAGCTAGACTACAGGTTAATCCTCGTGTATGAAATGCTAGTTAAGGTAACTGTCCATGGAAAGGAGGAGGAAGGAAAGATATGTGTATAGCATTATTTCAAAATAAAATAAAATTCTTCTATAAACCCTACTATAAAATTCCCGAAGTTTCAGAGCAGAAAGCAAATGATGTTTGTTTCCAAAATATTCCCTGTCCTAAGTCAGCTACAGATTTAACTGCATGGAAAAAAATTCCAAGTGCAACTGGAAAACTGAAGATAAAGATGATTTCTTTAGTAAACATGATTATAAGGGGGTGAGAGAACTCTGGGAATCCCACCGTTAAAGACCATATTTTATTGTATATCAACAAGTCAGTTACAGGGTAGACATGGAAACAGAAATGACCCACTGTGACACTATTTTGGAACCACCATTTCACCACACCCTTGCTGTAATCAACACCTACTGAAATAAATAGTACCTTCCATTTCATTTTTTTTTTCCTGAAGAGCAATGGACAACTGAAATGTTTTGGCTCAAAGGGGCGGGAGCCAGGAGGGGGAAATCTGCATTGCTGTGGAGCTATGTTCCATTTTAAACTATAGGATAAGCCATGTGAAGTTTGCAATCAATTTGCAATTCAATGTTCCACAAGAAGGAAGTGTCACTCTTGGTTGCCACCACCATCTCCCACCACCTCCACGTCCCTTCTAATCATGTTTTCAAAGCTTTGGGAAAGGAGATTTGCCTACTTCCCACTCAGCTAATACGTATAATACAGCCTGAAAATAAAGCAAGATTATCCGGAATTTGAGGCCAAAACAGACTGAAAAACAACCCCCAAGTTCCCCTTATGCATCAGTGGGGACAAGAAACAAAAACTTATACAAAGCAACGCAAAGTAAGAACTACTGAAGGAGAAAATAAGTAACTAAATAAACAAACCTGTTTTCCATACCAGGACTGACCCACCTGACAAACAATCTGTCTGCTACAGTATTTATTTAATGCAAAAATGATTAATAAGCAGCAAGTAGAGGATGGGAAAAGTTGCATTGGGCTGCGGATGAGTTGCAACAAATTTTGAAATAAGCAGGCACAAACTTCCTTTCAATATACAAGAGAACGCCTTATCAATCAACTTACATAGACCTTCAGAAAATAAAAATAAAAAGCCACTAAAAGTTCTTTGGAGGTGTCCTTCCTTGGTGGAAGAAGTCATTTAGCTACTAGCTTAGGAAACTGTTACATTTCCTAACTAGGTTAAGCTCTCCTAAAAGCAGAAAACTCTGTTACACAGAGAAACTCTGCCTTGAAAAACTTTTTTAGGAAAGAAACTACAAAGACACTGCTTCGTAAAACACAAGTGAGGATGAGTCTAGTACCTGGACCCAAGTTTGACTTTTGATGGAAATGGTCTCTGCTGGAAGCAGATGCCTTTAAGGGCTTCCGTATTTAAAAGGGGAGAGTGAGCGTCGGGGGCAGAGAGATGAGAGACTGAAGAGCCGCAACTGCAGTTACAACGGCAGCAGGAGCTTCGTTAGGGCTTTGTTAAGACACATAGTTCACAAGCTTTCCTGTTCCCGTGAGACTTTCCTGAACCGTCTATCTTTGTCTACACATTTTCCCTTATGTGGTGTGTGCGTCTGTGTGCACGCACACGCCTGTATGTGTGTGTGCCTCTGTATGCATCTGGGGCCTGTGTGTATGTCTGTGTTTATCTGTGTGTGTGTGTGCTCCTATGTCTTTGTCTGTGGGCCTGTATGTGGGCCTGTGTGTATGTCTGTGTATATCTTGTGTGTGTGTGTGTCTATGTGCCTGTGTGTATGTCTCTGTGTGTATATGTCTGTGCCTGTGTGTGTCTGTGTGTGCCTCTGTGTCTGTGTATATCTTGTGTTTATGTGTGTGTGTTTGTGTCTGTGAGTCTGTCTGTAGGCCTGTGTGCATGCCTGTGTGTGTATGTGTGTCTGTGGACCTGAGTCTATGTCTGTGCCTGTATGTCTGTGTGCCTCTGTGTCTGTGTATGCCTCTGTGTGTGCCTCTGTGTCTGTGTTTATCTTGTATTTGTCTGTGGGCCTGTGTGTACGTCTGTGTGTGTATATTTGTGTGTGTTCCTGTCTGTAGGCCTGTGTAGGTGTCTGTGGGCCTCTATGTCTGTGTGTATGTGTATGTGTATCTATGGGCCTAGGTCTATGTTTATTTGTGTATGTCTCTGTGTGTGTTTGTGCCTGTGTGTGTCTGTGTGTGTGTGTGTCTGTGTGTGCCTCTTGTGTGTGTATGCAGTTTTGTAGGAAATAAAAACTTTCAGTGCTAATGGTTTGACTATGCAGTGTTCCCCCCAGGCTCATATGTTGAACACTTAGCCCCCAGGTGGCATAGCTCTATTTTTGAAAAGTTGCAGACATTTCAGGAGATGGGACTTAGTTGAAGGAGGTAGGTGAGTAGCTGAGTAGCGGTGTTCCTGCCAAGGTCACACCCAGGGTCTCACCACTCTCTGCTTCCTCTCCTCCATAAAGTAAACAGCCTCCTCTTCTACATGCATCTGTCGCCATGATGGTCAACTGGCCCAAGGACAAGACAAGTAACTAACACATTCAGAATCACATTTATGGGACCGAAATGTGAAACCGTTGTTATTACAGTCTGTCTGTGTGCTGATGTCAGTATGTAATATTATGACAGCATGTTGTAGTAACCTACACATGTAATTCTTACATCCTCGAACATGCCAGGATTTTGTTTTAAAGGTTCACCAATATCACACTGCTGCTAAAAATGAAGTCCTAAGGACTGCCCAAAACCCTTCACGAATGTTTATGGTACATAACATCAGTTGACAGGGAAAGAAACCAAAATATATACACTATAACGTAATGATATAAAACACATACAGGTGTATGCACACACACAGGTGGGAGGCAAGAGGTAGAAACAAAAACTGTACGGGAGTAGTGGTGATGTTAAAAATAAAAGCCTGATTTCCTACAGAAGCTATTTCCTACAAATGTTATTTTTTTTCCTCTTGAGCGGGAGTAATCATCACTTGGAAGTTTTCAGAGGAACAGTTTCTATTCACAATGTGATCATACATGGGCCTGCACCTAGAAGCAACATGGCTACTTCTCGAAGAGGTGTACGAATGCGCAGCCACTGTCAGGCATACATGGCAGTCACCCCAGTACTTGGGAGTCTGAGGCAGGGCAGAACGCTCAAGGTCACCCTCGTCAATGTCAGACCAGGCTGGGCTACAGAGGAAGACTTGGTGAGTTGGTACGATGATTCTGAGAGTAAAGGTGCTTGCTACCAAACCTGAGGACTTGAGTCAGATTCCTAGGACCTGCGGTGGCAGGAAACAACAGACTCCACGGGTTGTCTTCCAACCTTTTGCAGTTATGAATACACATGTGTTTACACACAAATCTAATTTTTTTAAAAAGGTAACGGTAGCAATCCAGGGTTGACTAGTCGCTTCTGAATATTACTTGATTGACTGAATAATACTTATTAAGTGTTACTCAAAGTGTCAGTCAGGTAACAAGCTTTTCTTCAACCGCTGTGCTAAAAACAGCTCAGGGACTCAGAAACCTGGGTAGATGCTAACAACAGGGATCATGCCTAGAAAGCCTTCAGTGCAGAGGAAGTGCTTTCCTGAACGGGAAGCTCCTGCTTACTAAGGCAAGTCCCCCGACTCTGCATCATCTACTATGTTAAGAAGTCCCAAGGCTGTAGCAGGGCTCCTGGCAGAATTCCCTTGCTTCAGAGAATGAATTGTCACAAACTATCGATGCACTAAAGTTATCAACTAGTTTCTACTTGTAAAACATATTTTCTAGAAAAGAAAGTACACACACATCACAAAATGATGCTTTTGAAGGAAAGCACAAAGGAGGCAATGAGAAAGAGTCTGACTTGGGAGGTATCAGTTTATTTGACATAGTACATGATTCAAAGCGTCTGATATCTCAAAGTCAACAAGATTTCCCATCTCTCTAGTATAATAGACTGGATATCCTGAATGCAGCCTATTCAGGGCCCTGATTCTTTACCCCCTGTACCTAGAATTCAATGGTTTCCCTAATTAGTACACAGTTCACATTCTCTGAAGGCTTGGAGGTTGAAGGGGAAACAGGGCTTCAAACTGTCCCTCTGAGCCAAAGGCACTTAATGTTAAAAGATAAAGGACAGAAGAGTCACTCTGCAGACATTGCTGTGTGTCCAGAACTCTGAACTGGAGTGTCCCCTCACTGGCCCACATGAGATTTGTCACAACAATGTAAAAGACACTGATTTCCTTGAAAGAACAAAGTGCAGTATGAATATAAAAGACTCAAACCCCGCCCTTTACAGACAATAATACATAAGATAACTCTCACCTTATATGATTAGTATTACCCAAGATTCACACATGGCAAAAAAAATAGCTAAAAATAAATCTGTCATAAATTCTCACTATGCAGTCACAATACAATCTGCTAGTGCACATAGAATCTGTGAGTTAGAGAGAGCCTCAGAGATCATGTTGTCCATTCCCTCATTTGATGAGGGGACAGAGGCCCAGGGAGATGAAGTGTTGGGCCCCAGGGTCTAACACTGAGGCAGAGGATGGGCAGGACTCCATAGTTCTCAGCTCTCTCCTTCCTCTTCTAAAGGCTCTCAAAGTAAAACATGGCGATGATCCCCAAAGATGCACCACACTAAAGCACAAGCACTGACACATGTCAGCAATTTGGTCACACATGACGGTTCCTTTGGCCACTGGGCAGACATGTAACTCTCCTCCGGTGGGAATATGTTACACAAGATCAGTTCTGAGGTCAGGGAGACGCCAGCTGCAAGTTACAGACAACTGCTGGGATCTGGAAAGGCTCCTCCTGGCTGTCAGTCTGTAGTGGGCAGATGGTCTGCTGCACAACGGAATCCCAGGTTGGATGCCGAGCTATCCGGCGTGTTCTGGCTTCGAGCCGCACAGCGGTACCTATAGCAATAGGACTAGAAAAGACAACATGCCATAAGAGATCCTCGAACCCTTGGCTTAAAGCTTAGGGTAGATGCAGCTTCACAAACGTACCTGGTCCAGGGAAGCCGGAGCTACCTGAAGGCAGAGCTACCTGAACTGCCTTCCTAGACCATCTGTGACGTATGCTTGGCAAAGGACAGCACATTCATGACTCAATCAGCCAGTAGCTTTTACCTTACAAATAACACCTACATTCAGTAGAAAGGCCACCACCACTTACAATACTCCAAAAAGCACACAGTAAGCCAGGTTGTGGTAGTACACGCCTTTAATCCCAGCACTTCGGATACAAAGGCACAAGGATTTCTGTGAATTAAAGGACAGTTTGGTCTACGGAGTGAGTTCCAGGACAGCCAGGACAGTTACAGAGAAACCCTGTCTCAAAAAAAAATAAAAAAATAAAAAATAAAAAAAATTAAAAAGGCAAATTGCAACCCCCCATGGTTATCCAAATGATTCTACAGTCAGCAGCCACTGAGAATCATGTTTTTACGAAATATGTGAAAACAGAATTCCCATGATAAAATGTCAAATAAAAAGTCAGAATATGGGGCTATATAATGTATTATCTAGCCTAATCAATCATATGCTAAGGAAAGAAAGACTACAAGATCCAGAAGGTTATAGCATGCACACACTCACAATCATTACCTTGAAAGGAAAGCTTCATTTTTTTGGCTTATTGCCTCAAGTTTTGACATTATAACAATAGGGGTAAATGGCAATAAAATGATTAATAACAGAATCAAATAGAATAGAATATATTAAATAGGCTGGCAAAAAAATCAAGAGTCCACTATAGGGACTTAAAATATAAGAAAGGCTTTTGGAAAGCCACTTTCTTCCCAATACCTCAAGATTTTAAATCACAGTAATAATAATACTATACATGGGGGAGGAGTGCAGTTTACTTCATTCTGTCTGGTTGTAAAAGAGCAGTGTATGTAAACTCACACAAACCTGGACATTGATTTCCCAGGACACATTAGGCACGGTAGCAAGCACTTTTGATTGTCAGAGCCCAGGCAAATCAAACAAGTTACAGAAGGTGACACAGTTGTGAAAGGAAGCAAGATTCCAGTCTGGACAAACTGGTGTGTGGTTCCTTTCTTATCAAGAGCCTACCTACATTTCATGTCTTTCTTTCCCACCACCAACACACATGTGATACTTACACACATTCTCACACAAACATACTGGACATGTATCTGTGGCCACGGACTATTTGACACAGCATTTTAAGAGCTGCCAGATTCCAAAATAACTATGCGGGGAACTCTTGTGAGGTTCATTCTCCGATTCAAAAAAAAAAAAAACCCACAGGAAATAAAAACCAACTAGTCACCTTGGGTGCCGTGAACATAAACTCAAAAGCTGGCCCACTGAAGCCAAGTGCCTGCCAACTGGTAAAAGAAATCTCAAGAAGAATCATGTAGAAAAAGTTGGGAACTCACACCGAAGAGATAATTTGTGGGAAGGGAAAAAAAAATAGGTCAGCATGCAAGACTTTTTTTTTTAATTCCTATTATTTCTTTTCTCTCACAAAAAGTCAGATGTTTCTAATCTCCATAAAAATTATCTCTGAGGCTGACATGGAAATTCTCTGGTGCATTTCTCCCAATAAAAAGGAAGACATAATGCTCCATCTTCTATAGATAATAAAACAGTAGAAACCGATTTTCGTTGTGGACAGTGAGGAACAGAATGTATTACTAGCTCTCGGGTACACAGACAGAAGATGAATTTTGAATGTGCTTGAAATAATAATAAGGTGACGCTTCTGCACCTGTGTGTTCTGCATGAAAAGAAGTGCACAAATGTCTGGCAAGGAGTGTGTGAGGAGACACAGCAGAGCCTATGCGCAGGCCTTAGGCTACTGAGAAATGACAAAGCTCTGGTATTTCTAGGTAACTCAGAGTACCAGTGAAACCACACACGTGCAATGGACTTCACACTGCAGCAAAGGGCCAGCTGAGGGGAGGCATACTGATGACTCTAGCAAGCTCAACCCACGATGGGACCACACGATGAAAACAACCACGCATTTTATTTCTGGACTGTGTACACCAAGAGGACATACCCAGGTCTAGGCACAGTCCTGCCCTGGCTGACTGGAGACCACAGGCTGGTGAGAAAACACTGACTACACACCAGACAGTTACGAAACAGCTATGAGTTTAATTAAAGAACCGAGGCTGGTCATTTGGGTCCCTTGCAGAATGTCAGTGTCTCTAGAAAGGCCGAGGTGACACATCCGTGATTACGGCAGTGGTTCTCAGAATGCAGTTGTGATGATTAATGCTGTCTATTTGACAGGATCTAGCATCGTCACAGATAAACATTTGGCCATGCCAGTGAGGGATTACCTTGATAAGGTTCACTGATGTGGACAGACTCAACCTAAATATGGGTGGCATCGTTCCCAATATTGCAGTTACAGACTACATAAAAAGGACAAAGCTAGCTCAACACCAGTGTTTGTCCCTGTCTGTGTGACCAGTTACCTCAAGCTATAACCACTATGGCTTCTATGTCACAAAAGACTGTACCCTGGCACTGTTGGCCAAAACAAACCTCTTCTTCCATAAGCTGCTTTTAACTTATTTGTTCTGTTTGTGTGTTGCATGCTCCGGTGATCCACTGACAGTCATCAGTCCTGTTGAGTACCTCCTTCCTCCCACTGGGTGTGCTCATTGGCCCTTAGCTTGCTTTGGAAATTGTGTTTTATCACAGCAACAAGATAAGTGGACACAGACAAATAGACACGCACACACATACAGAGAGAGACAGAGACAGGAGAGGTTGTCCAAATACACATTCCTAGGCTGCACACTCAGAAATGCTGCTTTCATGGGGCTCATGTGGTACTCAAGGTACATTTCTAACAAGCTTCCGGGGTGCTGCTTCAGCCCACGGGGTGCACGCCAAGCAGCAGCAATTTATAAAGGAGGATGGCAGGTAGATTAAGTGGCTAAACAGTGCTTTCAGAAGCACAGAAAAGGCAACAATTAGCCATTCCATAGATAGCCTGATCACATCACAGCAAGATTAGACTGTAAATCTTTGAGTACTTGCAATAGGCCAGAATCAATTTTAGGCATGAGGAATGCAGTCAGAGCAGACAAACAAAGAATCTGCTAGCAGAGAGCTGACATTCACAGGGAGCAGTCAGACTGCAAACAGACTGAAAAATTTAAGACTGCTTCCAGTGGTGGTCATCTCTGAAGACAGGGAAGATGGGGAAAGGCAAATGAAAAACAACAGCGGCTGCTTTTCATAGGGTGTTTTGGAAAAGCCTCTCTTAGAGGGAGCTGAGATGACCTAAGAATTGGAAAACAAGAATTACAGAGAAAATAAGACAAAGAAATAATGTAAAAAGCAAGAAATGTAAGCAGATAGATAAAATCACACCACCATCTCCCCAGTCTGAGGAGTTTGGTCTCATACAAATCAAACTTGTGATAAACATTTTGGTAATCTTTTGAACAGCAAGGGCAAAATCCCAAGCTCAGTGGCTATTTCACCTTAGGCAAAGCCTTCCAGAATTTGTCCTCACTGATAAAATGAGGCTCTCTGTAGAAATACCTGAGAACACCTCATCTTGGCCTGGAAACTGAGCTCAGTGTTAGAGCGCATGCCTAGGGTGAGCAAGGCTTGCATTCAATCTCACAAAAAGTGAAACATATCCAAACCAAACCAAAGCCCTCCACAACAGAGATAAACAAGCAGCACAGACAAAGAATAGCAAACAGTTTGCTTAGTGGACACACACTGTTAGTCACTGGACCTCAGCCTGGCTGACCTCCACCTCAGGGAAACAAGAGCGGCACTGTTCCGCTTGGAGCAAGGCACTGGGTTGCCTGTGGGAAGAAGATGACACCTCCTCCAGCTGGGGAAGGAAAGGGTAGCATACACCAGCAGGCTGAGGTCAGCTCTGGTGATGGCACAGGACTACAGTTTTAGTTGGATGGAGTACTGTATATGTTAGAAAAGTTAGGCTGCAACAGCTCTGATGAGTTTTTAGTGCCTGTTCAAACAGAACAGTTTTGAAAAGGATTCTCCATCGATGACAGAGGAGACTAGGAAAAAGATTGATGACATACAAGACTGTTACTGTGACCGTAACTGAAAACCTTAGGTATAATACAAAATAATTCAATTTTTAAAAAATATATAACAAAGTACATGTAAACTCATGGCAGAGATACAATCTTATAGTTTATGACATAAGACATCTGATTTTCATTGTCATCGTTATTATTTTATTTCTTTTCTAAATTTTATGCAGTAAAGTTGTTTTGTTTGTGTAACAGAAAGCTTTAAAAAAATCGATAATCACAAAATGGATCGCAGTGTTTCCCCAGGCCTTCCATCAAACCAAAATGACTATGAAGAACCGAAGCCAGAAAGCCTCACTGCACAGTGGTGACGGGATGGGGAGATCACTTGGTGGGAGAGCACTTCCCTGGTGTGTGCAAGGCCCTGTTTGATCCTTACACACACACACACACACACACACACACACACACACACGTGCTGAGAGGTCAGGTTCATCACTTGCAAAGAGTCAATTCATACCACCATTCTACTCAAACATGTCCATTCCCTCAGAAAATATGTATTAATAAGTAGTTCTCTTAGATTTCGATAATGAGGCTCTAACAGAGACACAATTAAAGAGTAAATGTCCTGATTATGAATGTTCTGGTTGTTCTTTATATTTTTTTTGTACCTCTATTTTTAGCATCAAAAATGGTTCTTAAAGGAAGTGAGGTCTTTGGGTGACTAAAAAAATGGGTCATTCTATTAATTAAGAACGGGAGTAGAAAAAACAAGAACGGGAGTAGTAGGAGGGACCTGTCTCAGCCTGATTTCATCAAAACGGCTAATTACTTTGTAAAACTGATTTCAGTATCTGTGTTAAGAATGTGTGCTTGGATCAGGAAACAATCCATTCAAGATGATGACCTACCAGCCTGGAGGCCTTGAACTCAAGTAGGGCAGAAATATGGTTTCATGAGAGGAAAGCATTTGTCAGATAAAGGAAAATTTTAAGGCAATTGTATCTAATATTGAATAAAATCATTCTAGGGAAGCCTGTACCAGAACCCAGGACTTCCAACTGCTCTTTCACATGCCACTGGACCAATTCCTTTGTTATTCTGGTGAGATGCTAGATCTGAATGATGATCCCACACTGGAATGTTAGGCAAAAATCTAACAATATCAAGAACCAAATTCTGTACTTATCATACAATGACTCTTTATTCTTCCAAAACTCCTATCAGAAAGGTATATCACATTACACACACAGGGGAACACTGTCAAGAGGCATTAACAGTGTGCCTAAGGCCACACCACGTAAGCAGCAGGTCAAGAATAACAGCTTGTGCTCTTAACTGGATGCTGTGCTCCCTCAAGAGCCACTCTTTCTGTGTCCTCACCTCCTTCCTGAAGCTGTACCTTAGACAGACTGCTAAAAACTAGGAATGAGGGGACTGGAGAGATGGCTCGTCAGTTCAGAGCAGTTACTGCTTTCCCAGAAGTCCAAGGCTTGATCCCTAGAGCCCACTTGGTGGCTCAGAACTATCAGTAACTCTAGTCCCAGGAGATCCGATTCCCTCTTCTGGCCTCCATGGGCACGGAGAATACAATTGGTATGCAGACATACATGCAGGCGCAACTCTGCCCCCCACCCACACACACAAAAATTTTTGTAATTAAAAAAATGAAATAACCCTTAAAAAAAAAACTAGACATGATTATTGGAGTTTAGCACGCAAAGTGGGCTTGGTTTACAACCAAAAGTGTGTTACCTTCTAGTCAGAGTAATTTTAAATATTAACTAATGGAGAGATGGCTCAGTGATTAAACGTACTAGTTGTTGTTCCAGGGGACCTGGGATCATCCCAGAACCCACATGGTAGTGGCTCATAACTCTCTGTAACTCGGAGGGCATTCAACATTAAGCTGTGCAAATATGCAGACAGAATATTCATATACATATAAAATAAAAATAAACCTTTAAAAATTAATTATAACGTTCTTTTTATTTATTTCTAGAATTGCCATTTTCCTCTAGAAAAACTTTGATTCCATCCAGTTTTGTCATTCTGCTATTCTCTTCTGTAATAGTCTCTCCATCCTAAACTAATACTCAAGATGTATTCTACAGATTGATTATGAACAATTAATGATTCTAAATCAGCCATTCATTTAAAACAATTGTAGATAATAAGCCTAGGTAGAGAAAATAAAGTGATAAAAACAACTTAATCCAAAAAAAGATGAAGATTAAAAAGGAACAAAGAATAGATAAGGCAAAGAGGAAAACTAAAACCTCATGATACCAAATTCAAACCCAATAATATCAATAGTTTCATTAAATGTAATTGGGTTAAATATGATTAGATATATATGTGTGTGTGAATGTTTATGTATGTATGTATGTGTGTGTGTATATATGTATTATATACAATATGTAATAATATATAATCTCAGATGATTCTAAAGTAAAATAAAGTTTGAGGGCTACTGTTTTAGGACAAAGTTTGCTATTGTCTCTATTACAAAATTAGTAACTTAAATTAGAAATCACTATAGATGGTTTTAAGTCTCTAGGATGACCAGGACTGAATCAATTAGCATGCAGAGATCCTAGGTAATAAAAAACTGCAAATGCTTCTTTGTACAGAACCAGAAGACCCTAAATGCTCAAGGCACTAAAAATACATGACTCAAGGAGAAGGGAAAGGGTCAGGTTCTGTTTCCAAATTCCTTTGGACGGTTGCTTATGATGCACCAATCACTCAGACTAACCAAGAATTGCCAGTTTGGACCCTGAAATCATAGCTCACAGAGCAAAAATGCACACTTGGGTGCTTCCATTTTGGTAAATCACAAACCACCCTCCATTTATAATTTTAGTTTGAATCTCCACTCAGATTTTCACAGACTTCAAAATTTACAGACATCTGAAATTAAGGGTGTGGTCCTAGATCTAAGCATGGGAAGAGGTAGATGGACCACCCTATTTTAGGCCAACAGAAGCCTCTCACCAGGCAGTTCACGAGTCAGCAAATGATTTGGCTGACTGTGCAAATGATCCACAAGCTCTGTTTCTCCTGTTACTTTCCCCCATGCCTCTTAGTAAGCTGCAGACTTTCCTGCCTTTTTCTTGTTTGGATGGGAAGAGGTTTATGTTAGCAAAAATGAGTGGAACATTTGGGGCAATATGTTATAATGAATTTGTGATCCACAAGGACATCTCAACAGAGTTTAGTAGCATGACTGACCTTATGGCACATATAGGATCCACCTTTCTTCACACGATCTTTCCCAGAAGTGGGGCCTTTCTGTGATTGAAGAGAAAAATCATTTGTTAGTCTAGACAACATGAATGTTCCTCCCTGAGTGAAAAGGAGTACACTTTGGCAGAAGTAGTCATCCTGTGGCCATCCAAACTCTCCACATGTGTTTCTGTCCTGGACACTGCATCTATACCCACACCCTTCTGAATACCCATGACCCCAAATGTTCAATCTCCTACAATCCTCAAGTTCCTGCTACTACATGAAGACTTTGTGACAACAGAAAGCATTCTTTCATTTTTTTTTTTTTTTTTTTGTCTAAGTGATTATAAACTTGGCAGCATCTCCGACATCATCATCCTAATACTCAGATAAGTTATGTTGGTGCTGGCTAATAATTTCTCCATGTATCACCTACTATTCCCTTTACACAGTTTCAAAAACTATATGCACCCATGTCCTGTAAATGTAATTCTGAAGAACACTGTTTCCTGAAAGTAAATAAAATATAACAAAACAAAGTGCCTATTAGAAACAAGGTACTGTTCTAAGTATTTTGTATTAATTCTTGTATCATCGATAGCCACTTTGGAGCAAGGAAAAATAGCAGAATGAAGATTCACATGAAGGCTTGGCTCCAGGAACTGCGCTCTGAAGCACTCTGCCTTACTTCCCCTTAGAAACCAGAAGGGCGGAAGTTGGAGACAGCCTAATGTTGGCAAGAAGGAACAGTGAAGAGAACAAAGATCCAGACAGAACAGCCAAAAGGTAAGTCTGTTTCTTCTAGAAAGAAGTTCTGATAAAAGGGCAATGGAGATGAAAATCCTGGCGCTTCAACTGCCAAGATAAAAGCCTCAACATCAAGTATGTTCTCCAAAAGGCATGTAAGAAGCGCCAAGAAACTCCCATAAGCCAGAGCCGGGAAATGGGGGTGGGAATGATTTTGTTTTTCCTTTGTTGTTCAAAAAGACAACTAATCACACAACCATCTGTTCTGTTTACTGAAAATAAGAGAAGCCCGCACACTCTTCCTGGCTTAGTTCTCCCATTTCTAGCTAAAAACATATTTGTCAAAGGCCACTGAATAAAAGACAGCAGTTAAAAGGACTATGTTCACCCCAACCTCAAACAGGAGTAGCACACTGTCTTGTGAATATTATCAAGGTGGATAGAAGGGCAGGCTTCTTCCAGGGTATTTCTACACTGTCACATAGTCACTGGCTCTACATAACTCCTTTGCAAGTTCAGAGTATTCCTAAGGCCCTAATCACTTAGATGCACTGGTAATATTACTACTTAAAGTTGGCATACTGAAAATGTAAAAAGCACCACTGAAGATAAAGGCTACAAGCATGGTTTTCCCTTCAGGAACATCTAGAATTGGACAGCTATTACATCAGAATCTCTGGATGAGTTTATCAATGTATAAAAGCAAGGCATTTGGAGCTGGAAAGACAGCACAGCAGATAAAGGCACTAGCTACTATTCCAGAGAACCCAGGTTCAATTCTCAGAACCCCCATGTCAGCTCACAGCCATCTGTAACCCCAGTCTCAGGGGGCTGCAGGCCTTTTTCTGGCCTCTGTGGGCACTGCATGCACATACTACACCAACATACATGCAGACAAAACATTCACACACATAAAACAAAACAGAAAAAGGGTACAACATTCATCAAGAATTCACTTGAAGCATGTATAATTACATATCTCCCCGTATGATGACATAACTGTCTTAAGACTGCATTTTGCTTGGGAATTCCTGCATTTGCTGCTTTGGGAGTTTCTCCACTTTCTGTCAGACTATAGGTTAATGTCAATTCAGTTTTCAACAACTAATCACAGTGTGATTATCACAGTGTGTTCTATAATGTAAGATTAATTTTGTTTGTCAAAATACATCTAAGAACAGGAAGTAGGTCATTCACCAATGGTAAGATATGAAAACAGAAGTTCTCTCTCACTGCTATGCCAATGATCTAAAGCTGCAGGGTAAAAAAATATGTCATTCTTCGTGGTGGCACAGAACTAGCAAAACCCACACAGGCTAGGACAACTGCAACAGCCAACACAGCCCTGAACCTAGGCAACTGCTCAGCTACTTGCTGTAAATAAGACTATTTTTGCTATAAACAAGACATATGATTAGGTAAAACTTTTTGAAATACTTATCACTTTGCCAAAAAGGGAGGAAAATTACCAAAAGGATACAGTATCTTAAATAGTGACCCTAAAACTCATGTTCAATTGTCTTAAAAAGTTACTGATTTGGGTTGCTGGGATGGCTCAAGATAACAAGGCTTGAAACAAAGCCTTTATAATCTAAGTTCAATGTACAAGACTTACATGGAAGAAGGAAAAACTGGCTCCTTCAAGTTGTGTTCTGACTTCCTCCTAAATACTGTGACACAGACGTGTCCACACATAAGCATACAAACTAATAAACAGGTTGGTGATGATATCTCTTTATCCCTCTATCTTTAGGTGGTAAGTGCCTATTGCTGAAGACACTACTCACTCCGAGTGCAGGACATAGAAAAATCAACCTCAAACTAACCAGTAAACTCTCTCCTAGATGGCCGGTCTACACAGTGACAGAGGTCCTATGATGGTTGCTGGGGAAAGAAACACCATCGGTCTTACCTAGTGTGGAAACCTGAATGCTACAACACTGGCATTCCGGCAGGATGTACCCATTAGTACAACAGTGGAATGATGGCAACAGGAGTAACCAACACTTTCTGGTTGAGCCCACCTCCACAGAGGGAATTTCATACCTGGTCAAATGCCCATTACTAAGGAGATAGTAGGCCTTAAGGGGAGCCTACTGTTTTGGTTTTGCTAAACAGTCACACTGTTACACTGCCTTCTAAATATTTACGTTTATACCCATGGATTTGTTTCACTCTCATCTTTGGTCAGAGAAGATTCTTACGTAAGACCCATAACTGGTCAAAGCTCAGAGTATGAATAACTCTGTGGCTGTGTCATCTATATCAGCCTGCCAACACCTAAGGCTCAGGATATGTCATAGAAGAGGAGTGGAGAGAAAGTAAGCTAGCGGATGAGGAGAGCTACAACATGCTGACCTCTGGACATGACATGGTTGTTGCATGTATCAGCTTAGTTTCACAGGATCAAGTCATTCAATATTTCATAACAGATCAATGAAGTGTCCTCAAGACCTGACTCTCCTCAAAGAATTAAAAATATTATCTAAACCTTCTACCTTTTATAGACACATCCAGAAGTTTTTAGGTAAAAATCACATAACACATGGAATTTTTTAAAAACAATATAAAGGTATTTGGTTAAACTAGTCTGGGTAATTGCTAAAACAGAAGCTCTATAATGTGTCACCTCAGCCACCCAACTTGATTCCCAGAATTCTGTTCCTTCAGGTTAAGGTGAGCGACAAGAGATGTCTACTGGGAGGCCCAGAGGACAGAAGAGAAACAAGAGCCAGAGTGCTTTCCTGTTCAGAATACTGACACCAAAAGACCAAGCAGGTCCACAGCTGCTGCTGCCCCTCTCGGACCCCCCATTCTTCAGCCTCCGGCTCTGGGGCAGGTGTGCTCTGGGCTCGGGGATGAAGGGCACTCATCCTGTCTATAGGAATCACATCTTCACAGCTGAGAGCAGTTTCAGTCTGTCTGCATGAAGCACAGGTGACAATCCTCAGTGCCAGACTGCATCTGCTCTTCCCAACAAGACACACATTTGTCTTTTCCAGCTGTGTCCTTGTAGATCTCAAGTACCCACACTGCACTTGGAGAAAGCCACTTTTTCATAATACAGTATACACAGGTATGACAGCATCAGAAATTACACTTTAAACAGCACTATAGCTACTCTGTATGATAAAAATTCAGCAATAAATTCATTTACACATGGAGATGTACACACAGGCACATAGACACAGATACACCAAACTAATGGTTCGGTCCATCTCTGACTGAATGAACCATGATTGACAGAGTATAATCACTGAGTCTGCGCTATTGGCTTCTCTCTTTTCTTTATATCTCAACATTTTCAAAACAAGAAACTTAAAAGTAACATTTGTGTGAGATGCCACCAAGCAGAGTCAATAAAGAACTACTCGTAACATTACGTGAAGAAGAAAGATAAAAAGAGGTTAATGGGCAGGGGTGTGAGGCTTTAAAAGTGCCATCCATGAGTTACTTCTCAGACTCTTGTAATAAAAATGGGGAGCAGATTTGGTACAGTAAAGACTGGAATTCTCTGGCATAATAAGAGCCTTCTGCATACACTCAGAGATAGTTCATTAGAAATTTTAAGTGTATTTTTCATTGTGTTTACTGTCTTGTTATAAACAAGACAGTGCTATAGAGCACAATGCACTCTCCAGAGCAGAAAGTACTTCTAGAAGGCGCCCACAATTCTCTAAATAACCCCTCACCCATAGCCCAGTAAGCAACCCTAATGAGACTCACTGGGGGACACACACACAGGTGAGCATGCACACAAATACACATAAACACACATGACATAAAAATATATGGACTAGCTGAGAAGAGGATGGGGATCAGAGAGATTGGGACAAGGATAAGAGGGCAATGGGGTGAAAATTATAATTATGTATGTGTATAAGAATGTCATAATGAAACCTGTTGTATATAATTGATACATAATAATAAAAACATTTAAAATAAAGTAAAAATAATTTTGGAAAAAATAAAAGAATGGGCCTTTGAGGAAAAGATCAACCATGACATTGCAGGTGTCACTTGCACAACTGCGGAGCATGTGCGAGCACTCCAGTGGTACTCAGACGCTGGCTGACAGCCGGAAAGTCTTTGGCAGAGTGTGGACAGGGCAGGCAAGGTTAGGCAGTTCACAACCACTACAGGCTTCTTCCTTCCAATCAAATGGAAATCAGAGTTTAACAGAAAAGGTAGAAGCAGTGGAGAGCAAGATCCAAGTTGTTTGAAATTTGAAAATGTCTTTAAAATTAGCCAAGCCAGATGCTTGCAGTATGGGCTTCTTGCCTCGAAGAAAACAAAGAGGGATGACAAAACTATTCAACATTTGAGAGACTTTTAAATGGCCTCATAGGTCTCTCTATGAAATATCTGCTGGACAGATGCCTAGAAGCCCTGTGCTCTTCCTACTTACTGATACCATTTCTCACCAGCCTCCTGGAAATACTTACTCTCTGTGCCTAACATGTAAGTTCCAGTTGTACATTAAGCTCTTATTTACCATGCAAGACCCACCTGAAATATTATCAGAGGATGAAAAACACGAGCTCAATCAACTTGAGTTCAAATCCTGCCTCTGACACTGAGTGAGCCTTTGTGGTAGTTATATAACCCTCTATGCCCTGAGGCTCCTCCTTCAAAAACAGAGAGAATAATAATCCCTATTTCTCTGCAGTGATGTAGAGACCGGAGGACATAATGTGTAGGATGTATTAAACAAATGACAGGCAATCTGTGTCATGCTGATGTTACTACTTCATATTATTAATTTATAACTAACTCAGATTTCCCAAAGGTGCTCATGAACTTAATAGCCCTGACAGTGTATAACTTCAAATTCAAACCCAGAGAGACCACTTGATCTAGTTTGTCTCATGCTCAATTCCCAAACAGAGTTGTCTGAGTCCTAATAAAATTCATGGCATGTTAATAACCCTTGTAGAATAGAGACAGACTGTTTTATAATATAATAAAATTACCACAGCCAGCATCACAGAGTACAGTCTGAGTCTATCATGGCATCAAACTTAGTTGAATTGAACTTTTCAGCAGTAAAACCAACACAGCACAGAAACCTGTGACTTAAAAATAACAGAGTCAGTGTCACTTCAACATACAGTGAGCAAATCCAAAAATATTCACTTTCATACTAAGGTCTTTCCACTAGCCTAATTCAAATCATATCCCAACACCAGAGAGAAAAACTGAAATTCATAATTTTTTTATTGGACAAGGGAGGGAAGCTATTCTTTATTTTTAAAGACATTTAAACAGCAACTTAGTGACTATCTCAAAATATCTCCCAGTCCTAAAAGATAATCTGGATTGCATCCTCTCTTTCATCCCTACATTGAAGTAGCCCAATTAACTTTACCTCCAAAGGAGAGCTCTAATGAATGGCAGTCCATCTCCATGGCAACCTCTCCCGTAACTACCATCATTCCTCAGCAGAATCAACCACAATAACCTCCTAACAGGCCTTTACAATTTCCAAAATGTTACCTGGTGGGAGCCCAATAACATCTGCAGACTAGATAAAAGGCTGGCATTGTTTTAAAAGAAAAGCCAGACAAAAGGGAATGCATAATATATAATTCCATTCATCTTAAAACTGAAAAAAGTACCAGATAATCTGTGCTTTCTAGAAAGAGAATTACAAACTGCTGGGGCCTGAGACACAGAGAGGTTATAAGGTGGTATAGAGAAAGTATGAGGTTACGGGCATATTCACTATTCTGATTGGAAAGATTCCATGGATGATTACCAAACTAGATAAAAAATGAATTCTTCAAGTGTATGCAGTTTATTGCACATCAATGTCAATTATAGCAAGATAATGAGGGGAGTTACTTGTTTGCTTATTTGCTTGTTTTGAGCCTGGGTCTCACTAGGTAGTCCTGACTAGCCTGGAACTTGCTACCTAGACAAGGATGTCTCAGATTCATAGATATCTGCCTGTCTCTGCATCCCAAGTGCTGGGAGCTGTGCATGCCCAGATATAACTGGGGCTTTTGAGAGAAAATAAAAAGCAGAACAATAAAAAAAAAAAAGTCAGAGTAAGCCATAAGTCAGTAAGAAGACTAAGCTATTTTCGGGAAAATAGAACACCTGAAACAATTACAGGAGTCCCATCAAAAAGCATGGCCAGCCGACCTCTGTGCCTCATACATAGCACTAGGGACAAGAAGAAGGAACATGGAGCCAACAAGATCCGCTGTGAGCTGATAAGTAATAAAGCTGACTATTACAAGCACAGGGGCTCAGCAGACTATTCGTTTCTACTTTTGCATATTTGGAATTTTCTATAAATAAGAACATTTTTACAATCAAAAGACACAAAAGTTTAAACCAGGGTAACTGAAAAGAAAGACTGTGTTTTCCAGACCCCAAACGCTAGTCATCAAAAACTTCTTCACTAGTTTAAATACAGAGGAATTCAGAGACTAAAGGCAGATTTTATTCTCTACTCTCCAAGCTTGAGAAGTGCACTAGCTGAGTTGAGAGCTAAATTGCCCTTGCCCTGGTTGGCGGAGTGCTGGATTCCCTGGAACGCTTGACTTCTAGGGAAGCCTTCCAGCTGGCAGAGGACATGGACTCCTATAGGCAGGGATCCAGCAACCCCAAATTCACGGCAACCAAAAAAATTATCGCATTGCCTATTTGAAGGTCTCCTAAACACTAACAGCCAACAGGGGCATCACGTTTGTGACTAAGACACGGGCTCTGCTCACTGTTCCTAAAAGAAGTTTCTTCAGTCACTTCTGAATCTGTTTTTTTTTTTTTTTTTTTTTTTTTTTAAGGCATGGCCTCATTATTGTTAGCCAGGTTGTCTTAGCCTCGTGGGAGCCAGGAT